>NC_140589.1:1101380818-1101980818 GCF_964204655.1 Triturus cristatus | reverse complement strand
TAAGGGCTTAACTCTTACTCTGGCCTAATAGCTAAGGTCTTAGACTCGTACTCTGGCCTAATGGTTAAGGTCTTAACTCTTACTCTGGCTTACTGGTTAAGGTCTTAACTCTTACTCTGGCCTAATAGCTAAGGTCTTAACTCTTACTCTTGCCTACTGCTTAACGTCTTAACTCCTACTCTGGCCTAATAGCTTAGGTCTTAACTCTTACTCTGGCCTACTGTTTAAGGTCTTAACTCTTACTCTGGCCTAATAGCTAAGGTCTTAACTCTTACGCTGGCCTAATAGCTAAGGTCTTAGACTCGTACTCTGGCCTAATGGCTAAGGTCTTAACTCTTACTCTGGCCTAATAGCTAAGGTCTTAACTCTTACTCTGTCCTTAATGGCTAAGGTCTTAGACTCGTACTCTGGCCTAATGTTTAAGGTCTTAACTCTTACTCTGGCCTAATAGCTAAGGTCTTAGACTGGTACTCTGGCATAATAGCTAAGGTCTTAGACTCGTACTCTGACCTACTGGTTAAGGTCTTAACTCGTACTCTGGCCTAATAGCTAAGGTCTTAGACTCTTACTCTGGCCTACTAGTCAAGGTCTTAACTCTTACTCTGGCCTACTGGTTAAGGTCCTAACTCTTACTTTGGCCCACTGGTTAAGGTCTTAACTCCTACTCTGGCCTACTGGTTAAGGTCTTAACTCTTACTCTGGCCTAATAGCTGAGGTCTTAACTCTTACTCTGGCCTAATTGCAAAGGTATTAGACTCGTAATCTAGCCTAATGGTTAAGGTCTTAACTCTTACTCTGGCCTACTGGTTAAGGTCTTAACTCTTACTCTGGCCTAATAGCTAAGGTCTTAGACTCGTACTCTGGCCTAATGGTTAAGGTCTTAACTCTTACTTTGGCCTACTGGTTAAGGTCTTAACTCTTACTCTGGCCTACTGGTTAAGGTCTTAACTCGTACTCTGGCCTAATAGCTAAGGTCTCAAGTCTTACTCTGGCCTAATAGCTAAGGTCTAAGACTCATACTATGGCCTACAGGTTAAGGGCTTAACTCTTACTCTGGCCTAAAAGCTAAGGTCTTAGACTCGTACACTGGCCTAATGGTTAAGGTCTTAACTCTTACTCTGGCCTACTGGTTAAGGTCTTAACTCTTACTCTGACCTAATAGCTAAGGTCTTAACGCTTACTCTTGCCTACTGCTTAACGTCTTAACTCCTACTCTGGCCTAATAGCTAAGGTCTTAGACTCGTACTCTGGCCTACTGGTTAAGGTCTTAACTCCTACTCTGGCCTACTGGTTAAGGTCTTAACTCTTACTCTGGCCTAATAGCTAAGGTCTTAAATCTTACTCTGGCCTAATAGCTAAGGTTTTAGACTCGTACTCTGGACTAATGGTTAAGGTCTTAACTCTTACTCTGGCCTACTGGTTAAGGTCTTAACTCTTACTCTGGCCTAATAGCTAAGGTCTTAGACTCTTACTCTGGCCTACTGGTTAAGGTCTTAACTCTTACTCTGGCCTACTGGTTAAGGTCTTAACTCTTACTCTGGCCTAATAGCTAAGGTCTTAACTCTTACGCTGGCCTAATAGCTAAGGTCTTAACTCTTACTCTGGCCGAATAGCTAAGGGCTTAGACTCATACTCTGGCCTAATGGTTAAGGTCTTAACTCTTACTCTGGCCTAATATCTAAGGTCTTAACTCTTACTCTGGCCTACTGGTTAAGGTCTTAACTCTTACTCTGGCCTAATAGCTAAGGTCTTAACTCTTACGCTGGCCTAATAGCTAAGGTCTTAGACCCGTACTCTGGCCTAATGGTTAAGGTCTTAACTCTTACTCTGGCCTAATAGCTAAGGTCTTAACTCTTACTCTGTCCTTAATGGCTAAGGTCTTAGACTCGTACTCTGGCCTAATGTTTAAGGTCTTAACTCTTACTCTGGCCTAATAGCTAAGGTCTTAGACTGGTATTCTGGCCTAATAGCTAAGGTCTTAGACTCGTACTCTGACCTACTGGTTAAGGTCTTAACTCGTACTCTGGCCTAATAGCTAAGGTCTTAGACTCTTACTCTGGCCTACTAGTCAAGGTCTTAACTCTTACTCTGGCCTACTGGTTAAGGTCCTAACTCTTACTTTGGCCCACTGGTTAAGGTCTTAACTCCTACTCTGGCCTACTGGTTAAGGTCTTAACTCTTACTCTGGCCTAATAGCTAAGGTCTTAAATCTTACTCTGGCCTAATAGCTAAGGTCTTAGACTCATACTCTGGCCTAATAGCTAAGGTCTTAACTCGTACTCTGGCCTAATAGCTAAGGTCTTAGACTCGTTCTCTGGCCTAATGGTTAAGGTCTTAACTCTTACTCTGGCTTACTGGTTAAGGTCTTAACTCTTACTCTGGCCTAATAGCTAAAGTCTTAGACTCGTACTCTGGCCTAATTGTTAAGGTCTTAACTCTTACTCTGGCCTAATAGCTAAGGTCTTAACTCTTACTCTGGCCTAATAGCTAAGGTCTTAACTCTTACTCTGGCCTAATAGCTAAGGTCTTAGACTCATACTCTGGCCTAATGGTTAAGGTCTTAACTCTTACTCTGGCCTACTGGTTAAGGTCTTAACTCTTACTCTGGCCTAATAGCTAAGGGCTTAGACTTGTACTCTGGACTAATGGTTAAGGTCTTAACTCTTACTCTGGCCTACTGGTTAAGGTCTTAACTCTTACTCTGGCCTAATAGCTAAGGTCTTAACTCTTACTCTGGCCTAATAGCAAAGGTATTAGACTCGTAATCTAGCCTAATGGTTAAGGTCTTAACTCTTACTCTGGCCTACTGGTTAAGGTCTTAACTCTTACTCTGGCCTAATAGCTAAGGTCTTAGACTCGTACTCTGGCCTAATGGTTAAGGTCTTAACTCTTACTCTGGCCTACTGGTTAAGGTCTTAACTCTTACTCTGGCCTACTGGTTAAGGTCTTAACTCGTACTCTGGCCTAATAGCTAAGGTCTCAAGTCTTACTCTGGCCTAATAGCTAAGGTCTTAGACTCGTACTATGGCCTACAGGTTAAGGGCTTAACTCTTACTCTGGCCTAAAAGCTAAGGTCTTAGACTCGTACTCTGGCCTAATGGTTAAGGTCTTAACTCTTACTCTGGCCTACTGGTTAAGGTCTTAACTCTTACTCTGATCTAATAGCTAAGGTCTTACCTCTTACTCTTGCCTACTGCTTAACGTCTTAACTCCTACTCTGGCCTAATAGCTAAGCTCTTAGACTCGTACTCTGGCCTACTGGTTAAGGTCTTAACTCTTACGGCGGCCTAATAGCTAAGGTCTTAACTCTTACTTTGGCCTAATAGCTAAGGTTTTAGACTCGTACTCTGGCCTAATGGTTAAGGTCTTAACTCTTACTCTGGCCTACTGGTTAAGGTCCTAACTCTTACTCTGGCCTAATAGCTAAGGTCTTAGACTCTTACTCTGGCCTACTGGTTAAGGTCTTAACTCTTACTCTGGCCTACTGGTTAAGGTCTTAACTCTTACTCTGGCCTAATAGCTAAGGTCTTAACTCTTACGCTGGCCTAATAGCTAAGGTCTTAACTCTTACTCTGGCCGAATAGCTAAGGTCTTAGACTCATACTCTGGCCTAATGGTTAAGGTCTTAACTCTTACTCTGGCCTAATATCTAAGGTCTTAACTCTTACTCTGGCCTAATAGCTAAGGTCTTAGACTCGTACTCTGGCCTAATATTTAAGGTCTTAACTCTTACTCTGGCCTAATAGCTAAGGTCTTAGACTGCTACTCTGGCCTAATAGCTAAGGTCTTAGAATCGTACTCTGACCTACTGGTTAAGGTCTTAACTCTTACTCTGGCCTACTGGTTAAGGTCTTAACTCTTACTCTGGCCTAATAGCTAAGGTCTTAACTCTTACGCTGGCCTAATAGCTAAGGTCTTAACTCTTACTCTGGCCAAATAGCTAAGGTCTTAGACTCATACTCTGGCCTAATGGTTAAGGTCTTAACTCTTACTCTGGCCTAATAGCTAAGGTCTTAAATCTTACTCTGGCCTAATAGCTAAGGTCTTAGACTCGTACTCTGGCCTAATAGCTAAGGTCTTAACTCGTACTCTGGCATAATAGCTAAGGTCTTAGACTCGTTCTCTGGCCTAATGGTTAAGGTCTTAACTCTTACTCTGGCTTACTGGTTAAGGTCTTAACTCTTACTCTGGCCTAATAGCTAAAGTCTAAGACTCGTACTCTGGCCTAATTGTTAAGGTCTTAACTCTTACTCTGGCCTAATAGCTAATGTCTTAACTCTTACTCTGGCCTAATAGCTAAGGTCTTAACTCTTACTCTGGCCTAATAGCTAAGGTCTTAGACTCATACTCTGGCCTAATGGTTAAGGTCTTAACTCTTACTCTGGCCTACTGGTTAAGGTCTTAACTCTTACTCTGGCCTAATAGCTAAGGGCTTAGACTTGTACTCTGGACTAATGGTTAAGGTCTTAACTCTTACTCTGGCCTACTGGTTAAGGTCTTAACTCTTACTCTGGCCTAATAGCTAAGTTCTTAACTCTTACTCTGGCCTAATTGCAAAGGTATTAGACTCGTAATCTAGCCTAATGGTTAAGGTCTTAACTCTTACTCTGGCCTACTGGTTAAGGTCTTAACTCTTACTCTGGCCTAATAGCTAAGGTCTTAGACTCGTACTCTGGCCTAATGGTTAAGGTCTTAACTCTTACTTTGGCCTACTGGTTAAGGTCTTAACTCTTACTCTGGCCTACTGGTTAAGGTCTTAACTCGTACTCTGGCCTAATAGCTAAGGTCTCAAGTCTTACTCTGGCCTAATAGCTAAGGTCTTAGACTCATACTATGGCCTACAGGTTAAGGGCTTAACTCTTACTCTGGCCTAAAAGCTAAGGTCTTAGACTCGTACTCTGGCCTAATGGTTAAGGTCTTAACTCTTACTCTGGCCTACTGGTTAAGGTCTTAACTCTTACGCTGACCTAATAGATAAGGTCTTAACGCTTACTCTTGCCTACTGCTTAACGTCTTAACTCCTACTCTGGCCTAATAGCTAAGGTCTTAGACTCGTACTCTGGCCTACTGGTTAAGGTCTTAACTCCTACTCTGGCCTACTGGTTAAGGTCTTAACTCTTACTCTGGCCTAATAGCTAAGGTCTTAAATCTTACTCTGGCCTAATAGCTAAGGTTTTAGACTCGTACTCTGGACTAATGGTTAAGGTCTTAACTCTTACTCTGGCCTACTGGTTAAGGTCTTAACTCTTACTCTGGCCTAATAGCTAAGGTCTTAGACTCTTACTCTGGCCTACGGGTTAAGGTCTTAACTCTTACTCTGGCCTACTGGTTAAGGTCTTAACTCTTACTCTGGCCTAATAGCTAAGGTCTTAACTCTTACGCTGGCCTAATAGCTAAGGTCTTAACTCTTACTCTGGCCGAATAGCTAAGGTCTTAGACTCATACTCTGGCCTAATGGTTAAGGTCTTAACTCTTACTCTGGCCTAATATCTAAGGTCTTAACTCTTACTCTGGCCTACTGGTTAAGGTCTTAACTCTTACTCTGGCCTAATAGCTAAGGTCTTAACTCTTACGCTGGCCTAATAGCTAAGGTCTTAGACCCGTACTCTGGCCTAATGGTTAAGGTCTTAACTCTTACTCTGGCCTAATAGCTAAGGTCTTAACTCTTACTCTGTCCTTAATGGCTAAGGTCTTAGACTCGTACTCTGGCCTAATGTTTAAGGTCTTAACTCTTACTCTGGCCTAATAGCTAAGGTCTTAGACTGGTATTCTGGCCTAATAGCTAAGGTCTTAGACTCGTACTCTGACCTACTGGTTAAGGTCTTAACTCGTACTCTGGCCTAATAGCTAAGGTCTTAGACTCTTACTCTGGCCTACTAGTCAAGGTCTTAACTCTTACTCTGGCCTACTGGTTAAGGTCCTAACTCTTACTTTGGCCCACTGGTTAAGGTCTTAACTCCTACTCTGGCCTACTGGTTAAGGTCTTAACTCTTACTCTGGCCTAATAGCTAAGGTCTTAAATCTTACTCTGGCCTAATAGCTAAGGTCTTAGACTCATACTCTGGCCTAATAGCTAAGGTCTTAACTCGTACTCTGGCCTAATAGCTAAGGTCTTAGACTCGTTCTCTGGCCTAATGGTTAAGGTCTTAACTCTTACTCTGGCTTACTGGTTAAGGTCTTAACTCTTACTCTGGCCTAATAGCTAAAGTCTTAGACTCGTACTCTGGCCTAATTGTTAAGGTCTTAACTCTTACTCTGGCCTAATAGCTAAGGTCTTAACTCTTACTCTGGCCTAATAGCTAAGGTCTTAACTCTTACTCTGGCCTAATAGCTAAGGTCTTAGACTCATACTCTGGCCTAATGGTTAAGGTCTTAACTCTTACTCTGGCCTACTGGTTAAGGTCTTAACTCTTACTCTGGCCTAATAGCTAAGGGCTTAGACTTGTACTCTGGACTAATGGTTAAGGTCTTAACTCTTACTCTGGCCTACTGGTTAAGGTCTTAACTCTTACTCTGGCCTAATAGCTAAGGTCTTAACTCTTACTCTGGCCTAATAGCAAAGGTATTAGACTCGTAATCTAGCCTAATGGTTAAGGTCTTAACTCTTACTCTGGCCTACTGGTTAAGGTCTTAACTCTTACTCTGGCCTAATAGCTAAGGTCTTAGACTCGTACTCTGGCCTAATGGTTAAGGTCTTAACTCTTACTCTGGCCTACTGGTTAAGGTCTTAACTCTTACTCTGGCCTAATAGCTAAGGTCTTAGACTCGTACTCTGGCCTAATGGTTAAGGTCTTAACTCTTACTCTGGCTTACTGGTTAAGGTCTTAACTCTTACTCTGGCCTAATAGCTAAGGTCTTAACTCTTACTCTTGCCTACTGCTTAACGTCTTAACTCCTACTCTGGCCTAATAGCTAAGGTCTTAACTCTTACTCTGGCCTACTGTTTAAGGTCTTAACTCTTACTCTGGCCTAATAGCTAAGGTCTTAACTCTTACGCTGGCCTAATAGCTAAGGTCTTAGACTCGTACTCTGGCCTAATGGCTAAGGTCTTAACTCTTACTCTGGCCTAATAGCTAAGGTCTTAACTCTTACTCTGTCCTTAATGGCTAAGGTCTTAGACTCGTACTCTGGCCTAATGTTTAAGGTCTTAACTCTTACTCTGGCCTAATAGCTAAGGTCTTAGACTGGTACTCTGGCCTAATAGCTAAGGTCTTAGACTCGTACTCTGACCTACTGGTTAAGGTCTTAACTCGTACTCTGGCCTAATAGCTAAGGTCTTAGACTCTTACTCTGGCCTACTAGTCAAGGTCTTAACTCTTACTCTGGCCTACTGGTTAAGGTCCTAACTCTTACTTTGGCCCACTGGTTAAGGTCTTAACTCCTACTCTGGCCTACTGGTTAAGGTCTTAACTCTTACTCTGGCCTAATAGCTAAGGTCTTAACTCTTACTCTGGCCTAATTGCAAAGGTATTAGACTCGTAATCTAGCCTAATGGTTAAGGTCTTAACTCTTACTCTGGCCTACTGGTTAAGGTCTTAACTCTTACTCTGGCCTAATAGCTAAGGGCTTAGACTCGTACTCTGGCCTAATGGTTAAGGTCTTAACTCTTACTTTGGCCTACTGGTTAAGGTCTTAACTCTTACTCTGGCCTACTGGTTAAGGTCTTAACTCGTACTCTGGCCTAATAGCTAAGGTCTCAAGTCTTACTCTGGCCTAATAGCTAAGGTCTAAGACTCATACTATGGCCTACAGGTTAAGGGCTTAACTCTTACTCTGGCCTAAAAGCTAAGGTCTTAGACTCGTACACTGGCCTAATGGTTAAGGTCTTAACTCTTACTCTGGCCTACTGGTTAAGGTCTTAACTCTTACTCTGACCTAATAGCTAAGGTCTTAACGCTTACTCTTGCCTACTGCTTAACGTCTTAACTCCTACTCTGGCCTAATAGCTAAGGTCTTAGACTCGTACTCTGGCCTACTGGTTAAGGTCTTAACTCCTACTCTGGCCTACTGGTTAAGGTCTTAACTCTTACTCTGGCCTAATAGCTAAGGTCTTAAATCTTACTCTGGCCTAATAGCTAAGGTTTTAGACTCGTACTCTGGACTAATGGTTAAGGTCTTAACTCTTACTCTGGCCTACTGGTTAAGGTCTTAACTCTTACTCTGGCCTAATAGCTAAGGTCTTAGACTCTTACTCTGGCCTACTGGTTAAGGTCTTAACTCTTACTCTGGCCTACTGGTTAAGGTCTTAACTCTTACTCTGGCCTAATAGCTAAGGTCTTAACTCTTACGCTGGCCTAATAGCTAAGGTCTTAACTCTTACTCTGGCCGAATAGCTAAGGGCTTAGACTCATACTCTGGCCTAATGGTTAAGGTCTTAACTCTTACTCTGGCCTAATATCTAAGGTCTTAACTCTTACTCTGGCCTACTGGTTAAGGTCTTAACTCTTACTCTGGCCTAATAGCTAAGGTCTTAACTCTTACGCTGGCCTAATAGCTAAGGTCTTAGACCCGTACTCTGGCCTAATGGTTAAGGTCTTAACTCTTACTCTGGCCTAATAGCTAAGGTCTTAACTCTTACTCTGTCCTTAATGGCTAAGGTCTTAGACTCGTACTCTGGCCTAATGTTTAAGGTCTTAACTCTTACTCTGGCCTAATAGCTAAGGTCTTAGACTGGTATTCTGGCCTAATAGCTAAGGTCTTAGACTCGTACTCTGACCTACTGGTTAAGGTCTTAACTCGTACTCTGGCCTAATAGCTAAGGTCTTAGACTCTTACTCTGGCCTACTAGTCAAGGTCTTAACTCTTACTCTGGCCTACTGGTTAAGGTCCTAACTCTTACTTTGGCCCACTGGTTAAGGTCTTAACTCCTACTCTGGCCTACTGGTTAAGGTCTTAACTCTTACTCTGGCCTAATAGCTAAGGTCTTAAATCTTACTCTGGCCTAATAGCTAAGGTCTTAGACTCATACTCTGGCCTAATAGCTAAGGTCTTAACTCGTACTCTGGCCTAATAGCTAAGGTCTTAGACTCGTTCTCTGGCCTAATGGTTAAGGTCTTAACTCTTACTCTGGCTTACTGGTTAAGGTCTTAACTCTTACTCTGGCCTAATAGCTAAAGTCTTAGACTCGTACTCTGGCCTAATTGTTAAGGTCTTAACTCTTACTCTGGCCTAATAGCTAAGGTCTTAACTCTTACTCTGGCCTAATAGCTAAGGTCTTAACTCTTACTCTGGCCTAATAGCTAAGGTCTTAGACTCATACTCTGGCCTAATGGTTAAGGTCTTAACTCTTACTCTGGCCTACTGGTTAAGGTCTTAACTCTTACTCTGGCCTAATAGCTAAGGGCTTAGACTTGTACTCTGGACTAATGGTTAAGGTCTTAACTCTTACTCTGGCCTACTGGTTAAGGTCTTAACTCTTACTCTGGCCTAATAGCTAAGGTCTTAACTCTTACTCTGGCCTAATAGCAAAGGTATTAGACTCGTAATCTAGCCTAATGGTTAAGGTCTTAACTCTTACTCTGGCCTACTGGTTAAGGTCTTAACTCTTACTCTGGCCTAATAGCTAAGGTCTTAGACTCGTACTCTGGCCTAATGGTTAAGGTCTTAACTCTTACTCTGGCCTACTGGTTAAGGTCTTAACTCTTACTCTGGCCTACTGGTTAAGGTCTTAACTCGTACTCTGGCCTAATAGCTAAGGTCTCAAGTCTTACTCTGGCCTAATAGCTAAGGTCTTAGACTCGTACTATGGCCTACAGGTTAAGGGCTTAACTCTTACTCTGGCCTAAAAGCTAAGGTCTTAGACTCGTACTCTGGCCTAATGGTTAAGGTCTTAACTCTTACTCTGGCCTACTGGTTAAGGTCTTAACTCTTACTCTGATCTAATAGCTAAGGTCTTACCTCTTACTCTTGCCTACTGCTTAACGTCTTAACTCCTACTCTGGCCTAATAGCTAAGCTCTTAGACTCGTACTCTGGCCTACTGGTTAAGGTCTTAACTCTTACGGCGGCCTAATAGCTAAGGTCTTAACTCTTACTTTGGCCTAATAGCTAAGGTTTTAGACTCGTACTCTGGCCTAATGGTTAAGGTCTTAACTCTTACTCTGGCCTACTGGTTAAGGTCCTAACTCTTACTCTGGCCTAATAGCTAAGGTCTTAGACTCTTACTCTGGCCTACTGGTTAAGGTCTTAACTCTTACTCTGGCCTACTGGTTAAGGTCTTAACTCTTACTCTGGCCTAATAGCTAAGGTCTTAACTCTTACGCTGGCCTAATAGCTAAGGTCTTAACTCTTACTCTGGCCGAATAGCTAAGGTCTTAGACTCATACTCTGGCCTAATGGTTAAGGTCTTAACTCTTACTCTGGCCTAATATCTAAGGTCTTAACTCTTACTCTGGCCTAATAGCTAAGGTCTTAGACTCGTACTCTGGCCTAATATTTAAGGTCTTAACTCTTACTCTGGCCTAATAGCTAAGGTCTTAGACTGCTACTCTGGCCTAATAGCTAAGGTCTTAGAATCGTACTCTGACCTACTGGTTAAGGTCTTAACTCTTACTCTGGCCTACTGGTTAAGGTCTTAACTCTTACTCTGGCCTAATAGCTAAGGTCTTAACTCTTACGCTGGCCTAATAGCTAAGGTCTTAACTCTTACTCTGGCCAAATAGCTAAGGTCTTAGACTCATACTCTGGCCTAATGGTTAAGGTCTTAACTCTTACTCTGGCCTAATAGCTAAGGTCTTAAATCTTACTCTGGCCTAATAGCTAAGGTCTTAGACTCGTACTCTGGCCTAATAGCTAAGGTCTTAACTCGTACTCTGGCATAATAGCTAAGGTCTTAGACTCGTTCTCTGGCCTAATGGTTAAGGTCTTAACTCTTACTCTGGCTTACTGGTTAAGGTCTTAACTCTTACTCTGGCCTAATAGCTAAAGTCTAAGACTCGTACTCTGGCCTAATTGTTAAGGTCTTAACTCTTACTCTGGCCTAATAGCTAATGTCTTAACTCTTACTCTGGCCTAATAGCTAAGGTCTTAACTCTTACTCTGGCCTAATAGCTAAGGTCTTAGACTCATACTCTGGCCTAATGGTTAAGGTCTTAACTCTTACTCTGGCCTACTGGTTAAGGTCTTAACTCTTACTCTGGCCTAATAGCTAAGGGCTTAGACTTGTACTCTGGACTAATGGTTAAGGTCTTAACTCTTACTCTGGCCTACTGGTTAAGGTCTTAACTCTTACTCTGGCCTAATAGCTAAGTTCTTAACTCTTACTCTGGCCTAATTGCAAAGGTATTAGACTCGTAATCTAGCCTAATGGTTAAGGTCTTAACTCTTACTCTGGCCTACTGGTTAAGGTCTTAACTCTTACTCTGGCCTAATAGCTAAGGTCTTAGACTCGTACTCTGGCCTAATGGTTAAGGTCTTAACTCTTACTTTGGCCTACTGGTTAAGGTCTTAACTCTTACTCTGGCCTACTGGTTAAGGTCTTAACTCGTACTCTGGCCTAATAGCTAAGGTCTCAAGTCTTACTCTGGCCTAATAGCTAAGGTCTTAGACTCATACTATGGCCTACAGGTTAAGGGCTTAACTCTTACTCTGGCCTAAAAGCTAAGGTCTTAGACTCGTACTCTGGCCTAATGGTTAAGGTCTTAACTCTTACTCTGGCCTACTGGTTAAGGTCTTAACTCTTACGCTGACCTAATAGATAAGGTCTTAACGCTTACTCTTGCCTACTGCTTAACGTCTTAACTCCTACTCTGGCCTAATAGCTAAGGTCTTAGACTCGTACTCTGGCCTACTGGTTAAGGTCTTAACTCCTACTCTGGCCTACTGGTTAAGGTCTTAACTCTTACTCTGGCCTAATAGCTAAGGTCTTAAATCTTACTCTGGCCTAATAGCTAAGGTTTTAGACTCGTACTCTGGACTAATGGTTAAGGTCTTAACTCTTACTCTGGCCTACTGGTTAAGGTCTTAACTCTTACTCTGGCCTAATAGCTAAGGTCTTAGACTCTTACTCTGGCCTACGGGTTAAGGTCTTAACTCTTACTCTGGCCTACTGGTTAAGGTCTTAACTCTTACTCTGGCCTAATAGCTAAGGTCTTAACTCTTACGCTGGCCTAATAGCTAAGGTCTTAACTCTTACTCTGGCCGAATAGCTAAGGTCTTAGACTCATACTCTGGCCTAATGGTTAAGGTCTTAACTCTTACTCTGGCCTAATATCTAAGGTCTTAACTCTTACTCTGGCCTACTGGTTAAGGTCTTAACTCTTACTCTGGCCTAATAGCTAAGGTCTTAACTCTTACGCTGGCCTAATAGCTAAGGTCTTAGACCCGTACTCTGGCCTAATGGTTAAGGTCTTAACTCTTACTCTGGCCTAATAGCTAAGGTCTTAACTCTTACTCTGTCCTTAATGGCTAAGGTCTTAGACTCGTACTCTGGCCTAATGTTTAAGGTCTTAACTCTTACTCTGGCCTAATAGCTAAGGTCTTAGACTGGTATTCTGGCCTAATAGCTAAGGTCTTAGACTCGTACTCTGACCTACTGGTTAAGGTCTTAACTCGTACTCTGGCCTAATAGCTA
Organism: Triturus cristatus; assembly: GCF_964204655.1. Classification (NCBI taxonomy): domain Eukaryota; kingdom Metazoa; phylum Chordata; class Amphibia; order Caudata; family Salamandridae; genus Triturus; species Triturus cristatus. The sequence continues at coordinate 1,101,968,248 of NC_140589.1, read as the reverse complement.
AGGTCTTAGACTCTTACTCTGGCCTACTAGTCAAGGTCTTAACTCTTACTCTGGCCTACTGGTTAAGGTCCTAACTCTTACTTTGGCCCACTGGTTAAGGTCTTAACTCCTACTCTGGCCTACTGGTTAAGGTCTTAACTCTTACTCTGGCCTAATAGCTAAGGTCTTAAATCTTACTCTGGCCTAATAGCTAAGGTCTTAGACTCATACTCTGGCCTAATAGCTAAGGTCTTAACTCGTACTCTGGCCTAATAGCTAAGGTCTTAGACTCGTTCTCTGGCCTAATGGTTAAGGTCTTAACTCTTACTCTGGCTTACTGGTTAAGGTCTTAACTCTTACTCTGGCCTAATAGCTAAAGTCTTAGACTCGTACTCTGGCCTAATTGTTAAGGTCTTAACTCTTACTCTGGCCTAATAGCTAAGGTCTTAACTCTTACTCTGGCCTAATAGCTAAGGTCTTAACTCTTACTCTGGCCTAATAGCTAAGGTCTTAGACTCATACTCTGGCCTAATGGTTAAGGTCTTAACTCTTACTCTGGCCTACTGGTTAAGGTCTTAACTCTTACTCTGGCCTAATAGCTAAGGGCTTAGACTTGTACTCTGGACTAATGGTTAAGGTCTTAACTCTTACTCTGGCCTACTGGTTAAGGTCTTAACTCTTACTCTGGCCTAATAGCTAAGGTCTTAACTCTTACTCTGGCCTAATAGCAAAGGTATTAGACTCGTAATCTAGCCTAATGGTTAAGGTCTTAACTCTTACTCTGGCCTACTGGTTAAGGTCTTAACTCTTACTCTGGCCTAATAGCTAAGGTCTTAGACTCGTACTCTGGCCTAATGGTTAAGGTCTTAACTCTTACTCTGGCCTACTGGTTAAGGTCTTAACTCTTACTCTGGCCTACTGGTTAAGGTCTTAACTCGTACTCTGGCCTAATAGCTAAGGTCTCAAGTCTTACTCTGGCCTAATAGCTAAGGTCTTAGACTCGTACTATGGCCTACAGGTTAAGGGCTTAACTCTTACTCTGGCCTAAAAGCTAAGGTCTTAGACTCGTACTCTGGCCTAATGGTTAAGGTCTTAACTCTTACTCTGGCCTACTGGTTAAGGTCTTAACTCTTACTCTGATCTAATAGCTAAGGTCTTACCTCTTACTCTTGCCTACTGCTTAACGTCTTAACTCCTACTCTGGCCTAATAGCTAAGCTCTTAGACTCGTACTCTGGCCTACTGGTTAAGGTCTTAACTCTTACGGCGGCCTAATAGCTAAGGTCTTAACTCTTACTTTGGCCTAATAGCTAAGGTTTTAGACTCGTACTCTGGCCTAATGGTTAAGGTCTTAACTCTTACTCTGGCCTACTGGTTAAGGTCCTAACTCTTACTCTGGCCTAATAGCTAAGGTCTTAGACTCTTACTCTGGCCTACTGGTTAAGGTCTTAACTCTTACTCTGGCCTACTGGTTAAGGTCTTAACTCTTACTCTGGCCTAATAGCTAAGGTCTTAACTCTTACGCTGGCCTAATAGCTAAGGTCTTAACTCTTACTCTGGCCGAATAGCTAAGGTCTTAGACTCATACTCTGGCCTAATGGTTAAGGTCTTAACTCTTACTCTGGCCTAATATCTAAGGTCTTAACTCTTACTCTGGCCTAATAGCTAAGGTCTTAGACTCGTACTCTGGCCTAATATTTAAGGTCTTAACTCTTACTCTGGCCTAATAGCTAAGGTCTTAGACTGCTACTCTGGCCTAATAGCTAAGGTCTTAGACTCGTACTCTGACCTACTGGTTAAGGTCTTAACTCTTACTCTGGCCTACTGGTTAAGGTCTTAACTCTTACTCTGGCCTAATAGCTAAGGTCTTAACTCTTACGCTGGCCTAATAGCTAAGGTCTTAACTCTTACTCTGGCCGAATAGCTAAGGTCTTAGACTCATACTCTGGCCTAATGGTTAAGGTCTTAACTCTTACTCTGGCCTAATAGCTAAGGTCGTAGACTTGCACTCTGGCCTAATGGTTAAGGTCTTAACTCTTACTCTGGCCTACTGGTTAAGGTCTTAACTCTTACTCTGGCCTAATAGCTAAGGTCTTAGACTCTTACTCTGGCCTACTGGTTAAGGTCTTAACTCTTACTCTGGCCTATTAACTAAGGTCTTAACTCTTACTCTGGCCTAATAGCTAAGGTCTCAACTCTTACTCTGGCCTAATAGCTAAGGTCTTAGACTTGTACAATGGCCTACAGATTAAGGGCTTAACTCTTACTCTGGCCTAATAGCTAAGGTCTTAGACTCGTACTCTGGCCTAATGGTTAAGGTCTTAACTCTTACTCTGGCTTACTGGTTAAGGTCTTAACTCTTACTCTGGCCTAATAGCTAAGGTCTTAACTCTTACTCTTGCCTACTGCTTAACGTCTTAACTCCTACTCTGGCCTAATAGCTAAGGTCTTAAATCTTACTCTGGCCTAATAGCTAGGGTCTTAACTCTTACTTTGGCCTAATAGCTAAGGTTTTACACTCGTACTCTGGCCTAATGGTTAAGGTCTTAACTCTTACTCTGGCCTACTGGTTAAGGTTTTAACTCTTACTCTGGCCTAATAGCTAAGGTCTTAGACTCGTACTCTGGCCTAATGGTTAAGGTATTAACTCTTACTCTGGCCTACTGGTTAAGGTCTTAACTCTTACTCTGGCCTACTGTTTAAGGTCTTAACTCTTACTCTGGCCTAATAGCTAAGGTCTTAACTCTTACGCTGGCCTAATAGCTAAGGTCTTAGACTCGTACTCTGGCCTAATGGCTAAGGTCTTAACTCTTACTCTGGCCTAATAGCTAAGGTCTTAACTCTTACTCTGTCCTTAATGGCTAAGGTCTTAGACTCGTACTCTGGCCTAATGTTTAAGGTCTTAACTCTTACTCTGGCCTAATAGCTAAGGTCTTAGACTGGTACTCTGGCCTAATAGCTAAGGTCTTAGACTCGTACTCTGACCTACTGGTTAAGGTCTTAACTCGTACTCTGGCCTAATAGCTAAGGTCTTAGACTCTTACTCTGGCCTACTAGTCAAGGTCTTAACTCTTACTCTGGCCTACTGGTTAAGGTCCTAACTCTTACTTTGGCCCACTGGTTAAGGTCTTAACTCCTACTCTGGCCTACTGGTTAAGGTCTTAACTCTTACTCTGGCCTAATAGCTAAGGTCTTAAATCTTACTCTGGCCTAATAGCTAAGGTCTTAGACTCGTACTCTGGCCTAATAGCTAAGGTCTTAACTCGTACTCTGGCATAATAGCTAAGGTCTTAGACTCGTTCTCTGGCCTAATGGTTAAGGTCTTAACTCTTACTCTGGCTTACTGGTTAAGGTCTTAACTCTTACTCTGGCCTAATAGCTAAAGTCTAAGACTCGTACTCTGGCCTAATTGTTAAGGTCTTAACTCTTACTCTGGCCTAATAGCTAATGTCTTAACTCTTACTCTGGCCTAATAGCTAAGGTCTTAACTCTTACTCTGGCCTAATAGCTAAGGTCTTAGACTCATACTCTGGCCTAATGGTTAAGGTCTTAACTCTTACTCTGGCCTACTGGTTAAGGTCTTAACTCTTACTCTGGCCTAATAGCTAAGGGCTTAGACTTGTACTCTGGACTAATGGTTAAGGTCTTAACTCTTACTCTGGCCTACTGGTTAAGGTCTTAACTCTTACTCTGGCCTAATAGCTAAGGTCTTAACTCTTACTCTGGCCTAATTGCAAAGGTATTAGACTCGTAATCTAGCCTAATGGTTAAGGTCTTAACTCTTACTCTGGCCTACTGGTTAAGGTCTTAACTCTTACTCTGGCCTAATAGCTAAGGTCTTAGACTCGTACTCTGGCCTAATGGTTAAGGTCTTAACTCTTACTTTGGCCTACTGGTTAAGGTCTTAACTCTTACTCTGGCCTACTGGTTAAGGTCTTAACTCGTACTCTGGCCTAATAGCTAAGGTCTCAAGTCTTACTCTGGCCTAATAGCTAAGGTCTAAGACTCATACTATGGCCTACAGGTTAAGGGCTTAACTCTTACTCTGGCCTAAAAGCTAAGGTCTTAGACTCGTACTCTGGCCTAATGGTTAAGGTCTTAACTCTTACTCTGGCCTACTGGTTAAGGTCTTAACTCTTACTCTGACCTAATAGCTAAGGTCTTAACGCTTACTCTTGCCTACTGCTTAACGTCTTAACTCCTACTCTGGCCTAATAGCTAAGGTCTTAGACTCGTACTCTGGCCTACTGGTTAAGGTCTTAACTCCTACTCTGGCCTACTGGTTAAGGTCTTAACTCTTACTCTGGCCTAATAGCTAAGGTCTTAAATCTTACTCTGGCCTAATAGCTAAGGTTTTAGACTCGTACTCTGGACTAATGGTTAAGGTCTTAACTCTTACTCTGGCCTACTGGTTAAGGTCTTAACTCTTACTCTGGCCTAATAGCTAAGGTCTTAGACTCTTACTCTGGCCTACTGGTTAAGGTCTTAACTCTTACTCTGGCCTACTGGTTAAGGTCTTAACTCTTACTCTGGCCTAATAGCTAAGGTCTTAACTCTTACGCTGGCCTAATAGCTAAGGTCTTAACTCTTACTCTGGCCGAATAGCTAAGGTCTTAGACTCATACTCTGGCCTAATGGTTAAGGTCTTAACTCTTACTCTGGCCTAATATCTAAGGTCTTAACTCTTACTCTGGCCTACTGGTTAAGGTCTTAACTCTTACTCTGGCCTAATAGCTAAGGTCTTAACTCTTACGCTGGCCTAATAGCTAAGGTCTTAGACCCGTACTCTGGCCTAATGGTTAAGGTCTTAACTCTTACTCTGGCCTAATAGCTAAGGTCTTAACTCTTACTCTGTCCTTAATGGCTAAGGTCTTAGACTCGTACTCTGGCCTAATGTTTAAGGTCTTAACTCTTACTCTGGCCTAATAGCTAAGGTCTTAGACTGGTATTCTGGCCTAATAGCTAAGGTCTTAGACTCGTACTCTGACCTACTGGTTAAGGTCTTAACTCGTACTCTGGCCTAATAGCTAAGGTCTTAGACTCTTACTCTGGCCTACTAGTCAAGGTCTTAACTCTTACTCTGGCCTACTGGTTAAGGTCCTAACTCTTACTTTGGCCCACTGGTTAAGGTCTTAACTCCTACTCTGGCCTACTGGTTAAGGTCTTAACTCTTACTCTGGCCTAATAGCTAAGGTCTTAAATCTTACTCTGGCCTAATAGCTAAGGTCTTAGACTCATACTCTGGCCTAATAGCTAAGGTCTTAACTCGTACTCTGGCCTAATAGCTAAGGTCTTAGACTCGTTCTCTGGCCTAATGGTTAAGGTCTTAACTCTTACTCTGGCTTACTGGTTAAGGTCTTAACTCTTACTCTGGCCTAATAGCTAAAGTCTTAGACTCGTACTCTGGCCTAATTGTTAAGGTCTTAACTCTTACTCTGGCCTAATAGCTAAGGTCTTAACTCTTACTCTGGCCTAATAGCTAAGGTCTTAACTCTTACTCTGGCCTAATAGCTAAGGTCTTAGACTCATACTCTGGCCTAATGGTTAAGGTCTTAACTCTTACTCTGGCCTACTGGTTAAGGTCTTAACTCTTACTCTGGCCTAATAGCTAAGGGCTTAGACTTGTACTCTGGACTAATGGTTAAGGTCTTAACTCTTACTCTGGCCTACTGGTTAAGGTCTTAACTCTTACTCTGGCCTAATAGCTAAGGTCTTAACTCTTACTCTGGCCTAATAGCAAAGGTATTAGACTCGTAATCTAGCCTAATGGTTAAGGTCTTAACTCTTACTCTGGCCTACTGGTTAAGGTCTTAACTCTTACTCTGGCCTAATAGCTAAGGTCTTAGACTCGTACTCTGGCCTAATGGTTAAGGTCTTAACTCTTACTCTGGCCTACTGGTTAAGGTCTTAACTCTTACTCTGGCCTACTGGTTAAGGTCTTAACTCGTACTCTGGCCTAATAGCTAAGGTCTCAAGTCTTACTCTGGCCTAATAGCTAAGGTCTTAGACTCGTACTATGGCCTACAGGTTAAGGGCTTAACTCTTACTCTGGCCTAAAAGCTAAGGTCTTAGACTCGTACTCTGGCCTAATGGTTAAGGTCTTAACTCTTACTCTGGCCTACTGGTTAAGGTCTTAACTCTTACTCTGATCTAATAGCTAAGGTCTTACCTCTTACTCTTGCCTACTGCTTAACGTCTTAACTCCTACTCTGGCCTAATAGCTAAGCTCTTAGACTCGTACTCTGGCCTACTGGTTAAGGTCTTAACTCTTACGGCGGCCTAATAGCTAAGGTCTTAACTCTTACTTTGGCCTAATAGCTAAGGTTTTAGACTCGTACTCTGGCCTAATGGTTAAGGTCTTAACTCTTACTCTGGCCTACTGGTTAAGGTCCTAACTCTTACTCTGGCCTAATAGCTAAGGTCTTAGACTCTTACTCTGGCCTACTGGTTAAGGTCTTAACTCTTACTCTGGCCTACTGGTTAAGGTCTTAACTCTTACTCTGGCCTAATAGCTAAGGTCTTAACTCTTACGCTGGCCTAATAGCTAAGGTCTTAACTCTTACTCTGGCCGAATAGCTAAGGTCTTAGACTCATACTCTGGCCTAATGGTTAAGGTCTTAACTCTTACTCTGGCCTAATATCTAAGGTCTTAACTCTTACTCTGGCCTAATAGCTAAGGTCTTAGACTCGTACTCTGGCCTAATATTTAAGGTCTTAACTCTTACTCTGGCCTAATAGCTAAGGTCTTAGACTGCTACTCTGGCCTAATAGCTAAGGTCTTAGAATCGTACTCTGACCTACTGGTTAAGGTCTTAACTCTTACTCTGGCCTACTGGTTAAGGTCTTAACTCTTACTCTGGCCTAATAGCTAAGGTCTTAACTCTTACGCTGGCCTAATAGCTAAGGTCTTAACTCTTACTCTGGCCAAATAGCTAAGGTCTTAGACTCATACTCTGGCCTAATGGTTAAGGTCTTAACTCTTACTCTGGCCTAATAGCTAAGGTCTTAAATCTTACTCTGGCCTAATAGCTAAGGTCTTAGACTCGTACTCTGGCCTAATAGCTAAGGTCTTAACTCGTACTCTGGCATAATAGCTAAGGTCTTAGACTCGTTCTCTGGCCTAATGGTTAAGGTCTTAACTCTTACTCTGGCTTACTGGTTAAGGTCTTAACTCTTACTCTGGCCTAATAGCTAAAGTCTAAGACTCGTACTCTGGCCTAATTGTTAAGGTCTTAACTCTTACTCTGGCCTAATAGCTAATGTCTTAACTCTTACTCTGGCCTAATAGCTAAGGTCTTAACTCTTACTCTGGCCTAATAGCTAAGGTCTTAGACTCATACTCTGGCCTAATGGTTAAGGTCTTAACTCTTACTCTGGCCTACTGGTTAAGGTCTTAACTCTTACTCTGGCCTAATAGCTAAGGGCTTAGACTTGTACTCTGGACTAATGGTTAAGGTCTTAACTCTTACTCTGGCCTACTGGTTAAGGTCTTAACTCTTACTCTGGCCTAATAGCTAAGGTCTTAACTCTTCCTCTGGCCTAATTGCAAAGGTATTAGACTCGTAATCTAGCCTAATGGTTAAGGTCTTAACTCTTACTCTGGCCTACTGGTTAAGGTCTTAACTCTTACTCTGGCCTAATAGCTAAGGTCTTAGACTCGTACTCTGGCCTAATGGTTAAGGTCTTAACTCTTACTTTGGCCTACTGGTTAAGGTCTTAACTCTTACTCTGGCCTACTGGTTAAGGTCTTAACTCGTACTCTGGCCTAATAGCTAAGGTCTCAAGTCTTACTCTGGCCTAATAGCTAAGGTCTTAGACTCATACTATGGCCTACAGGTTAAGGGCTTAACTCTTACTCTGGCCTAAAAGCTAAGGTCTTAGACTCGTACTCTGGCCTAATGGTTAAGGTCTTAACTCTTACTCTGGCCTACTGGTTAAGGTCTTAACTCTTACGCTGACCTAATAGATAAGGTCTTAACGCTTACTCTTGCCTACTGCTTAACGTCTTAACTCCTACTCTGGCCTAATAGCTAAGGTCTTAGACTCGTACTCTGGCCTACTGGTTAAGGTCTTAACTCCTACTCTGGCCTACTGGTTAAGGTCTTAACTCTTACTCTGGCCTAATAGCTAAGGTCTTAAATCTTACTCTGGCCTAATAGCTAAGGTTTTAGACTCGTACTCTGGACTAATGGTTAAGGTCTTAACTCTTACTCTGGCCTACTGGTTAAGGTCTTAACTCTTACTCTGGCCTAATAGCTAAGGTCTTAGACTCTTACTCTGGCCTACGGGTTAAGGTCTTAACTCTTACTCTGGCCTACTGGTTAAGGTCTTAACTCTTACTCTGGCCTAATAGCTAAGGTCTTAACTCTTACGCTGGCCTAATAGCTAAGGTCTTAACTCTTACTCTGGCCGAATAGCTAAGGTCTTAGACTCATACTCTGGCCTAATGGTTAAGGTCTTAACTCTTACTCTGGCCTAATATCTAAGGTCTTAACTCTTACTCTGGCCTACTGGTTAAGGTCTTAACTCTTACTCTGGCCTAATAGCTAAGGTCTTAACTCTTACGCTGGCCTAATAGCTAAGGTCTTAGACCCGTACTCTGGCCTAATGGTTAAGGTCTTAACTCTTACTCTGGCCTAATAGCTAAGGTCTTAACTCTTACTCTGTCCTTAATGGCTAAGGTCTTAGACTCGTACTCTGGCCTAATGTTTAAGGTCTTAACTCTTACTCTGGCCTAATAGCTAAGGTCTTAGACTGGTATTCTGGCCTAATAGCTAAGGTCTTAGACTCGTACTCTGACCTACTGGTTAAGGTCTTAACTCGTACTCTGGCCTAATAGCTAAGGTCTTAGACTCTTACTCTGGCCTACTAGTCAAGGTCTTAACTCTTACTCTGGCCTACTGGTTAAGGTCCTAACTCTTACTTTGGCCCACTGGTTAAGGTCTTAACTCCTACTCTGGCCTACTGGTTAAGGTCTTAACTCTTACTCTGGCCTAATAGCTAAGGTCTTAAATCTTACTCTGGCCTAATAGCTAAGGTCTTAGACTCATACTCTGGCCTAATAGCTAAGGTCTTAACTCGTACTCTGGCCTAATAGCTAAGGTCTTAGACTCGTTCTCTGGCCTAATGGTTAAGGTCTTAACTCTTACTCTGGCTTACTGGTTAAGGTCTTAACTCTTACTCTGGCCTAATAGCTAAAGTCTTAGACTCGTACTCTGGCCTAATTGTTAAGGTCTTAACTCTTACTCTGGCCTAATAGCTAAGGTCTTAACTCTTACTCTGGCCTAATAGCTAAGGTCTTAACTCTTACTCTGGCCTAATAGCTAAGGTCTTAGACTCATACTCTGGCCTAATGGTTAAGGTCTTAACTCTTACTCTGGCCTACTGGTTAAGGTCTTAACTCTTACTCTGGCCTAATAGCTAAGGGCTTAGACTTGTACTCTGGACTAATGGTTAAGGTCTTAACTCTTACTCTGGCCTACTGGTTAAGGTCTTAACTCTTACTCTGGCCTAATAGCTAAGGTCTTAACTCTTACTCTGGCCTAATAGCAAAGGTATTAGACTCGTAATCTAGCCTAATGGTTAAGGTCTTAACTCTTACTCTGGCCTACTGGTTAAGGTCTTAACTCTTACTCTGGCCTAATAGCTAAGGTCTTAGACTCGTACTCTGGCCTAATGGTTAAGGTCTTAACTCTTACTCTGGCCTACTGGTTAAGGTCTTAACTCTTACTCTGGCCTACTGGTTAAGGTCTTAACTCGTACTCTGGCCTAATAGCTAAGGTCTCAAGTCTTACTCTGGCCTAATAGCTAAGGTCTTAGACTCGTACTATGGCCTACAGGTTAAGGGCTTAACTCTTACTCTGGCCTAAAAGCTAAGGTCTTAGACTCGTACTCTGGCCTAATGGTTAAGGTCTTAACTCTTACTCTGGCCTACTGGTTAAGGTCTTAACTCTTACTCTGATCTAATAGCTAAGGTCTTACCTCTTACTCTTGCCTACTGCTTAACGTCTTAACTCCTACTCTGGCCTAATAGCTAAGCTCTTAGACTCGTACTCTGGCCTACTGGTTAAGGTCTTAACTCTTACGGCGGCCTAATAGCTAAGGTCTTAACTCTTACTTTGGCCTAATAGCTAAGGTTTTAGACTCGTACTCTGGCCTAATGGTTAAGGTCTTAACTCTTACTCTGGCCTACTGGTTAAGGTCCTAACTCTTACTCTGGCCTAATAGCTAAGGTCTTAGACTCTTACTCTGGCCTACTGGTTAAGGTCTTAACTCTTACTCTGGCCGAATAGCTAAGGTCTTAGACTCATACTCTGGCCTAATGGTTAAGGTCTTAACTCTTACTCTGGCCTAATATCTAAGGTCTTAACTCTTACTCTGGCCTAATAGCTAAGGTCTTAGACTCGTACTCTGGCCTAATATTTAAGGTCTTAACTCTTACTCTGGCCTAATAGCTAAGGTCTTAGACTGCTACTCTGGCCTAATAGCTAAGGTCTTAGACTCGTACTCTGACCTACTGGTTAAGGTCTTAACTCTTACTCTGGCCTACTGGTTAAGGTCTTAACTCTTACTCTGGCCTAATAGCTAAGGTCTTAACTCTTACGCTGGCCTAATAGCTAAGGTCTTAACTCTTACTCTGGCCGAATAGCTAAGGTCTTAGACTCATACTCTGGCCTAATGGTTAAGGTCTTAACTCTTACTCTGGCCTAATAGCTAAGGTCGTAGACTTGCACTCTGGCCTAATGGTTAAGGTCTTAACTCTTACTCTGGCCTACTGGTTAAGGTCTTAACTCTTACTCTGGCCTAATAGCTAAGGTCTTAGACTCTTACTCTGGCCTACTGGTTAAGGTCTTAACTCTTACTCTGGCCTATTAACTAAGGTCTTAACTCTTACTCTGGCCTAATAGCTAAGGTCTCAACTCTTACTCTGGCCTAATAGCTAAGGTCTTAGACTTGTACAATGGCCTACAGATTAAGGGCTTAACTCTTACTCTGGCCTAATAGCTAAGGTCTTAGACTCGTACTCTGGCCTAATGGTTAAGGTCTTAACTCTTACTCTGGCTTACTGGTTAAGGTCTTAACTCTTACTCTGGCCTAATAGCTAAGGTCTTAACTCTTACTCTTGCCTACTGCTTAACGTCTTAACTCCTACTCTGGCCTAATAGCTAAGGTCTTAAATCTTACTCTGGCCTAATAGCTAGGGTCTTAACTCTTACTTTGGCCTAATAGCTAAGGTTTTACACTCGTACTCTGGCCTAATGGTTAAGGTCTTAACTCTTACTCTGCCTACTGGTTAAGGTTTTAACTCTTACTCTGGCCTAATAGCTAAGGTCTTAAATCTTACTCTGGCCTAATAGCTAAGGTCTTAGACTCATACTCTGGCCTAATAGCTAAGGTCTTAACTCGTACTCTGGCCTAATAGCTAAGGTCTTAGACTCGTTCTCTGGCCTAATGGTTAAGGTCTTAACTCTTACTCTGGCTTACTGGTTAAGGTCTTAACTCTTACTCTGGCCTAATAGCTAAAGTCTTAGACTCGTACTCTGGCCTAATTGTTAAGGTCTTAACTCTTACTCTGGCCTAATAGCTAAGGTCTTAACTCTTACTCTGGCCTAATAGCTAAGGTCTTAACTCTTACTCTGGCCTAATAGCTAAGGTCTTAGACTCATACTCTGGCCTAATGGTTAAGGTCTTAACTCTTACTCTGGCCTACTGGTTAAGGTCTTAACTCTTACTCTGGCCTAATAGCTAAGGGCTTAGACTTGTACTCTGGACTAATGGTTAAGGTCTTAACTCTTACTCTGGCCTACTGGTTAAGGTCTTAACTCTTACTCTGGCCTAATAGCTAAGGTCTTAACTCTTACTCTGGCCTAATAGCAAAGGTATTAGACTCGTAATCTAGCCTAATGGTTAAGGTCTTAACTCTTACTCTGGCCTACTGGTTAAGGTCTTAACTCTTACTCTGGCCTAATAGCTAAGGTCTTAGACTCGTACTCTGGCCTAATGGTTAAGGTCTTAACTCTTACTCTGGCCTACTGGTTAAGGTCTTAACTCTTACTCTGGCCTACTGGTTAAGGTCTTAACTCGTACTCTGGCCTAATAGCTAAGGTCTCAAGTCTTACTCTGGCCTAATAGCTAAGGTCTTAGACTCGTACTATGGCCTACAGGTTAAGGGCTTAACTCTTACTCTGGCCTAAAAGCTAAGGTCTTAGACTCGTACTCTGGCCTAATGGTTAAGGTCTTAACTCTTACTCTGGCCTACTGGTTAAGGTCTTAACTCTTACTCTGATCTAATAGCTAAGGTCTTACCTCTTACTCTTGCCTACTGCTTAACGTCTTAACTCCTACTCTGGCCTAATAGCTAAGCTCTTAGACTCGTACTCTGGCCTACTGGTTAAGGTCTTAACTCTTACGGCGGCCTAATAGCTAAGGTCTTAACTCTTACTTTGGCCTAATAGCTAAGGTTTTAGACTCGTACTCTGGCCTAATGGTTAAGGTCTTAACTCTTACTCTGGCCTACTGGTTAAGGTCCTAACTCTTACTCTGGCCTAATAGCTAAGGTCTTAGACTCTTACTCTGGCCTACTGGTTAAGGTCTTAACTCTTACTCTGGCCTACTGGTTAAGGTCTTAACTCTTACTCTGGCCTAATAGCTAAGGTCTTAACTCTTACGCTGGCCTAATAGCTAAGGTCTTAACTCTTACTCTGGCCGAATAGCTAAGGTCTTAGACTCATACTCTGGCCTAATGGTTAAGGTCTTAACTCTTACTCTGGCCTAATATCTAAGGTCTTAACTCTTACTCTGGCCTAATAGCTAAGGTCTTAGACTCGTACTCTGGCCTAATATTTAAGGTCTTAACTCTTACTCTGGCCTAATAGCTAAGGTCTTAGACTGCTACTCTGGCCTAATAGCTAAGGTCTTAGAATCGTACTCTGACCTACTGGTTAAGGTCTTAACTCTTACTCTGGCCTACTGGTTAAGGTCTTAACTCTTACTCTGGCCTAATAGCTAAGGTCTTAACTCTTACGCTGGCCTAATAGCTAAGGTCTTAACTCTTACTCTGGCCAAATAGCTAAGGTCTTAGACTCATACTCTGGCCTAATGGTTAAGGTCTTAACTCTTACTCTGGCCTAATAGCTAAGGTCTTAAATCTTACTCTGGCCTAATAGCTAAGGTCTTAGACTCGTACTCTGGCCTAATAGCTAAGGTCTTAACTCGTACTCTGGCATAATAGCTAAGGTCTTAGACTCGTTCTCTGGCCTAATGGTTAAGGTCTTAACTCTTACTCTGGCTTACTGGTTAAGGTCTTAACTCTTACTCTGGCCTAATAGCTAAAGTCTAAGACTCGTACTCTGGCCTAATTGTTAAGGTCTTAACTCTTACTCTGGCCTAATAGCTAATGTCTTAACTCTTACTCTGGCCTAATAGCTAAGGTCTTAACTCTTACTCTGGCCTAATAGCTAAGGTCTTAGACTCATACTCTGGCCTAATGGTTAAGGTCTTAACTCTTACTCTGGCCTACTGGTTAAGGTCTTAACTCTTACTCTGGCCTAATAGCTAAGGGCTTAGACTTGTACTCTGGACTAATGGTTAAGGTCTTAACTCTTACTCTGGCCTACTGGTTAAGGTCTTAACTCTTACTCTGGCCTAATAGCTAAGGTCTTAACTCTTCCTCTGGCCTAATTGCAAAGGTATTAGACTCGTAATCTAGCCTAATGGTTAAGGTCTTAACTCTTACTCTGGCCTACTGGTTAAGGTCTTAACTCTTACTCTGGCCTAATAGCTAAGGTCTTAGACTCGTACTCTGGCCTAATGGTTAAGGTCTTAACTCTTACTTTGGCCTACTGGTTAAGGTCTTAACTCTTACTCTGGCCTACTGGTTAAGGTCTTAACTCGTACTCTGGCCTAATAGCTAAGGTCTCAAGTCTTACTCTGGCCTAATAGCTAAGGTCTTAGACTCATACTATGGCCTACAGGTTAAGGGCTTAACTCTTACTCTGGCCTAAAAGCTAAGGTCTTAGACTCGTACTCTGGCCTAATGGTTAAGGTCTTAACTCTTACTCTGGCCTACTGGTTAAGGTCTTAACTCTTACGCTGACCTAATAGATAAGGTCTTAACGCTTACTCTTGCCTACTGCTTAACGTCTTAACTCCTACTCTGGCCTAATAGCTAAGGTCTTAGACTCGTACTCTGGCCTACTGGTTAAGGTCTTAACTCCTACTCTGGCCTACTGGTTAAGGTCTTAACTCTTACTCTGGCCTAATAGCTAAGGTCTTAAATCTTACTCTGGCCTAATAGCTAAGGTTTTAGACTCGTACTCTGGACTAATGGTTAAGGTCTTAACTCTTACTCTGGCCTACTGGTTAAGGTCTTAACTCTTACTCTGGCCTAATAGCTAAGGTCTTAGACTCTTACTCTGGCCTACGGGTTAAGGTCTTAACTCTTACTCTGGCCTACTGGTTAAGGTCTTAACTCTTACTCTGGCCTAATAGCTAAGGTCTTAACTCTTACGCTGGCCTAATAGCTAAGGTCTTAACTCTTACTCTGGCCGAATAGCTAAGGTCTTAGACTCATACTCTGGCCTAATGGTTAAGGTCTTAACTCTTACTCTGGCCTAATATCTAAGGTCTTAACTCTTACTCTGGCCTACTGGTTAAGGTCTTAACTCTTACTCTGGCCTAATAGCTAAGGTCTTAACTCTTACGCTGGCCTAATAGCTAAGGTCTTAGACCCGTACTCTGGCCTAATGGTTAAGGTCTTAACTCTTACTCTGGCCTAATAGCTAAGGTCTTAACTCTTACTCTGTCCTTAATGGCTAAGGTCTTAGACTCGTACTCTGGCCTAATGTTTAAGGTCTTAACTCTTACTCTGGCCTAATAGCTAAGGTCTTAGACTGGTATTCTGGCCTAATAGCTAAGGTCTTAGACTCGTACTCTGACCTACTGGTTAAGGTCTTAACTCGTACTCTGGCCTAATAGCTAAGGTCTTAGACTCTTACTCTGGCCTACTAGTCAAGGTCTTAACTCTTACTCTGGCCTACTGGTTAAGGTCCTAACTCTTACTTTGGCCCACTGGTTAAGGTCTTAACTCCTACTCTGGCCTACTGGTTAAGGTCTTAACTCTTACTCTGGCCTAATAGCTAAGGTCTTAAATCTTACTCTGGCCTAATAGCTAAGGTCTTAGACTCATACTCTGGCCTAATAGCTAAGGTCTTAACTCGTACTCTGGCCTAATAGCTAAGGTCTTAGACTCGTTCTCTGGCCTAATGGTTAAGGTCTTAACTCTTACTCTGGCTTACTGGTTAAGGTCTTAACTCTTACTCTGGCCTAATAGCTAAAGTCTTAGACTCGTACTCTGGCCTAATTGTTAAGGTCTTAACTCTTACTCTGGCCTAATAGCTAAGGTCTTAACTCTTACTCTGGCCTAATAGCTAAGGTCTTAACTCTTACTCTGGCCTAATAGCTAAGGTCTTAGACTCATACTCTGGCCTAATGGTTAAGGTCTTAACTCTTACTCTGGCCTACTGGTTAAGGTCTTAACTCTTACTCTGGCCTAATAGCTAAGGGCTTAGACTTGTACTCTGGACTAATGGTTAAGGTCTTAACTCTTACTCTGGCCTACTGGTTAAGGTCTTAACTCTTACTCTGGCCTAATAGCTAAGGTCTTAACTCTTACTCTGGCCTAATAGCAAAGGTATTAGACTCGTAATCTAGCCTAATGGTTAAGGTCTTAACTCTTACTCTGGCCTACTGGTTAAGGTCTTAACTCTTACTCTGGCCTAATAGCTAAGGTCTTAGACTCGTACTCTGGCCTAATGGTTAAGGTCTTAACTCTTACTCTGGCCTACTGGTTAAGGTCTTAACTCTTACTCTGGCCTACTGGTTAAGGTCTTAACTCGTACTCTGGCATAATAGCTAAGGTCTCAAGTCTTACTCTGGCCTAATAGCTAAGGTCTTAGACTCGTACTATGGCCTACAGGTTAAGGGCTTAACTCTTACTCTGGCCTAAAAGCTAAGGTCTTAGACTCGTACTCTGGCCTAATGGTTAAGGTCTTAACTCTTACTCTGGCCTACTGGTTAAGGTCTTAACTCTTACTCTGATCTAATAGCTAAGGTCTTACCTCTTACTCTTGCCTACTGCTTAACGTCTTAACTCCTACTCTGGCCTAATAGCTAAGCTCTTAGACTCGTACTCTGGCCTACTGGTTAAGGTCTTAACTCTTACGGCGGCCTAATAGCTAAGGTCTTAACTCTTACTTTGGCCTAATAGCTAAGGTTTTAGACTCGTACTCTGGCCTAATGGTTAAGGTCTTAACTCTTACTCTGGCCTACTGGTTAAGGTCCTAACTCTTACTCTGGCCTAATAGCTAAGGTCTTAGACTCTTACTCTGGCCTACTGGTTAAGGTCTTAACTCTTACTCTGGCCTACTGGTTAAGGTCTTAACTCTTACTCTGGCCTAATAGCTAAGGTCTTAACTCTTACGCTGGCCTAATAGCTAAGGTCTTAACTCTTACTCTGGCCGAATAGCTAAGGTCTTAGACTCATACTCTGGCCTAATGGTTAAGGTCTTAACTCTTACTCTGGCCTAATATCTAAGGTCTTAACTCTTACTCTGGCCTAATAGCTAAGGTCTTAGACTCGTACTCTGGCCTAATATTTAAGGTCTTAACTCTTACTCTGGCCTAATAGCTAAGGTCTTAGACTGCTACTCTGGCCTAATAGCTAAGGTCTTAGACTCGTACTCTGACCTACTGGTTAAGGTCTTAACTCTTACTCTGGCCTACTGGTTAAGGTCTTAACTCTTACTCTGGCCTAATAGCTAAGGTCTTAACTCTTACGCTGGCCTAATAGCTAAGGTCTTAACTCTTACTCTGGCCGAATAGCTAAGGTCTTAGACTCATACTCTGGCCTAATGGTTAAGGTCTTAACTCTTACTCTGGCCTAATAGCTAAGGTCGTAGACTTGCACTCTGGCCTAATGGTTAAGGTCTTAACTCTTACTCTGGCCTACTGGTTAAGGTCTTAACTCTTACTCTGGCCTAATAGCTAAGGTCTTAGACTCTTACTCTGGCCTACTGGTTAAGGTCTTAACTCTTACTCTGGCCTATTAACTAAGGTCTTAACTCTTACTCTGGCCTAATAGCTAAGGTCTCAACTCTTACTCTGGCCTAATAGCTAAGGTCTTAGACTTGTACAATGGCCTACAGATTAAGGGCTTAACTCTTACTCTGGCCTAATAGCTAAGGTCTTAGACTCGTACTCTGGCCTAATGGTTAAGGTCTTAACTCTTACTCTGGCTTACTGGTTAAGGTCTTAACTCTTACTCTGGCCTAATAGCTAAGGTCTTAACTCTTACTCTTGCCTACTGCTTAACGTCTTAACTCCTACTCTGGCCTAATAGCTAAGGTCTTAAATCTTACTCTGGCCTAATAGCTAGGGTCTTAACTCTTACTTTGGCCTAATAGCTAAGGTTTTACACTCGTACTCTGGCCTAATGGTTAAGGTCTTAACTCTTACTCTGCCTACTGGTTAAGGTTTTAACTCTTACTCTGGCCTAATAGCTAAGGTCTTAGACTCGTACTCTGGCCTAATGGTTAAGGTATTAACTCTTACTCTGGCCTACTGGTTAAGGTCTTAACTCTTACTCTGGCCTACTGTTTAAGGTCTTAACTCTTACTCTGGCCTAATAGCTAAGGTCTTAACTCTTACGCTGGCCTAATAGCTAAGGTCTTAGACTCGTACTCTGGCCTAATGGCTAAGGTCTTAACTCTTACTCTGGCCTAATAGCTAAGGTCTTAACTCTTACTCTGTCCTTAATGGCTAAGGTCTTAGACTCGTACTCTGGCCTAATGTTTAAGGTCTTAACTCTTACTCTGGCCTAATAGCTAAGGTCTTATACTGGTACTCTGGCCTAATAGCTAAGGTCTTAGACTCGTACTCTGACCTACTGGTTAAGGTCTTAACTCGTACTCTGGCCTAATAGCTAAGGTCTTAGACTCTTACTCTGGCCTACTAGTCAAGGTCTTAACTCTTACTCTGGCCTACTGGTTAAGGTCCTAACTCTTACTTTGGCCCACTGGTTAAGGTCTTAACTCCTACTCTGGCCTACTGGTTAAGGTCTTAACTCTTACTCTGGCCTAATAGCTAAGGTCTTAAATCTTACTCTGGCCTAATAGCTAAGGTCTTAGACTCGTACTCTGGCCTAATAGCTAAGGTCTTAACTCGTACTCTGGCATAATAGCTAAGGTCTTAGACTCGTTCTCTGGCCTAATGGTTAAGGTCTTAACTCTTACTCTGGCTTACTGGTTAAGGTCTTAACTCTTACTCTGGCCTAATAGCTAAAGTCTAAGACTCGTACTCTGGCCTAATTGTTAAGGTCTTAACTCTTACTCTGGCCTAATAGCTAATGTCTTAACTCTTACTCTGGCCTAATAGCTAAGGTCTTAACTCTTACTCTGGCCTAATAGCTAAGGTCTTAGACTCATACTCTGGCCTAATGGTTAAGGTCTTAACTCTTACTCTGGCCTACTGGTTAAGGTCTTAACTCTTACTCTGGCCTAATAGCTAAGGGCTTAGACTTGTACTCTGGACTAATGGTTAAGGTCTTAACTCTTACTCTGGCCTACTGGTTAAGGTCTTAACTCTTACTCTGGCCTAATAGCTAAGGTCTTAACTCTTACTCTGGCCTAATTGCAAAGGTATTAGACTCGTAATCTAGCCTAATGGTTAAGGTCTTAACTCTTACTCTGGCCTACTGGTTAAGGTCTTAACTCTTACTCTGGCCTAATAGCTAAGGTCTTAGACTCGTACTCTGGCCTAATGGTTAAGGTCTTAACTCTTACTTTGGCCTACTGGTTAAGGTCTTAACTCTTACTCTGGCCTACTGGTTAAGGTCTTAACTCGTACTCTGGCCTAATAGCTAAGGTCTCAAGTCTTACTCTGGCCTAATAGCTAAGGTCTAAGACTCATACTATGGCCTACAGGTTAAGGGCTTAACTCTTACTCTGGCCTAAAAGCTAAGGTCCTAGACTCGTACTCTGGCCTAATGGTTAAGGTCTTAACTCTTACTCTGGCCTACTGGTTAAGGTCTTAACTCTTACTCTGACCTAATAGCTAAGGTCTTAACGCTTACTCTTGCCTACTGCTTAACGTCTTAACTCCTACTCTGGCCTAATAGCTAAGGTCTTAGACTCGTACTCTGGCCTACTGGTTAAGGTCTTAACTCCTACTCTGGCCTACTGGTTAAGGTCTTAACTCTTACTCTGGCCTAATAGCTAAGGTCTTAAATCTTACTCTGGCCTAATAGCTA
Source organism: Triturus cristatus (assembly GCF_964204655.1). Taxonomy (NCBI): domain Eukaryota; kingdom Metazoa; phylum Chordata; class Amphibia; order Caudata; family Salamandridae; genus Triturus; species Triturus cristatus. Next base: position 1,101,948,964 of record NC_140589.1, on the reverse strand, counting down.
AGGTTTTAGACTCGTACTCTGGACTAATGGTTAAGGTCTTAACTCTTACTCTGGCCTACTGGTTAAGGTCTTAACTCTTACTCTGGCCTAATAGCTAAGGTCTTAGACTCTTACTCTGGCCTACTGGTTAAGGTCTTAACTCTTACTCTGGCCTACTGGTTAAGGTCTTAACTCTTACTCTGGCCTAATAGCTAAGGTCTTAACTCTTACGCTGGCCTACTGGTTAAGGTCTTAACTCTTACTCTGGCCTAATAGCTAAGGTCTTAACTCTTACGCTGGCCTAATAGCTAAGGTCTTAGACCCGTACTCTGGCCTAATGGTTAAGGTCTTAACTCTTACTCTGGCCTAATAGCTAAGGTCTTAGACTGGTATTCTGGCCTAATAGCTAAGGTCTTAGACTCGTACTCTGACCTACTGGTTAAGGTCTTAACTCGTACTCTGGCCTAATAGCTAAGGTCTTAGACTCTTACTCTGGCCTACTAGTCAAGGTCTTAACTCTTACTCTGGCCTACTGGTTAAGGTCCTAACTCTTACTTTGGCCCACTGGTTAAGGTCTTAACTCCTACTCTGGCCTACTGGTTAAGGTCTTAACTCTTACTCTGGCCTAATAGCTAAGGTCTTAAATCTTACTCTGGCCTAATAGCTAAGGTCTTAGACTCATACTCTGGCCTAATAGCTAAGGTCTTAACTCGTACTCTGGCCTAATAGCTAAGGTCTTAGACTCGTTCTCTGGCCTAATGGTTAAGGTCTTAACTCTTACTCTGGCTTACTGGTTAAGGTCTTAACTCTTACTCTGGCCTAATAGCTAAAGTCTTAGACTCGTACTCTGGCCTAATTGTTAAGGTCTTAACTCTTACTCTGGCCTAATAGCTAAGGTCTTAACTCTTACTCTGGCCTAATAGCTAAGGTCTTAACTCTTACTCTGGCCTAATAGCTAAGGTCTTAGACTCATACTCTGGCCTAATGGTTAAGGTCTTAACTCTTACTCTGGCCTACTGGTTAAGGTCTTAACTCTTACTCTGGCCTAATAGCTAAGGGCTTAGACTTGTACTCTGGACTAATGGTTAAGGTCTTAACTCTTACTCTGGCCTACTGGTTAAGGTCTTAACTCTTACTCTGGCCTAATAGCTAAGGTCTTAACTCTTACTCTGGCCTAATAGCAAAGGTATTAGACTCGTAATCTAGCCTAATGGTTAAGGTCTTAACTCTTACTCTGGCCTACTGGTTAAGGTCTTAACTCTTACTCTGGCCTAATAGCTAAGGTCTTAGACTCGTACTCTGGCCTAATGGTTAAGGTCTTAACTCTTACTCTGGCCTACTGGTTAAGGTCTTAACTCTTACTCTGGCCTACTGGTTAAGGTCTTAACTCGTACTCTGGCCTAATAGCTAAGGTCTCAAGTCTTACTCTGGCCTAATAGCTAAGGTCTTAGACTCGTACTATGGCCTACAGGTTAAGGGCTTAACTCTTACTCTGGCCTAAAAGCTAAGGTCTTAGACTCGTACTCTGGCCTAATGGTTAAGGTCTTAACTCTTACTCTGGCCTACTGGTTAAGGTCTTAACTCTTACTCTGATCTAATAGCTAAGGTCTTACCTCTTACTCTTGCCTACTGCTTAACGTCTTAACTCCTACTCTGGCCTAATAGCTAAGCTCTTAGACTCGTACTCTGGCCTACTGGTTAAGGTCTTAACTCTTACGGCGGCCTAATAGCTAAGGTCTTAACTCTTACTTTGGCCTAATAGCTAAGGTTTTAGACTCGTACTCTGGCCTAATGGTTAAGGTCTTAACTCTTACTCTGGCCTACTGGTTAAGGTCCTAACTCTTACTCTGGCCTAATAGCTAAGGTCTTAGACTCTTACTCTGGCCTACTGGTTAAGGTCTTAACTCTTACTCTGGCCTACTGGTTAAGGTCTTAACTCTTACTCTGGCCTAATAGCTAAGGTCTTAACTCTTACGCTGGCCTAATAGCTAAGGTCTTAACTCTTACTCTGGCCGAATAGCTAAGGTCTTAGACTCATACTCTGGCCTAATGGTTAAGGTCTTAACTCTTACTCTGGCCTAATATCTAAGGTCTTAACTCTTACTCTGGCCTAATAGCTAAGGTCTTAGACTCGTACTCTGGCCTAATATTTAAGGTCTTAACTCTTACTCTGGCCTAATAGCTAAGGTCTTAGACTGCTACTCTGGCCTAATAGCTAAGGTCTTAGACTCGTACTCTGACCTACTGGTTAAGGTCTTAACTCTTACTCTGGCCTACTGGTTAAGGTCTTAACTCTTACTCTGGCCTAATAGCTAAGGTCTTAACTCTTACGCTGGCCTAATAGCTAAGGTCTTAACTCTTACTCTGGCCAAATAGCTAAGGTCTTAGACTCATACTCTGGCCTAATGGTTAAGGTCTTAACTCTTACTCTGGCCTAATAGCTAAGGTCTTAAATCTTACTCTGGCCTAATAGCTAAGGTCTTAGACTCGTACTCTGGCCTAATAGCTAAGGTCTTAACTCGTACTCTGGCATAATAGCTAAGGTCTTAGACTCGTTCTCTGGCCTAATGGTTAAGGTCTTAACTCTTACTCTGGCTTACTGGTTAAGGTCTTAACTCTTACTCTGGCCTAATAGCTAAAGTCTAAGACTCGTACTCTGGCCTAATTGTTAAGGTCTTAACTCTTACTCTGGCCTAATAGCTAATGTCTTAACTCTTACTCTGGCCTAATAGCTAAGGTCTTAACTCTTACTCTGGCCTAATAGCTAAGGTCTTAGACTCATACTCTGGCCTAATGGTTAAGGTCTTAACTCTTACTCTGGCCTACTGGTTAAGGTCTTAACTCTTACTCTGGCCTAATAGCTAAGGGCTTAGACTTGTACTCTGGACTAATGGTTAAGGTCTTAACTCTTACTCTGGCCTACTGGTTAAGGTCTTAACTCTTACTCTGGCCTAATAGCTAAGGTCTTAACTCTTACTCTGGCCTAATTGCAAAGGTATTAGACTCGTAATCTAGCCTAATGGTTAAGGTCTTAACTCTTACTCTGGCCTACTGGTTAAGGTCTTAACTCTTACTCTGGCCTAATAGCTAAGGTCTTAGACTCGTACTCTGGCCTAATGGTTAAGGTCTTAACTCTTACTTTGGCCTACTGGTTAAGGTCTTAACTCTTACTCTGGCCTACTGGTTAAGGTCTTAACTCGTACTCTGGCCTAATAGCTAAGGTCTCAAGTCTTACTCTGGCCTAATAGCTAAGGTCTTAGACTCATACTATGGCCTACAGGTTAAGGGCTTAACTCTTACTCTGGCCTAAAAGCTAAGGTCTTAGACTCGTACTCTGGCCTAATGGTTAAGGTCTTAACTCTTACTCTGGCCTACTGGTTAAGGTCTTAACTCTTACGCTGACCTAATAGCTAAGGTCTTAACGCTTACTCTTGCCTACTGCTTAACGTCTTAACTCCTACTCTGGCCTAATAGCTAAGGTCTTAGACTCGTACTCTGGCCTACTGGTTAAGGTCTTAACTCCTACTCTGGCCTACTGGTTAAGGTCTTAACTCTTACTCTGGCCTAATAGCTAAGGTCTTAAATCTTACTCTGGCCTAATAGCTAAGGTTTTAGACTCGTACTCTGGACTAATGGTTAAGGTCTTAACTCTTACTCTGGCCTACTGGTTAAGGTCTTAACTCTTACTCTGGCCTAATAGCTAAGGTCTTAGACTCTTACTCTGGCCTACGGGTTAAGGTCTTAACTCTTACTCTGGCCTACTGGTTAAGGTCTTAACTCTTACTCTGGCCTAATAGCTAAGGTCTTAACTCTTACGCTGGCCTAATAGCTAAGGTCTTAACTCTTACTCTGGCCGAATAGCTAAGGTCTTAGACTCATACTCTGGCCTAATGGTTAAGGTCTTAACTCTTACTCTGGCCTAATATCTAAGGTCTTAACTCTTACTCTGGCCTACTGGTTAAGGTCTTAACTCTTACTCTGGCCTAATAGCTAAGGTCTTAACTCTTACGCTGGCCTAATAGCTAAGGTCTTAGACCCGTACTCTGGCCTAATGGTTAAGGTCTTAACTCTTACTCTGGCCTAATAGCTAAGGTCTTAACTCTTACTCTGTCCTTAATGGCTAAGGTCTTAGACTCGTACTCTGGCCTAATGTTTAAGGTCTTAACTCTTACTCTGGCCTAATAGCTAAGGTCTTAGACTGGTATTCTGGCCTAATAGCTAAGGTCTTAGACTCGTACTCTGACCTACTGGTTAAGGTCTTAACTCGTACTCTGGCCTAATAGCTAAGGTCTTAGACTCTTACTCTGGCCTACTAGTCAAGGTCTTAACTCTTACTCTGGCCTACTGGTTAAGGTCCTAACTCTTACTTTGGCCCACTGGTTAAGGTCTTAACTCCTACTCTGGCCTACTGGTTAAGGTCTTAACTCTTACTCTGGCCTAATAGCTAAGGTCTTAAATCTTACTCTGGCCTAATAGCTAAGGTCTTAGACTCATACTCTGGCCTAATAGCTAAGGTCTTAACTCGTACTCTGGCCTAATAGCTAAGGTCTTAGACTCGTTCTCTGGCCTAATGGTTAAGGTCTTAACTCTTACTCTGGCTTACTGGTTAAGGTCTTAACTCTTACTCTGGCCTAATAGCTAAAGTCTTAGACTCGTACTCTGGCCTAATTGTTAAGGTCTTAACTCTTACTCTGGCCTAATAGCTAAGGTCTTAACTCTTACTCTGGCCTAATAGCTAAGGTCTTAACTCTTACTCTGGCCTAATAGCTAAGGTCTTAGACTCATACTCTGGCCTAATGGTTAAGGTCTTAACTCTTACTCTGGCCTACTGGTTAAGGTCTTAACTCTTACTCTGGCCTAATAGCTAAGGGCTTAGACTTGTACTCTGGACTAATGGTTAAGGTCTTAACTCTTACTCTGGCCTACTGGTTAAGGTCTTAACTCTTACTCTGGCCTAATAGCTAAGGTCTTAACTCTTACTCTGGCCTAATAGCAAAGGTATTAGACTCGTAATCTAGCCTAATGGTTAAGGTCTTAACTCTTACTCTGGCCTACTGGTTAAGGTCTTAACTCTTACTCTGGCCTAATAGCTAAGGTCTTAGACTCGTACTCTGGCCTAATGGTTAAGGTCTTAACTCTTACTCTGGCCTACTGGTTAAGGTCTTAACTCTTACTCTGGCCTACTGGTTAAGGTCTTAACTCGTACTCTGGCCTAATAGCTAAGGTCTCAAGTCTTACTCTGGCCTAATAGCTAAGGTCTTAGACTCGTACTATGGCCTACAGGTTAAGGGCTTAACTCTTACTCTGGCCTAAAAGCTAAGGTCTTAGACTCGTACTCTGGCCTAATGGTTAAGGTCTTAACTCTTACTCTGGCCTACTGGTTAAGGTCTTAACTCTTACTCTGATCTAATAGCTAAGGTCTTACCTCTTACTCTTGCCTACTGCTTAACGTCTTAACTCCTACTCTGGCCTAATAGCTAAGCTCTTAGACTCGTACTCTGGCCTACTGGTTAAGGTCTTAACTCTTACGGCGGCCTAATAGCTAAGGTCTTAACTCTTACTTTGGCCTAATAGCTAAGGTTTTAGACTCGTACTCTGGCCTAATGGTTAAGGTCTTAACTCTTACTCTGGCCTACTGGTTAAGGTCCTAATTCTTACTCTGGCCTAATAGCTAAGGTCTTAGACTCTTACTCTGGCCTACTGGTTAAGGTCTTAACTCTTACTCTGGCCTACTGGTTAAGGTCTTAACTCTTACTCTGGCCTAATAGCTAAGGTCTTAACTCTTACGCTGGCCTAATAGCTAAGGTCTTAACTCTTACTCTGGCCGAATAGCTAAGGTCTTAGACTCATACTCTGGCCTAATGGTTAAGGTCTTAACTCTTACTCTGGCCTAATATCTAAGGTCTTAACTCTTACTCTGGCCTAATAGCTAAGGTCTTAGACTCGTACTCTGGCCTAATATTTAAGGTCTTAACTTTTACTCTGGCCTAATAGCTAAGGTCTTAGACTGCTACTCTGGCCTAATAGCTAAGGTCTTAGACTCGTACTCTGACCTACTGGTTAAGGTCTTAACTCTTACTCTGGCCTACTGGTTAAGGTCTTAACTCTTACTCTGGCCTAATAGCTAAGGTCTTAACTCTTACGCTGGCCTAATAGCTAAGGTCTTAACTCTTACTCTGGCCGAATAGCTAAGGTCTTAGACTCATACTCTGGCCTAATGGTTAAGGTCTTAACTCTTACTCTGGCCTAATAGCTAAGGTCGTAGACTTGCACTCTGGCCTAATGGTTAAGGTCTTAACTCTTACTCTGGCCTAATAGCTAAGGTCGTAGACTCGCACTCTGGCCTAATGGTTAAGGTCTTAACTCTTACTCTGGCCTACTGGTTAAGGTCTTAACTCTTACTCTGGCCCAATAGCTAAGGTCTTAACTCTTACTCTGGCCTAATAGCTAAGGTCTTAGACTCGTACTATGGCCTACAGGTTAAGGGCTTAACTCTTACTCTGGCCTAATAGCTAAGGTCTAGACTCGTACTCTGGCCTAATGGTTAAGGTCTTAACTCTTACTCTGGCCTACTGGTTAAGGTCTTAACTCTTACTCTGGCCTAATAGCCAAGGTCTTAACTCTTACTCTTGCCTAATAGCTAAGGTCTTAACTCTTACTCTTGCCTACTGCTTAACGTCTTAACTCCTACTCTGGCCTAATAGCTAAGGTCTTAACTCCTACTCTGGCCTAATGGTTAAGGTCTTAACTCTTACTCTGGCCTAATAGCTAAGGTCTTAACTCTTACTTTGGCCTAATAGCTAAGGTTTTAGACTCGTACTCTGGCCTAATGGTTAAGGTCTTAACTCTTACTCTGGCCTACTGGTTAAGGTCTTAACTCTTACTCTGGCCTAATAGCTAAGGTCTTAGACTCTTACTCTGGCCTACTGGTTAAGGTCTTAACTCTTACTCTGGCCTAATAACTAAGGTCTTAACTCTTACTCTGGCCTAATAGCTAAGGTCTCAACTCTTACCCTGGCCTAATAGCTAAGGTCTTAGACTTGTACAATGGCCTACAGATTAAGGGCTTAACTCTTACTCTGGCCTAATAGCTAAGGTCTTAGACTCGTACTCTGGCCTAATAGCTAAGGTCTTAGACTCGTATTCTGGCCTAATGGTTAAGGTCTTAACTCTTACACTGGGCTACTGGTTAAGGTCTTAACTCTTACTCTGGCCTAATAGCTAAGGTCTTATCTCTTACTCTGGCCTAATAGCTAAGGTCTTAGACTCATACTCTGGCCTAATGGTTAAGGTCTTAACTCTTACTCTGGCCTACTGGTTAAGGTCTTAACTCTTACTCTGGCCTACTGGTTAAGGTCTTAACTCGTACTCTGACCTAATAGCTAAGGTCTTAGACTCGTACTCTGGCCTAATAGCTAAGGTCTTAGACTCGTACTTGGCCTACTGGTTAAGGTCTTATCTCTTACTCTGGCCTAATAGCTAAGGTCTTAACTCTTACTCTGGCCTAATAGCTAAGGTTTTAGACTCATACTCTGGCCTAATGGTTAAGGTCTTAACTCTTACTCTGGACTACTGGTTAAAGTCTTAACTCTTACTCTGGCCTAATAGCTAAGGTCTTAGACTCGTACTCTGGCCTAATGGTTAAGGTATTAACTCTTACTCTGGTCTACTGGTTAAGGTCTTAACTCTTACTCTGGCCTACTGGTTAAGGTCTTAACTCTTACTTTGGCCTAATAGATAAGGTCTTAACTCTTACTCTGGCCAAATAGCTACGGTCTTAACTCTTACTCTCGCCGAATAGCTAAGGTCTTAGACTCGTACTCTGGCCTAATGGTTAATGTCTTAACTCTTACTCTGGCCTACTGGTTAAGGTCTTAACTCTTACTCTGGCCTAATAGCTAAGGTCTTAACTCTGACTCTGGCCTAATAGCAAAGGTATTAGACTCGTAATCTGGCCTAATGGTTAAGGTCTTAACTCTTACTCTGGCCTAATAGCTAAGGTCTTAACTCTTACTCTGGCCTAATAGCTAAGGTCTTAGACTCGTACTCTGGCCTAATGGTTAATGTCTTAACTCTTACTCTGGCCTAATAGCTATGGTCTTAGAGTGGTACTCTGGCCTAATAGCTAAGGTCTTAGACTAGTACTCTGGCCTAACGGTTAAGGTCTTAACTCTTACTCTGGCCTAATAACTAAGGTCTTAGACTCGCACTCTGGCCTAATAGCTAAGGTCTTAGACTCGTACTCTGGCCTACTGGTTAAGGTCTTAACTCTAACTCTGGCCTAATAGCTAAGGTCTTAACTCTTACTCTGGCCTAATAGCTAAGGTCTTAACTCTTACTCTGGCCTAATAGCTAAGGTCTTAGACTCGTACTCTGGCCTAATGGTTAAGGTCTTAACTCTTACTCTGGCCTAATAGCTAAGGTCTTAGACTCGTACTCTGGCCTAATGGTTAAGGTCTTAACTCTTACTCTGGCCTATTGGTTAAGGTCTTAACTCTTACTCTGGCCTAATAACTAAGGTCTTAACTCTCACTCTGGCCTAATAGCTAAGGTCTTAACTCTTACTCTGGCCTAATAGCTAAGGTCGTAGACTCGCACTCTGGCCTAATGGTTAAGGTCTTAACGCTTACTCTGGCCTACTGGTTAAGGTCTTAACTCTTACTCTGGCCCAATAGCTAAGGTCTCAACTCTTACTCTGGCCTAATAGCTAAGGTCTTAGACTCGTACTATGGCCTACAGGTTAAGGGCTTAACTCTTACTCTGGCCTAATAGCTAAGGTCTAGACTCGTACTCTGGCCTAATGGTTAAGGTCTTAACTCTTACTCTGGCCTACTGGTTAAGGTCTCAACTCTTACTCTGGCCTAATAGCTAAGGTCTTAACTCTTACTCTTGCCTAATAGCTAAGGTCTTAACTCTTACTCTTGCCTACTGCTTAACGTCTTAACTCCTACTCTGGCCTAATAGCTAAGGTCTTAACTCCTACTCTGGCCTAATGGTTAAGGTCTTAACTCTTACTCTGGCCTAATAGCTAAGGTCTTAACTCTTGCTTTGGCCTAATAGCTAAGGTTTTAGACTCGTACTCTGGCCTAATGGTTAAGGTCTTAACTCTTACTCTGGCATACTGGTTAAGGTCTTAACTCTTACTCTGGCCTAATAGCTAAGGTCTTAGACTCTTACTCTGGCCTACTGGTTAAGGTCTTAACTCTTACTCTGGCTTAATAACTAAGGTCTTAACTCTTACTCTGGCCTAATAGCTAAGGTCTCAACTCTTACTCTGGCCTAATAGCTAAGGTCTTAGACTAGTACAATGGCCTACAGATTAAGGGCTTAACTCTTACTCTGGCCTAATAGCTAAGGTCTTAGACTCGTACTCTGGCCTAATGGTTAAGGTCTTAACTCTTACTCTGGCTTACTGGTTAAGGTCTTAACTCTTACTCTGGCCTAATAGCTAAGGTCTTAACTCTTACTCTTGCCTACTGCTTAACGTCTTAACTCCTAATCTGGCCTAATAGCTAAGGTCTTAAATCTTACTCTGGCCTAATAGCTAGGGTCTTAACTCTTACTTTGGCCTAATAGCTAAGGTTTTACACTCGTACTCTGGCCTAATGGTTAAGGTCTTAACTCTTACTCTGGCCTACTGGTTAAGGTCTTAACTCTTACTCTGGCCTAATAGCTAAGGTCTTAGACTCGTACTCTGGCCTAATGGTTAAGGTATTAACTCTTACTCTGGCCTACTGGTTAAGGTCTTAACTCTTACTCTGGCCTACTGGTTAAGGTCTTAACTCTTACTCTGGCCTAATAGCTAAGGTCTTAACTCTTACGCTGGCCTAATAGCTAAGGTCTTAACTCTTACTCTGTCCTTAATGGCTAAGGTCTTAGACTCGTCCTCTGGCCTAATGTTTAAGGTCTTAACTCTTACTCTGGCCTAATAGCTAAGGTCTTAGACTGGTACTCTGGCCTAATAGCTAAGGTCTTAGACTCGTACTCTGACCTACTGGTTAAGGTCTTAACTCGTACTCTGGCCTAATAGCTAAGGTCTTAGACTCTTACTCTGGCCTACTAGTCAAGGTCTTAACTCTTACTCTGGCCTACTGGTTAAGGTCCTAACTCTTACTTTGGCCCACTGGTTAAGGTCTTAACTCCTACTCTGGCCTACTGGTTAAGGTCTTAACTCTTACTCTGGCCTAATAGCTAAGGTCTTAAATCTTACTCTGGCCTAATAGCTAAGGTCTTAGACTCGTACTCTGGCCTAATAGCTAAGGTCTTAACTCGTACTCTGGCCTAATAGCTAAGGTCTTAGACTTGTTCTCTGGCCTAATGGTTAAGGTCTTAACTCTTACTCTGGCTTACTGGTTAAAGTCTTAACTCTTACTCTGGCCTAATAGCTAAAGTCTTAGACTCATACTTTGGCCTAATTGTTAAGGTCTTAACTCTTACTCTGGCCTAATAGCTAAGGTCTTAACTCTTACTCTGGCCTAATAGCTAAGGTCTTAGACTCACACTCTGGCCTAATGGTTAAGGTCTTAACTCTTACTCTGGCCTAATAACTAAGGTCTTAACTCTTACTCTGGCCTAATAGCTAAGGTCTCAACTCTTAATCTGGCCTAATAGCTAAGGTCTTAGACTTGTACAATGGCCTACAGATTAAGGGCTTAACTCTTACTCTGGCCTAATAGCTAAGGTCTTAGACTCGTACTCTGGCCTAATGGTTAAGGTCTTAACTCTTACTCTGGCCTACTGGTTAAGGTCTTAACTCTTACTCTGGCCTAATAGCTAAGGTCTTAGACTCTTACTCTGGCCTACTGGTTAAGGTCTTAACTCTTACTCTGGCCTATTAACTAAGGTCTTAACTCTTACTCTGGCCTAATAGCTAAGGTCTCAACTCTTACTCTGGCCTAATAGCTAAGGTCTTAGACTTGTACAATGGCCTACAGATTAAGGGCTTAACTCTTACTCTGGCCTAATAGCTAAGGTCTTAGACTCGTACTCTGGCCTAATGGTTAAGGTCTTAACTCTTACTCTGGCTTACTGGTTAAGGTCTTAACTCTTACTCTGGCCTAATAGCTAAGGTCTTAACTCTTACTCTTGCCTACTGCTTAACGTCTTAACTCCTACTCTGGCCTAATAGCTAAGGTCTTAAATCTTACTCTGGCCTAATAGCTAGGGTCTTAACTCTTACTTTGGCCTAATAGCTAAGGTTTTACACTCGTACTCTGGCCTAATGGTTAAGGTCTTAACTCTTACTCTGGCCTACTGGTTAAGGTTTTAACTCTTACTCTGGCCTAATAGCTAAGGTCTTAGACTCGTACTCTGGCCTAATGGTTAAGGTATTAACTCTTACTCTGGCCTACTGGTTAAGGTCTTAACTCTTACTCTGGCCTACTGTTTAAGGTCTTAACTCTTACTCTGGCCTAATAGCTAAGGTCTTAACTCTTACGCTGGCCTAATAGCTAAGGTCTTAGACTCGTACTCTGGCCTAATGGCTAAGGTCTTAACTCTTACTCTGGCCTAATAGCTAAGGTCTTAACTCTTACTCTGTCCTTAATGGCTAAGGTCTTAGACTCGTACTCTGGCCTAATGTTTAAGGTCTTAACTCTTACTCTGGCCTAATAGCTAAGGTCTTAGACTGGTACTCTGGCCTAATAGCTAAGGTCTTAGACTCGTACTCTGACCTACTGGTTAAGGTCTTAACTCATACTCTGGCCTAATAGCTAAGGTCTTAGACTCTTACTCTGGCCTACTAGTCAAGGTCTTAACTCTTACTCTGGCCTACTGGTTAAGGTCCTAACTCTTACTTTGGCCCACTGGTTAAGGTCTTAACTCCTACTCTGGCCTACTGGTTAAGGTCTTAACTCTTACTCTGGCCTAATAGCTAAGGTCTTAAATCTTACTCTGGCCTAATAGCTAAGGTCTTAGACTCGTACTCTGGCCTAATAGCTAAGGTCTTAACTCGTACTCTGGCATAATAGCTAAGGTCTTAGACTCGTTCTCTGGCCTAATGGTTAAGGTCTTAACTCTTACTCTGGCTTACTGGTTAAGGTCTTAACTCTTACTCTGGCCTAATAGCTAAAGTCTAAGACTCTTACTCTGGCCTACTAGTCAAGGTCTTAACTCTTACTCTGGCCTACTGGTTAAGGTCCTAACTCTTACTTTGGCCCACTGGTTAAGGTCTTAACTCCTACTCTGGCCTACTGGTTAAGGTCTTAACTCTTACTCTGGCCTAATAGCTAAGGTCTTAAATCTTACTCTGGCCTAATAGCTAAGGTCTTAGACTCGTACTCTGGCCTAATAGCTAAGGTCTTAACTCTTACTCTGGCCTAATAGCTAAGGTCTTAGACTCATACTCTGGCCTAATGGTTAAGGTCTTAACTCTTACTCTGGCCTACTGGTTAAGGTTTTAACTCTTACTCTGGCCTAATAGCTAAGGGCTTAGACTTGTACTCTGGACTAATGGTTAAGGTCTTAACTCTTACTCTGGCCTACTGGTTAAGGTCTTAACTCTTACTCTGGCCTAATAGCTAAGGTCTTAACTCTTACTCTGGCCTAATTGCAAAGGTATTAGACTCGTAATCTAGCCTAATGGTTAAGGTCTTAACTCTTACTCTGGCCTACTGGTTAAGGTCTTAACTCTTACTCTGGCCTAATAGCTAAGGTCTTAGACTCGTACTCTGGCCTAATGGTTAAGGTCTTAACTCTTACTTTGGCCTACTGGTTAAGGTCTTAACTCTTACTCTGGCCTACTGGTTAAGGTCTTAACTCGTACTCTGGCCTAATAGCTAAGGTCTCAAGTCTTACTCTGGCCTAATAGCTAAGGTCTTAGACTCATACTATGGCCTACAGGTTAAGGGCTTAACTCTTACTCTGGCCTAAAAGCTAAGGTCTTAGACTCGTACTCTGGCCTAATGGTTAAGGTCTTAACTCTTACTCTGGCCTACTGGTTAAGGTCTTAACTCTTACTCTGACCTAATAGCTAAGGTCTTAACGCTTACTCTTGCCTACTGCTTAACGTCTTAACTCCTACTCTGGCCTAATAGCTAAGGTCTTAGACTCGTACTCTGGCCTACTGGTTAAGGTCTTAACTCCTACTCTGGCCTACTGGTTAAGGTCTTAACTCTTACTCTGGCCTAATAGCTAAGGTCTTAAATCTTACTCTGGCCTAATAGCTAAGGTTTTAGACTCGTACTCTGGACTAATGGTTAAGGTCTTAACTCTTACGGCGGCCTAATAGCTAAGGTCTTAACTCTTACTTTGGCCTAATAGCTAAGGTTTTAGACTCGTACTCTGGCCTAATGGTTAAGGTCTTAACTCTTACTCTGGCCTACTGGTTAAGGTCCTAATTCTTACTCTGGCCTAATAGCTAAGGTCTTAGACTCTTACTCTGGCCTACTGGTTAAGGTCTTAACTCTTACTCTGGCCTACTGGTTAAGGTCTTAACTCTTACTCTGGCCTAATAGCTAAGGTCTTAACTCTTACGCTGGCCTAATAGCTAAGGTCTTAACTCTTACTCTGGCCGAATAGCTAAGGTCTTAGACTCATACTCTGGCCTAATGGTTAAGGTCTTAACTCTTACTCTGGCCTAATATCTAAGGTCTTAACTCTTACTCTGGCCTAATAGCTAAGGTCTTAGACTCGTACTCTGGCCTAATATTTAAGGTCTTAACTTTTACTCTGGCCTAATAGCTAAGGTCTTAGACTGCTACTCTGGCCTAATAGCTAAGGTCTTAGACTCGTACTCTGACCTACTGGTTAAGGTCTTAACTCTTACTCTGGCCTACTGGTTAAGGTCTTAACTCTTACTCTGGCCTAATAGCTAAGGTCTTAACTCTTACGCTGGCCTAATAGCTAAGGTCTTAACTCTTACTCTGGCCGAATAGCTAAGGTCTTAGACTCATACTCTGGCCTAATGGTTAAGGTCTTAACTCTTACTCTGGCCTAATAGCTAAGGTCGTAGACTTGCACTCTGGCCTAATGGTTAAGGTCTTAACTCTTACTCTGGCCTAATAGCTAAGGTCGTAGACTCGCACTCTGGCCTAATGGTTAAGGTCTTAACTCTTACTCTGGCCTACTGGTTAAGGTCTTAACTCTTACTCTGGCCCAATAGCTAAGGTCTTAACTCTTACTCTGGCCTAATAGCTAAGGTCTTAGACTCGTACTATGGCCTACAGGTTAAGGGCTTAACTCTTACTCTGGCCTAATAGCTAAGGTCTAGACTCGTACTCTGGCCTAATGGTTAAGGTCTTAACTCTTACTCTGGCCTACTGGTTAAGGTCTTAACTCTTACTCTGGCCTAATAGCCAAGGTCTTAACTCTTACTCTTGCCTAATAGCTAAGGTCTTAACTCTTACTCTTGCCTACTGCTTAACGTCTTAACTCCTACTCTGGCCTAATAGCTAAGGTCTTAACTCCTACTCTGGCCTAATGGTTAAGGTCTTAACTCTTACTCTGGCCTAATAGCTAAGGTCTTAACTCTTACTTTGGCCTAATAGCTAAGGTTTTAGACTCGTACTCTGGCCTAATGGTTAAGGTCTTAACTCTTACTCTGGCCTACTGGTTAAGGTCTTAACTCTTACTCTGGCCTAATAGCTAAGGTCTTAGACTCTTACTCTGGCCTACTGGTTAAGGTCTTAACTCTTACTCTGGCCTAATAACTAAGGTCTTAACTCTTACTCTGGCCTAATAGCTAAGGTCTCAACTCTTACCCTGGCCTAATAGCTAAGGTCTTAGACTTGTACAATGGCCTACAGATTAAGGGCTTAACTCTTACTCTGGCCTAATAGCTAAGGTCTTAGACTCGTACTCTGGCCTAATAGCTAAGGTCTTAGACTCGTATTCTGGCCTAATGGTTAAGGTCTTAACTCTTACACTGGGCTACTGGTTAAGGTCTTAACTCTTACTCTGGCCTAATAGCTAAGGTCTTATCTCTTACTCTGGCCTAATAGCTAAGGTCTTAGACTCATACTCTGGCCTAATGGTTAAGGTCTTAACTCTTACTCTGGCCTACTGGTTAAGGTCTTAACTCTTACTCTGGCCTACTGGTTAAGGTCTTAACTCGTACTCTGACCTAATAGCTAAGGTCTTAGACTCGTACTCTGGCCTAATAGCTAAGGTCTTAGACTCGTACTTGGCCTACTGGTTAAGGTCTTATCTCTTACTCTGGCCTAATAGCTAAGGTCTTAACTCTTACTCTGGCCTAATAGCTAAGGTTTTAGACTCATACTCTGGCCTAATGGTTAAGGTCTTAACTCTTACTCTGGACTACTGGTTAAAGTCTTAACTCTTACTCTGGCCTAATAGCTAAGGTCTTAGACTCGTACTCTGGCCTAATGGTTAAGGTATTAACTCTTACTCTGGTCTACTGGTTAAGGTCTTAACTCTTACTCTGGCCTACTGGTTAAGGTCTTAACTCTTACTTTGGCCTAATAGATAAGGTCTTAACTCTTACTCTGGCCAAATAGCTACGGTCTTAACTCTTACTCTCGCCGAATAGCTAAGGTCTTAGACTCGTACTCTGGCCTAATGGTTAATGTCTTAACTCTTACTCTGGCCTACTGGTTAAGGTCTTAACTCTTACTCTGGCCTAATAGCTAAGGTCTTAACTCTGACTCTGGCCTAATAGCAAAGGTATTAGACTCGTAATCTGGCCTAATGGTTAAGGTCTTAACTCTTACTCTGGCCTAATAGCTAAGGTCTTAACTCTTACTCTGGCCTAATAGCTAAGGTCTTAGACTCGTACTCTGGCCTAATGGTTAATGTCTTAACTCTTACTCTGGCCTAATAGCTATGGTCTTAGAGTGGTACTCTGGCCTAATAGCTAAGGTCTTAGACTAGTACTCTGGCCTAACGGTTAAGGTCTTAACTCTTACTCTGGCCTAATAACTAAGGTCTTAGACTCGCACTCTGGCCTAATAGCTAAGGTCTTAGACTCGTACTCTGGCCTACTGGTTAAGGTCTTAACTCTAACTCTGGCCTAATAGCTAAGGTCTTAACTCTTACTCTGGCCTAATAGCTAAGGTCTTAACTCTTACTCTGGCCTAATAGCTAAGGTCTTAGACTCGTACTCTGGCCTAATGGTTAAGGTCTTAACTCTTACTCTGGCCTAATAGCTAAGGTCTTAGACTCGTACTCTGGCCTAATGGTTAAGGTCTTAACTCTTACTCTGGCCTATTGGTTAAGGTCTTAACTCTTACTCTGGCCTAATAACTAAGGTCTTAACTCTCACTCTGGCCTAATAGCTAAGGTCTTAACTCTTACTCTGGCCTAATAGCTAAGGTCGTAGACTCGCACTCTGGCCTAATGGTTAAGGTCTTAACGCTTACTCTGGCCTACTGGTTAAGGTCTTAACTCTTACTCTGGCCCAATAGCTAAGGTCTCAACTCTTACTCTGGCCTAATAGCTAAGGTCTTAGACTCGTACTATGGCCTACAGGTTAAGGGCTTAACTCTTACTCTGGCCTAATAGCTAAGGTCTAGACTCGTACTCTGGCCTAATGGTTAAGGTCTTAACTCTTACTCTGGCCTACTGGTTAAGGTCTCAACTCTTACTCTGGCCTAATAGCTAAGGTCTTAACTCTTACTCTTGCCTAATAGCTAAGGTCTTAACTCTTACTCTTGCCTACTGCTTAACGTCTTAACTCCTACTCTGGCCTAATAGCTAAGGTCTTAACTCCTACTCTGGCCTAATGGTTAAGGTCTTAACTCTTACTCTGGCCTAATAGCTAAGGTCTTAACTCTTGCTTTGGCCTAATAGCTAAGGTTTTAGACTCGTACTCTGGCCTAATGGTTAAGGTCTTAACTCTTACTCTGGCATACTGGTTAAGGTCTTAACTCTTACTCTGGCCTAATAGCTAAGGTCTTAGACTCTTACTCTGGCCTACTGGTTAAGGTCTTAACTCTTACTCTGGCTTAATAACTAAGGTCTTAACTCTTACTCTGGCCTAATAGCTAAGGTCTCAACTCTTACTCTGGCCTAATAGCTAAGGTCTTAGACTAGTACAATGGCCTACAGATTAAGGGCTTAACTCTTACTCTGGCCTAATAGCTAAGGTCTTAGACTCGTACTCTGGCCTAATGGTTAAGGTCTTAACTCTTACTCTGGCTTACTGGTTAAGGTCTTAACTCTTACTCTGGCCTAATAGCTAAGGTCTTAACTCTTACTCTTGCCTACTGCTTAACGTCTTAACTCCTAATCTGGCCTAATAGCTAAGGTCTTAAATCTTACTCTGGCCTAATAGCTAGGGTCTTAACTCTTACTTTGGCCTAATAGCTAAGGTTTTACACTCGTACTCTGGCCTAATGGTTAAGGTCTTAACTCTTACTCTGGCCTACTGGTTAAGGTCTTAACTCTTACTCTGGCCTAATAGCTAAGGTCTTAGACTCGTACTCTGGCCTAATGGTTAAGGTATTAACTCTTACTCTGGCCTACTGGTTAAGGTCTTAACTCTTACTCTGGCCTACTGGTTAAGGTCTTAACTCTTACTCTGGCCTAATAGCTAAGGTCTTAACTCTTACGCTGGCCTAATAGCTAAGGTCTTAACTCTTACTCTGTCCTTAATGGCTAAGGTCTTAGACTCGTCCTCTGGCCTAATGTTTAAGGTCTTAACTCTTACTCTGGCCTAATAGCTAAGGTCTTAGACTGGTACTCTGGCCTAATAGCTAAGGTCTTAGACTCGTACTCTGACCTACTGGTTAAGGTCTTAACTCGTACTCTGGCCTAATAGCTAAGGTCTTAGACTCTTACTCTGGCCTACTAGTCAAGGTCTTAACTCTTACTCTGGCCTACTGGTTAAGGTCCTAACTCTTACTTTGGCCCACTGGTTAAGGTCTTAACTCCTACTCTGGCCTACTGGTTAAGGTCTTAACTCTTACTCTGGCCTAATAGCTAAGGTCTTAAATCTTACTCTGGCCTAATAGCTAAGGTCTTAGACTCGTACTCTGGCCTAATAGCTAAGGTCTTAACTCGTACTCTGGCCTAATAGCTAAGGTCTTAGACTTGTTCTCTGGCCTAATGGTTAAGGTCTTAACTCTTACTCTGGCTTACTGGTTAAAGTCTTAACTCTTACTCTGGCCTAATAGCTAAAGTCTTAGACTCATACTTTGGCCTAATTGTTAAGGTCTTAACTCTTACTCTGGCCTAATAGCTAAGGTCTTAACTCTTACTCTGGCCTAATAGCTAAGGTCTTAGACTCACACTCTGGCCTAATGGTTAAGGTCTTAACTCTTACTCTGGCCTAATAACTAAGGTCTTAACTCTTACTCTGGCCTAATAGCTAAGGTCTCAACTCTTAATCTGGCCTAATAGCTAAGGTCTTAGACTTGTACAATGGCCTACAGATTAAGGGCTTAACTCTTACTCTGGCCTAATAGCTAAGGTCTTAGACTCGTACTCTGGCCTAATGGTTAAGGTCTTAACTCTTACTCTGGCCTACTGGTTAAGGTCTTAACTCTTACTCTGGCCTAATAGCTAAGGTCTTAGACTCTTACTCTGGCCTACTGGTTAAGGTCTTAACTCTTACTCTGGCCTATTAACTAAGGTCTTAACTCTTACTCTGGCCTAATAGCTAAGGTCTCAACTCTTACTCTGGCCTAATAGCTAAGGTCTTAGACTTGTACAATGGCCTACAGATTAAGGGCTTAACTCTTACTCTGGCCTAATAGCTAAGGTCTTAGACTCGTACTCTGGCCTAATGGTTAAGGTCTTAACTCTTACTCTGGCTTACTGGTTAAGGTCTTAACTCTTACTCTGGCCTAATAGCTAAGGTCTTAACTCTTACTCTTGCCTACTGCTTAACGTCTTAACTCCTACTCTGGCCTAATAGCTAAGGTCTTAAATCTTACTCTGGCCTAATAGCTAGGGTCTTAACTCTTACTTTGGCCTAATAGCTAAGGTTTTACACTCGTACTCTGGCCTAATGGTTAAGGTCTTAACTCTTACTCTGGCCTACTGGTTAAGGTTTTAACTCTTACTCTGGCCTAATAGCTAAGGTCTTAGACTCGTACTCTGGCCTAATGGTTAAGGTATTAACTCTTACTCTGGCCTACTGGTTAAGGTCTTAACTCTTACTCTGGCCTACTGTTTAAGGTCTTAACTCTTACTCTGGCCTAATAGCTAAGGTCTTAACTCTTACGCTGGCCTAATAGCTAAGGTCTTAGACTCGTACTCTGGCCTAATGGCTAAGGTCTTAACTCTTACTCTGGCCTAATAGCTAAGGTCTTAACTCTTACTCTGTCCTTAATGGCTAAGGTCTTAGACTCGTACTCTGGCCTAATGTTTAAGGTCTTAACTCTTACTCTGGCCTAATAGCTAAGGTCTTAGACTGGTACTCTGGCCTAATAGCTAAGGTCTTAGACTCGTACTCTGACCTACTGGTTAAGGTCTTAACTCATACTCTGGCCTAATAGCTAAGGTCTTAGACTCTTACTCTGGCCTACTAGTCAAGGTCTTAACTCTTACTCTGGCCTACTGGTTAAGGTCCTAACTCTTACTTTGGCCCACTGGTTAAGGTCTTAACTCCTACTCTGGCCTACTGGTTAAGGTCTTAACTCTTACTCTGGCCTAATAGCTAAGGTCTTAAATCTTACTCTGGCCTAATAGCTAAGGTCTTAGACTCGTACTCTGGCCTAATAGCTAAGGTCTTAACTCGTACTCTGGCATAATAGCTAAGGTCTTAGACTCGTTCTCTGGCCTAATGGTTAAGGTCTTAACTCTTACTCTGGCTTACTGGTTAAGGTCTTAACTCTTACTCTGGCCTAATAGCTAAAGTCTAAGACTCTTACTCTGGCCTACTAGTCAAGGTCTTAACTCTTACTCTGGCCTACTGGTTAAGGTCCTAACTCTTACTTTGGCCCACTGGTTAAGGTCTTAACTCCTACTCTGGCCTACTGGTTAAGGTCTTAACTCTTACTCTGGCCTAATAGCTAAGGTCTTAAATCTTACTCTGGCCTAATAGCTAAGGTCTTAGACTCGTACTCTGGCCTAATAGCTAAGGTCTTAACTCTTACTCTGGCCTAATAGCTAAGGTCTTAGACTCATACTCTGGCCTAATGGTTAAGGTCTTAACTCTTACTCTGGCCTACTGGTTAAGGTTTTAACTCTTACTCTGGCCTAATAGCTAAGGGCTTAGACTTGTACTCTGGACTAATGGTTAAGGTCTTAACTCTTACTCTGGCCTACTGGTTAAGGTCTTAACTCTTACTCTGGCCTAATAGCTAAGGTCTTAACTCTTACTCTGGCCTAATTGCAAAGGTATTAGACTCGTAATCTAGCCTAATGGTTAAGGTCTTAACTCTTACTCTGGCCTACTGGTTAAGGTCTTAACTCTTACTCTGGCCTAATAGCTAAGGTCTTAGACTCGTACTCTGGCCTAATGGTTAAGGTCTTAACTCTTACTTTGGCCTACTGGTTAAGGTCTTAACTCTTACTCTGGCCTACTGGTTAAGGTCTTAACTCGTACTCTGGCCTAATAGCTAAGGTCTCAAGTCTTACTCTGGCCTAATAGCTAAGGTCTTAGACTCATACTATGGCCTACAGGTTAAGGGCTTAACTCTTACTCTGGCCTAAAAGCTAAGGTCTTAGACTCGTACTCTGGCCTAATGGTTAAGGTCTTAACTCTTACTCTGGCCTACTGGTTAAGGTCTTAACTCTTACTCTGACCTAATAGCTAAGGTCTTAACGCTTACTCTTGCCTACTGCTTAACGTCTTAACTCCTACTCTGGCCTAATAGCTAAGGTCTTAGACTCGTACTCTGGCCTACTGGTTAAGGTCTTAACTCCTACTCTGGCCTACTGGTTAAGGTCTTAACTCTTACTCTGGCCTAATAGCTAAGGTCTTAAATCTTACTCTGGCCTAATAGCTAAGGTTTTAGACTCGTACTCTGGACTAATGGTTAAGGTCTTAACTCTTACTCTGGCCTACTGGTTAAGGTCTTAACTCTTACTCTGGCCTAATAGCTAAGGTCTTAGACTCTTACTCTGGCCTACTGGTTAAGGTCTTAACTCTTACTCTGGCCTACTGGTTAAGGTCTTAACTCTTACTCTGGCCTAATAGCTAAGGTCTTAACTCTTACGCTGGCCTAATAGCTAAGGTCTTAACTCTTACTCTGGCCGAATAGCTAAGGTCTTAGACTCATACTCTGGCCTAATGGTTAAGGTCTTAACTCTTACTCTGGCCTGATATCTAAGGTCTTAACTCTTACTCTGGCCTACTGGTTAAGGTCTTAACTCTTACTCTGGCCTAATAGCTAAGGTCTTAACTCTTACGCTGGCCTAATAGCTAAGGTCTTAGACCCGTACTCTGGCCTAATGGTTAAGGTCTTAACTCTTACTCTGGCCTAATAGCTAAGGTCTTAACTCTTACTCTGTCCTTAATGGCTAAGGTCTTAGACTCGTACTCTGGCCTAATGTTTAAGGTCTTAACTCTTACTCTGGCCTAATAGCTAAGGTCTTAGACTGATACTCTGGCCTAATAGCTAAGGTCTTAGACTCGTACTCTGACCTACTGGTTAAGGTCTTAACTCGTACTCTGGCCTAATAGCTAAGGTCTTAGACTCTTACTCTGGCCTACTAGTCAAGGTCTTAACTCTTACTCTGGCCTACTGGTTAAGGTCCTAACTCTTACTTTGGCCCACTGGTTAAGGTCTTAACTCCTACTCTGGCCTACTGGTTAAGGTCTTAACTCTTACTCTGGCCTAATAGCTAAGGTCTTAAATCTTACTCTGGCCTAATAGCTAAGGTCTTAGACTCATACTCTGGCCTAATAGCTAAGGTCTTAACTCGTACTCTGGCCTAATAGCTAAGGTCTTAGACTCGTTCTCTGGCCTAATGGTTAAGGTCTTAACTCTTACTCTGGCTTACTGGTTAAGGTCTTAACTCTTACTCTGGCCTAATAGCTAAAGTCTTAGACTCGTACTCTGGCCTAATTGTTAAGGTCTTAACTCTTACTCTGGCCTAATAGCTAAGGTCTTAACTCTTACTCTGGCCTAATAGCTAAGGTCTTAGACTCATACTCTGGCCTACTGGTTAAGGTCTTAACTCTTACTCTGGCCTAATAGCTAAGGTCTTAAATCTTACTCTGGCCTAATAGCTAAGGTCTTAGACTCGCACTCTGGCCTAATAGCTAAGGTCTTAACTCTTACTCTGGCCTAATAGCTAAGGTCTTAGACTCATACTCTGGCCTAATGGTTAAGGTCTTAACTCTTACTCTGGCCTACTGGTTAAGGTCTTAACTCTTACTCTGGCCTAATAGCTAAGGGCTTAGACTTGTACACTGGACTAATGGTTAAGGTCTTAACTCTTACTCTGGCCTACTGGTTAAGGTCTTAACTCTTACTCTGGCCTAATAGCTAAGGTCTTAACTCTTACTCTGGCCTAATTGCAAAGGTATTAGACTCGTAATCTAGCCTAATGGTTAAGGTCTTAACTCTTACTCTGGCCTACTGGTTAAGGTCTTAACTCTTACTCTGGCCTAATAGCTAAGGTCTTAGACTCGTACTCTGGCCTAATGGTTAAGGTCTTAACTCTTACTTTGGCCTACTGGTTAAGGTCTTAACTCTTACTCTGGCCTACTGGTTAAGGTCTTAACTCGTACTCTGGCCTAATAGCTAAGGTCTCAAGTCTTACTCTGGCCTAATAGCTAAGGTCTTAGACTCATACTATGGCCTACAGGTTAAGGGCTTAACTCTTACTCTGGCCTAAAAGCTAAGGTCTTAGACTCGTACTCTGGCCTAATGGTTAAGGTCTTAACTCTTACTCTGGCCTACTGGTTAAGGTCTTAACTCTTACTCTGACCTAATAGCTAAGGTCTTAACGCTTACTCTTGCCTACTGCTTAACGTCTTAACTCCTACTCTGGCCTAATAGCTAAGGTCTTAGACTCGTACTCTGGCCTACTGGTTAAGGTCTTAACTCCTACTCTGGCCTACTGGTTAAGGTCTTAACTCTTACTCTGGCCTAATAGCTAAGGTCTTAAATCTTACTCTGGCCTAATAGCTGAGGTTTTAGACTCGTACTCTGGACTAATGGTTAAGGTCTTAACTCTTACTCTGGCCTACTGGTTAAGGTCTTAACTCTTACTCTGGCCTAATAGCTAAGGTCTTAGACTCTTACTCTGGCCTACTGGTTAAGGTCTTAACTCTTACTCTGGCCTACTGGTTAAGGTCTTAACTCTTACTCTGGCCTAATAGCTAAGGTCTTAACTCTTACGCTGGCCTAATAGCTAAGGTCTTAACTCTTACTCTGGCCGAATAGCTAAGGTCTTAGACTCATACTCTGGCCTAATGGTTAAGGTCTTAACCCTTACTCTGGCCTGATATCTAAGGTCTTAACTCTTACTCTGGCCTACTGGTTAAGGTCTTAACTCTTACTCTGGCCTAATAGCTAAGGTCTTAACTCTTACGCTGGCCTAATAGCTAAGGTCTTAGACCCGTACTCTGGCCTAATGGTTAAGGTCTTAACTCTTACTCTGGCCTAATAGCTAAGGTCTTAACTCTTACTCTGTCCTTAATGGCTAAGGTCTTAGACTCGTACTCTGGCCTAATGTTTAAGGTCTTAACTCTTATTCTGGCCTAATAGCTAAGGTCTTAGACTGGTACTCTGGCCTAATAGCTAAGGTCTTAGACTCGTACTCTGACCTACTGGTTAAGGTCTTAACTCGTACTCTGGCCTAATAGCTAAGGTCTTAGACTCTTACTCTGGCCTACTAGTCAAGGTCTTAACTCTTACTCTGGCCTACTGGTTAAGGTCCTAACTCTTACTTTGGCCCACTGGTTAAGGTCTTAACTCCTACTCTGGCCTACTGGTTAAGGTCTTAACTCTTACTCTGGCCTAATAGCTAAGGTCTTAAATCTTACTCTGGCCTAATAGCTAAGGTCTTAGACTCATACTCTGGCCTAATAGCTAAGGTCTTAATTCGTACTCTGGCCTAATAGCTAAGGTCTTAGACTCGTTCTCTGGCCTAATGGTTAAGGTCTTAACTCTTACTCTGGCTTACTGGTTAAGGTCTTAACTCTTACTCTGGCCTAATAGCTAAAGTCTTAGACTCGTACTCTGGCCTAATTGTTAAGGTCTTAACTCTTACTCTGGCCTAATAGCTAAGGTCTTAACTCTTACTCTGGCCTAATAGCTAAGGTCTTAACTCTTACTCTGGCCTAATAGCTAAGGTCTTAGACTCATACTCTGGCCTAATGGTTAAGGTCTTAACTCTTACTCTGGCCTACTGGTTAAGGTCTTAACTCTTACTCTGGCCTAATAGCTAAGGGCTTAGACTTGTACTCTGGACTAATGGTTAAGGTCTTAACTCTTACTCTGGCCTACTGGTTAAGGTCTTAACTCTTACTCTGGCCTAATAGCTAAGGTCTTAACTCTTACTCTGGCCTAATAGCAAAGGTATTAGACTCGTAATCTAGCCTAATGGTTAAGGTCTTAACTCTTACTCTGGCCTACTGGTTAAGGTCTTAACTCTTACTCTGGCCTAATAGCTAAGGTCTTAGACTCGTACTCTGGCCTAATGGTTAAGGTCTTAACTCTTACTCTGGCCTACTGCTTAAGGTCTTAACTCTTACTCTGGCCTACTGGTTAAGGTCTTAACTCGTACTCTGGCCTAATAGCTAAGGTCTCAAGTCTTACTCTGGCCTAATAGCTAAGGTCTTAGACTCGTACTATGGCCTACAGGTTAAGGGCTTAACTCTTACTCTGGCCTAAAAGCTATGGTCTTAGACTCGTACTCTGGCCTAATGGTTAAGGTCTTAACTCTTACTCTGGCCTACTGGTCAAGGTCTTAACTCTTACTCTGATCTAATAGCTAAGGTCTTACCTCTTACTCTTGCCTACTGCTTAACGTCTTAACTCCTACTCTGGCCTAATAGCTAAGCTCTTAGACTCGTACTCTGGCCTACTGGTTAAGGTCTTAACTCTTACGGCGGCCTAATAGCTAAGGTCTTAACTCTTACTTTGGCCTAATAGCTAAGGTTTTAGACTCGTACTCTGGCCTAATGGTTAAGGTCTTAACTCTTACTCTGGCCTACTGGTTAAGGTCTTAACTCTTACTCTGGCCTACTGGTTAAGGTCTTAACTCTTACTCTGGCCTAATAGCTAAGGTCTTAGACTCTTACTCTGACCTACTGGTTAAGGTCTTAACTCTTACTCTGGCCTACTGGTTAAGGTCTTAACTCTTACTCTGGCCTACTGGTTAAGGTCTTAACTCTTACTCTGGCCTAATAGCTAAGGTCTTAACTCTTACGCTGGCCTAATAGCTAAGGTCTTAACTCTTACTCTGGCCGAATAGCTAAGGTCTTAGACTCATACTCTGGCCTAATGGTTAAGGTCTTAACTCTTACTCTGGCCTAATAGCTAAGGTCTTAACTCTTACGCTGGCCTAATAGCTAAGGTCTTAACTCTTACTCTGGCCTAATAGCTAAGGTCTTAGACTCGCACTCTGGCCTAATGGTTAAGGTCTTAACTCTTACTCTGGCCTACTGGTTAAGATCTTAACTCTTACTCTGGCCCAATAGCTAAGGTCTCAACTCTTACTCTGGCCTAATAGCTAAGGTCTTAGACTCGTACTATGGCCTACAGGTTAAGGGCTTAACTCTTACTCTGGCCTAATAGCTAAGGTCTAGACTCGTACTCTGGCCTAATGGTTAAGGTCTTAACTCTTACTCTGGCCTACTGGTTAAGGTCTTAACTCTTACTCTGGCCTAATAGCCAAGGTCTTAACTCTTACTCTTGCCTAATAGCTAAGGTCTTAACTCTTACTCTTGCCTACTGCTTAACGTCTTAACTCCTACTCTGGCCTAATAGCTAATGTCTTAACTCCTACTCTGGCCTAATGGTTAAGGTCTTAACTCTTACTCTGGCCTAATAGCTAAGGTCTTAACTCTTACTTTGGCCTAATAGCTAAGGTTTTAGACTCGTACTCTGGCCTAATGGTTAAGGTCTTAACTCTTACTCTGGCCTACTGGTTAAGGTCTTAACTCTTACTCTGGCCTAATAGCTAATGTCTTAGACTCTTACTCTGGCCTACTGGTTAAGGTCTTAACTCTTACTCTGGCCTAATAACTAAGGTCTTAACTCTTACTCTGGCCTAATAGCTAAGGTCTCAACTCTTACCCTGGCCTAATAGCTAAGGTCTTAGACTTGTACAATGGCCTACAGATTAAGGGCTTAACTCATACTCTGGCCTAATAGCTAAGGTCTTAGACTCGTACTCTGGCCTAATGGTTAAGGTCTTAACTCTTACTCTGGCTTACTGGTTAAGGTCTTAACTCTTACTCTGGCCTAATAGCTAAGGTCTTAACTCTTACTCTTGCCTACTGCTTAACGTCTTAACTCCTACTCTGGCCTAATAGCTAAGGTCTTAAATCTTACTCTGGCCTAATAGCTAGGGTCTTAACTCTTACTTTGGCCTAATAGCTAAGGTTTTACACTCGTACTCTGGCCTAATGGTTAAGGTCTTAACTCTTACTCTGGCCTACTGGTTAAGGTTTTAACTCTTACTCTGGCCTAATAGCTAAGGTCTTAGACTCGTACTCTGGCCTAATGGTTAAGGTATTAACTCTTACTCTGGCCTACTGGTTAAGGTCTTAACTCTTACTCTGGCCTACTGTTTAAGGTCTTAACTCTTACTCTGGCCTAATAGCTAAGGTCTTAACTCTTACGCTGGCCTAATAGCTAAGGTCTTAGACTCGTACTCTGGCCTAATGGCTAAGGTCTTAACTCTTACTCTGGCCTAATAGCTAAGGTCTTAACTCTTACTCTGTCCTTAATGGCTAAGGTCTTAGACTCGTACTCTGGCCTAATGTTTAAGGTCTTAACTCTTACTCTGGCCTAATAGCTAAGGTCTTAGACTGGTACTCTGGCCTAATAGCTAAGGTCTTAGACTCGTACTCTGACCTACTGGTTAAGGTCTTAACTCGTACTCTGGCCTAATAGCTAAGGTCTTAGACTCTTACTCTGGCCTACTAGTCAAGGTCTTAACTCTTACTCTGGCCTACTGGTTAAGGTCCTAACTCTTACTTTGGCCCACTGGTTAAGGTCTTAACTCCTACTCTGGCCTACTGGTTAAGGTCTTAACTCTTACTCTGGCCTAATAGCTAAGGTCTTAAATCTTACTCTGGCCTAATAGCTAAGGTCTTAGACTCGTACTCTGGCCTAATAGCTAAGGTCTTAACTCGTACTCTGGCATAATAGCTAAGGTCTTAGACTCGTTCTCTGGCCTAATGGTTAAGGTCTTAACTCTTACTCTGGCTTACTGGTTAAGGTCTTAACTCTTACTCTGGCCTAATAGCTAAAGTCTAAGACTCTTACTCTGGCCTACTAGTCAAGGTCTTAACTCTTACTCTGGCCTACTGGTTAAGGTCCTAACTCTTACTTTGGCCCACTGGTTAAGGTCTTAACTCCTACTCTGGCCTACTGGTTAAGGTCTTAACTCTTACTCTGGCCTAATAGCTAAGGTCTTAAATCTTACTCTGGCCTAATAGCTAAGGTCTTAGACTCGTACTCTGGCCTAATAGCTAAGGTCTTAACTCTTACTCTGGCCTAATAGCTAAGATCTTAGACTCATACTCTGGCCTAATGGTTAAGGTCTTAACTCTTACTCTGGCCTACTGGTTAAGGTTTTAACTCTTACTCTGGCCTAATAGCTAAGGGCTTAGACTTGTACTCTGGACTAATGGTTAAGGTCTTAACTCTTACTCTGGCCTACTGGTTAAGGTCTTAACTCTTACTCTGGCCTAATAGCTAAGGTCTTAACTCTTACTCTGGCCTAATTGCAAAGGTATTAGACTCGTAATCTAGCCTAATGGTTAAGGTCTTAACTCTTACTCTGGCCTACTGGTTAAGGTCTTAACTCTTACTCTGGCCTAATAGCTAAGGTCTTAGACTCGTACTCTGGCCTAATGGTTAAGGTCTTAACTCTTACTTTGGCCTACTGGTTAAGGTCTTAACTCTTACTCTGGCCTACTGGTTAAGGTCTTAACTCGTACTCTGGCCTAATAGCTAAGGTCTCAAGTCTTACTCTGGCCTAATAGCTAAGGTCTTAGACTCATACTATGGCCTACAGGTTAAGGGCTTAACTCTTACTCTGGCCTAAAAGCTAAGGTCTTAGACTCGTACTCTGGCCTAATGGTTAAGGTCTTAACTCTTACTCTGGCCTACTGGTTAAGGTCTTAACTCTTACTCTGACCTAATAGCTAAGGTCTTAACGCTTACTCTTGCCTACTGCTTAACGTCTTAACTCCTACTCTGGCCTAATAGCTAAGGTCTTAGACTCGTACTCTGGCCTACTGGTTAAGGTCTTAACTCCTACTCTGGCCTACTGGTTAAGGTCTTAACTCTTACTCTGGCCTAATAGCTAAGGTCTTAAATCTTACTCTGGCCTAATAGCTAAGGTTTTAGACTCGTACTCTGGACTAATGGTTAAGGTCTTAACTCTTACTCTGGCCTACTGGTTAAGGTCTTAACTCTTACTCTGGCCTAATAGCTAAGGTCTTAGACTCTTACTCTGGCCTACTGGTTAAGGTCTTAACTCTTACTCTGGCCTACTGGTTAAGGTCTTAACTCTTACTCTGGCCTAATAGCTAAGGTCTTAACTCTTACGCTGGCCTAATAGCTAAGGTCTTAACTCTTACTCTGGCCGAATAGCTAAGGTCTTAGACTCATACTCTGGCCTAATGGTTAAGGTCTTAACTCTTACTCTGGCCTGATATCTAAGGTCTTAACTCTTACTCTGGCCTACTGGTTAAGGTCTTAACTCTTACTCTGGCCTAATAGCTAAGGTCTTAACTCTTACGCTGGCCTAATAGCTAAGGTCTTAGACCCGTACTCTGGCCTAATGGTTAAGGTCTTAACTCTTACTCTGGCCTAATAGCTAAGGTCTTAACTCTTACTCTGTCCTTAATGGCTAAGGTCTTAGACTCGTACTCTGGCCTAATGTTTAAGGTCTTAACTCTTACTCTGGCCTAATAGCTAAGGTCTTAGACTGGTACTCTGGCCTAATAGCTAAGGTCTTAGACTCGTACTCTGACCTACTGGTTAAGGTCTTAACTCGTACTCTGGCCTAATAGCTAAGGTCTTAGACTCTTACTCTGGCCTACTAGTCAAGGTCTTAACTCTTACTCTGGCCTACTGGTTAAGGTCCTAACTCTTACTTTGGCCCACTGGTTAAGGTCTTAACTCCTACTCTGGCCTACTGGTTAAGGTCTTAACTCTTACTCTGGCCTAATAGCTAAGGTCTTAAATCTTACTCTGGCCTAATAGCTAAGGTCTTAGACTCATACTCTGGCCTAATAGCTAAGGTCTTAACTCGTACTCTGGCCTAATAGCTAAGGTCTTAGACTCGTTCTCTGGCCTAATGGTTAAGGTCTTAACTCTTACTCTGGCTTACTGGTTAAGGTCTTAACTCTTACTCTGGCCTAATAGCTAAAGTCTTAGACTCGTACTCTGGCCTAATTGTTAAGGTCTTAACTCTTACTCTGGCCTAATAGCTAAGGTCTTAACTCTTACTCTGGCCTAATAGCTAAGGTCTTAGACTCATACTCTGGCCTACTGGTTAAGGTCTTAACTCTTACTCTGGCCTAATAGCTAAGGTCTTAAATCTTACTCTGGCCTAATAGCTAAGGTCTTAGACTCGCACTCTGGCCTAATAGCTAAGGTCTTAACTCTTACTCTGGCCTTATAGCTAAGGTCTTAGACTCTTACTCTGGCCTACTGGTTAAGGTCTTAACTCTTACTCTGGCCTACTGGTTAAGGTCTTAACTCTTACTCTGGCCTAATAGCTAAGGTCTTAACTCTTACGCTGGCCTAATAGCTAAGGTCTTAACTCTTACTCTGGCCGAATAGCTAAGGTCTTAGACTCATACTCTGGCCTAATGGTTAAGGTCTTAACTCTTACTCTGGCCTGATATCTAAGGTCTTAACTCTTACTCTGGCCTACTGGTTAAGGTCTTAACTCTTACTCTGGCCTAATAGCTAAGGTCTTAACTCTTACGCTGGCCTAATAGCTAAGGTCTTAGACCCGTACTCTGGCCTAATGGTTAAGGTCTTAACTCTTACTCTGGCCTAATAGCTAAGGTCTTAACTCTTACTCTGTCCTTAATGGCTAAGGTCTTAGACTCGTACTCTGGCCTAATGTTTAAGGTCTTAACTCTTACTCTGGCCTAATAGCTAAGGTCTTAGACTGGTACTCTGGCCTAATAGCTAAGGTCTTAGACTCGTACTCTGACCTACTGGTTAAGGTCTTAACTCGTACTCTGGCCTAATAGCTAAGGTCTTAGACTCTTACTCTGGCCTACTAGTCAAGGTCTTAACTCTTACTCTGGCCTACTGGTTAAGGTCCTAACTCTTACTTTGGCCCACTGGTTAAGGTCTTAACTCCTACTCTGGCCTACTGGTTAAGGTCTTAACTCTTACTCTGGCCTAATAGCTAAGGTCTTAAATCTTACTCTGGCCTAATAGCTAAGGTCTTAGACTCATACTCTGGCCTAATAGCTAAGGTCTTAACTCGTACTCTGGCCTAATAGCTAAGGTCTTAGACTCGTTCTCTGGCCTAATGGTTAAGGTCTTAACTCTTACTCTGGCTTACTGGTTAAGGTCTTAACTCTTACTCTGGCCTAATAGCTAAAGTCTTAGACTCGTACTCTGGCCTAATTGTTAAGGTCTTAACTCTTACTCTGGCCTAATAGCTAAGGTCTTAACTCTTACTCTGGCCTAATAGCTAAGGTCTTAGACTCATACTCTGGCCTACTGGTTAAGGTCTTAACTCTTACTCTGGCCTAATAGCTAAGGTCTTAAATCTTACTCTGGCCTAATAGCTAAGGTCTTAGACTCGCACTCTGGCCTAATAGCTAAGGTCTTAACTCTAACTCTGGCCTAATAGCTAAGGTCTTAGACTCATACTCTGGCCTAATGGTTAAGGTCTTAACTCTTACTCTGGCCTACTGGTTAAGGTCTTAACTCTTACTCTGGCCTAATAGCTAAGGGCTTAGACTTGTACACTGGACTAATGGTTAAGGTCTTAACTCTTACTCTGGCCTACTGGTTAAGGTCTTAACTCTTACTCTGGCCTAATAGCTAAGGTCTTAACTCTTACTCTGGCCTAATTGCAAAGGTATTAGACTCGTAATCTAGCCTAATGGTTAAGGTCTTAACTCTTACTCTGGCCTACTGGTTAAGGTCTTAACTCTTACTCTGGCCTAATAGCTAAGGTCTTAGACTCGTACTCTGGCCTAATGGTTAAGGTCTTAACTCTTACTTTGGCCTACTGGTTAAGGTCTTAACTCTTACTCTGGCCTACTGGTTAAGGTCTTAACTCGTACTCTGGCCTAATAGCTAAGGTCTCAAGTCTTACTCTGGCCTAATAGCTAAGGTCTTAGACTCATACTATGGCCTACAGGTTAAGGGCTTAACTCTTACTCTGGCCTAAAAGCTAAGGTCTTAGACTCGTACTCTGGCCTAATGGTTAAGGTCTTAACTCTTACTCTGGCCTACTGGTTAAGGTCTTAACTCTTACTCTGACCTAATAGCTAAGCTCTTAACGCTTACTCTTGCCTACTGCTTAACGTCTTAACTCCTACTCTGGCCTAATAGCTAAGGTCTTAGACTCGTACTCTGGCCTACTGGTTAAGGTCTTAACTCCTACTCTGGCCTACTGGTTAAGGTCTTAACTCTTACTCTGGCCTAATAGCTAAGGTCTTAAATCTTACTCTGGCCTAATAGCTGAGGTTTTAGACTCGTACTCTGGACTAATGGTTAAGGTCTTAACTCTTACTCTGGCCTACTGGTTAAGGTCTTAACTCTTACTCTGGCCTAATAGCTAAGGTCTTAGACTCTTACTCTGGCCTACTGGTTAAGGTCTTAACTCTTACTCTGGCCTACTGGTTAAGGTCTTAACTCTTACTCTGGCCTAATAGCTAAGGTCTTAACTCTTACGCTGGCCTAATAGCTAAGGTCTTAACTCTTACTCTGGCCGAATAGCTAAGGTCTTAGACTCATACTCTGGCCTAATGGTTAAGGTCTTAACCCTTACTCTGGCCTGATATCTAAGGTCTTAACTCTTACTCTGGCCTACTGGTTAAGGTCTTAACTCTTACTCTGGCCTAATAGCTAAGGTCTTAACTCTTACGCTGGCCTAATAGCTAAGGTCTTAGACCCGTACTCTGGCCTAATGGTTAAGGTCTTAACTCTTACTCTGGCCTAATAGCTAAGGTCTTAACTCTTACTCTGTCCTTAATGGCTAAGGTCTTAGACTCGTACTCTGGCCTAATGTTTAAGGTCTTAACTCTTACTCTGGCCTAATAGCTAAGGTCTTAGACTGGTACTCTGGCCTAATAGCTAAGGTCTTAGACTCGTACTCTGACCTACTGGTTAAGGTCTTAACTCGTACTCTGGCCTAATAGCTAAGGTCTTAGACTCTTACTCTGGCCTACTAGTCAAGGTCTTAACTCTTACTCTGGCCTACTGGTTAAGGTCCTAACTCTTACTTTGGCCCACTGGTTAAGGTCTTAACTCCTACTCTGGCCTACTGGTTAAGGTCTTAACTCTTACTCTGGCCTAATAGCTAAGGTCTTAAATCTTACTCTGGCCTAATAGCTAAGGTCTTAGACTCATACTCTGGCCTAATAGCTAAGGTCTTAATTCGTACTCTGGCCTAATAGCTAAGGTCTTAGACTCGTTCTCTGGCCTAATGGTTAAGGTCTTAACTCTTACTCTGGCTTACTGGTTAAGGTCTTAACTCTTACTCTGGCCTAATAGCTAAAGTCTTAGACTCGTACTCTGGCCTAATTGTTAAGGTCTTAACTCTTACTCTGGCCTAATAGCTAAGGTCTTAACTCTTACTCTGGCCTAATAGCTAAGGTCTTAACTCTTACTCTGGCCTAATAGCTAAGGTCTTAGACTCATACTCTGGCCTAATGGTTAAGGTCTTAACTCTTACTCTGGCCTACTGGTTAAGGTCTTAACTCTTACTCTGGCCTAATAGCTAAGGGCTTAGACTTGTACTCTGGACTAATGGTTAAGGTCTTAACTCTTACTCTGGCCTACTGGTTAAGGTCTTAACTCTTACTCTGGCCTAATAGCTAAGGTCTTAACTCTTACTCTGGCCTAATAGCAAAGGTATTAGACTCGTAATCTAGCCTAATGGTTAAGGTCTTAACTCTTACTCTGGCCTACTGGTTAAGGTCTTAACTCTTACTCTGGCCTAATAGCTAAGGGCTTAGACTTGTACTCTGGACTAATGGTTAAGGTCTTAACTCTTACTCTGGCCTACTGGTTAAGGTCTTAACTCTTACTCTGGCCTAATAGCTAAGGTCTTAGACTCGTACTCTGGCCTAATGGTTAAGGTCTTAACTCTTACTCTGGCCTACTGCTTAAGGTCTTAACTCTTACTCTGGCCCACTGGTTAAGGTCTTAACTCGTACTCTGGCCTAATAGCTAAGGTCTCAAGTCTTACTCTGGCCTAATAGCTAAGGTCTTAGACTCGTACTATGGCCTACAGGTTAAGGGCTTAACTCTTACTCTGGCCTAAAAGCTAAGGTCTTAGACTCGTACTCTGGCCTAATGGTTAAGGTCTTAACTCTTACTCTGGCCTACTGGTCAAGGTCTTAACTCTTACTCTGATCTAATAGCTAAGGTCTTACCTCTTACTCTTGCCTACTGCTTAACGTCTTAACTCCTACTCTGGCCTAATAGCTAAGCTCTTAGACTCGTACTCTGGCCTACTGGTTAAGGTCTTAACTCTTACGGCGGCCTAATAGCTAAGGTCTTAACTCTTACTTTGGCCTAATAGCTAAGGTTTTAGACTCGTACTCTGGCCTAATGGTTAAGGTCTTAACTCTTACTCTAGCCTACTGGTTAAGGTCCTAATTCTTACTCTGGCCTAATAGCTAAGGTCTTAGACTCTTACTCTGGCCTACTGGTTAAGGTCTTAACTCTTACTCTGGCCTACTGGTTAAGGTCTTAACTCTTACTCTGGCCTAATAGCTAAGGTCTTAACTCTTACGCTGGCCTAATAGCTAAGGTCTTAACTCTTACTCTGGCCGAATAGCTAAGGTCTTAGACTCATACTCTGGCCTAATGGTTAAGGTCTTAACTCTTACTCTGGCCTAATATCTAAGGTCTTAACTCTTACTCTGGCCTAATAGCTAAGGTCTTAGACTCGTACTCTGGCCTAATATTTAAGGTCTTAACTTTTACTCTGGCCTAATAGCTAAGGTCTTAGACTGCTACTCTGGCCTAATAGCTAAGGTCTTAGACTCGTACTCTGACCTACTGGTTAAGGTCTTAACTCTTACTCTGGCCTACTGGTTAAGGTCTTAACTCTTACTCTGGCCTAATAGCTAAGGTCTTAACTCTTACGCTGGCCTAATAGCTAAGGTCTTAACTCTTACTCTGGCCGAATAGCTAAGGTCTTAGACTCATACTCTGGCCTAATGGTTAAGGTCTTAACTCTTACTCTGGCCTAATAGCTAAGGTCGTAGACTTGCACTCTGGCCTAATGGTTAAGGTCTTAACTCTTACTCTGGCCTAATAGCTAAGGTCGTAGACTCGCACTCTGGCCTAATGGTTAAGGTCTTAACTCTTACTCTGGCCTACTGGTTAAGGTCTTAACTCTTACTCTGGCCCAATAGCTAAGGTCTTAACTCTTACTCTGGCCTAATAGCTAAGGTCTTAGACTCGTACTATGGCCTACAGGTTAAGGGCTTAACTCTTACTCTGGCCTAATAGCTAAGGTCTAGACTCGTACTCTGGCCTAATGGTTAAGGTCTTAACTCTTACTCTGGCCTACTGGTTAAGGTCTTAACTCTTACTCTGGCCTAATAGCCAAGGTCTTAACTCTTACTCTTGCCTAATAGCTAAGGTCTTAACTCTTACTCTTGCCTACTGCTTAACGTCTTAACTCCTACTCTGGCCTAATAGCTAAGGTCTTAACTCCTACTCTGGCCTAATGGTTAAGGTCTTAACTCTTACTCTGGCCTAATAGCTAAGGTCTTAACTCTTACTTTGGCCTAATAGCTAAGGTTTTAGACTCGTACTCTGGCCTAATGGTTAAGGTCTTAACTCTTACTCTGGCCTACTGGTTAAGGTCTTAACTCTTACTCTGGCCTAATAGCTAAGGTCTTAGACTCTTACTCTGGCCTACTGGTTAAGGTCTTAACTCTTACTCTGGCCTAATAACTAAGGTCTTAACTCTTACTCTGGCCTAATAGCTAAGGTCTCAACTCTTACCCTGGCCTAATAGCTAAGGTCTTAGACTTGTACAATGGCCTACAGATTAAGGGCTTAACTCTTACTCTGGCCTAATAGCTAAGGTCTTAGACTCGTACTCTGGCCTAATAGCTAAGGTCTTAGACTCGTATTCTGGCCTAATGGTTAAGGTCTTAACTCTTACACTGGGCTACTGGTTAAGGTCTTAACTCTTACTCTGGCCTAATAGCTAAGGTCTTATCTCTTACTCTGGCCTAATAGCTAAGGTCTTAGACTCATACTCTGGCCTAATGGTTAAGGTCTTAACTCTTACTCTGGCCTACTGGTTAAGGTCTTAACTCTTACTCTGGCCTACTGGTTAAGGTCTTAACTCGTACTCTGACCTAATAGCTAAGGTCTTAGACTCGTACTCTGGCCTAATAGCTAAGGTCTTAGACTCGTACTTGGCCTACTGGTTAAGGTCTTATCTCTTACTCTGGCCTAATAGCTAAGGTCTTAACTCTTACTCTGGCCTAATAGCTAAGGTTTTAGACTCATACTCTGGCCTAATGGTTAAGGTCTTAACTCTTACTCTGGACTACTGGTTAAAGTCTTAACTCTTACTCTGGCCTAATAGCTAAGGTCTTAGACTCGTACTCTGGCCTAATGGTTAAGGTATTAACTCTTACTCTGGTCTACTGGTTAAGGTCTTAACTCTTACTCTGGCCTACTGGTTAAGGTCTTAACTCTTACTTTGGCCTAATAGATAAGGTCTTAACTCTTACTCTGGCCAAATAGCTACGGTCTTAACTCTTACTCTCGCCGAATAGCTAAGGTCTTAGACTCGTACTCTGGCCTAATGGTTAATGTCTTAACTCTTACTCTGGCCTACTGGTTAAGGTCTTAACTCTTACTCTGGCCTAATAGCTAAGGTCTTAACTCTGACTCTGGCCTAATAGCAAAGGTATTAGACTCGTAATCTGGCCTAATGGTTAAGGTCTTAACTCTTACTCTGGCCTAATAGCTAAGGTCTTAACTCTTACTCTGGCCTAATAGCTAAGGTCTTAGACTCGTACTCTGGCCTAATGGTTAATGTCTTAACTCTTACTCTGTCCTAATAGCTATGGTCTTAGAGTGGTACTCTGGCCTAATAGCTAAGGTCTTAGACTAGTACTCTGGCCTAACGGTTAAGGTCTTAACTCTTACTCTGGCCTAATAACTAAGGTCTTAGACTCGCACTGTGGCCTAATAGCTAAGGTCTTAGACTCGTACTCTGGCCTACTGGTTAAGGTCTTAACTCTAACTCTGGCCTAATAGCTAAGGTCTTAACTCTTACTCTGGCCTAATAGCTAAGGTCTTAACTCTTACTCTGGCCTAATAGCTAAGGTCTTAGACTCGTACTCTGGCCTAATGGTTAAGGTCTTAACTCTTACTCTGGCCTAATAGCTAAGGTCTTAGACTCGTACTCTGGCCTAATGGTTAAGGTCTTAACTCTTACTCTGGCCTATTGGTTAAGGTCTTAACTCTTACTCTGGCCTAATAACTAAGGTCTTAACTCTCACTCTGGCCTAATAGCTAAGGTCTTAACTCTTACTCTGGCCTAATAGCTAAGGTCGTAGACTCGCACTCTGGCCTAATGGTTAAGGTCTTAACGCTTACTCTGGCCTACTGGTTAAGGTCTTAACTCTTACTCTGGCCCAATAGCTAAGGTCTCAACTCTTACTCTGGCCTAATAGCTAAGGTCTTAGACTCGTACTATGGCCTACAGGTTAAGGGCTTAACTCTTACTCTGGCCTAATAGCTAAGGTCTAGACTCGTACTCTGGCCTAATGGTTAAGGTCTTAACTCTTACTCTGGCCTACTGGTTAAGGTCTCAACTCTTACTCTGGCCTAATAGCTAAGGTCTTAACTCTTACTCTTGCCTAATAGCTAAGGTCTTAACTCTTACTCTTGCCTACTGCTTAACGTCTTAACTCCTACTCTGGCCTAATAGCTAAGGTCTTAACTCCTACTCTGGCCTAATGGTTAAGGTCTTAACTCTTACTCTGGCCTAATAGCTAAGGTCTTAACTCTTGCTTTGGCCTAATAGCTAAGGTTTTAGACTCGTACTCTGGCCTAATGGTTAAGGTCTTAACTCTTACTCTGGCATACTGGTTAAGGTCTTAACTCTTACTCTGGCCTAATAGCTAAGGTCTTAGACTCTTACTCTGGCCTACTGGTTAAGGTCTTAACTCTTACTCTGGCTTAATAACTAAGGTCTTAACTCTTACTCTGGCCTAATAGCTAAGGTCTCAACTCTTACTCTGGCCTAATAGCTAAGGTCTTAGACTAGTACAATGGCCTACAGATTAAGGGCTTAACTCTTACTCTGGCCTAATAGCTAAGGTCTTAGACTCGTACTCTGGCCTAATGGTTAAGGTCTTAACTCTTACTCTGGCTTACTGGTTAAGGTCTTAACTCTTACTCTGGCCTAATAGCTAAGGTCTTAACTCTTACTCTTGCCTACTGCTTAACGTCTTAACTCCTAATCTGGCCTAATAGCTAAGGTCTTAAATCTTACTCTGGCCTAATAGCTAGGGTCTTAACTCTTACTTTGGCCTAATAGCTAAGGTTTTACACTCGTACTCTGGCCTAATGGTTAAGGTCTTAACTCTTACTCTGGCCTACTGGTTAAGGTCTTAACTCTTACTCTGGCCTAATAGCTAAGGTCTTAGACTCGTACTCTGGCCTAATGGTTAAGGTATTAACTCTTACTCTGGCCTACTGGTTAAGGTCTTAACTCTTACTCTGGCCTACTGGTTAAGGTCTTAACTCTTACTCTGGCCTAATAGCTAAGGTCTTAACTCTTACGCTGGCCTAATAGCTAAGGTCTTAACTCTTACTCTGTCCTTAATGGCTAAGGTCTTAGACTCGTCCTCTGGCCTAATGTTTAAGGTCTTAACTCTTACTCTGGCCTAATAGCTAAGGTCTTAGACTGGTACTCTGGCCTAATAGCTAAGGTCTTAGACTCGTACTCTGACCTACTGGTTAAGGTCTTAACTCGTACTCTGGCCTAATAGCTAAGGTCTTAGACTCTTACTCTGGCCTACTAGTCAAGGTCTTAACTCTTACTCTGGCCTACTGGTTAAGGTCCTAACTCTTACTTTGGCCCACTGGTTAAGGTCTTAACTCCTACTCTGGCCTACTGGTTAAGGTCTTAACTCTTACTCTGGCCTAATAGCTAAGGTCTTAAATCTTACTCTGGCCTAATAGCTAAGGTCTTAGACTCGTACTCTGGCCTAATAGCTAAGGTCTTAACTCGTACTCTGGCCTAATAGCTAAGGTCTTAGACTTGTTCTCTGGCCTAATGGTTAAGGTCTTAACTCTTACTCTGGCTTACTGGTTAAAGTCTTAACTCTTACTCTGGCCTAATAGCTAAAGTCTTAGACTCATACTTTGGCCTAATTGTTAAGGTCTTAACTCTTACTCTGGCCTAATAGCTAAGGTCTTAACTCTTACTCTGGCCTAATAGCTAAGGTCTTAGACTCACACTCTGGCCTAATGGTTAAGGTCTTAACTCTTACTCTGGCCTAATAACTAAGGTCTTAACTCTTACTCTGGCCTAATAGCTAAGGTCTCAACTCTTAATCTGGCCTAATAGCTAAGGTCTTAGACTTGTACAATGGCCTACAGATTAAGGGCTTAACTCTTACTCTGGCCTAATAGCTAAGGTCTTAGACTCGTACTCTGGCCTAATGGTTAAGGTCTTAACTCTTACTCTGGCCTACTGGTTAAGGTCTTAACTCTTACTCTGGCCTAATAGCTAAGGTCTTAGACTCTTACTCTGGCCTACTGGTTAAGGTCTTAACTCTTACTCTGGCCTATTAACTAAGGTCTTAACTCTTACTCTGGCCTAATAGCTAAGGTCTCAACTCTTACTCTGGCCTAATAGCTAAGGTCTTAGACTTGTACAATGGCCTACAGATTAAGGGCTTAACTCTTACTCTGGCCTAATAGCTAAGGTCTTAGACTCGTACTCTGGCCTAATGGTTAAGGTCTTAACTCTTACTCTGGCTTACTGGTTAAGGTCTTAACTCTTACTCTGGCCTAATAGCTAAGGTCTTAACTCTCACTCTTGCCTACTGCTTAACGTCTTAACTCCTACTCTGGCCTAATAGCTAAGGTCTTAAATCTTACTCTGGCCTAATAGCTAGGGTCTTAACTCTTACTTTGGCCTAATAGCTAAGGTTTTACACTCGTACTCTGGCCTAATGGTTAAGGTCTTAACTCTTACTCTGGCCTACTGGTTAAGGTTTTAACTCTTACTCTGGCCTAATAGCTAAGGTCTTAGACTCGTACTCTGGCCTAATGGTTAAGGTATTAACTCTTACTCTGGCCTACTGGTGAAGGTCTTAACTCTTACTCTGGCCTACTGTTTAAGGTCTTAACTCTTACTCTGGCCTAATAGCTAAGGTCTTAACTCTTACGCTGGCCTAATAGCTAAGGTCTTAGACTCGTACTCTGGCCTAATGGCTAAGGTCTTAACTCTTACTCTGGCCTAATAGCTAAGGTCTTAACTCTTACTCTGTCCTTAATGGCTAAGGTCTTAGACTCGTACTCTGGCCTAATGTTTAAGGTCTTAACTCTTACTCTGGCCTAATAGCTAAGGTCTTAGACTGGTACTCTGGCCTAATAGCTAAGGTCTTAGACTCGTACTCTGACCTACTGGTTAAGGTCTTAACTCGTACTCTGGCCTAATAGCTAAGGTCTTAGACTCTTACTCTGGCCTACTAGTCAAGGTCTTAACTCTTACTCTGGCCTACTGGTTAAGGTCCTAACTCTTACTTTGGCCCACTGGTTAAGGTCTTAACTCCTACTCTGGCCTACTGGTTAAGGTCTTAACTCTTACTCTGGCCTAATAGCTAAGGTCTTAAATCTTACTCTGGCCTAATAGCTAAGGTCTTAGACTCGTACTCTGGCCTAATAGCTAAGGTCTTAACTCGTACTCTGGCATAATAGCTAAGGTCTTAGACTCGTTCTCTGGCCTAATGGTTAAGGTCTTAACTCTTACTCTGGCTTACTGGTTAAGGTCTTAACTCTTACTCTGGCCTAATAGCTAAAGTCTAAGACTCTTACTCTGGCCTACTAGTCAAGGTCTTAACTCTTACTCTGGCCTACTGGTTAAGGTCCTAACTCTTACTTTGGCCCACTGGTTAAGGTCTTAACTCCTACTCTGGCCTACTGGTTAAGGTCTTAACTCTTACTCTGGCCTAATAGCTAAGGTCTTAAATCTTACTCTGGCCTAATAGCTAAGGTCTTAGACTCGTACTCTGGCCTAATAGCTAAGGTCTTAACTCTTACTCTGGCCTAATAGCTAAGGTCTTAGACTCATACTCTGGCCTAATGGTTAAGGTCTTAACTCTTACTCTGGCCTACTGGTTAAGGTTTTAACTCTTACTCTGGCCTAATAGCTAAGGGCTTAGACTTGTACTCTGGACTAATGGTTAAGGTCTTAACTCTTACTCTGGCCTACTGGTTAAGGTCTTAACTCTTACTCTGGCCTAATAGCTAAGGTCTTAACTCTTACTCTGGCCTAATTGCAAAGGTATTAGACTCGTAATCTAGCCTAATGGTTAAGGTCTTAACTCTTACTCTGGCCTACTGGTTAAGGTCTTAACTCTTACTCTGGCCTAATAGCTAAGGTCTTAGACTCGTACTCTGGCCTAATGGTTAAGGTCTTAACTCTTACTTTGGCCTACTGGTTAAGGTCTTAACTCTTACTCTGGCCTACTGGTTAAGGTCTTAACTCATACTCTGGCCTAATAGCTAAGGTCTCAAGTCTTACTCTGGCCTAATAGCTAAGGTCTTAGACTCATACTATGGCCTACAGGTTAAGGGCTTAACTCTTACTCTGGCCTAAAAGCTAAGGTCTTAGACTCGTACTCTGGCCTAATGGTTAAGGTCTTAACTCTTACTCTGGCCTACTGGTTAAGGTCTTAACTCTTACTCTGACCTAATAGCTAAGGTCTTAACGCTTACTCTTGCCTACTGCTTAACGTCTTAACTCCTACTCTGGCCTAATAGCTAAGGTCTTAGACTCGTACTCTGGCCTACTGGTTAAGGTCTTAACTCCTACTCTGGCCTACTGGTTAAGGTCTTAACTCTTACTCTGGCCT
Organism: Triturus cristatus; assembly: GCF_964204655.1. NCBI lineage: Eukaryota > Metazoa > Chordata > Amphibia > Caudata > Salamandridae > Triturus > Triturus cristatus. The sequence goes on along the minus strand of NC_140589.1, from coordinate 1,101,907,662 downwards.
AATAGCTAAGGTCTTAAATCTTACTCTGGCCTAATAGCTAAGGTTTTAGACTCGTACTCTGGACTAATGGTTAAGGTCTTAACTCTTACTCTGGCCTACTGGTTAAGGTCTTAACTCTTACTCTGGCCTAATAGCTAAGGTCTTAGACTCTTACTCTGGCCTACTGGTTAAGGTCTTAACTCTTACTCTGGCCTACTGGTTAAGGTCTTAACTCTTACTCTGGCCTAATAGCTAAGGTCTTAACTCTTACGCTGGCCTAATAGCTAAGGTCTTAACTCTTACTCTGGCCGAATAGCTAAGGTCTTAGACTCATACTCTGGCCTAATGGTTAAGGTCTTAACTCTTACTCTGGCCTGATATCTAAGGTCTTAACTCTTACTCTGGCCTACTGGTTAAGGTCTTAACTCTTACTCTGGCCTAATAGCTAAGGTCTTAACTCTTACGCTGGCCTAATAGCTAAGGTCTTAGACCCGTACTCTGGCCTAATGGTTAAGGTCTTAACTCTTACTCTGGCCTAATAGCTAAGGTCTTAACTCTTACTCTGTCCTTAATGGCTAAGGTCTTAGACTCGTACTCTGGCCTAATGTTTAAGGTCTTAACTCTTACTCTGGCCTAATAGCTAAGGTCTTAGACTGATACTCTGGCCTAATAGCTAAGGTCTTAGACTCGTACTCTGACCTACTGGTTAAGGTCTTAACTCGTACTCTGGCCTAATAGCTAAGGTCTTAGACTCTTACTCTGGCCTACTAGTCAAGGTCTTAACTCTTACTCTGGCCTACTGGTTAAGGTCCTAACTCTTACTTTGGCCCACTGGTTAAGGTCTTAACTCCTACTCTGGCCTACTGGTTAAGGTCTTAACTCTTACTCTGGCCTAATAGCTAAGGTCTTAAATCTTACTCTGGCCTAATAGCTAAGGTCTTAGACTCATACTCTGGCCTAATAGCTAAGGTCTTAACTCGTACTCTGGCCTAATAGCTAAGGTCTTAGACTCGTTCTCTGGCCTAATGGTTAAGGTCTTAACTCTTACTCTGGCTTACTGGTTAAGGTCTTAACTCTTACTCTGGCCTAATAGCTAAAGTCTTAGACTCGTACTCTGGCCTAATTGTTAAGGTCTTAACTCTTACTCTGGCCTAATAGCTAAGGTCTTAACTCTTACTCTGGCCTAATAGCTAAGGTCTTAGACTCATACTCTGGCCTACTGGTTAAGGTCTTAACTCTTACTCTGGCCTAATAGCTAAGGTCTTAAATCTTACTCTGGCCTAATAGCTAAGGTCTTAGACTCGCACTCTGGCCTAATAGCTAAGGTCTTAACTCTTACTCTGGCCTAATAGCTAAGGTCTTAGACTCATACTCTGGCCTAATGGTTAAGGTCTTAACTCTTACTCTGGCCTACTGGTTAAGGTCTTAACTCTTACTCTGGCCTAATAGCTAAGGGCTTAGACTTGTACACTGGACTAATGGTTAAGGTCTTAACTCTTACTCTGGCCTACTGGTTAAGGTCTTAACTCTTACTCTGGCCTAATAGCTAAGGTCTTAACTCTTACTCTGGCCTAATTGCAAAGGTATTAGACTCGTAATCTAGCCTAATGGTTAAGGTCTTAACTCTTACTCTGGCCTACTGGTTAAGGTCTTAACTCTTACTCTGGCCTAATAGCTAAGGTCTTAGACTCGTACTCTGGCCTAATGGTTAAGGTCTTAACTCTTACTTTGGCCTACTGGTTAAGGTCTTAACTCTTACTCTGGCCTACTGGTTAAGGTCTTAACTCGTACTCTGGCCTAATAGCTAAGGTCTCAAGTCTTACTCTGGCCTAATAGCTAAGGTCTTAGACTCATACTATGGCCTACAGGTTAAGGGCTTAACTCTTACTCTGGCCTAAAAGCTAAGGTCTTAGACTCGTACTCTGGCCTAATGGTTAAGGTCTTAACTCTTACTCTGGCCTACTGGTTAAGGTCTTAACTCTTACTCTGACCTAATAGCTAAGGTCTTAACGCTTACTCTTGCCTACTGCTTAACGTCTTAACTCCTACTCTGGCCTAATAGCTAAGGTCTTAGACTCGTACTCTGGCCTACTGGTTAAGGTCTTAACTCCTACTCTGGCCTACTGGTTAAGGTCTTAACTCTTACTCTGGCCTAATAGCTAAGGTCTTAAATCTTACTCTGGCCTAATAGCTGAGGTTTTAGACTCGTACTCTGGACTAATGGTTAAGGTCTTAACTCTTACTCTGGCCTACTGGTTAAGGTCTTAACTCTTACTCTGGCCTAATAGCTAAGGTCTTAGACTCTTACTCTGGCCTACTGGTTAAGGTCTTAACTCTTACTCTGGCCTACTGGTTAAGGTCTTAACTCTTACTCTGGCCTAATAGCTAAGGTCTTAACTCTTACGCTGGCCTAATAGCTAAGGTCTTAACTCTTACTCTGGCCGAATAGCTAAGGTCTTAGACTCATACTCTGGCCTAATGGTTAAGGTCTTAACCCTTACTCTGGCCTGATATCTAAGGTCTTAACTCTTACTCTGGCCTACTGGTTAAGGTCTTAACTCTTACTCTGGCCTAATAGCTAAGGTCTTAACTCTTACGCTGGCCTAATAGCTAAGGTCTTAGACCCGTACTCTGGCCTAATGGTTAAGGTCTTAACTCTTACTCTGGCCTAATAGCTAAGGTCTTAACTCTTACTCTGTCCTTAATGGCTAAGGTCTTAGACTCGTACTCTGGCCTAATGTTTAAGGTCTTAACTCTTACTCTGGCCTAATAGCTAAGGTCTTAGACTGGTACTCTGGCCTAATAGCTAAGGTCTTAGACTCGTACTCTGACCTACTGGTTAAGGTCTTAACTCGTACTCTGGCCTAATAGCTAAGGTCTTAGACTCTTACTCTGGCCTACTAGTCAAGGTCTTAACTCTTACTCTGGCCTACTGGTTAAGGTCCTAACTCTTACTTTGGCCCACTGGTTAAGGTCTTAACTCCTACTCTGGCCTACTGGTTAAGGTCTTAACTCTTACTCTGGCCTAATAGCTAAGGTCTTAAATCTTACTCTGGCCTAATAGCTAAGGTCTTAGACTCATACTCTGGCCTAATAGCTAAGGTCTTAATTCGTACTCTGGCCTAATAGCTAAGGTCTTAGACTCGTTCTCTGGCCTAATGGTTAAGGTCTTAACTCTTACTCTGGCTTACTGGTTAAGGTCTTAACTCTTACTCTGGCCTAATAGCTAAAGTCTTAGACTCGTACTCTGGCCTAATTGTTAAGGTCTTAACTCTTACTCTGGCCTAATAGCTAAGGTCTTAACTCTTACTCTGGCCTAATAGCTAAGGTCTTAACTCTTACTCTGGCCTAATAGCTAAGGTCTTAGACTCATACTCTGGCCTAATGGTTAAGGTCTTAGACTCGTAATCTGGCCTAATGGTTAAGGTCTTAACTCTTACTCTGGCCTAATAGCTAAGGTCTTAACTCTTACTCTGGCCTAATAGCTAAGGTCTTAGACTCGTACTCTGGCCTAATGGTTAATGTCTTAACTCTTACTCTGTCCTAATAGCTATGGTCTTAGAGTGGTACTCTGGCCTAATAGCTAAGGTCTTAGACTAGTACTCTGGCCTAACGGTTAAGGTCTTAACTCTTACTCTGGCCTAATAACTAAGGTCTTAGACTCGCACTGTGGCCTAATAGCTAAGGTCTTAGACTCGTACTCTGGCCTACTGGTTAAGGTCTTAACTCTAACTCTGGCCTAATAGCTAAGGTCTTAACTCTTACTCTGGCCTAATAGCTAAGGTCTTAACTCTTACTCTGGCCTAATAGCTAAGGTCTTAGACTCGTACTCTGGCCTAATGGTTAAGGTCTTAACTCTTACTCTGGCCTAATAGCTAAGGTCTTAGACTCGTACTCTGGCCTAATGGTTAAGGTCTTAACTCTTACTCTGGCCTATTGGTTAAGGTCTTAACTCTTACTCTGGCCTAATAACTAAGGTCTTAACTCTCACTCTGGCCTAATAGCTAAGGTCTTAACTCTTACTCTGGCCTAATAGCTAAGGTCGTAGACTCGCACTCTGGCCTAATGGTTAAGGTCTTAACGCTTACTCTGGCCTACTGGTTAAGGTCTTAACTCTTACTCTGGCCCAATAGCTAAGGTCTCAACTCTTACTCTGGCCTAATAGCTAAGGTCTTAGACTCGTACTATGGCCTACAGGTTAAGGGCTTAACTCTTACTCTGGCCTAATAGCTAAGGTCTAGACTCGTACTCTGGCCTAATGGTTAAGGTCTTAACTCTTACTCTGGCCTACTGGTTAAGGTCTCAACTCTTACTCTGGCCTAATAGCTAAGGTCTTAACTCTTACTCTTGCCTAATAGCTAAGGTCTTAACTCTTACTCTTGCCTACTGCTTAACGTCTTAACTCCTACTCTGGCCTAATAGCTAAGGTCTTAACTCCTACTCTGGCCTAATGGTTAAGGTCTTAACTCTTACTCTGGCCTAATAGCTAAGGTCTTAACTCTTGCTTTGGCCTAATAGCTAAGGTTTTAGACTCGTACTCTGGCCTAATGGTTAAGGTCTTAACTCTTACTCTGGCATACTGGTTAAGGTCTTAACTCTTACTCTGGCCTAATAGCTAAGGTCTTAGACTCTTACTCTGGCCTACTGGTTAAGGTCTTAACTCTTACTCTGGCTTAATAACTAAGGTCTTAACTCTTACTCTGGCCTAATAGCTAAGGTCTCAACTCTTACTCTGGCCTAATAGCTAAGGTCTTAGACTAGTACAATGGCCTACAGATTAAGGGCTTAACTCTTACTCTGGCCTAATAGCTAAGGTCTTAGACTCGTACTCTGGCCTAATGGTTAAGGTCTTAACTCTTACTCTGGCTTACTGGTTAAGGTCTTAACTCTTACTCTGGCCTAATAGCTAAGGTCTTAACTCTTACTCTTGCCTACTGCTTAACGTCTTAACTCCTAATCTGGCCTAATAGCTAAGGTCTTAAATCTTACTCTGGCCTAATAGCTAGGGTCTTAACTCTTACTTTGGCCTAATAGCTAAGGTTTTACACTCGTACTCTGGCCTAATGGTTAAGGTCTTAACTCTTACTCTGGCCTACTGGTTAAGGTCTTAACTCTTACTCTGGCCTAATAGCTAAGGTCTTAGACTCGTACTCTGGCCTAATGGTTAAGGTATTAACTCTTACTCTGGCCTACTGGTTAAGGTCTTAACTCTTACTCTGGCCTACTGGTTAAGGTCTTAACTCTTACTCTGGCCTAATAGCTAAGGTCTTAACTCTTACGCTGGCCTAATAGCTAAGGTCTTAACTCTTACTCTGTCCTTAATGGCTAAGGTCTTAGACTCGTCCTCTGGCCTAATGTTTAAGGTCTTAACTCTTACTCTGGCCTAATAGCTAAGGTCTTAGACTGGTACTCTGGCCTAATAGCTAAGGTCTTAGACTCGTACTCTGACCTACTGGTTAAGGTCTTAACTCGTACTCTGGCCTAATAGCTAAGGTCTTAGACTCTTACTCTGGCCTACTAGTCAAGGTCTTAACTCTTACTCTGGCCTACTGGTTAAGGTCCTAACTCTTACTTTGGCCCACTGGTTAAGGTCTTAACTCCTACTCTGGCCTACTGGTTAAGGTCTTAACTCTTACTCTGGCCTAATAGCTAAGGTCTTAAATCTTACTCTGGCCTAATAGCTAAGGTCTTAGACTCGTACTCTGGCCTAATAGCTAAGGTCTTAACTCGTACTCTGGCCTAATAGCTAAGGTCTTAGACTTGTTCTCTGGCCTAATGGTTAAGGTCTTAACTCTTACTCTGGCTTACTGGTTAAAGTCTTAACTCTTACTCTGGCCTAATAGCTAAAGTCTTAGACTCATACTTTGGCCTAATTGTTAAGGTCTTAACTCTTACTCTGGCCTAATAGCTAAGGTCTTAACTCTTACTCTGGCCTAATAGCTAAGGTCTTAGACTCACACTCTGGCCTAATGGTTAAGGTCTTAACTCTTACTCTGGCCTAATAACTAAGGTCTTAACTCTTACTCTGGCCTAATAGCTAAGGTCTCAACTCTTAATCTGGCCTAATAGCTAAGGTCTTAGACTTGTACAATGGCCTACAGATTAAGGGCTTAACTCTTACTCTGGCCTAATAGCTAAGGTCTTAGACTCGTACTCTGGCCTAATGGTTAAGGTCTTAACTCTTACTCTGGCCTACTGGTTAAGGTCTTAACTCTTACTCTGGCCTAATAGCTAAGGTCTTAGACTCTTACTCTGGCCTACTGGTTAAGGTCTTAACTCTTACTCTGGCCTATTAACTAAGGTCTTAACTCTTACTCTGGCCTAATAGCTAAGGTCTCAACTCTTACTCTGGCCTAATAGCTAAGGTCTTAGACTTGTACAATGGCCTACAGATTAAGGGCTTAACTCTTACTCTGGCCTAATAGCTAAGGTCTTAGACTCGTACTCTGGCCTAATGGTTAAGGTCTTAACTCTTACTCTGGCTTACTGGTTAAGGTCTTAACTCTTACTCTGGCCTAATAGCTAAGGTCTTAACTCTCACTCTTGCCTACTGCTTAACGTCTTAACTCCTACTCTGGCCTAATAGCTAAGGTCTTAAATCTTACTCTGGCCTAATAGCTAGGGTCTTAACTCTTACTTTGGCCTAATAGCTAAGGTTTTACACTCGTACTCTGGCCTAATGGTTAAGGTCTTAACTCTTACTCTGGCCTACTGGTTAAGGTTTTAACTCTTACTCTGGCCTAATAGCTAAGGTCTTAGACTCGTACTCTGGCCTAATGGTTAAGGTATTAACTCTTACTCTGGCCTACTGGTGAAGGTCTTAACTCTTACTCTGGCCTACTGTTTAAGGTCTTAACTCTTACTCTGGCCTAATAGCTAAGGTCTTAACTCTTACGCTGGCCTAATAGCTAAGGTCTTAGACTCGTACTCTGGCCTAATGGCTAAGGTCTTAACTCTTACTCTGGCCTAATAGCTAAGGTCTTAACTCTTACTCTTGCCTACTGCTTAACGTCTTAACTCCTACTCTGGCCTAATAGCTAAGGTCTTAACTCCTACTCTGGCCTAATGGTTAAGGTCTTAACTCTTACTCTGGCCTAATAGCTAAGGTCTTAACTCTTGCTTTGGCCTAATAGCTAAGGTTTTAGACTCGTACTCTGGCCTAATGGTTAAGGTCTTAACTCTTACTCTGGCATACTGGTTAAGGTCTTAACTCTTACTCTGGCCTAATAGCTAAGGTCTTAGACTCTTACTCTGGCCTACTGGTTAAGGTCTTAACTCTTACTCTGGCTTAATAACTAAGGTCTTAACTCTTACTCTGGCCTAATAGCTAAGGTCTCAACTCTTACTCTGGCCTAATAGCTAAGGTCTTAGACTAGTACAATGGCCTACAGATTAAGGGCTTAACTCTTACTCTGGCCTAATAGCTAAGGTCTTAGACTCGTACTCTGGCCTAATGGTTAAGGTCTTAACTCTTACTCTGGCTTACTGGTTAAGGTCTTAACTCTTACTCTGGCCTAATAGCTAAGGTCTTAACTCTTACTCTTGCCTACTGCTTAACGTCTTAACTCCTAATCTGGCCTAATAGCTAAGGTCTTAAATCTTACTCTGGCCTAATAGCTAGGGTCTTAACTCTTACTTTGGCCTAATAGCTAAGGTTTTACACTCGTACTCTGGCCTAATGGTTAAGGTCTTAACTCTTACTCTGGCCTACTGGTTAAGGTCTTAACTCTTACTCTGGCCTAATAGCTAAGGTCTTAGACTCGTACTCTGGCCTAATGGTTAAGGTATTAACTCTTACTCTGGCCTACTGGTTAAGGTCTTAACTCTTACTCTGGCCTACTGGTTAAGGTCTTAACTCTTACTCTGGCCTAATAGCTAAGGTCTTAACTCTTACGCTGGCCTAATAGCTAAGGTCTTAACTCTTACTCTGTCCTTAATGGCTAAGGTCTTAGACTCGTCCTCTGGCCTAATGTTTAAGGTCTTAACTCTTACTCTGGCCTAATAGCTAAGGTCTTAGACTGGTACTCTGGCCTAATAGCTAAGGTCTTAGACTCGTACTCTGACCTACTGGTTAAGGTCTTAACTCGTACTCTGGCCTAATAGCTAAGGTCTTAGACTCTTACTCTGGCCTACTAGTCAAGGTCTTAACTCTTACTCTGGCCTACTGGTTAAGGTCCTAACTCTTACTTTGGCCCACTGGTTAAGGTCTTAACTCCTACTCTGGCCTACTGGTTAAGGTCTTAACTCTTACTCTGGCCTAATAGCTAAGGTCTTAAATCTTACTCTGGCCTAATAGCTAAGGTCTTAGACTCGTACTCTGGCCTAATAGCTAAGGTCTTAACTCGTACTCTGGCCTAATAGCTAAGGTCTTAGACTTGTTCTCTGGCCTAATGGTTAAGGTCTTAACTCTTACTCTGGCTTACTGGTTAAAGTCTTAACTCTTACTCTGGCCTAATAGCTAAAGTCTTAGACTCATACTTTGGCCTAATTGTTAAGGTCTTAACTCTTACTCTGGCCTAATAGCTAAGGTCTTAACTCTTACTCTGGCCTAATAGCTAAGGTCTTAGACTCACACTCTGGCCTAATGGTTAAGGTCTTAACTCTTACTCTGGCCTAATAACTAAGGTCTTAACTCTTACTCTGGCCTAATAGCTAAGGTCTCAACTCTTAATCTGGCCTAATAGCTAAGGTCTTAGACTTGTACAATGGCCTACAGATTAAGGGCTTAACTCTTACTCTGGCCTAATAGCTAAGGTCTTAGACTCGTACTCTGGCCTAATGGTTAAGGTCTTAACTCTTACTCTGGCCTACTGGTTAAGGTCTTAACTCTTACTCTGGCCTAATAGCTAAGGTCTTAGACTCTTACTCTGGCCTACTGGTTAAGGTCTTAACTCTTACTCTGGCCTATTAACTAAGGTCTTAACTCTTACTCTGGCCTAATAGCTAAGGTCTCAACTCTTACTCTGGCCTAATAGCTAAGGTCTTAGACTTGTACAATGGCCTACAGATTAAGGGCTTAACTCTTACTCTGGCCTAATAGCTAAGGTCTTAGACTCGTACTCTGGCCTAATGGTTAAGGTCTTAACTCTTACTCTGGCTTACTGGTTAAGGTCTTAACTCTTACTCTGGCCTAATAGCTAAGGTCTTAACTCTCACTCTTGCCTACTGCTTAACGTCTTAACTCCTACTCTGGCCTAATAGCTAAGGTCTTAAATCTTACTCTGGCCTAATAGCTAGGGTCTTAACTCTTACTTTGGCCTAATAGCTAAGGTTTTACACTCGTACTCTGGCCTAATGGTTAAGGTCTTAACTCTTACTCTGGCCTACTGGTTAAGGTTTTAACTCTTACTCTGGCCTAATAGCTAAGGTCTTAGACTCGTACTCTGGCCTAATGGTTAAGGTATTAACTCTTACTCTGGCCTACTGGTGAAGGTCTTAACTCTTACTCTGGCCTACTGTTTAAGGTCTTAACTCTTACTCTGGCCTAATAGCTAAGGTCTTAACTCTTACGCTGGCCTAATAGCTAAGGTCTTAGACTCGTACTCTGGCCTAATGGCTAAGGTCTTAACTCTTACTCTGGCCTAATAGCTAAGGTCTTAACTCTTACTCTGTCCTTAATGGCTAAGGTCTTAGACTCGTACTCTGGCCTAATGTTTAAGGTCTTAACTCTTACTCTGGCCTAATAGCTAAGGTCTTAGACTGGTACTCTGGCCTAATAGCTAAGGTCTTAGACTCGTACTCTGACCTACTGGTTAAGGTCTTAACTCGTACTCTGGCCTAATAGCTAAGGTCTTAGACTCTTACTCTGGCCTACTAGTCAAGGTCTTAACTCTTACTCTGGCCTACTGGTTAAGGTCCTAACTCTTACTTTGGCCCACTGGTTAAGGTCTTAACTCCTACTCTGGCCTACTGGTTAAGGTCTTAACTCTTACTCTGGCCTAATAGCTAAGGTCTTAAATCTTACTCTGGCCTAATAGCTAAGGTCTTAGACTCGTACTCTGGCCTAATAGCTAAGGTCTTAACTCGTACTCTGGCATAATAGCTAAGGTCTTAGACTCGTTCTCTGGCCTAATGGTTAAGGTCTTAACTCTTACTCTGGCTTACTGGTTAAGGTCTTAACTCTTACTCTGGCCTAATAGCTAAAGTCTAAGACTCTTACTCTGGCCTACTAGTCAAGGTCTTAACTCTTACTCTGGCCTACTGGTTAAGGTCCTAACTCTTACTTTGGCCCACTGGTTAAGGTCTTAACTCCTACTCTGGCCTACTGGTTAAGGTCTTAACTCTTACTCTGGCCTAATAGCTAAGGTCTTAAATCTTACTCTGGCCTAATAGCTAAGGTCTTAGACTCGTACTCTGGCCTAATAGCTAAGGTCTTAACTCTTACTCTGGCCTAATAGCTAAGGTCTTAGACTCATACTCTGGCCTAATGGTTAAGGTCTTAACTCTTACTCTGGCCTACTGGTTAAGGTTTTAACTCTTACTCTGGCCTAATAGCTAAGGGCTTAGACTTGTACTCTGGACTAATGGTTAAGGTCTTAACTCTTACTCTGGCCTACTGGTTAAGGTCTTAACTCTTACTCTGGCCTAATAGCTAAGGTCTTAACTCTTACTCTGGCCTAATTGCAAAGGTATTAGACTCGTAATCTAGCCTAATGGTTAAGGTCTTAACTCTTACTCTGGCCTACTGGTTAAGGTCTTAACTCTTACTCTGGCCTAATAGCTAAGGTCTTAGACTCGTACTCTGGCCTAATGGTTAAGGTCTTAACTCTTACTTTGGCCTACTGGTTAAGGTCTTAACTCTTACTCTGGCCTACTGGTTAAGGTCTTAACTCATACTCTGGCCTAATAGCTAAGGTCTCAAGTCTTACTCTGGCCTAATAGCTAAGGTCTTAGACTCATACTATGGCCTACAGGTTAAGGGCTTAACTCTTACTCTGGCCTAAAAGCTAAGGTCTTAGACTCGTACTCTGGCCTAATGGTTAAGGTCTTAACTCTTACTCTGGCCTACTGGTTAAGGTCTTAACTCTTACTCTGACCTAATAGCTAAGGTCTTAACGCTTACTCTTGCCTACTGCTTAACGTCTTAACTCCTACTCTGGCCTAATAGCTAAGGTCTTAGACTCGTACTCTGGCCTACTGGTTAAGGTCTTAACTCCTACTCTGGCCTACTGGTTAAGGTCTTAACTCTTACTCTGGCCTAATAGCTAAGGTCTTAAATCTTACTCTGGCCTAATAGCTAAGGTTTTAGACTCGTACTCTGGACTAATGGTTAAGGTCTTAACTCTTACTCTGGCCTACTGGTTAAGGTCTTAACTCTTACTCTGGCCTAATAGCTAAGGTCTTAGACTCTTACTCTGGCCTACTGGTTAAGGTCTTAACTCTTACTCTGGCCTACTGGTTAAGGTCTTAACTCTTACTCTGGCCTAATAGCTAAGGTCTTAACTCTTACGCTGGCCTAATAGCTAAGGTCTTAACTCTTACTCTGGCCGAATAGCTAAGGTCTTAGACTCATACTCTGGCCTAATGGTTAAGGTCTTAACTCTTACTCTGGCCTGATATCTAAGGTCTTAACTCTTACTCTGGCCTACTGGTTAAGGTCTTAACTCTTACTCTGGCCTAATAGCTAAGGTCTTAACTCTTACGCTGGCCTAATAGCTAAGGTCTTAGACCCGTACTCTGGCCTAATGGTTAAGGTCTTAACTCTTACTCTGGCCTAATAGCTAAGGTCTTAACTCTTACTCTGTCCTTAATGGCTAAGGTCTTAGACTCGTACTCTGGCCTAATGTTTAAGGTCTTAACTCTTACTCTGGCCTAATAGCTAAGGTCTTAGACTGATACTCTGGCCTAATAGCTAAGGTCTTAGACTCGTACTCTGACCTACTGGTTAAGGTCTTAACTCGTACTCTGGCCTAATAGCTAAGGTCTTAGACTCTTACTCTGGCCTACTAGTCAAGGTCTTAACTCTTACTCTGGCCTACTGGTTAAGGTCCTAACTCTTACTTTGGCCCACTGGTTAAGGTCTTAACTCCTACTCTGGCCTACTGGTTAAGGTCTTAACTCTTACTCTGGCCTAATAGCTAAGGTCTTAAATCTTACTCTGGCCTAATAGCTAAGGTCTTAGACTCATACTCTGGCCTAATAGCTAAGGTCTTAACTCGTACTCTGGCCTAATAGCTAAGGTCTTAGACTCGTTCTCTGGCCTAATGGTTAAGGTCTTAACTCTTACTCTGGCTTACTGGTTAAGGTCTTAACTCTTACTCTGGCCTAATAGCTAAAGTCTTAGACTCGTACTCTGGCCTAATTGTTAAGGTCTTAACTCTTACTCTGGCCTAATAGCTAAGGTCTTAACTCTTACTCTGGCCTAATAGCTAAGGTCTTAGACTCATACTCTGGCCTACTGGTTAAGGTCTTAACTCTTACTCTGGCCTAATAGCTAAGGTCTTAAATCTTACTCTGGCCTAATAGCTAAGGTCTTAGACTCGCACTCTGGCCTAATAGCTAAGGTCTTAACTCTTACTCTGGCCTAATAGCTAAGGTCTTAGACTCATACTCTGGCCTAATGGTTAAGGTCTTAACTCTTACTCTGGCCTACTGGTTAAGGTCTTAACTCTTACTCTGGCCTAATAGCTAAGGGCTTAGACTTGTACACTGGACTAATGGTTAAGGTCTTAACTCTTACTCTGGCCTACTGGTTAAGGTCTTAACTCTTACTCTGGCCTAATAGCTAAGGTCTTAACTCTTACTCTGGCCTAATTGCAAAGGTATTAGACTCGTAATCTAGCCTAATGGTTAAGGTCTTAACTCTTACTCTGGCCTACTGGTTAAGGTCTTAACTCTTACTCTGGCCTAATAGCTAAGGTCTTAGACTCGTACTCTGGCCTAATGGTTAAGGTCTTAACTCTTACTTTGGCCTACTGGTTAAGGTCTTAACTCTTACTCTGGCCTACTGGTTAAGGTCTTAACTCGTACTCTGGCCTAATAGCTAAGGTCTCAAGTCTTACTCTGGCCTAATAGCTAAGGTCTTAGACTCATACTATGGCCTACAGGTTAAGGGCTTAACTCTTACTCTGGCCTAAAAGCTAAGGTCTTAGACTCGTACTCTGGCCTAATGGTTAAGGTCTTAACTCTTACTCTGGCCTACTGGTTAAGGTCTTAACTCTTACTCTGACCTAATAGCTAAGGTCTTAACGCTTACTCTTGCCTACTGCTTAACGTCTTAACTCCTACTCTGGCCTAATAGCTAAGGTCTTAGACTCGTACTCTGGCCTACTGGTTAAGGTCTTAACTCCTACTCTGGCCTACTGGTTAAGGTCTTAACTCTTACTCTGGCCTAATAGCTAAGGTCTTAAATCTTACTCTGGCCTAATAGCTGAGGTTTTAGACTCGTACTCTGGACTAATGGTTAAGGTCTTAACTCTTACTCTGGCCTACTGGTTAAGGTCTTAACTCTTACTCTGGCCTAATAGCTAAGGTCTTAGACTCTTACTCTGGCCTACTGGTTAAGGTCTTAACTCTTACTCTGGCCTACTGGTTAAGGTCTTAACTCTTACTCTGGCCTAATAGCTAAGGTCTTAACTCTTACGCTGGCCTAATAGCTAAGGTCTTAACTCTTACTCTGGCCGAATAGCTAAGGTCTTAGACTCATACTCTGGCCTAATGGTTAAGGTCTTAACCCTTACTCTGGCCTGATATCTAAGGTCTTAACTCTTACTCTGGCCTACTGGTTAAGGTCTTAACTCTTACTCTGGCCTAATAGCTAAGGTCTTAACTCTTACGCTGGCCTAATAGCTAAGGTCTTAGACCCGTACTCTGGCCTAATGGTTAAGGTCTTAACTCTTACTCTGGCCTAATAGCTAAGGTCTTAACTCTTACTCTGTCCTTAATGGCTAAGGTCTTAGACTCGTACTCTGGCCTAATGTTTAAGGTCTTAACTCTTACTCTGGCCTAATAGCTAAGGTCTTAGACTGGTACTCTGGCCTAATAGCTAAGGTCTTAGACTCGTACTCTGACCTACTGGTTAAGGTCTTAACTCGTACTCTGGCCTAATAGCTAAGGTCTTAGACTCTTACTCTGGCCTACTAGTCAAGGTCTTAACTCTTACTCTGGCCTACTGGTTAAGGTCCTAACTCTTACTTTGGCCCACTGGTTAAGGTCTTAACTCCTACTCTGGCCTACTGGTTAAGGTCTTAACTCTTACTCTGGCCTAATAGCTAAGGTCTTAAATCTTACTCTGGCCTAATAGCTAAGGTCTTAGACTCATACTCTGGCCTAATAGCTAAGGTCTTAATTCGTACTCTGGCCTAATAGCTAAGGTCTTAGACTCGTTCTCTGGCCTAATGGTTAAGGTCTTAACTCTTACTCTGGCTTACTGGTTAAGGTCTTAACTCTTACTCTGGCCTAATAGCTAAAGTCTTAGACTCGTACTCTGGCCTAATTGTTAAGGTCTTAACTCTTACTCTGGCCTAATAGCTAAGGTCTTAACTCTTACTCTGGCCTAATAGCTAAGGTCTTAACTCTTACTCTGGCCTAATAGCTAAGGTCTTAGACTCATACTCTGGCCTAATGGTTAAGGTCTTAACTCTTACTCTGGCCTACTGGTTAAGGTCTTAACTCTTACTCTGGCCTAATAGCTAAGGGCTTAGACTTGTACTCTGGACTAATGGTTAAGGTCTTAACTCTTACTCTGGCCTACTGGTTAAGGTCTTAACTCTTACTCTGGCCTAATAGCTAAGGTCTTAACTCTTACTCTGGCCTAATAGCAAAGGTATTAGACTCGTAATCTAGCCTAATGGTTAAGGTCTTAACTCTTACTCTGGCCTACTGGTTAAGGTCTTAACTCTTACTCTGGCCTAATAGCTAAGGTCTTAGACTCGTACTCTGGCCTAATGGTTAAGGTCTTAACTCTTACTCTGGCCTACTGCTTAAGGTCTTAACTCTTACTCTGGCCTACTGGTTAAGGTCTTAACTCGTACTCTGGCCTAATAGCTAAGGTCTCAAGTCTTACTCTGGCCTAATAGCTAAGGTCTTAGACTCGTACTATGGCCTACAGGTTAAGGGCTTAACTCTTACTCTGGCCTAAAAGCTAAGGTCTTAGACTCGTACTCTGGCCTAATGGTTAAGGTCTTAACTCTTACTCTGGCCTACTGGTCAAGGTCTTAACTCTTACTCTGATCTAATAGCTAAGGTCTTACCTCTTACTCTTGCCTACTGCTTAACGTCTTAACTCCTACTCTGGCCTAATAGCTAAGCTCTTAGACTCGTACTCTGGCCTACTGGTTAAGGTCTTAACTCTTACGGCGGCCTAATAGCTAAGGTCTTAACTCTTACTTTGGCCTAATAGCTAAGGTTTTAGACTCGTACTCTGGCCTAATGGTTAAGGTCTTAACTCTTACTCTGGCCTACTGGTTAAGGTCTTAACTCTTACTCTGGCCTACTGGTTAAGGTCTTAACTCTTACTCTGGCCTAATAGCTAAGGTCTTAGACTCTTACTCTGACCTACTGGTTAAGGTCTTAACTCTTACTCTGGCCTACTGGTTAAGGTCTTAACTCTTACTCTGGCCTACTGGTTAAGGTCTTAACTCTTACTCTGGCCTAATAGCTAAGGTCTTAACTCTTACGCTGGCCTAATAGCTAAGGTCTTAACTCTTACTCTGGCCGAATAGCTAAGGTCTTAGACTCATACTCTGGCCTAATGGTTAAGGTCTTAACTCTTACTCTGGCCTAATAGCTAAGGTCTTAACTCTTACGCTGGCCTAATAGCTAAGGTCTTAACTCTTACTCTGGCCTAATAGCTAAGGTCTTAGACTCGCACTCTGGCCTAATGGTTAAGGTCTTAACTCTTACTCTGGCCTACTGGTTAAGATCTTAACTCTTACTCTGGCCCAATAGCTAAGGTCTCAACTCTTACTCTGGCCTAATAGCTAAGGTCTTAGACTCGTACTATGGCCTACAGGTTAAGGGCTTAACTCTTACTCTGGCCTAATAGCTAAGGTCTAGACTCGTACTCTGGCCTAATGGTTAAGGTCTTAACTCTTACTCTGGCCTACTGGTTAAGGTCTTAACTCTTACTCTGGCCTAATAGCCAAGGTCTTAACTCTTACTCTTGCCTAATAGCTAAGGTCTTAACTCTTACTCTTGCCTACTGCTTAACGTCTTAACTCCTACTCTGGCCTAATAGCTAATGTCTTAACTCCTACTCTGGCCTAATGGTTAAGGTCTTAACTCTTACTCTGGCCTAATAGCTAAGGTCTTAACTCTTACTTTGGCCTAATAGCTAAGGTTTTAGACTCGTACTCTGGCCTAATGGTTAAGGTCTTAACTCTTACTCTGGCCTACTGGTTAAGGTCTTAACTCTTACTCTGGCCTAATAGCTAATGTCTTAGACTCTTACTCTGGCCTACTGGTTAAGGTCTTAACTCTTACTCTGGCCTAATAACTAAGGTCTTAACTCTTACTCTGGCCTAATAGCTAAGGTCTCAACTCTTACCCTGGCCTAATAGCTAAGGTCTTAGACTTGTACAATGGCCTACAGATTAAGGGCTTAACTCATACTCTGGCCTAATAGCTAAGGTCTTAGACTCGTACTCTGGCCTAATGGTTAAGGTCTTAACTCTTACTCTGGCTTACTGGTTAAGGTCTTAACTCTTACTCTGGCCTAATAGCTAAGGTCTTAACTCTTACTCTTGCCTACTGCTTAACGTCTTAACTCCTACTCTGGCCTAATAGCTAAGGTCTTAAATCTTACTCTGGCCTAATAGCTAGGGTCTTAACTCTTACTTTGGCCTAATAGCTAAGGTTTTACACTCGTACTCTGGCCTAATGGTTAAGGTCTTAACTCTTACTCTGGCCTACTGGTTAAGGTTTTAACTCTTACTCTGGCCTAATAGCTAAGGTCTTAGACTCGTACTCTGGCCTAATGGTTAAGGTATTAACTCTTACTCTGGCCTACTGGTTAAGGTCTTAACTCTTACTCTGGCCTACTGTTTAAGGTCTTAACTCTTACTCTGGCCTAATAGCTAAGGTCTTAACTCTTACGCTGGCCTAATAGCTAAGGTCTTAGACTCGTACTCTGGCCTAATGGCTAAGGTCTTAACTCTTACTCTGGCCTAATAGCTAAGGTCTTAACTCTTACTCTGTCCTTAATGGCTAAGGTCTTAGACTCGTACTCTGGCCTAATGTTTAAGGTCTTAACTCTTACTCTGGCCTAATAGCTAAGGTCTTAGACTGGTACTCTGGCCTAATAGCTAAGGTCTTAGCCTCGTACTCTGACCTACTGGTTAAGGTCTTAACTCGTACTCTGGCCTAATAGCTAAGGTCTTAGACTCTTACTCTGGCCTACTAGTCAAGGTCTTAACTCTTACTCTGGCCTACTGGTTAAGGTCCTAACTCTTACTTTGGCCCACTGGTTAAGGTCTTAACTCCTACTCTGGCCTACTGGTTAAGGTCTTAACTCTTACTCTGGCCTAATAGCTAAGGTCTTAAATCTTACTCTGGCCTAATAGCTAAGGTCTTAGACTCGTACTCTGGCCTAATAGCTAAGGTCTTAACTCGTACTCTGGCATAATAGCTAAGGTCTTAGACTCGTTCTCTGGCCTAATGGTTAAGGTCTTAACTCTTACTCTGGCTTACTGGTTAAGGTCTTAACTCTTACTCTGGCCTAATAGCTAAAGTCTAAGACTCTTACTCTGGCCTACTAGTCAAGGTCTTAACTCTTACTCTGGCCTACTGGTTAAGGTCCTAACTCTTACTTTGGCCCACTGGTTAAGGTCTTAACTCCTACTCTGGCCTACTGGTTAAGGTCTTAACTCTTACTCTGGCCTAATAGCTAAGGTCTTAAATCTTACTCTGGCCTAATAGCTAAGGTCTTAGACTCGTACTCTGGCCTAATAGCTAAGGTCTTAACTCTTACTCTGGCCTAATAGCTAAGATCTTAGACTCATACTCTGGCCTAATGGTTAAGGTCTTAACTCTTACTCTGGCCTACTGGTTAAGGTTTTAACTCTTACTCTGGCCTAATAGCTAAGGGCTTAGACTTGTACTCTGGACTAATGGTTAAGGTCTTAACTCTTACTCTGGCCTACTGGTTAAGGTCTTAACTCTTACTCTGGCCTAATAGCTAAGGTCTTAACTCTTACTCTGGCCTAATTGCAAAGGTATTAGACTCGTAATCTAGCCTAATGGTTAAGGTCTTAACTCTTACTCTGGCCTACTGGTTAAGGTCTTAACTCTTACTCTGGCCTAATAGCTAAGGTCTTAGACTCGTACTCTGGCCTAATGGTTAAGGTCTTAACTCTTACTTTGGCCTACTGGTTAAGGTCTTAACTCTTACTCTGGCCTACTGGTTAAGGTCTTAACTCGTACTCTGGCCTAATAGCTAAGGTCTCAAGTCTTACTCTGGCCTAATAGCTAAGGTCTTAGACTCATACTATGGCCTACAGGTTAAGGGCTTAACTCTTACTCTGGCCTAAAAGCTAAGGTCTTAGACTCGTACTCTGGCCTAATGGTTAAGGTCTTAACTCTTACTCTGGCCTACTGGTTAAGGTCTTAACTCTTACTCTGACCTAATAGCTAAGGTCTTAACGCTTACTCTTGCCTACTGCTTAACGTCTTAACTCCTACTCTGGCCTAATAGCTAAGGTCTTAGACTCGTACTCTGGCCTACTGGTTAAGGTCTTAACTCCTACTCTGGCCTACTGGTTAAGGTCTTAACTCTTACTCTGGCCTAATAGCTAAGGTCTTAAATCTTACTCTGGCCTAATAGCTAAGGTTTTAGACTCGTACTCTGGACTAATGGTTAAGGTCTTAACTCTTACTCTGGCCTACTGGTTAAGGTCTTAACTCTTACTCTGGCCTAATAGCTAAGGTCTTAGACTCTTACTCTGGCCTACTGGTTAAGGTCTTAACTCTTACTCTGGCCTACTGGTTAAGGTCTTAACTCTTACTCTGGCCTAATAGCTAAGGTCTTAACTCTTACGCTGGCCTAATAGCTAAGGTCTTAACTCTTACTCTGGCCGAATAGCTAAGGTCTTAGACTCATACTCTGGCCTAATGGTTAAGGTCTTAACTCTTACTCTGGCCTGATATCTAAGGTCTTAACTCTTACTCTGGCCTACTGGTTAAGGTCTTAACTCTTACTCTGGCCTAATAGCTAAGGTCTTAACTCTTACGCTGGCCTAATAGCTAAGGTCTTAGACCCGTACTCTGGCCTAATGGTTAAGGTCTTAACTCTTACTCTGGCCTAATAGCTAAGGTCTTAACTCTTACTCTGTCCTTAATGGCTAAGGTCTTAGACTCGTACTCTGGCCTAATGTTTAAGGTCTTAACTCTTACTCTGGCCTAATAGCTAAGGTCTTAGACTGGTACTCTGGCCTAATAGCTAAGGTCTTAGACTCGTACTCTGACCTACTGGTTAAGGTCTTAACTCGTACTCTGGCCTAATAGCTAAGGTCTTAGACTCTTACTCTGGCCTACTAGTCAAGGTCTTAACTCTTACTCTGGCCTACTGGTTAAGGTCCTAACTCTTACTTTCGCCCACTGGTTAAGGTCTTAACTCCTACTCTGGCCTACTGGTTAAGGTCTTAACTCTTACTCTGGCCTAATAGCTAAGGTCTTAAATCTTACTCTGGCCTAATAGCTAAGGTCTTAGACTCATACTCTGGCCTAATAGCTAAGGTCTTAACTCGTACTCTGGCCTAATAGCTAAGGTCTTAGACTCGTTCTCTGGCCTAATGGTTAAGGTCTTAACTCTTACTCTGGCTTACTGGTTAAGGTCTTAACTCTTACTCTGGCCTAATAGCTAAAGTCTTAGACTCGTACTCTGGCCTAATTGTTAAGGTCTTAACTCTTACTCTGGCCTAATAGCTAAGGTCTTAACTCTTACTCTGGCCTAATAGCTAAGGTCTTAGACTCATACTCTGGCCTACTGGTTAAGGTCTTAACTCTTACTCTGGCCTAATAGCTAAGGTCTTAAATCTTACTCTGGCCTAATAGCTAAGGTCTTAGACTCGCACTCTGGCCTAATAGCTAAGGTCTTAACTCTTACTCTGGCCTAATAGCTAAGGTCTTAGACTCTTACTCTGGCCTACTGGTTAAGGTCTTAACTCTTACTCTGGCCTACTGGTTAAGGTCTTAACTCTTACTCTGGCCTAATAGCTAAGGTCTTAACTCTTACGCTGGCCTAATAGCTAAGGTCTTAACTCTTACTCTGGCCGAATAGCTAAGGTCTTAGACTCATACTCTGGCCTAATGGTTAAGGTCTTAACTCTTACTCTGGCCTGATATCTAAGGTCTTAACTCTTACTCTGGCCTACTGGTTAAGGTCTTAACTCTTACTCTGGCCTAATAGCTAAGGTCTTAACTCTTACGCTGGCCTAATAGCTAAGGTCTTAGACCCGTACTCTGGCCTAATGGTTAAGGTCTTAACTCTTACTCTGGCCTAATAGCTAAGGTCTTAACTCTTACTCTGTCCTTAATGGCTAAGGTCTTAGACTCGTACTCTGGCCTAATGTTTAAGGTCTTAACTCTTACTCTGGCCTAATAGCTAAGGTCTTAGACTGGTACTCTGGCCTAATAGCTAAGGTCTTAGACTCGTACTCTGACCTACTGGTTAAGGTCTTAACTCGTACTCTGGCCTAATAGCTAAGGTCTTAGACTCTTACTCTGGCCTACTAGTCAAGGTCTTAACTCTTACTCTGGCCTACTGGTTAAGGTCCTAACTCTTACTTTGGCCCACTGGTTAAGGTCTTAACTCCTACTCTGGCCTACTGGTTAAGGTCTTAACTCTTACTCTGGCCTAATAGCTAAGGTCTTAAATCTTACTCTGGCCTAATAGCTAAGGTCTTAGACTCATACTCTGGCCTAATAGCTAAGGTCTTAACTCGTACTCTGGCCTAATAGCTAAGGTCTTAGACTCGTTCTCTGGCCTAATGGTTAAGGTCTTAACTCTTACTCTGGCTTACTGGTTAAGGTCTTAACTCTTACTCTGGCCTAATAGCTAAAGTCTTAGACTCGTACTCTGGCCTAATTGTTAAGGTCTTAACTCTTACTCTGGCCTAATAGCTAAGGTCTTAACTCTTACTCTGGCCTAATAGCTAAGGTCTTAGACTCATACTCTGGCCTACTGGTTAAGGTCTTAACTCTTACTCTGGCCTAATAGCTAAGGTCTTAAATCTTACTCTGGCCTAATAGCTAAGGTCTTAGACTCGCACTCTGGCCTAATAGCTAAGGTCTTAACTCTAACTCTGGCCTAATAGCTAAGGTCTTAGACTCATACTCTGGCCTAATGGTTAAGGTCTTAACTCTTACTCTGGCCTACTGGTTAAGGTCTTAACTCTTACTCTGGCCTAATAGCTAAGGGCTTAGACTTGTACACTGGACTAATGGTTAAGGTCTTAACTCTTACTCTGGCCTACTGGTTAAGGTCTTAACTCTTACTCTGGCCTAATAGCTAAGGTCTTAACTCTTACTCTGGCCTAATTGCAAAGGTATTAGACTCGTAATCTAGCCTAATGGTTAAGGTCTTAACTCTTACTCTGGCCTACTGGTTAAGGTCTTAACTCTTACTCTGGCCTAATAGCTAAGGTCTTAGACTCGTACTCTGGCCTAATGGTTAAGGTCTTAACTCTTACTTTGGCCTACTGGTTAAGGTCTTAACTCTTACTCTGGCCTACTGGTTAAGGTCTTAACTCGTACTCTGGCCTAATAGCTAAGGTCTCAAGTCTTACTCTGGCCTAATAGCTAAGGTCTTAGACTCATACTATGGCCTACAGGTTAAGGGCTTAACTCTTACTCTGGCCTAAAAGCTAAGGTCTTAGACTCGTACTCTGGCCTAATGGTTAAGGTCTTAACTCTTACTCTGGCCTACTGGTTAAGGTCTTAACTCTTACTCTGACCTAATAGCTAAGCTCTTAACGCTTACTCTTGCCTACTGCTTAACGTCTTAACTCCTACTCTGGCCTAATAGCTAAGGTCTTAGACTCGTACTCTGGCCTACTGGTTAAGGTCTTAACTCCTACTCTGGCCTACTGGTTAAGGTCTTAACTCTTACTCTGGCCTAATAGCTAAGGTCTTAAATCTTACTCTGGCCTAATAGCTGAGGTTTTAGACTCGTACTCTGGACTAATGGTTAAGGTCTTAACTCTTACTCTGGCCTACTGGTTAAGGTCTTAACTCTTACTCTGGCCTAATAGCTAAGGTCTTAGACTCTTACTCTGGCCTACTGGTTAAGGTCTTAACTCTTACTCTGGCCTACTGGTTAAGGTCTTAACTCTTACTCTGGCCTAATAGCTAAGGTCTTAACTCTTACGCTGGCCTAATAGCTAAGGTCTTAACTCTTACTCTGGCCGAATAGCTAAGGTCTTAGACTCATACTCTGGCCTAATGGTTAAGGTCTTAACCCTTACTCTGGCCTGATATCTAAGGTCTTAACTCTTACTCTGGCCTACTGGTTAAGGTCTTAACTCTTACTCTGGCCTAATAGCTAAGGTCTTAACTCTTACGCTGGCCTAATAGCTAAGGTCTTAGACCCGTACTCTGGCCTAATGGTTAAGGTCTTAACTCTTACTCTGGCCTAATAGCTAAGGTCTTAACTCTTACTCTGTCCTTAATGGCTAAGGTCTTAGACTCGTACTCTGGCCTAATGTTTAAGGTCTTAACTCTTACTCTGGCCTAATAGCTAAGGTCTTAGACTGGTACTCTGGCCTAATAGCTAAGGTCTTAGACTCGTACTCTGACCTACTGGTTAAGGTCTTAACTCGTACTCTGGCCTAATAGCTAAGGTCTTAGACTCTTACTCTGGCCTACTAGTCAAGGTCTTAACTCTTACTCTGGCCTACTGGTTAAGGTCCTAACTCTTACTTTGGCCCACTGGTTAAGGTCTTAACTCCTACTCTGGCCTACTGGTTAAGGTCTTAACTCTTACTCTGGCCTAATAGCTAAGGTCTTAAATCTTACTCTGGCCTAATAGCTAAGGTCTTAGACTCATACTCTGGCCTAATAGCTAAGGTCTTAATTCGTACTCTGGCCTAATAGCTAAGGTCTTAGACTCGTTCTCTGGCCTAATGGTTAAGGTCTTAACTCTTACTCTGGCTTACTGGTTAAGGTCTTAACTCTTACTCTGGCCTAATAGCTAAAGTCTTAGACTCGTACTCTGGCCTAATTGTTAAGGTCTTAACTCTTACTCTGGCCTAATAGCTAAGGTCTTAACTCTTACTCTGGCCTAATAGCTAAGGTCTTAACTCTTACTCTGGCCTAATAGCTAAGGTCTTAGACTCATACTCTGGCCTAATGGTTAAGGTCTTAACTCTTACTCTGGCCTACTGGTTAAGGTCTTAACTCTTACTCTGGCCTAATAGCTAAGGGCTTAGACTTGTACTCTGGACTAATGGTTAAGGTCTTAACTCTTACTCTGGCCTACTGGTTAAGGTCTTAACTCTTACTCTGGCCTAATAGCTAAGGTCTTAACTCTTACTCTGGCCTAATAGCAAAGGTATTAGACTCGTAATCTAGCCTAATGGTTAAGGTCTTAACTCTTACTCTGGCCTACTGGTTAAGGTCTTAACTCTTACTCTGGCCTAATAGCTAAGGTCTTAGACTCGTACTCTGGCCTAATGGTTAAGGTCTTAACTCTTACTCTGGCCTACTGCTTAAGGTCTTAACTCTTACTCTGGCCCACTGGTTAAGGTCTTAACTCGTACTCTGGCCTAATAGCTAAGGTCTCAAGTCTTACTCTGGCCTAATAGCTAAGGTCTTAGACTCGTACTATGGCCTACAGGTTAAGGGCTTAACTCTTACTCTGGCCTAAAAGCTAAGGTCTTAGACTCGTACTCTGGCCTAATGGTTAAGGTCTTAACTCTTACTCTGGCCTACTGGTCAAGGTCTTAACTCTTACTCTGATCTAATAGCTAAGGTCTTACCTCTTACTCTTGCCTACTGCTTAACGTCTTAACTCCTACTCTGGCCTAATAGCTAAGCTCTTAGACTCGTACTCTGGCCTACTGGTTAAGGTCTTAACTCTTACGGCGGCCTAATAGCTAAGGTCTTAACTCTTACTTTGGCCTAATAGCTAAGGTTTTAGACTCGTACTCTGGCCTAATGGTTAAGGTCTTAACTCTTACTCTGGCCTACTGGTTAAGGTCTTAACTCTTACTCTGGCCTACTGGTTAAGGTCTTAACTCTTACTCTGGCCTAATAGCTAAGGTCTTAGACTCTTACTCTGACCTACTGGTTAAGGTCTTAACTCTTACTCTGGCCTACTGGTTAAGGTCTTAACTCTTACTCTGGCCTACTGGTTAAGGTCTTAACTCTTACTCTGGCCTAATAGCTAAGGTCTTAACTCTTACGCTGGCCTAATAGCTAAGGTCTTAACTCTTACTCTGGCCGAATAGCTAAGGTCTTAGACTCATACTCTGGCCTAATGGTTAAGGTCTTAACTCTTACTCTGGCCTAATAGCTAAGGTCTTAACTCTTACTCTGTCCTTAATGGCTAAGGTCTTAGACTCGTACTCTGGCCTAATGTTTAAGGTCTTAACTCTTACTCTGGCCTAATAGCTAAGGTCTTAGACTGGTACTCTGGCCTAATAGCTAAGGTCTTAGACTCGTACTCTGACCTACTGGTTAAGGTCTTAACTCGTACTCTGGCCTAATAGCTAAGGTCTTAGACTCTTACTCTGGCCTACTAGTCAAGGTCTTAACTCTTACTCTGGCCTACTGGTTAAGGTCCTAACTCTTACTTTGGCCCACTGGTTAAGGTCTTAACTCCTACTCTGGCCTACTGGTTAAGGTCTTAACTCTTACTCTGGCCTAATAGCTAAGGTCTTAAATCTTACTCTGGCCTAATAGCTAAGGTCTTAGACTCATACTCTGGCCTAATAGCTAAGGTCTTAACTCGTACTCTGGCCTAATAGCTAAGGTCTTAGACTCGTTCTCTGGCCTAATGGTTAAGGTCTTAACTCTTACTCTGGCTTACTGGTTAAGGTCTTAACTCTTACTCTGGCCTAATAGCTAAAGTCTTAGACTCGTACTCTGGCCTAATTGTTAAGGTCTTAACTCTTACTCTGGCCTAATAGCTAAGGTCTTAACTCTTACTCTGGCCTAATAGCTAAGGTCTTAGACTCATACTCTGGCCTACTGGTTAAGGTCTTAACTCTTACTCTGGCCTAATAGCTAAGGTCTTAAATCTTACTCTGGCCTAATAGCTAAGGTCTTAGACTCGCACTCTGGCCTAATAGCTAAGGTCTTAACTCTTACTCTGGCCTAATAGCTAAGGTCTTAGACTCATACTCTGGCCTAATGGTTAAGGTCTTAACTCTTACTCTGGCCTACTGGTTAAGGTCTTAACTCTTACTCTGGCCTAATAGCTAAGGGCTTAGACTTGTACACTGGACTAATGGTTAAGGTCTTAACTCTTACTCTGGCCTACTGGTTAAGGTCTTAACTCTTACTCTGGCCTAATAGCTAAGGTCTTAACTCTTACTCTGGCCTAATTGCAAAGGTATTAGACTCGTAATCTAGCCTAATGGTTAAGGTCTTAACTCTTACTCTGGCCTACTGGTTAAGGTCTTAACTCTTACTCTGGCCTAATAGCTAAGGTCTTAGACTCGTACTCTGGCCTAATGGTTAAGGTCTTAACTCTTACTTTGGCCTACTGGTTAAGGTCTTAACTCTTACTCTGGCCTACTGGTTAAGGTCTTAACTCGTACTCTGGCCTAATAGCTAAGGTCTCAAGTCTTACTCTGGCCTAATAGCTAAGGTCTTAGACTCATACTATGGCCTACAGGTTAAGGGCTTAACTCTTACTCTGGCCTAAAAGCTAAGGTCTTAGACTCGTACTCTGGCCTAATGGTTAAGGTCTTAACTCTTACTCTGGCCTACTGGTTAAGGTCTTAACTCTTACTCTGACCTAATAGCTAAGGTCTTAACGCTTACTCTTGCCTACTGCTTAACGTCTTAACTCCTACTCTGGCCTAATAGCTAAGGTCTTAGACTCGTACTCTGGCCTACTGGTTAAGGTCTTAACTCCTACTCTGGCCTACTGGTTAAGGTCTTAACTCTTACTCTGGCCTAATAGCTAAGGTCTTAAATCTTACTCTGGCCTAATAGCTGAGGTTTTAGACTCGTACTCTGGACTAATGGTTAAGGTCTTAACTCTTACTCTGGCCTACTGGTTAAGGTCTTAACTCTTACTCTGGCCTAATAGCTAAGGTCTTAGACTCTTACTCTGGCCTACTGGTTAAGGTCTTAACTCTTACTCTGGCCTACTGGTTAAGGTCTTAACTCTTACTCTGGCCTAATAGCTAAGGTCTTAACTCTTACGCTGGCCTAATAGCTAAGGTCTTAACTCTTACTCTGGCCGAATAGCTAAGGTCTTAGACTCATACTCTGGCCTAATGGTTAAGGTCTTAACCCTTACTCTGGCCTGATATCTAAGGTCTTAACTCTTACTCTGGCCTACTGGTTAAGGTCTTAACTCTTACTCTGGCCTAATAGCTAAGGTCTTAACTCTTACGCTGGCCTAATAGCTAAGGTCTTAGACCCGTACTCTGGCCTAATGGTTAAGGTCTTAACTCTTACTCTGGCCTAATAGCTAAGGTCTTAACTCTTACTCTGTCCTTAATGGCTAAGGTCTTAGACTCGTACTCTGGCCTAATGTTTAAGGTCTTAACTCTTACTCTGGCCTAATAGCTAAGGTCTTAGACTGGTACTCTGGCCTAATAGCTAAGGTCTTAGACTCGTACTCTGACCTACTGGTTAAGGTCTTAACTCGTACTCTGGCCTAATAGCTAAGGTCTTAGACTCTTACTCTGGCCTACTAGTCAAGGTCTTAACTCTTACTCTGGCCTACTGGTTAAGGTCCTAACTCTTACTTTGGCCCACTGGTTAAGGTCTTAACTCCTACTCTGGCCTACTGGTTAAGGTCTTAACTCTTACTCTGGCCTAATAGCTAAGGTCTTAAATCTTACTCTGGCCTAATAGCTAAGGTCTTAGACTCATACTCTGGCCTAATAGCTAAGGTCTTAATTCGTACTCTGGCCTAATAGCTAAGGTCTTAGACTCGTTCTCTGGCCTAATGGTTAAGGTCTTAACTCTTACTCTGGCTTACTGGTTAAGGTCTTAACTCTTACTCTGGCCTAATAGCTAAAGTCTTAGACTCGTACTCTGGCCTAATTGTTAAGGTCTTAACTCTTACTCTGGCCTAATAGCTAAGGTCTTAACTCTTACTCTGGCCTAATAGCTAAGGTCTTAACTCTTACTCTGGCCTAATAGCTAAGGTCTTAGACTCATACTCTGGCCTAATGGTTAAGGTCTTAACTCTTACTCTGGCCTACTGGTTAAGGTCTTAACTCTTACTCTGGCCTAATAGCTAAGGGCTTAGACTTGTACTCTGGACTAATGGTTAAGGTCTTAACTCTTACTCTGGCCTACTGGTTAAGGTCTTAACTCTTACTCTGGCCTAATAGCTAAGGTCTTAACTCTTACTCTGGCCTAATAGCAAAGGTATTAGACTCGTAATCTAGCCTAATGGTTAAGGTCTTAACTCTTACTCTGGCCTACTGGTTAAGGTCTTAACTCTTACTCTGGCCTAATAGCTAAGGTCTTAGACTCGTACTTTGGCCTAATGGTTAAGGTCTTAACTCTTACTCTGGCCTACTGCTTAAGGTCTTAACTCTTACTCTGGCCCACTGGTTAAGGTCTTAACTCGTACTCTGGCCTAATAGCTAAGGTCTCAAGTCTTACTCTGGCCTAATAGCTAAGGTCTTAGACTCGTACTATGGCCTACAGGTTAAGGGCTTAACTCTTACTCTGGCCTAAAAGCTAAGGTCTTAGACTCGTACTCTGGCCTAATGGTTAAGGTCTTAACTCTTACTCTGGCCTACTGGTCAAGGTCTTAACTCTTACTCTGATCTAATAGCTAAGGTCTTACCTCTTACTCTTGCCTACTGCTTAACGTCTTAACTCCTACTCTGGCCTAATAGCTAAGCTCTTAGACTCGTACTCTGGCCTACTGGTTAAGGTCTTAACTCTTACGGCGGCCTAATAGCTAAGGTCTTAACTCTTACTTTGGCCTAATAGCTAAGGTTTTAGACTCGTACTCTGGCCTAATGGTTAAGGTCTTAACTCTTACTCTGGCCTACTGGTTAAGGTCTTAACTCTTACTCTGGCCTACTGGTTAAGGTCTTAACTCTTACTCTGGCCTAATAGCTAAGGTCTTAGACTCTTACTCTGACCTACTGGTTAAGGTCTTAACTCTTACTCTGGCCTACTGGTTAAGGTCTTAACTCTTACTCTGGCCTACTTGTTAAGGTCTTAACTCTTACTCTGGCCTAATAGCTAAGGTCTTAACTCTTACGCTGGCCTAATAGCTAAGGTCTTAACTCTTACTCTGGCCGAATAGCTAAGGTCTTAGACTCATACTCTGGCCTAATGGTTAAGGTCTTAACTCTTACTCTGGCCTAATAGCTAAGGTCTTAACTCTTACTCTGTCCTTAATGGCTAAGGTCTTAGACTCGTACTCTGGCCTAATGTTTAAGGTCTTAACTCTTACTCTGGCCTAATAGCTAAGGTCTTAGACTGGTACTCTGGCCTAATAGCTAAGGTCTTAGACTCGTACTCTGACCTACTGGTTAAGGTCTTAACTCGTACTCTGGCCTAATAGCTAAGGTCTTAGACTCTTACTCTGGCCTACTAGTCAAGGTCTTAACTCTTACTCTGGCCTACTGGTTAAGGTCCTAACTCTTACTTTGGCCCACTGGTTAAGGTCTTAACTCCTACTCTGGCCTACTGGTTAAGGTCTTAACTCTTACTCTGGCCTAATAGCTAAGGTCTTAAATCTTACTCTGGCCTAATAGCTAAGGTCTTAGACTCATACTCTGGCCTAATAGCTAAGGTCTTAACTCGTACTCTGGCCTAATAGCTAAGGTCTTAGACTCGTTCTCTGGCCTAATGGTTAAGGTCTTAACTCTTACTCTGGCTTACTGGTTAAGGTCTTAACTCTTACTCTGGCCTAATAGCTAAAGTCTTAGACTCGTACTCTGGCCTAATTGTTAAGGTCTTAACTCTTACTCTGGCCTAATAGCTAAGGTCTTAACTCTTACTCTGGCCTAATAGCTAAGGTCTTAGACTCATACTCTGGCCTACTGGTTAAGGTCTTAACTCTTACTCTGGCCTAATAGCTAAGGTCTTAAATCTTACTCTGGCCTAATAGCTAAGGTCTTAGACTCGCACTCTGGCCTAATAGCTAAGGTCTTAACTCTTACTCTGGCCTAATAGCTAAGGTCTTAGACTCATACTCTGGCCTAATGGTTAAGGTCTTAACTCTTACTCTGGCCTACTGGTTAAGGTCTTAACTCTTACTCTGGCCTAATAGCTAAGGGCTTAGACTTGTACACTGGACTAATGGTTAAGGTCTTAACTCTTACTCTGGCCTACTGGTTAAGGTCTTAACTCTTACTCTGGCCTAATAGCTAAGGTCTTAACTCTTACTCTGGCCTAATTGCAAAGGTATTAGACTCGTAATCTAGCCTAATGGTTAAGGTCTTAACTCTTACTCTGGCCTACTGGTTAAGGTCTTAACTCTTACTCTGGCCTAATAGCTAAGGTCTTAGACTCGTACTCTGGCCTAATGGTTAAGGTCTTAACTCTTACTTTGGCCTACTGGTTAAGGTCTTAACTCTTACTCTGGCCTACTGGTTAAGGTCTTAACTCGTACTCTGGCCTAATAGCTAAGGTCTCAAGTCTTACTCTGGCCTAATAGCTAAGGTCTTAGACTCATACTATGGCCTACAGGTTAAGGGCTTAACTCTTACTCTGGCCTAAAAGCTAAGGTCTTAGACTCGTACTCTGGCCTAATGGTTAAGGTCTTAACTCTTACTCTGGCCTACTGGTTAAGGTCTTAACTCTTACTCTGACCTAATAGCTAAGGTCTTAACGCTTACTCTTGCCTACTGCTTAACGTCTTAACTCCTACTCTGGCCTAATAGCTAAGGTCTTAGACTCGTACTCTGGCCTACTGGTTAAGGTCTTAACTCCTACTCTGGCCTACTGGTTAAGGTCTTAACTCTTACTCTGGCCTAATAGCTAAGGTCTTAAATCTTACTCTGGCCTAATAGCTGAGGTTTTAGACTCGTACTCTGGACTAATGGTTAAGGTCTTAACTCTTACTCTGGCCTACTGGTTAAGGTCTTAACTCTTACTCTGGCCTAATAGCTAAGGTCTTAGACTCTTACTCTGGCCTACTGGTTAAGGTCTTAACTCTTACTCTGGCCTACTGGTTAAGGTCTTAACTCTTACTCTGGCCTAATAGCTAAGGTCTTAACTCTTACGCTGGCCTAATAGCTAAGGTCTTAACTCTTACTCTGGCCGAATAGCTAAGGTCTTAGACTCATACTCTGGCCTAATGGTTAAGGTCTTAACCCTTACTCTGGCCTGATATCTAAGGTCTTAACTCTTACTCTGGCCTACTGGTTAAGGTCTTAACTCTTACTCTGGCCTAATAGCTAAGGTCTTAACTCTTACGCTGGCCTAATAGCTAAGGTCTTAGACCCGTACTCTGGCCTAATGGTTAAGGTCTTAACTCTTACTCTGGCCTAATAGCTAAGGTCTTAACTCTTACTCTGTCCTTAATGGCTAAGGTCTTAGACTCGTACTCTGGCCTAATGTTTAAGGTCTTAACTCTTACTCTGGCCTAATAGCTAAGGTCTTAGACTGGTACTCTGGCCTAATAGCTAAGGTCTTAGACTCGTACTCTGACCTACTGGTTAAGGTCTTAACTCGTACTCTGGCCTAATAGCTAAGGTCTTAGACTCTTACTCTGGCCTACTAGTCAAGGTCTTAACTCTTACTCTGGCCTACTGGTTAAGGTCCTAACTCTTACTTTGGCCCACTGGTTAAGGTCTTAACTCCTACTCTGGCCTACTGGTTAAGGTCTTAACTCTTACTCTGGCCTAATAGCTAAGGTCTTAAATCTTACTCTGGCCTAATAGCTAAGGTCTTAGACTCATACTCTGGCCTAATAGCTAAGGTCTTAATTCGTACTCTGGCCTAATAGCTAAGGTCTTAGACTCGTTCTCTGGCCTAATGGTTAAGGTCTTAACTCTTACTCTGGCTTACTGGTTAAGGTCTTAACTCTTACTCTGGCCTAATAGCTAAAGTCTTAGACTCGTACTCTGGCCTAATTGTTAAGGTCTTAACTCTTACTCTGGCCTAATAGCTAAGGTCTTAACTCTTACTCTGGCCTAATAGCTAAGGTCTTAACTCTTACTCTGGCCTAATAGCTAAGGTCTTAGACTCATACTCTGGCCTAATGGTTAAGGTCTTAACTCTTACTCTGGCCTACTGGTTAAGGTCTTAACTCTTACTCTGGCCTAATAGCTAAGGGCTTAGACTTGTACTCTGGACTAATGGTTAAGGTCTTAACTCTTACTCTGGCCTACTGGTTAAGGTCTTAACTCTTACTCTGGCCTAATAGCTAAGGTCTTAACTCTTACTCTGGCCTAATAGCAAAGGTATTAGACTCGTAATCTAGCCTAATGGTTAAGGTCTTAACTCTTACTCTGGCCTACTGGTTAAGGTCTTAACTCTTACTCTGGCCTAATAGCTAAGGTCTTAGACTCGTACTCTGGCCTAATGGTTAAGGTCTTAACTCTTACTCTGGCCTACTGCTTAAGGTCTTAACTCTTACTCTGGCCCACTGGTTAAGGTCTTAACTCGTACTCTGGCCTAATAGCTAAGGTCTCAAGTCTTACTCTGGCCTAATAGCTAAGGTCTTAGACTCGTACTATGGCCTACAGGTTAAGGGCTTAACTCTTACTCTGGCCTAAAAGCTAAGGTCTTAGACTCGTACTCTGGCCTAATGGTTAAGGTCTTAACTCTTACTCTGGCCTACTGGTCAAGGTCTTAACTCTTACTCTGATCTAATAGCTAAGGTCTTACCTCTTACTCTTGCCTACTGCTTAACGTCTTAACTCCTACTCTGGCCTAATAGCTAAGCTCTTAGACTCGTACTCTGGCCTACTGGTTAAGGTCTTAACTCTTACGGCGGCCTAATAGCTAAGGTCTTAACTCTTACTTTGGCCTAATAGCTAAGGTTTTAGACTCGTACTCTGGCCTAATGGTTAAGGTCTTAACTCTTACTCTGGCCTACTGGTTAAGGTCTTAACTCTTACTCTGGCCTACTGGTTAAGGTCCTAACTCTTACTCTGGCCTAATAGCTAAGGTCTTAGACTCTTACTCTGACCTACTGGTTAAGGTCTTAACTCTTACTCTGGCCTACTGGTTAAGGTCTTAACTCTTACTCTGGCCTACTGGTTAAGGTCTTAACTCTTACTCTGGCCTAATAGCTAAGGTCTTAACTCTTACGCTGGCCTAATAGCTAAGGTCTTAACTCTTACTCTGGCCGAATAGCTAAGGTCTTAGACTCATACTCTGGCCTAATGGTTAAGGTCTTAACTCTTACTCTGGCCTAATAGCTAAGGTCTTAACTCTTACGCTGGCCTAATAGCTAAGGTCTTAACTCTTACTCTGGCCTAATAGCTAAGGTCTTAGACTCGCACTCTGGCCTAATGGTTAAGGTCTTAACTCTTACTCTGGCCTACTGGTTAAGATCTTAACTCTTACTCTGGCCCAATAGCTAAGGTCTCAACTCTT
Organism: Triturus cristatus; assembly: GCF_964204655.1. Taxonomy (NCBI): domain Eukaryota; kingdom Metazoa; phylum Chordata; class Amphibia; order Caudata; family Salamandridae; genus Triturus; species Triturus cristatus. Next base: position 1,101,875,043 of record NC_140589.1, on the reverse strand, counting down.
ACTCTGGCCTAATAGCTAAGGTCTTAGACTCGTACTATGGCCTACAGGTTAAGGGCTTAACTCTTACTCTGGCCTAATAGCTAAGGTCTAGACTCGTACTCTGGCCTAATGGTTAAGGTCTTAACTCTTACTCTGGCCTACTGGTTAAGGTCTTAACTCTTACTCTGGCCTAATAGCCAAGGTCTTAACTCTTACTCTTGCCTAATAGCTAAGGTCTTAACTCTTACTCTTGCCTACTGCTTAACGTCTTAACTCCTACTCTGGCCTAATAGCTAATGTCTTAACTCCTACTCTGGCCTAATGGTTAAGGTCTTAACTCTTACTCTGGCCTAATAGCTAAGGTCTTAACTCTTACTTTGGCCTAATAGCTAAGGTTTTAGACTCGTACTCTGGCCTAATGGTTAAGGTCTTAACTCTTACTCTGGCCTACTGGTTAAGGTCTTAACTCTTACTCTGGCCTAATAGCTAATGTCTTAGACTCTTACTCTGGCCTACTGGTTAAGGTCTTAACTCTTACTCTGGCCTAATAACTAAGGTCTTAACTCTTACTCTGGCCTAATAGCTAAGGTCTCAACTCTTACCCTGGCCTAATAGCTAAGGTCTTAGACTTGTACAATGGCCTACAGATTAAGGGCTTAACTCATACTCTGGCCTAATAGCTAAGGTCTTAGACTCGTACTCTGGCCTAATGGTTAAGGTCTTAACTCTTACTCTGGCTTACTGGTTAAGGTCTTAACTCTTACTCTGGCCTAATAGCTAAGGTCTTAACTCTTACTCTTGCCTACTGCTTAACGTCTTAACTCCTACTCTGGCCTAATAGCTAAGGTCTTAAATCTTACTCTGGCCTAATAGCTAGGGTCTTAACTCTTACTTTGGCCTAATAGCTAAGGTTTTACACTCGTACTCTGGCCTAATGGTTAAGGTCTTAACTCTTACTCTGGCCTACTGGTTAAGGTTTTAACTCTTACTCTGGCCTAATAGCTAAGGTCTTAGACTCGTACTCTGGCCTAATGGTTAAGGTATTAACTCTTACTCTGGCCTACTGGTTAAGGTCTTAACTCTTACTCTGGCCTACTGTTTAAGGTCTTAACTCTTACTCTCGCCTAATAGCTAAGGTCTTAACTCTTACGCTGGCCTAATAGCTAAGGTCTTAGACTCGTACTCTGGCCTAATGGCTAAGGTCTTAACTCTTACTCTGGCCTAATAGCTAAGGTCTTAACTCTTACTCTGTCCTTAATGGCTAAGGTCTTAGACTCGTACTCTGGCCTAATGTTTAAGGTCTTAACTCTTACTCTGGCCTAATAGCTAAGGTCTTAGACTGGTACTCTGGCCTAATAGCTAAGGTCTTAGACTCGTACTCTGACCTACTGGTTAAGGTCTTAACTCGTACTCTGGCCTAATAGCTAAGGTCTTAGACTCTTACTCTGGCCTACTAGTCAAGGTCTTAACTCTTACTCTGGCCTACTGGTTAAGGTCCTAACTCTTACTTTGGCCCACTGGTTAAGGTCTTAACTCCTACTCTGGCCTACTGGTTAAGGTCTTAACTCTTACTCTGGCCTAATAGCTAAGGTCTTAAATCTTACTCTGGCCTAATAGCTAAGGTCTTAGACTCGTACTCTGGCCTAATAGCTAAGGTCTTAACTCGTACTCTGGCATAATAGCTAAGGTCTTAGACTAGTACTCTGGCCTAATGGTTAAGGTCTTAACTCTTACTTTGGCCTACTGGTTAAGGTCTTAACTCTTACTCTGGCCTAATAGCTAAGGTCTTAACTCTTACTCTGGCCTAATTGCAAAGGTATTAGACTCGTAATCTAGCCTAATGGTTAAGGTCTTAACTCTTACTCTGGCCTACTGGTTAAGGTCTTAACTCTTACTCTGGCCTAATAGCTAAGGTCTTAGACTAGTACTCTGGCCTAATGGTTAAGGTCTTAACTCTTACTTTGGCCTACTGGTTAAGGTCTTAACTCTTACTCTGGCCTACTGGTTAAGGTCTTAACTCGTACTCTGGCCTAATAGCTAAGGTCTCAAGTCTTACTCTGGCCTAATAGCTAAGGTCTTAGACTCGTACTCTGGCCTAATAGCTAAGGTCTTAACTCGTACTCTGGCCTAAAAGCTAAGGTCTTAGACTCGTACTCTGGCCTAATGGTTAAGGTCTTAACTCTTACTCTGGCTTACTGGTTAAGGTCTTAACTCTTACTCTGGCCTAATAGCTAAAGTCTAAGACTCTTACTCTGGCCTACTAGTCAAGGTCTTAACTCTTACTCTGGCCTACTGGTTAAGGTCCTAACTCTTACTTTGGCCCACTGGTTAAGGTCTTAACTCCTACTCTGGCCTACTGGTTAAGGTCTTAACTCTTACTCTGGCCTAATAGCTAAGGTCTTAAATCTTACTCTGGCCTAATAGCTAAGGTCTTAGACTCGTACTCTGGCCTAATAGCTAAGGTCTTAACTCTTACTCTGGCCTAATAGCTTAGGTCTTAGACTCATACTCTGGCCTAATGGTTAAGGTCTTAACTCTTACTCTGGCCTACTGGTTAAGGTCTTAACTCTTACTCTGGCCTAATAGCTAAGGGCTTAGACTTGTACTCTGGACTAATGGTTAAGGTCTTAACTCTTACTCTGGCCTACTGGTTAAGGTCTTAACTCTTACTCTGGCCTAATAGCTAAGGTCTTAACTCTTACTCTGGCCTAATTGCAAAGGTATTAGACTCGTAATCTAGCCTAATGGTTAAGGTCTTAACTCTTACTCTGGCCTACTGGTTAAGGTCTTAACTCTTACTCTGGCCTAATAGCTAAGGTCTTAGACTAGTACTCTGGCCTAATGGTTAAGGTCTTAACTCTTACTTTGGCCTACTGGTTAAGGTCTTAACTCTTACTCTGGCCTACTGGTTAAGGTCTTAACTCGTACTCTGGCCTAATAGCTAAGGTCTCAAGTCTTACTCTGGCCTAATAGCTAAGGTCTTAGACTCATACTATGGCCTACAGGTTAAGGGCTTAACTCTTACTCTGGCCTAAAAGCTAAGGTCTTAGACTCGTACTCTGGCCTAATGGTTAAGGTCTTAACTCTTACTCTGGCCTACTGGTTAAGGTCTTAACTCTTACTCTGACCTAATAGCTAAGGTCTTAACGCTTACTCTTGCCTACTGCTTAACGTCTTAACTCCTACTCTGGCCTAATAGCTAAGGTCTTAGACTCGTACTCTGGCCTACTGGTTAAGGTCTTAACTCCTACTCTGGCCTACTGGTTAAGGTCTTAACTCTTACTCTGGCCTAATAGCTAAGGTCTTAAATCTTACTCTGGCCTAATAGCTAAGGTTTTAGACTCGTACTCTGGACTAATGGTTAAGGTCTTAACTCTTACTCTGGCCTACTGGTTAAGGTCTTAACTCTTACTCTGGCCTAATAGCTAAGGTCTTAGACTCTTACTCTGGCCTACTGGTTAAGGTCTTAACTCTTACTCTGGCCTACTGGTTAAGGTCTTAACTCTTACTCTGGCCTAATAGCTAAGGTCTTAACTCTTACGCTGGCCTAATAGCTAAGGTCTTAACTCTTACTCTGGCCGAATAGCTAAGGTCTTAGACTCATACTCTGGCCTAATGGTTAAGGTCTTAACTCTTACTCTGGCCTGATATCTAAGGTCTTAACTCTTACTCTGGCCTACTGGTTAATGTCTTAACTCTTACTCTGGCCTAATAGCTAAGGTCTTAACTCTTACGCTGGCCTAATAGCTAAGGTCTTAGACCCGTACTCTGGCCTAATGGTTAAGGTCTTAACTCTTACTCTGGCCTAATAGCTAAGGTCTTAACTCTTACTCTGTCCTTAATGGCTAAGGTCTTAGACTCGTACTCTGGCCTAATGTTTAAGGTCTTAACTCTTACTCTGGCCTAATAGCTAAGGTCTTAGACTGGTACTCTGGCCTAATAGCTAAGGTCTTAGACTCGTACTCTGACCTACTGGTTAAGGTCTTAACTCGTACTCTGGCCTAATAGCTAAGGTCTTAGACTCTTACTCTGGCCTACTAGTCAAGGTCTTAACTCTTACTCTGGCCTACTGGTTAAGGTCCTAACTCTTACTTTGGCCCACTGGTTAAGGTCTTAACTCCTACTCTGGCCTACTGGTTAAGGTCTTAACTCTTACTCTGGCCTAATAGCTAAGGTCTTAAATCTTACTCTGGCCTAATAGCTAAGGTCTTAGACTCATACTCTGGCCTAATAGCTAAGGTCTTAACTCGTACTCTGGCCTAATAGCTAAGGTCTTAGACTCGTTCTCTGGCCTAATGGTTAAGGTCTTAACTCTTACTCTGGCTTACTGGTTAAGGTCTTAACTCTTACTCTGGCCTAATAGCTAAAGTCTTAGACTCGTACTCTGGCCTAATTGTTAAGGTCTTAACTCTTACTCTGGCCTAATAGCTAAGGTCTTAACTCTTACTCTGGCCTAATAGCTAAGGTCTTAACTCTTACTCTGGCCTAATAGCTAAGGTCTTAGACTCATACTCTGGCCTAATGGTTAAGGTCTTAACTCTTACTCTGGCCTACTGGTTAAGGTCTTAACTCTTACTCTGGCCTAATAGCTAAGGGCTTAGACTTGTACTCTGGACTAATGGTTAAGGTCTTAACTCTTACTCTGGCCTACTGGTTAAGGTCTTAACTCTTACTCTGGCCTAATAGCTAAGGTCTTAACTCTTACTCTGGCCTAATAGCAAAGGTATTAGACTCGTAATCTAGCCTAATGGTTAAGGTCTTAACTCTTACTCTGGCCTACTGGTTAAGGTCTTAACTCTTACTCTGGCCTAATAGCTAAGGTCTTAGACTCGTACTCTGGCCTAATGGTTAAGGTCTTAACTCTTACTCTGGCCTACTGCTTAAGGTCTTAACTCTTACTCTGGCCTACTGGTTAAGGTCTTAACTCGTACTCTGGCCTAATAGCTAAGGTCTCAAGTCTTACTCTGGCCTAATAGCTAAGGTCTTAGACTCGTACTATGGCCTACAGGTTAAGGGCTTAACTCTTACTCTGGCCTAAAAGCTAAGGTCTTAGACTCGTACTCTGGCCTAATGGTTAAGGTCTTAACTCTTACTCTGGCCTACTGGTTAAGGTCTTAACTCTTACTCTGATCTAATAGCTAAGGTCTTACCTCTTACTCTTGCCTACTGCTTAACGTCTTAACTCCTACTCCGGCCTAATAGCTAAGCTCTTAGACTCGTACTCTGGCCTACTGGTTAAGGTCTTAACTCTTACGGCGGCCTAATAGCTAAGGTCTTAACTCTTACTTTGGCCTAATAGCTAAGGTTTTAGACTCGTACTCTGGCCTAATGGTTAAGGTCTTAACTCTTACTCTGGCCTACTGGTTAAGGTCTTAACTCTTACTCTGGCCTAATAGCTAAGGTCTTAGACTCTTACTCTGACCTACTGGTTAAGGTCTTAACTCTTACTCTGGCCTACTGGTTAAGGTCTTAACTCTTACTCTGGCCTAATAGCTAATGTCTTAACTCTTACGCTGGCCTAATAGCTAAGGTCTTAACTCTTACTCTGGCCGAATAGCTAAGGTCTTAGACTCATACTCTGGCCTAATGGTTAAGGTCTTAACTCTTACTCTGGCCTAATATCTAAGGTCCTAACTCTTACTCTGGCCTAATAGCTAAGGTCTTAGACTCGTACTCTGGCCTAATATTTAAGGTCTTAACTCTTACTCTGGCCTAATAGCTAAGGTCTTAGACTGCTACTCTGGCCTAATAGCTAAGGTCTTAGACTCGTACTCTGACCTACTGGTTAAGGTCTTAACTCTTACTCTGGCCTACTGGTTAAGGTCTTAACTCTTACTCTGGCCTAATAGCTAAGGTCTTAACTCTTACGCTGGCCTAATAGCTAAGGTCTTAACTCTTACTCTGGCCGAATAGCTAAGGTCTTAGACTCATACTCTGGCCTAATGGTTAAGGTCTTAACTCTTACTCTGGCCTAATAGCTAAGGTCGTAGACTTGCACTCTGGCCTAATGGTTAAGGTCTTAACTCTTACTCTGGCCTAATAGCTAAGGTCTTAGACTCGCACTCTGGCCTAATGGTTAAGGTCTTAACTCTTACTCTGGCCTACTGGTTAAGGTCTTAACTCTTACTCTGGCCCAATAGCTAAGGTCTCAACTCTTACTCTGGCCTAATAGCTAAGGTCTTAGACTCGTACTATGGCCTACAGGTTAAGGGCTTAACTCTTACTCTGGCCTAATAGCTAAGGTCTAGACTCGTACTCTGGCCTAATGGTTAAGGTCTTAACTCTTACTCTGGCCTACTGGTTAAGGTCTTAACTCTTACTCTGGCCTAATAGCCAAGGTCTTAACTCTTACTCTTGCCTAATAGCTAAGGTCTTAACTCTTACTCTTGCCTACTGCTTAACGTCTTAACTCCTACTCTGGCCTAATAGCTAAGGTCTTAACTCCTACTCTGGCCTAATGGTTAAGGTCTTAACTCTAACTCTGGCCTAATAGCTAAGGTCTTAACTCTTACTTTGGCCTAATAGCTAAGGTTTTAGACTCGTACTCTGGCCTAATGGTTAAGGTCTTAACTCTTACTCTGGCCTACTGGTTAAGGTCTTAACTCTTACTCTGGCCTAATAGCTAATGTCTTAGACTCTTACTCTGGCCTACTGGTTAAGGTCTTAACTCTTACTCTGGCCAAATAACTAAGGTCTTAACTCTTACTCTGGCCTAATAGCTAAGGTCTCATCTCTTACCCTGGCCTAATAGCTAAGGTCTTAGACTTGTACAATGGCCTACAGATTAAGGGCTTAACTCTTACTCTGGCCTAATAGCTAAGGTCTTAGACTCGTACTCTGGCCTAATGGTTAAGGTCTTAACTCTTACTCTGGCTTACTGGTTAAGGTCTTAACTCTTACTCTGGCCTAATAGCTAAGGTCTTAACTCTTACTCTTGCCTACTGCTTAACGTCTTAACTCCTACTCTGGCCTAATAGCTAAGGTCTTAAATCTTACTCTGGCCTAATAGCTAGGGTCTTAACTCTTGCTTTGGCCTAATAGCTAAGGTTTTACACTCGTACTCTGGCCTAATGGTTAAGGTCTTAACTCTTACTCTGGCCTACTGGTTAAGATCTTAACTCTTACTCTGGCCTAATAGCTAAGGTCTTAGACTCGTACTCTGGCCTAATGGTTAAGGTATTAACTCTTACTCTGGCCTACTGGTTAAGGTCTTAACTCTTACTCTGGCCTACTGTTTAAGGTCTTAACTCTTACTCTGGCCTAATAGCTAAGGTCTTAACTCTTACGCTGGCCTAATAGCTAAGGTCTTAGACTCGTACTCTGGCCTAATGGCTAAGGTCTTAACTCTTACTCTGGCCTAATAGCTAAGGTCTTAACTCTTACTCTGTCCTTAATGGCTAAGGTCTTAGACTCGTACTCTGGCCTAATGTTTAAGGTCTTAACTCTTACTCTGGCCTAATAGCTAAGGTCTTAGACTGGTACTCTGGCCTAATAGCTAAGGTCTTAGACTCGTACTCTGACCTACTGGTTAAGGTCTTAACTCGTACTCTGGCCTAATAGCTAAGGTCTTAGACTCTTACTCTGGCCTACTAGTCAAGGTCTTAACTCTTACTCTGGCCTACTGGTTAAGGTCCTAACTCTTACTTTGGCCCACTGGTTAAGGTCTTAACTCCTATTCTGGCCTACTGGTTAAGGTCTTAACTCTTACTCTGGCCTAATAGCTAAGGTCTTAAATCTTACTCTGGCCTAATAGCTAAGGTCTTAGACTCGTACTCTGGCCTAATAGCTAAGGTCTTAACTCGTACTCTGGCATAATAGCTAAGGTCTTAGACTCGTTCTCTGGCCTAATGGTTAAGGTCTTAACTCTTACTCTGGCTTACTGGTTAAGGTCTTAACTCTTACTCTGGCCTAATAGCTAAAGTCTAAGACTCGTACTCTGGCCTAATTGTTAAGGTCTCAACTCTTACTCTGGCCTAATAGCTAATGTCTTAACTCTTACTCTGGCCTAATAGCTAAGGTCTTAACTCTTACTCTGGCCTAATAGCTAAGGTCTTAGACTCATACTCTGGCCTAATGGTTAAGGCCTTAACTCTTACTCTGGCCTACTGGTTAAGGTCTTAACTCTTACTCTGGCCTAATAGCTAAGGGCTTAGACTTGTACTCTGGACTAATGGTTAAGGTCTTAACTCTTACTCTGGCCTACTGGTTAAGGTCTTAACTCTTACTCTGGCCTAATAGCTAAGGTCTTAACTCTTACTTTGGCCTAATTGCAAAGGTATTAGACTCGTAATCTAGCCTAATGGTTAAGGTCTTAACTCTTACTCTGGCCTACTGGTTAAGGTCCTAACTCTTACTCTGGCCTAAAAGCTAAGGTCTTAGACTCGTACTCTGGCCTAATGGTTAAGGTCTTAACTCTTACTTTGGCCTACTGGTTAAGGTCTTAACTCTTACTCTGGCCTACTGGTTAAGGTCTTAACTCGTACTCTGGCCTAATAGCTAAGGTCTCAAGTCTTACTCTGGCCTAATAGCTAAGGTCTTAGACTCATACTATGGCCTACAGGTTAAGGGCTTAACTCTTACTCTGGCCTAAAAGCTAAGGTCTTAGACTCGTACTCTGGCCTAATGGTTAAGGTCTTAACTCTTACTCTGGCCTACTGGTTAAGGTCTTAACTCTTACTCTGACCTAATAGCTAAGGTCTTAACGCTTACTCTTGCCTACTGCTTAACGTCTTAACTCCTACTCTGGCCTAATAGCTAAGGTCTTAGACTCGTACTCTGGCCTACTGGTTAAGGTCTTAACTCCTACTCTGGCCTACTGGTTAAGGTCTTAACTCTTACTCTGGCCTAATAGCTAAGGTCTTAAATCTTACTCTGGCCTAATAGCTAAGGTTTTAGACTCGTACTCTGGACTAATGGTTAAGGTCTTAACTCTTACTCTGGCCTACTGGTTAAGGTCTTAACTCTTACTCTGGCCTAATAGCTAAGGTCTTAGACTCTTACTCTGGCCTACTGGTTAAGGTCTTAACTCTTACTCTGGCCTACTGGTTAAGGTCTTAACTCTTACTCTGGCCTAATAGCTAAGGTCTTAACTCTTACGCTGGCCTAATAGCTAAGGTCTTAAATCTTACTCTGGCCTAATAGCTAAGGTTTTAGACTCGTACTCTGGACTAATGGTTAAGGTCTTAACTCTTACTCTGGCCTACTGGTTAAGGTCTTAACTCTTACTCTGGCCTAATAGCTAAGGTCTTAGACTCTTACTCTGGCCTAATGGTTAAGGTCTTAACTCTTACTCTGGCCTACTGGTTAAGGTCTTAACTCTTACTCTGGCCTAATAGCTAAGGGCTTAGACTTGTACTCTGGACTAATGGTTAAGGTCTTAACTCTTACTCTGGCCTACTGGTTAAGGTCTTAACTCTTACTCTGGCCTAATAGCTAAGGTCTTAACTCTTACTCTGGCCTAATTGCAAAGGTATTAGACTCGTAATCTAGCCTAATGGTTAAGGTCTTAACTCTTACTCTGGCCTACTGGTTAAGGTCTTAACTCTTACTCTGGCCTAATAGCTAAGGTCTTAGACTCGTACTCTGGCCTAATGGTTAAGGTCTTAACTCTTACTTTGGCCTACTGGTTAAGGTCTTAACTCTTACTCTGGCCTACTGGTTAAGGTCTTAACTCGTACTCTGGCCTAATAGCTAAGGTCTCAAGTCTTACTCTGGCCTAATAGCTAAGGTCTTAGACTCATACTATGGCCTACAGGTTAAGGGCTTAACTCTTACTCTGGCCTAAAAGCTAAGGTCTTAGACTCGTACTCTGGCCTAATGGTTAAGGTCTTAACTCCTACTCTGGCCTACTGGTTAAGGTCTTAACTCTTACTCTGGCCTAATAGCTAAGGTCTTAAATCTTACTCTGGCCTAATAGCTAAGGTTTTAGACTCGTACTCTGGACTAATGGTTAAGGTCTTAACTCTTACTCTGGCCTACTGGTTAAGGTCTTAAATCTTACTCTGGCCTAATAGCTAAGGTCTTAGACTCTTACTCTGGCCTACTGGTTAAGGTCTTAACTCTTACTCTGGCCTACTGGTTAAGGTCTTAACTCTTACTCTGGCCTAATAGCTAAGGTCTTAACTCTTACGCTGGCCTAATAGCTAAGGTCTTAACTCTTACTCTGGCCGAATAGCTAAGGTCTTAGACTCATACTCTGGCCTAATGGTTAAGGTCTTAACTCTTACTCTGGCCTGATATCTAAGGTCTTAACTCTTACTCTGGCCTACTGGTTAAGGTCTTAACTCTTACTCTGGCCTAATAGCTAAGGTCTTAACTCTTACGCTGGCCTAATAGCTAAGGTCTTAGACCCGTACTCTGGCCTAATGGTTAAGGTCTTAACTCTTACTCTGGCCTAATAGCTAAGGTCTTAACTCTTACTCTGTCCTTAATGGCTAAGGTCTTAGACTCGTACTCTGGCCTAATGTTTAAGGTCTTAACTCTTACTCTAGCCTAATAGCTAAGGTCTTAGACTCGTACTCTGACCTACTGGTTAAGGTCTTAACTCGTACTCTGGCCTAATAGCTAAGGTCTTAGACTCTTACTCTGGCCTACTAGTCAAGGTCTTAACTCTTACTCTGGCCTACTGGTTAAGGTCCTAACTCTTACTTTGGCCCACTGGTTAAGGTCTTAACTCCTACTCTGGCCTACTGGTTAAGGTCTTAACTCTTACTCTGGCCTAATAGCTAAGGTCTTAAATCTTACTCTGGCCTAATAGCTAAGGTCTTAGACTCATACTCTGGCCTAATAACTAAGGTCTTAACTCGTACTCTGGCCTAATAGCTAAGGTCTTAGACTCGTTCTCTGGCCTAATGGTTAAGGTCTTAACTCTTACTCTGGCTTACTGGTTAAGGTCTTAACTCTTACTCTGGCCTAATAGCTAAAGTCTTAGACTCGTACTCTGGCCTAATTGTTAAGGTCTTAACTCTTACTCTGGCCTAATAGCTAAGGTCTTAACTCTTACTCTGGCCTAATAGCTAAGGTCTTAGACTCATACTCTGGCCTAATGGTTAAGGTCTTAACTCTTACGCTGGCCTACTGGTTAAGGTCTTAACTCTTACTCTGGCCTAATAGCTAAGGGCTTAGACTTGTACTCTGGACTAATGGTTAAGGTCTTAACTCTTACTCTGGCCTACTGGTTAAGGTCTTAACTCTTACTCTGGCCTAATAGCTAAGGTCTTAACTCTTACTCTGGCCTAATAGCAAAGGTATTAGATTCGTAATCTAGCCTAATGGTTAAGGTCTTAACTCTTACTCTGGCCTACTGGTTAAGGTCTTAACTCTTACTCTGGCCTAATAGCTAAGGTCTTAGACTCGTACTCTGGCCTAATGGTTAAGGTCTTAACTCTTACTCTGGCCTACTGCTTAAGGTCTTAACTCTTACTCTGGCCTACTGGTTAAGGTCTTAACTCGTACTCTGGCCTAATAGCTAAGGTCTCAAGTCTTACTCTGGCCTAATAGCTAAGGTCTTAGACTCGTACTATGGCCTACAGGTTAAGGGCTTAACTCTTACTCTGGCCTAAAAGCTAAGGTCTTAGACTCGTACTCTGGCCTAATGGTTAAGGTCTTAACTCTTACTCTGGCCTACTGGTTAAGGTCTTAACTCTTACTCTGATCTAATAGCTAAGGTCTTACCTCTTACTCTTGCCTACTGCTTAACGTCTTAACTCCTACTCTGGCCTAATAGCTAAGCTCTTAGACTCGTACTCTGGCCTACTGGTTAAGGTCTTAACTCTTACGGCGGCCTAATAGCTAAGGTCTTAACTCTTACTTTGGCCTAATAGCTAAGGTTTTAGACTCGTACTCTGGCCTAATGGTTAAGGTCTTAACTCTTACTCTGGCCTACTGGTTAAGGTCTTAACTCTTACTCTGGCCTAATAGCTAAGGTCTTAGACTCTTACTCTGACCTACTGGTTAAGGTCTTAACTCTTACTCTGGCCTACTGGTTAAGGTCTTAACTCTTACTCTGGCCTAATAGCTAAGGTCTTAACTCTTACGCTGGCCTAATAGCTAAGGTCTTAACTCTTACTCTGGCCGAATAGCTAAGGTCTTAGACTCATACTCTGGCCTAATGGTTAAGGTCTTAACTCTTACTCTGGCCTAATATCTAAGGTCTTAACTCTTACTCTGGCCTAATAGCTAAGGTCTTAGACTCGTACTCTGGCCTAATATTTAAGGTCTTAACTCTTACTCTGGCCTAATAGCTAAGGTCTTAGACTGCTACTCTGGCCTAATAGCTAAGGTCTTAGACTCGTACTCTGACCTACTGGTTAAGGTCTTAACTCTTACTCTGGCCTAATAGCTAAGGTCTTAACTCTTACGCTGGCCTAATAGCTAAGGTCTTAACTCTTACTCTGGCCGAATAGCTAAGGTCTTAGACTCATACTCTGGCCTAATGGTTAAGGTCTTAACTCTTACTCTGGCCTAATAGCTAAGGTCGTAGACTTGCACTCTGGCCTAATGGTTAAGGTCTTAACTATTACTCTGGCCTAATATCTAAGGTCTTAGACTCGCACTCTGGCCTAATGGTTAAGGTCTTAACTCTTACTCTGGCCTACTGGTTAAGGTCTTAACTCTTACTCTGGCCCAATAGCTAAGGTCTCAACTCTTACTCTGGCCTAATAGCTAAGGTCTTAGACTCGTACTATGGCCTACAGGTTAAGGGCTTAACTCTTACTCTGGCCTAATAGCTAAGGTCTAGACTCGTACTCTGGCCTAATGGTTAAGGTCTTAACTCTTACTCTGGCCTACTGGTTAAGGTCTTAACTCTTACTCTGGCCTAATAGCCAAGGTCTTAACTCTTACTCTTGCCTAATAGCTAAGGTCTTAACTCTTACTCTTGCCTACTGCTTAACGTCTTAACTCCTACTCTGGCCTAATAGCTAAGGTCTTAACTCCTACTCTGGCCTAATGGTTAAGGTCTTAACTCTTACTCTGGCCTAATAGCTAAGGTCTTAACTCTTACTTTGGCCTAATAGCTAAGGTTTTAGACTCGTACTCTGGCCTAATGGTTAAGGTCTTAACTCTTACTCTGGCCTACTGGTTAAGGTCTTAACTCTTACTCTGGCCTAATAGCTAATGTCTTAGACTCTTACTCTGGCCTACTGGTTAAGGTCTTAACTCTTACTCTGGCCTAATAACTAAGGTCTTAACTCTTACTCTGGCCTAATAGCTAAGGTCTCAACTCTTACCCTGGCCTAATAGCTAAGGTCTTAGACTTGTACAATGGCCTACAGATTAAGGGCTTAACTCTTACTCTGGCCTAATAGCTAAGGTCTTAGACTCGTACTCTGGCCTAATGGTTAAGGTCTTAACTCTTACTCTGGCTTACTGGTTAAGGTCTTAACTCTTACTCTGGCCTAATAGCTAAGGTCTTAACTCTTACTCTTGCCTACTGCTTAACGTCTTAACTCCTACTCTGGCCTAATAGCTAAGGTCTTAAATCTTACTCTGGCCTAATAGCCAGGGTCTTAACTCTTACTTTGGCCTAATAGCTAAGGTTTTACACTCGTACTCTGGCCTAATGGTTAAGGTCTTAACTCTTACTCTGGCCTACTGGTTAAGATCTTAACTCTTACTCTGGCCTAATAGCTAAGGTCTTAGACTCGTACTCTGGCCTAATGGTTAAGGTATTAACTCTTACTCTGGCCTACTGGTTAAGGTCTTAACTCTTACTCTGGCCTACTGGTTAAGGTCTTAACTCTTACTCTGGCCTAATAGCTAAGGTCTTATCTCTTACGCTGGCCTAATAGCTAAGGTCTTAGACTCGTACTCTGGCCTAATGGCTAAGGTCTTAACTCTTACTCTGGCCTAATAGCTAAGGTCTTAACTCTTACTCTGTCCTTAATGGCTAAGGTCTTAGACTTGTACTCTGGCCTAATGTTTAAGGTCTTAACTCTTACTCTGGCCTAATGTAAATGTAAATGTAAATGTATGTGTCTTGTAAAGCGCACTGCTGCCCTGAGGCGTCGTGGCGCTGTAGACCGCTGGGGAACCCGTCCTGGCTATCCCTGTGAGATGGTCCCTCCTGGGTATCTCCAAGGTGAAACCAGGCATCCCCGGCGAATGTGGGGGGCCGTTGTGGAGATGAGGCAAGCTAATGCCCAGAGTTGCCGAGTGTGTTCCTGGTTAGAGTAGGTACCGAGGCGAGAATTATCGAGTCCGTTTTGACCCTGGTCCACGACCCTGCCGCGTCGGGAATTGAACCCTGGTCCCTGGCCGATTCTCTGCTTGCGGATCTGCCGCCTCTAACCAGTGAGCCACACCTCTCCACTAATAGCTAAGGTCTTAGACTGGTACTCTGGCCTAATAGCTAAGGTCTTAGACTCGTACTCTGACCTACTGGTTAAGGTCTTAACTCGTACTCTGGCCTAATAGCTAAGGTCTTAGACTCTTACTCTGGCCTACTAGTCAAGGTCTTAACTCTTACTCTGGCCTACTGGTTAAGGTCCTAACTCTTACTTTGGCCCACTGGTTAAGGTCTTAACTCCTACTCTGGCCTACTGGTTAAGGTCTTAACTCTTACTCTGGCCTAATAGCTAAGGTCTTAAATCTTACTCTGGCCTAATAGCTAAGGTCTTAGACTCGTACTCTGGCCTAATAGCTAAGGTCTTAACTCGTACTCTGGCCTAATAGCTAAGGTCTTAGACTCGTTCTCTGGCCTAATGGTTAAGGTCTTAACTCTTACTCTGGCTTACTGGTTAAGGTCTTAACTCTTACTCTGGCCTAATAGCTAAGGTCTTAACTCGTACTCTGGCCTAATGGTTAAGGTATTAACTCTTACTCTGGCCTACTGGTTAAGGTCTTAACTCTTACTCTGGCCTACTGTTTAAGGTCTTAACTCTTACTCTGGCCTAATAGCTAAGGTCTTAACTCTTACGCTGGCCTAATAGCTAAGGTCTTAGACTCGTACTCTGGCCTAATGGCTAAGGTCTTAACTCTTACTCTGGCCTAATAGCTAAGGTCTTAACTCTTACTCTGTCCTTAATGGCTAAGGTCTTAGACTCGTACTCTGGCCTAATGTTTAAGGTCTTAACTCTTACTCTGGCCTAATAGCTAAGGTCTTAGACTGGTACTCTGGCCTAATAGCTAAGGTCTTAGACTCGTACTCTGACCTACTGGTTAAGGTCTTAACTCGTACTCTGGCCTAATAGCTAAGGTCTTAGACTCTTACTCTGGCCTACTAGTCAAGGTCTTAACTCTTACTCTGGCCTACTGGTTAAGGTCCTAACTCTTA
Organism: Triturus cristatus; assembly: GCF_964204655.1. NCBI lineage: Eukaryota > Metazoa > Chordata > Amphibia > Caudata > Salamandridae > Triturus > Triturus cristatus. Next base: position 1,101,859,790 of record NC_140589.1, on the reverse strand, counting down.
CTTTGGCCCACTGGTTAAGGTCTTAACTCCTACTCTGGCCTACTGGTTAAGGTCTTAACTCTTACTCTGGCCTAATAGCTAAGGTCTTAAATCTTACTCTGGCCTAATAGCTAAGGTCTTAGACTCGTACTCTGGCCTAATAGCTAAGGTCTTAACTCGTACTCTGGCATAATAGCTAAGGTCTTAGACTCGTTCTCTGGCCTAATGGTTAAGGTCTTAACTCTTACTCTGGCTTACTGGTTAAGGTCTTAACTCTTACTCTGGCCTAATAGCTAAAGTCTAAGACTCGTACTCTGGCCTATTTGTTAAGGTCTCAACTCTTACTCTGGCCTAATAGCTAATGTCTTAACTCTTACTCTGGCCTAATAGCTAAGGTCTTAACTCTTACTCTGGCCTAATAGCTAAGGTCTTAGACTCATACTCTGGCCTAATGGTTAAGGCCTTAACTCTTACTCTGGCCTACTGGTTAAGGTCTTAACTCTTACTCTGGCCTCATAGCTAAGGGCTTAGACTTGTACTCTGGACTAATGGTTAAGGTCTTAACTCTTACTCTGGCCTACTGGTTAAGGTCTTAACTCTTACTCTGGCCTAATAGCTAAGGTCTTAACTCTTACTTTGGCCTAATTGCAAAGGTATTAGACTCGTAATCTAGCCTAATGGTTAAGGTCTTAACTCTTACTCTGGCCTACTGGTTAAGGTCTTAACTCTTACTCTGGCCTAAAAGCTAAGGTCTTAGACTCGTACTCTGGCCTAATGGTTAAGGTCTTAACTCTTACTTTGGCCTACTGGTTAAGGTCTTAACTCTTACTCTGGCCTACTGGTTAAGGTCTTAACTCGTACTCTGGCCTAATAGCTAAGGTCTCAAGTCTTACTCTGGCCTAATAGCTAAGGTCTTAGACTCATACTATGGCCTACAGGTTAAGGGCTTAACTCTTACTCTGGCCTAAAAGCTAAGGTCTTAGACTCGTACTCTGGCCTAATGGTTAAGGTCTTAACTCTTACTCTGGCCTACTGGTTAAGGTCTTAACTCTTACTCTGACCTAATAGCTAAGGTCTTAACGCTTACTCTTGCCTACTGCTTAACGTCTTAACTCCTACTCTGGCCTAATAGCTAAGGTCTTAGACTCGTACTCTGGCCTACTGGTTAAGGTCTTAACTCCTACTCTGGCCTACTGGTTAAGGTCTTAACTCTTACTCTGGCCTAATAGCTAAGGTCTTAAATCTTACTCTGGCCTAATAGCTAAGGTTTTAGACTCGTACTCTGGCCTAATGGTTAAGGTCTTAACTCTTACTCTGGCTTACTGGTTAAGGTCTTAACTCTTACTCTGGCCTAATAGCTAAGGTCTTAACTCTTACTCTTGCCTACTGCTTAACGTCTTAACTCCTACTCTGGCCTAATAGCTAAGGTCTTAAATCTTACTCTGGCCTAATAGCCAGGGTCTTAACTCTTACTTTGGCCTAATAGCTAAGGTTTTACACTCGTACTCTGGCCTAATGGTTAAGGTCTTAACTCTTACTCTGGCCTACTGGTTAAGATCTTAACTCTTACTCTGGCCTAATAGCTAAGGTCTTAGACTCGTACTCTGGCCTAATGGTTAAGGTATTAACTCTTACTCTGGCCTACTGGTTAAGGTCTTAACTCTTACTCTGGCCTACTGGTTAAGGTCTTAACTCTTACTCTGGCCTAATAGCTAAGGTCTTATCTCTTACGCTGGCCTAATAGCTAAGGTCTTAGACTCGTACTCTGGCCTAATGGCTAAGGTCTTAACTCTTACTCTGGCCTAAATAGCTAAGGTCTTAACTCTTACTCTGTCCTTAATGGCTAAGGTCTTAGACTTGTACTCTGGCCTAATGTTTAAGGTCTTAACTCTTACTCTGGCCTAATGTAAATGTAAATGTAAATGTATGTGTCTTGTAAAGCGCACTGCTGCCCTGAGGCGTCGTGGCGCTGTAGACCGCTGGGGAACCCGTCCTGGCTATCCCTGTGAGATGGTCCCTCCTGGGTATCTCCAAGGTGAAACCAGGCATCCCCGGCGAATGTGGGGGGCCGTTGTGGAGATGAGGCAAGCTAATGCCCAGAGTTGCCGAGTGTGTTCCTGGTTAGAGTAGGTACCGAGGCGAGAATTATCGAGTCCGTTTTGACCCTGGTCCACGACCCTGCCGCGTCGGGAATTGAACCCTGGTCCCTGGCCGATTCTCTGCTTGCGGATCTGCCGCCTCTAACCAGTGAGCCACACCTCTCCACTAATAGCTAAGGTCTTAGACTGGTACTCTGGCCTAATAGCTAAGGTCTTAGACTCGTACTCTGACCTACTGGTTAAGGTCTTAACTCGTACTCTGGCCTAATAGCTAAGGTCTTAGACTCTTACTCTGGCCTACTAGTCAAGGTCTTAACTCTTACTCTGGCCTACTGGTTAAGGTCCTAACTCTTACTTTGGCCCACTGGTTAAGGTCTTAACTCCTACTCTGGCCTACTGGTTAAGGTCTTAACTCTTACTCTGGCCTAATAGCTAAGGTCTTAAATCTTACTCTGGCCTAATAGCTAAGGTCTTAGACTCGTACTCTGGCCTAATAGCTAAGGTCTTAACTCGTACTCTGGCCTAATAGCTAAGGTCTTAGACTCGTTCTCTGGCCTAATGGTTAAGGTCTTAACTCTTACTCTGGCTTACTGGTTAAGGTCTTAACTCTTACTCTGGCCTAATAGCTAAGGTCTTAACTCGTACTCTGGCCTAATGGTTAAGGTATTAACTCTTACTCTGGCCTACTGGTTAAGGTCTTAACTCTTACTCTGGCCTACTGTTTAAGGTCTTAACTCTTACTCTGGCCTAATAGCTAAGGTCTTAACTCTTACGCTGGCCTAATAGCTAAGGTCTTAGACTCGTACTCTGGCCTAATGGCTAAGGTCTTAACTCTTACTCTGGCCTAATAGCTAAGGTCTTAACTCTTACTCTGTCCTTAATGGCTAAGGTCTTAGACTCGTACTCTGGCCTAATGTTTAAGGTCTTAACTCTTACTCTGGCCTAATAGCTAAGGTCTTAGACTGGTACTCTGGCCTAATAGCTAAGGTCTTAGACTCGTACTCTGACCTACTGGTTAAGGTCTTAACTCGTACTCTGGCCTAATAGCTAAGGTCTTAGACTCTTACTCTGGCCTACTAGTCAAGGTCTTAACTCTTACTCTGGCCTACTGGTTAAGGTCCTAACTCTTACTTTGGCCCACTGGTTAAGGTCTTAACTCCTACTCTGGCCTACTGGTTAAGGTCTTAACTCTTACTCTGGCCTAATAGCTAAGGTCTTAAATCTTACTCTGGCCTAATAGCTAAGGTCTTAGACTCGTACTCTGGCCTAATAGCTAAGGTCTTAACTCGTACTCTGGCATAATAGCTAAGGTCTTAGACTCGTTCTCTGGCCTAATGGTTAAGGTCTTAACTCTTACTCTGGCTTACTGGTTAAGGTCTTAACTCTTACTCTGGCCTAATAGCTAAAGTCTAAGACTCGTACTCTGGCCTATTTGTTAAGGTCTCAACTCTTACTCTGGCCTAATAGCTAATGTCTTAACTCTTACTCTGGCCTAATAGCTAAGGTCTTAACTCTTACTCTGGCCTAATAGCTAAGGTCTTAGACTCATACTCTGGCCTAATGGTTAAGGCCTTAACTCTTACTCTGGCCTACTGGTTAAGGTCTTAACTCTTACTCTGGCCTCATAGCTAAGGGCTTAGACTTGTACTCTGGACTAATGGTTAAGGTCTTAACTCTTACTCTGGCCTACTGGTTAAGGTCTTAACTCTTACTCTGGCCTAATAGCTAAGGTCTTAACTCTTACTTTGGCCTAATTGCAAAGGTATTAGACTCGTAATCTAGCCTAATGGTTAAGGTCTTAACTCTTACTCTGGCCTACTGGTTAAGGTCTTAACTCTTACTCTGGCCTAAAAGCTAAGGTCTTAGACTCGTACTCTGGCCTAATGGTTAAGGTCTTAACTCTTACTTTGGCCTACTGGTTAAGGTCTTAACTCTTACTCTGGCCTACTGGTTAAGGTCTTAACTCGTACTCTGGCCTAATAGCTAAGGTCTCAAGTCTTACTCTGGCCTAATAGCTAAGGTCTTAGACTCATACTATGGCCTACAGGTTAAGGGCTTAACTCTTACTCTGGCCTAAAAGCTAAGGTCTTAGACTCGTACTCTGGCCTAATGGTTAAGGTCTTAACTCTTACTCTGGCCTACTGGTTAAGGTCTTAACTCTTACTCTGACCTAATAGCTAAGGTCTTAACGCTTACTCTTGCCTACTGCTTAACGTCTTAACTCCTACTCTGGCCTAATAGCTAAGGTCTTAGACTCGTACTCTGGCCTACTGGTTAAGGTCTTAACTCCTACTCTGGCCTACTGGTTAAGGTCTTAACTCTTACTCTGGCCTAATAGCTAAGGTCTTAAATCTTACTCTGGCCTAATAGCTAAGGTTTTAGACTCGTACTCTGGACTAATGGTTAAGGTCTTAACTCTTACTCTGGCCTACTGGTTAAGGTCTTAACTCTTACTCTGGCCTAATAGATAAGGTCTTAGACTCTTACTCTGGCCTACTGGTTAAGGTCTTAACTCTTACTCTGGCCTACTGGTTAAGGTCTTAACTCTTACTCTTGCCTAATAGCTAAGGTCTTAACTCTTACGCTGGCCTAATAGCTAAGGTCTTAACTCTTACTCTGGCCGAATAGCTAAGGTCTTAGACTCATACTCTGGCCTAATGGTTAAGGTCTTAACTCTTACTCTGGCCTAATATCTAAGGTCTTAACTCTTACTCTGGCCTACTGGTTAAGGTCTTAACTCTTACTCTGGCCTAATAGCTAAGGTCTTAACTCTTACGCTGGCCTAATAGCTAAGGTCTTAGACCCGTACTCTGGCCTAATGGTTAAGGTCTTAACTCTTACTCTGGCCTAATAGCTAAGGTCTTAGACTCGTTCTCTGGCCTAATGGTTAAGGTCTTAACTCTTACTCTGGCTTACTGGTTAAGGTCTTAACTCTTACTCTGGCCTAATAGCTAAAGTCTTAGACTCGTACTCTGGCCTAATTGTTAAGGTCTTAACTCTTACTCTGGCCTAATAGCTAAGGTCTTAACTCTTACTCTGGCCTAATAGCTAAGGTCTTAGACTCGTACTCTGGCCTAATGGTTAAGGTCTTAACTCTTACTCTGGCCTACTGCTTAAGGTCTTAACTCTTACTCTGGCCTACTGGTTAAGGTCTTAACTCGTACTCTGGCCTAATAGCTAAGGTCTCAAGTCTTACTCTGGCCTAATAGCTAAGGTCTTAGACTCGTACTATGGCCTACAGGTTAAGGGCTTAACTCTTACTCTGGCCTAAAAGCTAAGGTCTTAGACTCGTACTCTGGCCTAATGGTTAAGGTCTTAACTCTTACTCTGGCCTACTGGTTAAGGTCTTAACTCTTACTCTGATCTAATAGCTAAGGTCTTACCTCTTACTCTTGCCTACTGCTTAACGTCTTAACTCCTACTCTGGCCTAATAGCTAAGCTCTTAGACTCGTACTCTGGCCTACTGGTTAAGGTCTTAACTCTTACGGCGGCCTAATAGCTAAGGTCTTAACTCTTACTTTGGCCTAATAGCTAAGGTTTTAGACTCGTACTCTGGCCTAATGGTTAAGGTCTTAACTCTTACTCTGGCCTACTGGTTAAGGTCTTAACTCTTACTCTGGCCTAATAGCTAAGGTCTTAGACTCTTACTCTGACCTACTGGTTAAGGTCTTAACTCTTACTCTGGCCTACTGGTTAAGGTCTTAACTCTTACTCTGGCCTAATAGCTAAGGTCTTAACTCTTACGCTGGCCTAATAGCTAAGGTCTTAACTCTTACTCTGGCCGAATAGCTAAGGTCTTAGACTCATACTCTGGCCTAATGGTTAAGGTCTTAACTCTTACTCTGGCCTAATATCTAAGGTCTTAACTCTTACTCTGGCCTAATAGCTAAGGTCTTAGACTCGTACTCTGGCCTAATATTTAAGGTCTTAACTCTTACTCTGGCCTAATAGCTAAGGTCTTAGACTGCTACTCTGGCCTAATAGCTAAGGTCTTAGACTCGTACTCTGACCTACTGGTTAAGGTCTTAACTCTTACTCTGGCCTAATAGCTAAGGTCTTAACTCTTACGCTGGCCTAATAGCTAAGGTCTTAACTCTTACTCTGGCCGAATAGCTAAGGTCTTAGACTCATACTCTGGCCTAATGGTTAAGGTCTTAACTCTTACTCTGGCCTAATAGCTAAGGTCGTAGACTTGCACTCTGGCCTAATGGTTAAGGTCTTAACTATTACTCTGGCCTAATATCTAAGGTCTTAGACTCGCACTCTGGCCTAATGGTTAAGGTCTTAACTCTTACTCTGGCCTACTGGTTAAGGTCTTAACTCTTACTCTGGCCCAATAGCTAAGGTCTCAACTCTTACTCTGGCCTAATAGCTAAGGTCTTAGACTCGTACTATGGCCTACAGGTTAAGGGCTTAACTCTTACTCTGGCCTAATAGCTAAGGTCTAGACTCGTACTCTGGCCTAATGGTTAAGGTCTTAACTCTTACTCTGGCCTACTGGTTAAGGTCTTAACTCTTACTCTGGCCTAATAGCCAAGGTCTTAACTCTTACTCTTGCCTAATAGCTAAGGTCTTAACTCTTACTCTTGCCTACTGCTTAACGTCTTAACTCCTACTCTGGCCTAATAGCTAAGGTCTTAACTCCTACTCTGGCCTAATGGTTAAGGTCTTAACTCTTACTCTGGCCTAATAGCTAAGGTCTTAACTCTTACTTTGGCCTAATAGCTAAGGTTTTAGACTCGTACTCTGGCCTAATGGTTAAGGTCTTAACTCTTACTCTGGCCTACTGGTTAAGGTCTTAACTCTTACTCTGGCCTAATAGCTAATGTCTTAGACTCTTACTCTGGCCTACTGGTTAAGGTCTTAACTCTTACTCTGGCCTAATAACTAAGGTCTTAACTCTTACTCTGGCCTAATAGCTAAGGTCTCAACTCTTACCCTGGCCTAATAGCTAAGGTCTTAGACTTGTACAATGGCCTACAGATTCAGGGCTTAACTCTTACTCTGGCCTAATAGCTAAGGTCTTAGACTCGTACTCTGGCCTAATGGTTAAGGTCTTAACTCTTACTCTGGCTTACTGGTTAAGGTCTTAACTCTTACTCTGGCCTAATAGCTAAGGTCTTAACTCTTACTCTTGCCTACTGCTTAACGTCTTAACTCCTACTCTGGCCTAATAGCTAAGGTCTTAAATCTTACTCTGGCCTAATAGCCAGGGTCTTAACTCTTACTTTGGCCTAATAGCTAAGGTTTTACACTCGTACTCTGGCCTAATGGTTAAGGTCTTAACTCTTACTCTGGCCTACTGGTTAAGATCTTAACTCTTACTCTGGCCTAATAGCTAAGGTCTTAGACTCGTACTCTGGCCTAATGGTTAAGGTATTAACTCTTACTCTGGCCTACTGGTTAAGGTCTTAACTCTTACTCTGGCCTACTGGTTAAGGTCTTAACTCTTACTCTGGCCTAATAGCTAAGGTCTTAACTCTTACGCTGGCCTAATAGCTAAGGTCTTAGACTCGTACTCTGGCCTAATGGCTAAGGTCTTAACTCTTACTCTGGCCTAATAGCTAAGGTCTTAACTCTTACTCTGTCCTTAATGGCTAAGGTCTTAGACTTGTACTCTGGCCTAATGTTTAAGGTCTTAACTCTTACTCTGGCCTAATAGCTAAGGTCTTAGACTGGTACTCTGGCCTAATAGCTAAGGTCTTAGACTCGTACTCTGACCTACTGGTTAAGGTCTTAACTCGTACTCTGGCCTAATAGCTAAGGTCTTAGACTCTTACTCTGGCCTACTAGTCAAGGTCTTAACTCTTACTCTGGCCTACTGGTTAAGGTCCTAACTCTTACTTTGGCCCACTGGTTAAGGTCTTAACTCCTACTCTGGCCTACTGGTTAAGGTCTTAACTCTTACTCTGGCCTAATAGCTAAGGTCTTAAATCTTACTCTGGCCTAATAGCTAAGGTCTTAGACTCGTACTCTGGCCTAATAGCTAAGGTCTTAACTCGTACTCTGGCCTAATAGCTAAGGTCTTAGACTCGTTCTCTGGCCTAATGGTTAAGGTCTTAACTCTTACTCTGGCTTACTGGTTAAGGTCTTAACTCTTACTCTGGCCTAATAGCTAAGGTCTTAACTCTTACTCTGGCCTAATAGCTAAGGTCTTAGACTCATACTCTGGCCTAATGGTTAAGGTCTTAACTCTTACTCTGGCCTACTGGTTAAGGTTTTAACTCTTACTCTGGCCTAATAGCTAAGGTCTTAGACTCGTACTCTGGCCTAATGGTTAAGGTATTAACTCTTACTCTGGCCTACTGGTTAAGGTCTTAACTCTTACTCTGGCCTACTGTTTAAGGTCTTAACTCTTACTCTGGCCTAATAGCTAAGGTCTTAACTCTTACGCTGGCCTAATAGCTAAGGTCTTAGACTCGTACTCTGGCCTAATGGCTAAGGTCTTAACTCTTACTCTGGCCTAATAGCTAAGGTCTTAACTCTTACTCTGTCCTTAATGGCTAAGGTCTTAGACTCGTACTCTGGCCTAATGTTTAAGGTCTTAACTCTTACTCTGGCCTAATAGCTAAGGTCTTAGACTGGTACTCTGGCCTAATAGCTAAGGTCTTAGACTCGTACTCTGACCTACTGGTTAAGGTCTTAACTCGTACTCTGGCCTAATAGCTAAGGTCTTAGACTCTTACTCTGGCCTACTAGTCAAGGTCTTAACTCTTACTCTGGCCTACTGGTTAAGGTCCTAACTCTTACTTTGGCCCACTGGTTAAGGTCTTAACTCCTACTCTGGCCTACTGGTTAAGGTCTTAACTCTTACTCTGGCCTAATAGCTAAGGTCTTAAATCTTACTCTGGCCTAATAGCTAAGGTCTTAGACTCGTACTCTGGCCTAATAGCTAAGGTCTTAACTCGTACTCTGGCATAATAGCTAAGGTCTTAGACTCGTTCTCTGGCCTAATGGTTAAGGTCTTAACTCTTACTCTGGCTTACTGGTTAAGGTCTTAACTCTTACTCTGGCCTAATAGCTAAAGTCTAAGACTCGTACTCTGGCCTAATTGTTAAGGTCTCAACTCTTACTCTGGCCTAATAGCTAATGTCTTAACTCTTACTCTGGCCTAATAGCTAAGGTCTTAACTCTTACTCTGGCCTAATAGCTAAGGTCTTAGACTCATACTCTGGCCTAATGGTTAAGGCCTTAACTCTTACTCTGGCCTACTGGTTAAGGTCTTAACTCTTACTCTGGCCTAATAGCTAAGGGCTTAGACTTGTACTCTGGACTAATGGTTAAGGTCTTAACTCTTACTCTGGCCTACTGGTTAAGGTCTTAACTCTTACTCTGGCCTAATAGCTAAGGTCTTAACTCTTACTTTGGCCTAATTGCAAAGGTATTAGACTCGTAATCTAGCCTTATGGTTAAGGTCTTAACTCTTACTCTGGCCTACTGGTTAAGGTCTTAACTCTTACTCTGGCCTAAAAGCTAAGGTCTTAGACTCGTACTCTGGCCTAATGGTTAAGGTCTTAACTCTTACTTTGGCCTACTGGTTAAGGTCTTAACTCTTACTCTGGCCTACTGGTTAAGGTCTTAACTCGTACTCTGGCCTAATAGCTAAAAGTCTCAAGTCTTACTCTGGCCTAATAGCTAAGGTCTTAGACTCATACTATGGCCTACAGGTTAAGGGCTTAACTCTTACTCTGGCCTAAAAGCTAAGGTCTTAGACTCGTACTCTGGCCTAATGGTTAAGGTCTTAACTCTTACTCTGGCCTACTGGTTAAGGTCTTAACTCTTACTCTGACCTAATAGCTAAGGTCTTAACGCTTACTCTTGCCTACTGCTTAACGTCTTAACTCCTACTCTGGCCTAATAGCTAAGGTCTTAGACTCGTACTCTGGCCTACTGGTTAAGGTCTTAACTCCTACTCTGGCCTACTGGTTAAGGTCTTAACTCTTACTCTGGCCTAATAGCTAAGGTCTTAAATCTTACTCTGGCCTAATAGCTAAGGTTTTAGACTCGTACTCTGGACTAATGGTTAAGGTCTTAACTCTTACTCTGGCCTACTGGTTAAGGTCTTAACTCTTACTCTGGCCTAATAGCTAAGGTCTTAGACTCTTACTCTGGCCTACTGGTTAAGGTCTTAACTCTTACTCTGGCCTACTGGTTAAGGTCTTAACTCTTACTCTGGCCTAATAGCTAAGGTCTTAACTCTTACGCTGGCCTAATAGCTAAGGTCTTAACTCTTACTCTGGCCGAATAGCTAAGGTCTTAGACTCATACTCTGGCCTAATGGTTAAGGTCTTAACTCTTACTCTGGCCTAATATCTAAGGTCTTAACTCTTACTCTGGCCTACTGGTTAAGGTCTTAACTCTTACTCTGGCCTAATAGCTAAGGTCTTAACTCTTACGCTGGCCTAATAGCTAAGGTCTTAGACCCGTACTCTGGCCTAATGGTTAAGGTCTTAACTCTTACTCTGGCCTAATAGCTAAGGTCTTAACTCTTACTCTGTCCTTAATGGCTAAGGTCTTAGACTCGTACTCTGGCCTAATGTTTAAGGTCTTAACTCTTACTCTGGCCTAATAGCTAAGGTCTTAGACTGGTACTCTGGCCTAATAGCTAAGGTCTTAGACACGTACTCTGACCTACTGGTTAAGGTCTTAACTCGTACTCTGGCCTAATAGCTAAGGTCTTAGACTCTTACTCTGGCCTACTAGTCAAGGTCTTAACTCTTACTCTGGCCTACTGGTTAAGGTCCTAACTCTTACTTTGGCCCACTGGTTAAGGTCTTAACTCCTACTCTGGCCTACTGGTTAAGGTCTTAACTCTTACTCTGGCCTAATAGCTAAGGTCTTAAATCTTACTCTGGCCTAATAGCTAAGGTCTTAGACTCATACTCTGGCCTAATAGCTAAGGTCTTAACTCGTACTCTGGCCTAATAGCTAAGGTCTTAGACTCGTTCTCTGGCCTAATGGTTAAGGTCTTAACTCTTACTCTGGCTTACTGGTTAAGGTCTTAACTCTTACTCTGGCCTAATAGCTAAAGTCTTAGACTCGTACTCTGGCCTAATTGTTAAGGTCTTAACTCTTACTCTGGCCTAATAGCTAAGGTCTTAACTCTTACTCTGGCCTAATAGCTAAGGTCTTAACTCTTACTCTGGCCTAATAGCTAAGGTCTTAGACTCATACTCTGGCCTAATGGTTAAGGTCTTAACTCTTACTCTGGCCTACTGGTTAAGGTCTTAACTCTTACTCTTGCCTAATAGCTAAGGGCTTAGACTTGTACTCTGGACTAATGGTTAAGGTCTTAACTCTTACTCTGGCCTACTGGTTAAGGTCTTAACTCTTACTCTGGCCTAATAGCTAAGGGCTTAACTCTTACTCTGGCCTAATAGCAAAGGTATTAGACTCGTAATCTAGCCTAATGGTTAAGGTCTTAACTCTTACTCTGGCCTACTGGTTAAGGTCTTAACTCTTACTCTGGCCTAATAGCTAAGGTCTTAGACTCGTACTCTGGCCTAATGGTTAAGGTCTTAACTCTTACTCTGGCCTACTGGTTAAGGTCTTAACTCTTACTATGGCCTACTGGTTAAGGTCTTAACTCGTACTCTGGCCTAATAGCTAAGGTCTCAAGTCTTTCTCTGGCCTAATAGCTAAGGTCTTAGACTCGTACTATGGCCTACAGGTTAAGGGCTTAACTCTTACTCTGGCCTAAAAGCTAAGGTCTTAGACTCGTACTCTGGCCTAATGGTTAAGGTCTTAACTCTTACTCTGGCCTACTGGTTAAGGTCTTAACTCTTACTCTGATCTAATAGCTAAGGTCTTACCTCTTACTCTTGCCTACTGCTTAACGACTTAACTCCTACTCTGGCCTAATAGCTAAGCTCTTAGACTCGTACTCTGGCCTACTGGTTAAGGTCTTAACTCTTACGGCGGCCTAATAGCTAAGGTCTTAACTCTTACTTTGGCCTAATAGCTAAGGTTTTAGACTCGTACTCTGGCCTAATGGTTAAGGTCTTAACTCTTACTCTGGCCTACTGGTTAAGGTCCTAACTCTTACTCTGGCCTAATAGCTAAGGTCTTAGACTCTTACTCTGGCCTACTGGTTAAGGTCTTAACTCTTACTCTGGCCTAATAGCTAAGGTCTTAACTCTTACGCTGGCCTAATAGCTAAGGTCTTAACTCTTACTCTGGCCGAATAGCTAAGGTCTTAGACTCATACTCTGGCCTAATGGTTAAGGTCTTAACTCTTACTCTGGCCTAATATCTAAGGTCTTAACTCGTACTCTGGCCTAATAGCTAAGGTCTTAGACTGCTACTCTGGCCTAATAGCTAAGGTCTTAGACTCGTACTCTGACCTACTGGTTAAGGTCTTAACTCTTACTCTGGCCTACTGGTTAAGGTCTTAACTCTTACTCTGGCCTAATAGCTAAGGTCTTAACTCTTACGCTGGCCTAATAGCTAAGGTCTTAACTCTTACTCTGGCCGAATAGCTAAGGTCTTAGACTCATACTCTGGCCTAATGGTTAAGGTCTTAACTCTTACTCTGGCCTAATAGCTAAGGTCGTAGACTTGCACTCTGGCCTAATGGTTAAGGTCTTAACTCTTACTCTGGCCTAATAGCTAAGGTCGTAGACTCGCACTCTGGCCTAATGGTTAAGGTCTTAACTCTTACTCTGGCCTACTGGTTAAGGTCTTAACTCTTACTCTGGCCCAATAGCTAAGGTCTCAACTCTTACTCTGGCCTAATAGCTAAGGTCTTAGACTCGTACTATGGCCTACAGGTTAAGGGCTTAACTCTTACTCTGGCCTAATAGCTAAGGTCTAGACTCGTACTCTGGCCTAATGGTTAAGGTCTTAACTCTTACTCTGGCCTACTGGTTAAGGTCTTAACTCTTACTCTGGCCTAATAGCCAAGGTCTTAACTCTTACTCTTGCCTAATAGCTAAGGTGTTAACTCTTACTCTTGCCTACTGCTTAACATCTTAACTCCTACTCTGGCCTAATGGTTAAGGTCTTAACTCTTACTCTGGCCTAATAGCTAAGGTCTTAACTCTTACTTTGGCCTAATAGCTAAGGTTTTAGACTCGTACTCTGGCCTAATGGTTAAGGTCTTAACTCTTACTCTGGCCTACTGGTTAAGGTCTTAACTCTTACTCTGGCCTAATAGCTAAGGTCTTAGACTCTTACTCTGGCCTACTGGTTAAGGTCTTAACTCTTACTCTGGCCTAATAACTAAGGTCTTAACTCTTACTCTGGCCTAATAGCTAAGGTCTCAACTCTTACCCTGGCCTAATAGCTAAGGTCTTAGACTTGTACAATGGCCTACAGATTAAGGGCTTAACTCTTACTCTGGCCTAATAGCTAAGGTCTTAGACTCGTACTCTGGCCTAATGGTTAAGGTCTTAACTCTTACTCTGGCTTACTGGTTAAGGTCTTAACTCTTACTCTGGCCTAATAGCTAAGGTCTTAACTCTTACTCTTGCCTACTGCTTAATGTCTTAACTCCTACTCTGGCCTAATAGCTAAGGTCTTAAATCTTACTCTGGCCTAATAGCTAGGGTCTTAACTCTTACTTTGGCCTAATAGCTAAGGTTTTACACTAGTACTCTGGCCTAATGGTTAAGGTCTTAACTCTTACTCTGGCCTACTGGTTAAGATCTTAACTCTTACTCTGGCCTAATAGCTAAGGTCTTAGACTCGTACTCTGGCCTAATGGTTAAGGTATTAACTCTTACTCTGGCCTACTGGTTAAGGTCTTAACTCTTACTCTGGCCTACTGGTTAAGGTCTTAACTCTTACTCTGGCCTAATAGCTAAGGTCTTAACTCTTACGCTGGCCTAATAGCTAAGGTCTTAGACTCGTACTCTGGCCTAATGGCTAAGGTCTTAACTCTTACTCTGGCCTAATAGCTAAGGTCTTAACTCTTACTCTGTCCTTAATGGCTAAGGTCTTAGACTCGTACTCTGGCCTAATGTTTAAGGTCTTAACTCTTACTCTGGCCTAATAGCTAAGGTCTTAGACTGGTACTCTGGCCTAATAGCTAAGGTCTTAGACTCGTACTCTGACCTACTGGTTAAGGTCTTAACTCGTACTCTGGCCTAATAGCTAAGGTCTTAGACTCTTACTCTGGCCTACTAGTCAAGGTCTTAACTCTTACTCTGGCCTACTGGTTAAGGTCCTAACTCTTACTTTGGCCCACTGGTTAAGGTCTTAACTCCTACTCTGGCCTACTGGTTAAGGTCTTAACTCTTACTCTGGCCTAATAGCTAAGGTCTTAAATCTTACTCTGGCCTAATAGCTAAGGTCTTAGACTCGTACTCTGGCCTAATAGCTAATGTCTTAACTCGTACTCTGGCCTAATAGCTAAGGTCTTAGACTCGTTCTCTGGCCTAATGGTTAAGGTCTTAACTCTTACTCTGGCTTACTGGTTAAGGTCTTAACTCTTACTCTGGCCTAATAGCTAAGGTCTTAACTCTTACTCTGGCCTAATAGCTAAGGTCTTAGACTCGTACTCTGGCCTAATAGCTAATGTCTTAACTCGTACTCTGGCCTAATAGCTAAGGTCTTAGACTCGTTCTCTGGCCTAATGGTTAAGGTCTTAACTCTTACTCTGGCTTACTGGTTAAGGTCTTAACTCTTACTCTGGCCTAATAGCTAAGGTCTTAACTCTTACTCTGGCCTACTGGTTAAGGTCTTAACTCTTACTCTGGCCTAATAGCTAAGGGCTTAGACTTGTACTCTGGACTAATGGTTAAGGTCTTAACTCTTACTCTGGCCTACTGGTTAAGGTCTTAACTCTTACTCTGGCCTAATAGCTAAGGTCTTAACTCTTACTCTGGCCTAATAGCAAAGGTATTAGACTCGTAATCTAGCCTAATGGTTAAGGTCTTAACTCTTACTCTGGACTACTGGTTCAGGTCTTAACTCTTACTCTGGCCTAATAGCTAAGGTCTTAGACTCGTACTCTGGCCTAATGGTTAAGGTCTTAACTCTTACTCTGGCCTACTGGTTAAGGTCTTAACTCTTACTCTGGCCTACTGGTTAAGGTCTTAACTCGTACTCTGGCCTAATAGCTAAGGTCTCAAGTCTTACTCTGGCCTAATAGCTAAGGTCTTAGACTCGTACTATGGCCTACAGGTTAAGGGCTTAACTCTTACTCTGGCCTAAAAGCTAAGGTCTTAGACTCGTACTCTGGCCTAATGGTTAAGGTCTTAACTCTTACTCTGGCCTACTGGTTAAGGTCTTAACTCTTACTCTGGCCTACTGGTTAAGGTCTTAACTCGTACTCTGGCCTAATAGCTAAGGTCTTAGACTTGTACAATGGCCTACAGATTAAGGGCTTAACTCTTACTCTGGCCTAATAGCTAAGGTCTTAGACTCGTACTCTGGCCTAATGGTTAAGGTCTTAACTCTTACTCTGGCTTACTGGTTAAGGTCTTAACTCTTACTCTGGCCTAATAGCTAAGGTCTTAACTCTTACTCTTGCCTACTGCTTAACGTCTTAACTCCTACTCTGGCCTAATAGCTAAGGTCTTAAATCTTACTCTGGCCTAATAGCTAGGGTCTTAACTCTTACTTTGGCCTAATAGCTAAGGTTTTACACTCGTACTCTGGCCTAATGGTTAAGGTCTTAACTCTTACTCTGGCCTACTGGTTAAGGTCTTAACTCTTACTCTGGCCTAATAGCTAAGGTCTTAGACTCGTACTCTGGCCTAATGGTTAAGGTATTAACTCTTACTCTGGCCTACTGGTTAAGGTCTTAACTCTTACTCTGGCCTACTGGTTAAGGTCTTAACTCTTACTCTGGCCTAATAGCTAAGGTCTTAACTCTTACGCTGGCCTAATAGCTAAGGTCTTAGACTCGTACTCTGGCCTAATGGCTAAGGTCTTAACTCTTACTCTGGCCTAATAGCTAAGGTCTTAACTCTTACTCTGTCCTTAATGGCTAAGGTCTTAGACTCGTACTCTGACCTACTGGTTAAGGTCTTAACTCGTACTCTGGCCTAATAGCTAAGGTCTTAGACTCTTACTCTGGCCTACTAGTCAAGGTCTTAACTCTTACTCTGGCCTACTGGTTAAGGTCCTAACTCTTACTTTGGCCCACTGGTTAAGGTCTTAACTCCTACTCTGGCCTACTGGTTAAGGTCTTAACTCTTACTCTGGCCTAATAGCTAAGGTCTTAAATCTTACTCTGGCCTAATAGCTAAGGTCTTAGACTCGTACTCTGGCCTAATAGCTAAGGTCTTAACTCGTACTCTGGCCTAATAGCTAAGGTCTTAGACTCGTTCTCTGGCCTAATGGTTAAGGTCTTAACTCTTACTCTGGCTTACTGGTTAAGGTCTTAACTCTTACACTGGCCTAATAGCTAAAGTCTTAGACTCGTACTCTGGCCTAATTGTTAAGGTCTTAACTCTTACTCTGGCCTAATAGCTAAGGTCTTAACTCTTACTCTGGCCTAATAGCTAAGGTCTTAGACTCATACTCTGGCCTAATGGTTAAGGTCTTAACTCTTACTCTGGCCTACTGGTTAAGGTCTTAACTCTTACTCTGGCCTAATAGCTAAGGGCTTAGACTTGTACTCTGGACTAATGGTTAAGGTCTTAACTCTTACTCTGGCCTACTGGTTAAGGTCTTAACTCTTACTCTGGCCTAATAGCTAAGGTCTTAACTCTTACTCTGGCCTAATAGCAAAGGTCTTAGACTCGTAATCTGGCCTAATGGTTAAGGTCTTAACTCTTACTCTGGCCTAATAGTTAAGGTCTTAACTCTTACTCTGGCCTAATAGCTAAGGTCTTAACGCTTACTCTTGCCTACTGCTTAACGTCTTAACTCCTACTCTGGCCTAATAGCTAAGGTCTTAGACTCGTACTCTGGCCTACTGGTTAAGGTCTTAACTCCTACTCTGGCCTACTGGTTAAGGTCTTAACTCTTACTGTGGCCTAATAGCTAAGGTCTTAAATCTTACTCTGGCCTAATAGCTAAGGTTTTAGACTCGTACTCTGGACTAATGGTTAAGGTCTTAACTCTTACTCTGGCCTACTGGTTAAGGTCTTAACTCTTACTCTGGCCTAATAGCTAAGGTCTTAGACTCTTACTCTGGCCTACTGGTTAAGGTCTTAACTCTTACTCTGGCCTACTGGTTAAGGTCTTAGCTCTTACTCTGGCCTAATAGCTAAGGTCTTAACTCTTACGCTGGCCTAATAGCTAAGGTCTTAACTCTTACTCTGGCCGAATAGCTAAGGTCTTAGACTCATACTCTGGCCTAATGGTTAAGGTCTTAACTCTTACTCTGGCCTAATATCTAAGGTCTTAACTCTTACTCTGGCCTACTGGTTAAGGTCTTAACTCTTACTCTGGCCTAATAGCTAAGGTCTTAACTCTTACGCTGGCCTAATAGCTAAGGTCTTAGACCCGTACTCTGGCCTAATGGTTAAGGTCTTAACTCTTACTCTGGCCTAATAGCTAAGGTCTTAACTCTTACTCTGTCCTTAATGGCTAAGGTCTTAGACTCGTACTCTGGCCTAATGTTTAAGGTCTTAACTCTTACTCTGGCCTAATAGCTAAGGTCTTAGACTGGTACTCTGGCCTAATAGCTAAGGTCTTAGACTCGTACTCTGACCTACTGGTTAAGGTCTTAACTCGTACTCTGGCCTAATAGCTAAGGTCTTAGACTCTTACTCTGGCCTACTAGTCAAGGTCTTAACTCTTACTCTGGCCTACTGGTTAAGGTCCTAACTCTTACTTTGGCCCACTGGTTAAGGTCTTAACTCCTACTCTGGCCTACTGGTGAAGGTCTTAACTCTTACTCTGGCCTAATAGCTAAGGTCTTAAATCTTACTCTGGCCTAATAGCTAAGGTCTTAGACTCATACTCTGGCCTAATAGCTAAGGTCTTAACTCGTACTCTGGCCTAATAGCTAAGGTCTTAGACTCGTTCTCTGGCCTAATGGTTAAGGTCTTAACTCTTACTCTGGCTTACTGGTTAAGGTCTTAACTCTTACTCTGGCCTAATAGCTAAAGTCTTAGACTCGTACTCTGGCCTAATTGTTAAGGTCTTAACTCTTACTCTGGCCTAATAGCTAAGGTCTTAACTCTTACTCTGGCCTAATAGCTAAGGTCTTAACTCTTACTCTGGCCTAAAAGCTAAGGTCTTAGACTCATACTCTGGCCTAATGGTTAAGGTCTTAACTCTTACTCTGGCCTACTGGTTAAGGTCTTAACTCTTACTCTTGCCTAATAGCTAAGGGCTTAGACTTGTACTCTGGACTAATGGTTAAGGTCTTAACTCTTACTCTGGCCTACTGGTTAAGGTCTTAACTCTTACTCTGGCCTAATAGCTAAGGGCCTAACTCTTACTCTGGCCTAATAGCAAAGGTATTAGACTCGTAATCTAGCCTAATGGTTAAGGTCTTAACTCTTACTCTGGCCTACTGGTTAAGGTCTTAACTCTTACTCTGGCCTAATAGCTAAGGTCTTAGACTCGTACTCTGGCCTAATGGTTAAGGTCTTAACTCTTACTCTGGCCTACTGGTTAAGGTCTTAACTCGTACTCTGGCCTAATAGCTAAGGTCTCAAGTCTTACTCTGGCCTAATAGCTAAGGTCTTAGACTCGTACTATGGCCTACAGGTTAAGGGCTTAACTCTTACTCTGGCCTAAAAGCTAAGGTCTTAGACTCATACTCTGGCCTAATGGTTAAGGTCTTAACTCTTACTCTGGCCTACTGGTTAAGGTCTTAACTCTTACTCTGATCTAATAGCTAAGGTCTTACCTCTTACTCTTGCCTACTGCTTAACGACTTAACTCCTACTCTGGCCTAATAGCTAAGCTCTTAGACTCGTACTCTGGCCTACTGGTTAAGGTCTTAACTCTTACGGCGGCCTAATAGCTAAGGTCTTAACTCTTACTTTGGCCTAATAGCTAAGGTTTTAGACTCGTACTCTGGCCTAATGGTTAAGGTCTTAACTCTTACTCTGGCCTACTGGTTAAGGTCCTAACTCTTACTCTGGCCTAATAGCTAAGGTCTTAGACTCTTACTCTGGCCTACTGGTTAAGGTCTTAACTCTTACTCTGGCCTACTGGTTAAGGTCTTAACTCTTACTCTGGCCTAATAGCTAAGGTCTTAACTCTTACGCTGGCCTAATAGCTAAGGTCTTAACTCTTACTCTGGCCGAATAGCTAATGTCTTAGACTCATACTCTGGCCTAATGGTTAAGGTCTTAACTCTTACTCTGGCCTAATATCTAAGGTCTTAACTCTTACTCTGGCCTAATAGCTAAGGTCTTAGACTCGTACTCTGGCCTAATATTTAAGGTCTTAACTCTTACTCTGGCCTAATAGCTAAGGTCTTAGACTGCTACTCTGGCCTAATAGCTAAGGTCTTAGACTCGTACTCTGACCTACTGGTTAAGGTCTTAACTCTTACTCTGGCCTACTGGTTAAGGTCTTAACTCTTACTCTGGCCTAATAGCTAAGGTCTTAACTCTTACGCTGGCCTAATAGCTAAGGTCTTAACTCTTACTCTGGCCGAATAGCTAAGGTCTTAGACTCATACTCTGGCCTAATGGTTAAGGTCTTAACTCTTACTCTGGCCTAATAGCTAAGGTCGTAGACTTGCACTCTGGCCTAATGGTTAAGGTCTTAACTCTTACTCTGGCCTAATAGCTAAGGTCGTAGACTCACACTCTGGCCTAATGGTTAAGGTCTTAACTCTTACTCTGGCCTACTGGTTAAGGTCTTAACTCTTACTCTGGCCCAATAGCTAAGGTCTCAACTCTTACTCTGGCCTAATAGCTAAGGTCTTAGACTCGTACTATGGCCTACAGGTTAAGGGCTTAACTCTTACTCTGGCCTAATAGCTAAGGTCTAGACTCGTACTCTGGCCTAATGGTTAAGGTCTTAACTCTTACTCTGGCCTACTGGTTAAGGTCTTAACTCTTACTCTGGCCTAATAGCCAAGGTCTTAACTCTTACTCTTGCCTAATAGCTAAGGTGTTAACTCTTACTCTTGCCTACTGCTTTACGTCTTAACTCCTACTCTGGCCTAATAGCTAAGGTCTTAACTCCTACTCTGGCCTAATGGTTAAGGTCTTAACTCTTACTCTGGCCTAATAGCTAAGGTCTTAACTCTTACTTTGGCCTAATAGCTAAGGTTTTAGACTCGTACTCTGGCCTAATGGTTAAGGTCTTAACTCTTACTCTGGCCTACTGGTTAAGGTCTTAACTCTTACTCTGGCCTAATAGCTAAGGTCTTAGACTCTTACTCTGGCCTACTGGTTAAGGTCTTAACTCTTACTCTGGCCTAATAACTAAGGTCTTAACTCTTACTCTGGCCTAATAGCTAAGGTCTCAACTCTTACCCTGGCCTAATAGCTAAGGTCTTGAACTTGTACAATGGCCTACAGATTAAGGGCTTAACTCTTACTCTGGCCTAATAGCTAAGGTCTTAGACTCGTACTCTGGCCTAATGGTTAAGGTCTTAACTCTTACTCTGGCCTACTGGTTAAGGTCTTAACTCTTACTCTGGCCTAATAGCTAAGGTCTTAACTCTTACTCTTGCCTACTGCTTAACGTCTTAACTCCTACTCTGGCCTAATAGCTAAGGTCTTAAATCTTACTCTGGCCTAATAGCTAGGGTCTTAACTCTTACTTTGGCCTAATAGCTAAGGTTTTACACTCGTACTCTGGCCTAATGGTTAAGGTCTTAACTCTTACTCTGGCCTACTGGTTAAGATCTTAACTCTTACTCTGGCCTAATAGCTAAGGTCTTAGACTCGTACTCTGGCCTAATGGTTAAGGTATTAACTCTTACTCTGGCCTACTGGTTAAGGTCTTAACTCTTACTCTGGCCTACTGGTTAAGGTCTTAACTCTTACTCTGGCCTAATAGCTAAGGTCTTAACTCTTACGCTGGCCTAATAGCTAAGGTCTTAGACTCGTACTCTGGCCTAATGGCTAAGGTCTTAACTCTTACTCTGGCCTAATAGCTAAGGTCTTAACTCTTACTCTGTCCTTAATGGCTAAGGTCTTAGACTCGTACTCTGGCCTAATGTTTAAGGTCTTAACTCTTACTCTGGCCTAATAGCTAAGGTCTTAGACTGGTACTCTGGCCTAATAGCTAAGGTCTTAGACTCGTACTCTGACCTACTGGTTAAGGTCTTAACTCGTACTCTGGCCTAATAGCTAAGGTCTTAGACTCTTACTCTGGCCTACTAGTCAAGGTCTTAACTCTTACTCTGGCCTACTGGTTAAGGTCCTAACTCTTACTTTGGCCCACTGGTTAAGGTCTTAACTCCTACTCTGGCCTACTGGTTAAGGTCTTAACTCTTACTCTGGCCTAATAGCTAAGGTCTTAAATCTTACTCTGGCCGAATAGCTAAGGTCTTAGACTCGTACTCTGGCCTAATAGCTAATGTCTTAACTCGTACTCTGGCCTAATAGCTAAGGTCTTAGACTCGTTCTCTGGCCTAATGGTTAAGGTCTTAACTCTTACTCTGGCTTACTGGTTAAGGTCTTAACTCTTACTCTGGCCTAATAGCTAAGGTCTTAACTCTTACTCTGGCCTAATAGCTAAGGTCTTAGACTCATACTCTGGCCTAATGGTTAAGGTCTTAACTCTTACTCTGGCCTACTGGTTAAGGTCTTAACTCTTACTCTGGCCTAATAGCTAAGGGCTTAGACTTGTACTCTGGACTAATGGTTAAGGTCTTAACTCTTACTCTGGCCTACTGGTTAAGGTCTTAACTCTTACTCTGGCCTAATAGCTAAGGTCTTAACTCTTACTCTGGCCTAATAGCAAAGGTATTAGACTCGTAATCTAGCCTAATGGTTAAGGTCTTAACTCTTACTCTGGACTACTGGTTCAGGTCTTAACTCTTACTCTGGCCTAATAGCTAAGGTCTTAGACTCGTACTCTGGCCTAATGGTTAAGGTCTTAACTCTTACTCTGGCCTACTGGTTAAGGTCTTAACTCTTACTCTGGCCTACTGGTTAAGGTCTTAACTCGTACTCTGGCCTAATAGCTAAGGTCTCAAGTCTTACTCTGGCCTAATAGCTAAGGTCTTAGACTCGTACTATGGCCTACAGGTTAAGGGCTTAACTCTTACTCTGGCCTAAAAGCTAAGGTCTTAGACTCGTACTCTGGCCTAATGGTTAAGGTCTTAACTCTTACTCTGGCCTACTGGTTAAGGTCTTAACTCTTACTCTGACCTAATAGCTAAGGTCTTAACTCTTACTCTTGCCTACTGCTTAACGTCTTAACTCCTACTCTGGCCTAATAGCTAAGGTCTTAGACTCGTACTCTGGCCTACTGGTTAAGGTCTTAACTCTTACGCTTGCCTAATAGCTAAGGTCTTAACTCTTACTTTGGCCTAATAGATTAGGTTTTAGACTCGTACTCTGGCCTAATGGTTAAGGTCTTAACTCTTACTCTGGCCTACTGGTTAAGGTCTTAACTCTTACTCTGGCCTAATAGCTAAGGTCTTAGACTCTTACTCTGGCCTACTGGTTAAGGTCTTAACTCTTACTCTGGCCTAATAGCTAAGGTCTTAACTCTTACGCTGGCCTAATAGCTAAGGTCTTAACTCTTACTCTGGCTGATTAGCTAAGGTCTTAGACTCATACTCTGGCCTAATGGTTAAGGTCTTAACTCTTACTCTGGCCTAATAGCTAAGGTCTTAACTCTTACGCTGGCCTAATAGCTAAGGTCTTAGACTCGTACTCTGGCCTAATGGTTAAGGTCTTAACTCTTACTCTGGCCTAATAGCTAAGGTCTTAACTCTTACTCTGTCCTTAATGGCTAAGGTCTTAGACTCCTCGTACTCTGGCCTAATGTTTAAGGTCTTAACTCTTACTCTGGCCTAATAGCTAAGGTCTTAGACTGGTACTCTGGCCTAATAGCTAAGGTCTTAGACTCATACTCTGACCTACTGGTTAAGGTCTTAACTCGTACTCTGGCCTAATAGCTAAGGTCTTAGACTCTTACTCTGGCCTACTAGTCAAGGTCTTAACTCTTACTCTGGCCTACTGGTTAAGGTCCTAACTCTTACTTTGGCCCACTGGTTAAGGTCTTAACTCCTACTCTGGCCTACTGGTTAAGGTCTTAACTCTTACTCTGGCCTAATAGCTAAGGTCTTAAATCTTACTCTAGCCTAATAGCTAAGGTCTTAGACTCGTACTCTGGCCTAATAGCTAAGGTCTTAACTCGTACTCTGGCCTAATAGCTAAGGTCTTAGACTCGTTCTCTGGCCTAATGGTTAAGGTCTTAACTCTTACTCTGGCTTACTGGTTAAGGTCTTAACTCTTACTCTGGCCTAATAGCTAAAGTCTTAGACCCGTACTCTGGCCTAATTATTAAGGTTTTAACTCTTACTCTGGCCTAATAGCTAAGGTCTTAACTCTTACTCTGGCCTAATAGCTAAGGTCTTAACTCTTACTCTGGCCTAATAGCTAAGGTCTTAGACTCATACTCTGGCCTAATGGTTAAGGTCTTAACTCTTACTCTGGCCTACTGGTTAAGGTCTTAACTCTTACTCTGGCCTAATAGCTAAGGGCTTAGACTTGTACTCTGGACTAATGATTAAGGTCTTAACTCTTACTCTGGCCTACTGGTTAAGGTCTTAACTCTTACTCTGGCCTAATAGCTAAGGTCTTAACTCTTACTCTGGCCTAATAGCAAAGGTATTAGACTCGTAATCTAGCCTTATGGTTAAGGTCTTAACTCTTACTCTGGCCTACTGGTTAAGGTCTTAACTCTTACTCTGGCCTAATAGCTAAGGTCTTAGACTCGTACTCTGGCCTAATGGTTAAGGTCTTAACTCTTACTCTGGCCTACTGGTTAAGGTCTTAACTCTTACTCTGGCCTACTGGTTAAGGTCTTAACTCGTACTCTGGCCTAATAGCTAAGGTCTTAGACTTGTACAATGGCCTACAGATTAAGGGCTTAACTCTTACTCTGGCCTAATAGCTTAGGTCTTAGACTCGTACTCTGGCCTAATGGTTAAGGTCTTAACTCTTACTCTGGCTTACTAGTTAAGGTCTTAACTCTTACTCTGGCCTAATAGCTAAGGTCTTAACTCTTACTCTTGCCTACTGCTTAACGTCTTAACTCCTACTCTGGCCTAATAGCTAAGGTCTTAAATCTTACTCTGGCCTAATAGCTAGGGTCTTAGCTCTTACTTTGGCCTAATAGCTAAGGTTTTACACTCGTACTCTGGCCTAATGGTTAAGGTCTTAACTCTTACTCTGGCCTACTGGTTAAGGTCTTAACTCTTACTCTGGCCTAATAGCTAAGGTCTTAGACTCGTACTCTGGCCTAATGGTTAAGGTATTAACTCTTACTCTGGCCTACTGGTTAAGGTCTTAACTCTTACTCTGGCCTACTGGTTAAGGTCTTAACTCTTACTCTGGCCTAATAGCTAAGGTCTTAACTCTTACGCTGGCCTAATAGCTAAGGTCTTAGACTCGTACTCTGGCCTAATGGCTAAGGTCTTAACTCTTACTCTGGCCTAATAGCTAAGGTCTTAACTCTTACTCTGTCCTTAATGGCTAAGGTCTTAGACTCGTACTCTGGCCTAATGTTTAAGGTCTTAACTCTTACTCTGGCCTAATAGCTAAGGTCTTAGACTGGTACTCTGGCCTAATAGCTAAGGTCTTAGACTCGTACTCTGACCTACTGGTTAAGGTCTTAACTCGTACTCTGGCCTAATAGCTAAGGTCTTAGACTCTTACTCTGGCCTACTAGTCAAGGTCTTAACTCTTACTCTGGCCTACTGGTTAAGGTCCTAACTCTTACTTTGGCCCACTGGTTAAGGTCTTAACTCCTACTCTGGCCTACTGGTTAAGGTCTTAACTCTTACTCTGGCCTAATAGCTAAGGTCTTAAATCTTACTCTGGCCTAATAGCTAAGGTCTTAGACTCGTACTCTGGCCTAATAGCTAATGTCTTAACTCGTACTCTGGCCTATCAGCTAAGGTCTTAGACTCGTTCTCTGGCCTAATGGTTAAGGTCTTAACTCTTACTCTGGCTTACTGGTTAAGGTCTTAACTCTTACTCTGGCCTAATAGCTAAGGTCTTAACTCTTACTCTGGCCTAATAGCTAAGGTCTTAGACTCATACTCTGGCCTAATGGTTAAGGTCTTAAC
Organism: Triturus cristatus; assembly: GCF_964204655.1. NCBI lineage: Eukaryota > Metazoa > Chordata > Amphibia > Caudata > Salamandridae > Triturus > Triturus cristatus. The sequence goes on along the minus strand of NC_140589.1, from coordinate 1,101,834,586 downwards.
TCTTACTCTGGCCTACTGGTTAAGGTCTTAACTCTTACTCTGGCCTAATAGCTAAGGGCTTAGACTTGTACTCTGGACTAATGGTTAAGGTCTTAACTCTTACTCTGGCCTACTGGTTAAGGTCTTAACTCTTACTCTGGCCTAATAGCTAAGGTCTTAACTCTTACTCTGGCCTAATAGCAAAGGTATTAGACTCGTAATCTAGCCTAATGGTTAAGGTCTTAACTCTTACTCTGGACTACTGGTTCAGGTCTTAACTCTTACTCTGGCCTAATAGCTAAGGTCTTAGACTCGTACTCTGGCCTAATGGTTAAGGTCTTAACTCTTACTCTGGCCTACTGGTTAAGGTCTTAACTCTTACTCTGGCCTACTGGTTAAGGTCTTAACTCGTACTCTGGCCTAATAGCTAAGGTCTCAAGTCTTACTCTGGCCTAATAGCTAAGGTCTTAGACTCGTACTATGGCCTACAGGTTAAGGGCTTAACTCTTACTCTGGCCTAAAAGCTAAGGTCTTAGACTCGTACTCTGGCCTAATGGTTAAGGTCTTAACTCTTACTCTGGCCTACTGGTTAAGGTCTTAACTCTTACTCTGACCTAATAGCTAAGGTCTTAACTCTTACTCTTGCCTACTGCTTAACGTCTTAACTCCTACTCTGGCCTAATAGCTAAGGTCTTAGACTCGTACTCTGGCCTACTGGTTAAGGTCTTAACTCTTACGCTGGCCTAATAGCTAAGGTCTTAACTCTTACTTTGGCCTAATAGATAAGGTTTTAGACTCGTACTCTGGCCTAATGGTTAAGGTCTTAACTCTTACTCTGGCCTACTGGTTAAGGTCTTAACTCTTACTCTGGCCTAATAGCTAAGGTCTTAGACTCTTACTCTGGCCTAATGGTTAAGGTATTAACTCTTACTCTGGCCTACTGGTTAAGGTCTTAACTCTTACTCTGGCCTACTGGTTAAGGTCTTAACTCTTACTCTGGCCTAATAGCTAAGGTCTTAACTCTTACGCTGGCCTAATAGCTAAGGTCTTAGACTCGTACTCTGGCCTAATGGCTAAGGTCTTAACTCTTACTCTGGCCTAATAGCTAAGGTCTTAACTCTTACTCTGTCCTTAATGGCTAAGGTCTTAGACTCGTACTCTGGCCTAATGTTTAAGGTCTTAACTCTTACTCTGGCCTAATAGCTAAGGTCTTAGACTGGTACTCTGGCCTAATAGCTAAGGTCTTAGACTTGTACTCTGACCTACTGGTTAAGGTCTTAACTCGTACTCTGGCCTAATAGATAAGGTCTTAGACTCTTACTCTGGCCTACTAGTCAAGGTCTTAACTCTTACTCTGGCCTACTGGTTAAGGTCCTAACTCTTACTTTGGCCCACTGGTTAAGGTCTTAACTCCTACTCTGGCCTACTGGTTAAGGTCTTAACTCTTACTCTGGCCTAATAGCTAAGGTCTTAAATCTTACTCTGGCCTAATAGCTAAGGTCTTAGACTCGTACTCTGGCCTAATAGCTAAGGTCTTAACTCGTACTCTGGCCTAATAGCTAAGGTCTTAGACTCGTTCTCTGGCCTAATGGTTAAGGTCTTAACTCTTACTCTGGCTTACTGGATAAGGTCTTAACTCTTACACTGGCCTAATAGCTAAAGTCTTAGACTCGTACTCTGGCCTAATTGTTAAGGTCTTAACTCTTACTCTGGCCTAATAGCTAAGGTCTTAACTCTTACTCTGGCCTAATAGCTAAGGTCTTAGACTCATACTCTGGCCTAATGGTTAAGGTCTTAACTCTTACTCTGGCCTACTGGTTAAGGTCTTAACTCTTACTCTGGCCTAATAGCTAAGGGCTTAGACTTGTACTCTGGACTAATGGTTAAGGTCTTAACTCTTACTCTGGCCTACTGGTTAAGGTCTTAACTCTTACTCTGGCCTAATAGCTAAGGTCTTAACTCCTACTCTGGCCTAATAGCAAAGGTATTAGACTCGTAATCTAGCCTAATGGTTAAGGTCTTAACTCTTACTCTGGCCTACTGGTTAAGGTCTTAACTCTTACTCTGGCCTAATAGCTAAGGTCTTAGACTCGTACTCTGGCCTAATGGTTAAGGTCTTAACTCTTACTCTGGCCTACTGGTTAAGGTCTTAACTCTTACTCTGGCCTACTGGTTAAGGTCTTAACTCGTACTCTGGCCTAATAGCTAAGGTCTCAAGTCTTACTCTGGCCTAATAGCTAAGGTCTTAGACTCGTACTATGGCCTAATGGTTAAGGGCTTAACTCTTACTCTGGCCTAAAAGCTAAGGTCTTAGACTCGTACTCTGGCCTAATGGTTAAGGTCTTAACTCTTACTCTGGCCTACTGGTTAAGGTCTTAACTCTTACTCTGACCTAATAGCTAAGGTCTTAACTCTTACTCTTGCCTACTGCTTAACGTCTTAACTCCTACTCTGGCCTAATAGCTAAGGTCTTAGACTCGTACTCTGGCCTACTGGTTAAGGTCTTAACTCTTACGCTGGCCTAATAGCTAAGGTCTTAACTCTTACTTTGGCCTAATAGCTAAGGTTTTAGACTCGTACTCTGGCCTAATGGTTAAGGTCTTAACTCTTACTCTGGCCTACTGGTTAAGGTCTTAACTCTTACTCTTGCCTAATAGCTAAGGTCTTAGACTCTTACTCTGGCCTACTGGTTAAGGTCTTAACTCTTACTCTGGCCTACTGGTTAAGGTCTTAACTCTTACTCTGGCCTAATAGCTAAGGTCTTAACTCTTACGCTGGCCTAATAGCTAAGGTCTTAACTCTTACTCTGGCCGAATAGCTAAGGTCGTAGACTCATACTCTGGCCTAATGATTAAGGTCTTAACTCTTACTCTGGCGTAATATCAAAGGTCTTAACTCTTACTCTGGCCTACTGGTTAAGGTCTTAACTCTTACTCTGGCCTAATAGCTAAGGTCTTAACTCTTACGCTGGCCTAATAGCTAAGGTCTTAGACTCGTACTCTGGCCTAATGGTTAAGGTCTTAACTCTTACTCTGGCCTAATAGCTAAGGTCTTAACTCTTACTCTGTCCTTAATGGCTAAGGTCTTAGACTTGTACTCTGGCCTAATGTTTAAGGTCTTAACTCTTACTCTGGCCTAATAGCTAAGGTCTTAGACTGGTACTCTGGCCTAATAGCTAAGGTCTTAGACTCGTACTCTGACCTACTGGTTAAGGTCTTAACTCGTACTCTGGCCTAATAGCTAAGGTCTTAGACTCTTACTCTGGCCTACTAGTCAAGGTCTTAACTCTTACTCTGGCCTACTGGTTAAGGTCCTAACTCTTACTTTGGCCCACTGGTTAAGGTCTTAACTCCTACTCTGGCCTACTGGTTAAGGTCTTAACTCTTACTCTGGCCTAATAGCTAAGGTCTTAAATCTTACTCTGGCCTAATAGCTAAGGTCTTAGACTCGTACTCTGGCCTAATAGCTAAGGTCTTAACTCGTACTCTGGCCTAATAGCTAAGGTCTTAGACTCGTTCTCTGGCCTAATGGTTAAGGTCTTAACTCTTACTCTGGCTTACTGGTTAAGGTCTTAACTCTTACTCTGGCCTAATAGCTAAAGTCTTAGACCCGTACTCTGGCCTAATTGTTAAGGTCTTAACTCTTACTCTGGCCTAATAGCTAAGGTCTTAACTCTTACTCTGGCCTAATAGCTAAGGTCTTAGACTCATACTCTGGCCTAATGGTTAAGGTCTTAACTCTTACTCTGGCCTACTGGTTAAGGTCTTAACTCTTACTCTGGCCTAATAGCTAAGGGCTTAGACTTGTACTCTGGACTAATGGTTAAGGTCTTAACTCTTACTCTGGCCTACTGGTTAAGGTCTTAACTCTTACTCTGGCCTAATAGCTAAGGTCTTAACTCTTACTCTGGCCTAATAGCAAAGGTATTAGACTCGTAATCTAGCCTAATGGTTAAGGTCTTAACTCTTACTCTGGCCTACTGGTTAAGGTCTTAACTCTTACTCTGGCCTAATAGCTAAGGTCTTAGACTCGTACTCTGGCCTAATGGTTAAGGTCTTAACTCTTACTCTGGCCTACTGGTTAAGGTCTTAACTCTTACTCTGGCCTAAAAGCTAAGGTCTCAAGTCTTACTCTGGCCTAATAGCTAAGGTCTTAGACTCGTACTATGGCCTACAGGTTAAGGGCTTAACTCTTACTCTGGCCTAAAAGCTAAGGTCTTAGACTCGTACTCTGGCCTAATGGTTAAGGTCTTAACTCTTACTCTGGCCTACTGGTTAAGGTCTTAACTCTTACGCTGGCCTAATAGCTAAGGTCTTAACTCTTACTTTGGCCTAATAGCTAAGGTTTTAGACTCGTACTCTGGCCTAATGGTTAAGGTCTTAACTCTTACTCTGGCCTACTGGTTAAGGTCTTAACTCTTACTCTGGCCTAATAGCTAAGGTCTTAGACTCTTACTCTGGCCTACTGGTTAAGGTCTTAACTCTTACTCTGGCCTACTGGTTAAGGTCTTAACTCTTACTCTGGCCTAATAGCTAAGGTCTTAACTCTTACGCTGGCCTAATAGCTAAGGTCTTAACTCTTACTCTGGCCAAATAGCTAAGGTCTTAGACTCATACTCTGGCCTAATGGTTAAGGTCTTAACTCTTACTCTGGCCTAATATCTAAGGTCTTAACTCTTACTCTGGCCTAATAGCTAAGGTCTTAGACTCGTACTCTGGCCTAATATTTAAGGTCTTAACTCTTACTCTGGCCTAATAGCTAAGGTCTTAGACTGCTACTCTGGCCTAATAGCTAAGGTCTTAGACTCGTACTCTGACCTACTGGTTAAGGTCTTAACTCGTACTCTGGCCTAATAGCTAAGGTCTTAGACTCGTACTCTGGCCTACTGGTCAAGGTCTTAACTCTTACTCTGGCCTACTGGTTAAGGTGTTAACTCTTACTTTGGCCTACTGGTTAAGGTCTTAACTCCTACTCTGGCCTACTGGTTAAGGTCTTAACTCTTACTCTGGCCTAATAGCTAATGTCTTAGACTCATACTCTGGCCTAATAGCTAAGGTCTTAACTCTTACTCTGGCCTAATAGCTAAGGTCTTAGACTCATACTCTGGCCTAATGGTTAAGGTCTTAACTCTTACTCTGGCCTACTGGTTAAGGTCTTAACTCTTACTCTGGCCTAATAGCTAAAGTCTTAGACTCGTACTCTGGCCTAATGGTTAAGGTCTTAACTCTTACTTTGGCCTACTGGTTAAGGTCTTAGACTCCTACTCTGGCCTATTGGTTAAGGTCTTAACTCTTACTCTGGCCCAATAACTAAGGTCTTAACTCTTACTCTGGCCTAATAGCTAAGGTCTTAACTCTTACTCTGGCCTAATAGCTAAGGTCGTAGACTCGTACTCTGGCCTAATGGTTAAGGTCTTAACTCTTACTCTGGCCTACTGGTTAAGGTCTTAACTCTTACTCTGGCCCAATAGCTAAGGTCTCAACTCTTACTCTGGCCTAATAGCTAAGGTCTTAGACTCGTACTATGGCCTACAGGTTAAGGGCTTAACTCTTACTCTGGCCTAATAGCTAAGGTCTTAGACTCGTACTCTGGCCTAATGGTTAAGGTCTTAACTCTTACTCTGGCCTACTGGTTAAGGTCTTAACTCTTACTCTGGCCTAATAGCTATGGTCTTAACTCTTACTCTTGCCTAATAGCTAAGGTCTTAACTCTTACTCTTGCCTACTGCTTAACGTCTTAACTCCTACTCTGGCCTAATAGCTAAGGTCTTAACTCCTACTCTGGCCTACTGGTTAAGGTCTTAACTCTTACTTTGGCCTAATAGCTAAGGTTTTAGACTCGTACTCTGGCCTAATGGTTAAGGTCTTAACTCTTACTCTGGCCTACTGGTTAAGGTCTTAACTCTTACTCTGGCCTAATAGCTAAGGTCTTACACTCTTACTCTGACCTACTGGTTAAGGTCTTAACTCTTACTCTGGCCTAATAGCTAAGGTCTTAACTCTTACGCTGGCCTAATGGTTAAGGTCTTAACTCTTACTCCGGCCTAATAGCTAAGGTCTTAACTCTTACTCTGGCCTAATAGCTAAGGTCTTAGACTCGTACTCTGGACTAATAGCTAATGTCTTAGACTCGTACTCTGACATACTGGTTAAGGTCTTAACTCGTATTCTGGCCTAATAGCTAAGGTCTTAGACTCGTACTCTGGCCTACTGGTCAAGGTCTTAACTCTTATATGGCCTACTGGTTAAGGTCTTAACTATTACTTTGGCCTACTGGTTAAGGTCTTAACTCCTACGCTGGCCTACTGGTTAAGGTCTTAACTCTTACTCTGGCCTAATAGCTAAGGTCTTAAATCTTACTCTGGCCTAATAGCTAAGGTCTTAGACTCGTACTCTGGCCTAATAGCTAAGGTCTTAACTCTTACTCTGGCCTAATAGCTAAGGTCTTAGACTCGTACTCTGGCATAATGGTTAAGGTCTTAACTCTTACTCTGGCCTACTTGTTAAGGTCTTAACTCTTACTCTGGCCTAATAGCTAAGGTCTTAGACTCGTACTCTGGCCTAATGGTTGAGGTCTTAACTCTTACTCTGGCCTATTGGTTGAGGTCTTATCTCTTACTCTGGCCTAATAACTAAGGTCTTAACTCTTACTCTGGCCTAATAGCTAAGGTCTTAACTCTTACTCTGGCCTAATAGCTAAGGTCTTAGACTAGTACTCTGGCCTAATGGTTAAGTTCTTAACTCTTACTTTGGCCTACTGGTTAAGGTCTTAACTCTTACTCTGGCCTAATAGCTAAGGGCTTAGACTCGTACTCTGGCCTAATGGTTAAGGTCTTAACTCTTACTCTGGCCTAATAGCTAAGGTCTTAAATCTTACTCTGGCCTAATAGCAAAGGTATTAGACTCGTAATCTGGCCTAATGGTTAAGGTCTTAACTCTTACTCTGGCCTAATAGCTAAGGTCTTAACTCTTTCTCTGGCCTAATAGCTAAGGTCTTAGACTCGTACTATGGCCTACAGGTTAAGGTCTTAACTCTTACTCTGGCCTACTGGTTAAGGTCTTAACTCTTACTCTGGCCTAATAGCTAAGGTGTTAGACTCGTACTCTGGCCTAATGGTTAAGGTCTTAACTCTTACTCTGGCCTACTGGTTAAGGTCTTAACTCTTACTATGGCCTAATAGCTAAGGTCTTAAATCTTACTCTGGCCTAATAGCAAAGAAATTAGACTCGTAATCTGGCCTAATGGTTAAGGTTTTAACTCTTACTCTGGCCTAATAGCTAAGGTCTTAACTGTTACTCTGGCCTAATAGCTAAGGTCTTAGACTCGTACTCTGGCCTAATGGTTAAGGTCTTAACTCTTACTCTGGCCTAATAGCTAAGGTCTTAGACTGGTACTCTGGCCTAATAGCTAAGGTCTTAGACTCGTACTCTGACCTACTGGTTAAGGTCTTAACTCGTACTCTGGCCTAATAGCTAAGGTCTTAGACTCTTACTCTGGCCTACTAGTCAAGGTCTTAACTCTTACTCTGGCCTACTGGTTAAGGTCCTAACTCTTACTTTGGCCCACTGGTTAAGGTCTTAACTCCTACTCTGGCCTACTGGTTAAGGTCTTAACTCTTACTCTGGCCTAATAGCTAAGGTCTTAAATCTTACTCTGGCCTAATAGCTAAGGTCTTAGACTCGTACTCTGGCCTAATAGCTAATGTCTTAACTCGTACTCTGGCCTAATAGCTAAGGTCTTAGACTCGTTCTCTGGCCTAATGGTTAAGGTCTTAACTCTTACTCTGGCTTACTGGTTAAGGTCTTAACTCTTACTCTGGCCTAATAGCTAAGGTCTTAACTCTTACTCTGGCCTAATAGCTAAGGTCTTAGACTCATACTCTGGCCTAATGGTTAAGGTCTTAACTCTTACTCTGGCCTACTGGTTAAGGTCTTAACTCTTACTCTGGCCTAATAGCTAAGGGCTTAGACTTGTACTCTGGACTAATGGTTAAGGTCTTAACTCTTACTCTGGCCTACTGGTTAAGGTCTTAACTCTTACTCTGGCCTAATAGCTAAGGTCTTAACTCTTACTCTGGCCTAATAGCAAAGGTATTAGACTCGTAATCTAGCCTAATGGTTAAGGTCTTAACTCTTACTCTGGACTACTGGTTCAGGTCTTAACTCTTACTCTGGCCTAATAGCTAAGGTCTTAGACTCGTACTCTGGCCTAATGGTTAAGGTCTTAACTCTTACTCTGGCCTACTGGTTAAGGTCTTAACTCTTACTCTGGCCTACTGGTTAAGGTCTTAACTCGTACTCTGGCCTAATAGCTAAGGTCTCAAGTCTTACTCTGGCCTAATTGCTAAGGTCTTAGACTCGTACTATGGCCTACAGGTTAAGGGCTTAACTCTTACTCTGGCCTAAAAGCTAAGGTCTTAGACTCGTACTCTGGCCTAATGGTTAAGGTCTTAACTCTTACTCTGGCCTACTGGTTAAGGTCTTAACTCTTACTCTGACCTAATAGCTAAGGTCTTAACTCTTACTCTTGCCTACTGCTTAACGTCTTAACTCCTACTCTGGCCTAATAGCTAAGGTCTTAGACTCGTACTCTGGCCTACTGGTTAAGGTCTTAACTCTTACGCTGGCCTAATAGCTAAGGTCTTAACTCTTACTTTGGCCTAATAGATAAGGTTTTAGACTCGTACTCTGGCCTAATGGTTAAGGTCTTAACTCTTACTCTGGCCTACTGGTTAAGGTCTTAACTCTTACTCTGGCCTAATAGCTAAGGTCTTAGACTCTTACTCTGGCCTACTGGTTAAGGTCTTAACTCTTACTCTGGCCTACTGGTTAAGGTCTTAACTCTTACTCTGGCCTAATACCTAAGGTCTTAACTCTTACGCTGGCCTAATAGCTAAGGTCTTAACTCTTACTCTGGCTGATTAGCTAAGGTCTTAGACTCATACTCTGGCCTAATGGTTAAGGTCTTAGACTCATACTCTGGCCTAATGGTTAAGGTCTTAACTCTTACTCTGGCCTACTGGTTAAGGTCTTAACTCTTACTCTGGCCTAATAGCTAAGGGCTTAGACTTGTACTCTGGACTAATGATTAAGGTCTTAACTCTTACTCTGGCCTACTGGTTAAGGTCTTAACTCTTACTCTGGCCTAATAGCTAAGGTCTTAACTCTTACTCTGGCCTAATAGCAAAGGTATTAGACTCGTAATCTAGGCTTATGGTTAAGGTCTTAACTCTTACTCTGGCCTACTGGTTAAGGTCTTAACTCTTACTCTGGCCTAATAGCTAAGGTCTTAAACTCGTACTCTGGCCTAATGGTTAAGGTCTTAACTCTTACTCTGGCCTACTGGTTAAGGTCTTAACTCTTACTCTGGCCTACTGGTTAAGGTCTTAACTCGTACTCTGGCCTAATAGCTAAGGTCTTAGACTTGTACAATGGCCTACAGATTAAGGGCTTAACTCTTACTCTGGCCTAATAGCTAAGGTCTTAGACTCGTACTCTGGCCTAATGGTTAAGGTCTTAACTCTTACTCTGGCTTACTGGTTAAGGTCTTAACTCTTACTCTGGCCTAATAGCTAAGGTCTTAACTCTTACTCTTGCCTACTGCTTAACGTCTTAACTCCTACTCTGGCCTAATAGCTAAGGTCTTAAATCTTACTCTGGCCTAATAGCTAGGGTCTTAACTCTTACTTTGGCCTAATAGCTAAGGTTTTACACTCGTACTCTGGCCTAATGGTTAAGGTCTTAACTCCTACTCTGGCCTACTGGTTAAGGTCTTAACTCTTACTCTGGCCTAATAGCTAAGGTCTTAGACTCGTACTCTGGCCTAATGGTTAAGGTATTAACTCTTACTCTGGCCTACTGGTTAAGGTCTTAACTCTTACTCTGGCCTACTGGTTAAGGTCTTAACTCTTACTCTGGCCTAATAGCTAAGGTCTTAACTCTTACGCTGGCCTAATAGCTAAGGTCTTAGACTCGTACTCTGGCCTAATGGCTAAGGTCTTAACTCTTACTCTGGCCTAATAGCTAAGGTCTTAACTCTTACTCTGTCCTTAATGGCTAAGGTCTTAGACTCGTACTCTGGCCTAATGTTTAAGGTCTTAACTCTTACTCTGGCCTAATAGCTAAGGTCTTAGACTGGTACTCTGGCCTAATAGCTAAGGTCTTAGACTCGTACTCTGACCTACTGGTTAAGGTCTTAACTCGTACTCTGGCCTAATAGCTAAGGTCTTAGACTCTTACTCTGGCCTACTAGTCAAGGTCTTAACTCTTACTCTGGCCTACTGGTTAAGGTCCTAACTCTTACTTTGGCCCACTGGTTAAGGTCTTAACTCCTACTCTGGCCTACTGGTTAAGGTCTTAACTCTTACTCTGGCCTAATAGCTAAGGTCTTAAATCTTACTCTGGCCTAATAGCTAAGGTCTTAGACTCGTACTCTGGCCTAATAGCTAAGGTCTTAACTCGTACTCTGGCCTAATAGCTAAGGTCTTAGACTCATTCTCTGGCCTAATGGTTAAGGTCTTAACTCTTACTCTGGCTTACTGGTTAAGGTCTTAACTCTTACACTGGCCTAATAGCTAAAGTCTTAGACTCGTACTCTGGCCTAATTGTTAAGGTCTTAACTCTTACTCTGGCCTAATAGCTAAGGTCTTAACTCTTACTCTGGCCTAATAGCTAAGGTCTTAGACTCATACTCTGGCCTAATGGTTAAGGTCTTAACTCTTACTCTGGCCTACTGGTTAAGGTCTTAACTCTTACTCTGGCCTAATAGCTAAGGTCTTAACTCTTACGCTGGCCTAATAGCTAAGGTCTTAACTCTTACTCTGGCCAAATAGCTAAGGTCTTAGACTCATACTCTGGCCTAATGGTTAAGGTCTTAACTCTTACTCTGGCCTAATATCTAAGGTCTTAACTCTTACTCTGGCCTAATAGCTAAGGTCTTAGACTCGTACTCTGGCCTAATATTTAAGGTCTTAACTCTTACTCTGGCCTAATAGCTAAGGTCTTAGACTGCTACTCTGGCCTAATAGCTAAGGTCTTAGACTCGTACTCTGACCTACTGGTTAAGGTCTTAACTCGTACTCTGGCCTAATAGCTAAGGTCTTAGACTCGTACTCTGGCCTACTGGTCAAGGTCTTAACTCTTACTCTGGCCTACTGGTTAAGGTGTTAACTCTTACTTTGGCCTACTGGTTAAGGTCTTAACTCCTACTCTGGCCTACTGGTTAAGGTCTTAACTCTTACTCTGGCCTAATAGCTAATGTCTTAGACTCATACTCTGGCCTAATAGCTAAGGTCTTAACTCTTACTCTGGCCTAATAGCTAAGGTCTTAGACTCATACTCTGGCCTAATGGTTAAGGTCTTAACTCTTACTCTGGCCTACTGGTTAAGGTCTTAACTCTTACTCTGGCCTAATAGCTAAAGTCTTAGACTCGTACTCTGGCCTAATGGTTAAGGTCTTAACTCTTACTTTGGCCTACTGGTTAAGGTCTTAGACTCCTACTCTGGCCTATTGGTTAAGGTCTTAACTCTTACTCTGGCCCAATAACTAAGGTCTTAACTCTTACTCTGGCCTAATAGCTAAGGTCTTAACTCTTACTCTGGCCTAATAGCTAAGGTCGTAGACTCGTACTCTGGCCTAATGGTTAAGGTCTTAACTCTTACTCTGGCCTACTGGTTAAGGTCTTAACTCTTACTCTGGCCCAATAGCTAAGGTCTCAACTCTTACTCTGGCCTAATAGCTAAGGTCTTAGACTCGTACTATGGCCTACAGGTTAAGGGCTTAACTCTTACTCTGGCCTAATAGCTAAGGTCTTAGACTCGTACTCTGGCCTAATGGTTAAGGTCTTAACTCTTACTCTGGCCTACTGGTTAAGGTCTTAACTCTTACTCTGGCCTAATAGCTATGGTCTTAACTCTTACTCTTGCCTAATAGCTAAGGTCTTAACTCTTACTCTTGCCTACTGCTTAACGTCTTAACTCCTACTCTGGCCTAATAGCTAAGGTCTTAACTCCTACTCTGGCCTACTGGTTAAGGTCTTAACTCTTACTTTGGCCTAATAGCTAAGGTTTTAGACTCGTACTCTGGCCTAATGGTTAAGGTCTTAACTCTTACTCTGGCCTACTGGTTAAGGTCTTAACTCTTACTCTGGCCTAATAGCTAAGGTCTTACACTCTTACTCTGACCTACTGGTTAAGGTCTTAACTCTTACTCTGGCCTAATAGCTAAGGTCTTAACTCTTACGCTGGCCTAATAGCTAAGGTCTTAACTCTTACTCTGGCCGAATAGCTAAGGTCTTAACTCTTACGCTGGCCTAATGGTTAAGGTCTTAACTCTTACTCCGGCCTAATAGCTAAGGTCTTAACTCTTACTCTGGCCTAATAGCTAAGGTCTTAGACTCGTACTCTGGACTAATAGCTAATGTCTTAGACTCGTACTCTGACATACTGGTTAAGGTCTTAACTCGTATTCTGGCCTAATAGCTAAGGTCTTAGACTCGTACTCTGGCCTACTGGTCAAGGTCTTAACTCTTATATGGCCTACTGGTTAAGGTCTTAACTATTACTTTGGCCTACTGGTTAAGGTCTTAACTCCTACGCTGGCCTACTGGTTAAGGTCTTAACTCTTACTCTGGCCTAATAGCTAAGGTCTTAAATCTTACTCTGGCCTAATAGCTAAGGTCTTAGACTCGTACTCTGGCCTAATAGCTAAGGTCTTAACTCTTACTCTGGCCTAATAGCTAAGGTCTTAGACTCGTACTCTGGCATAATGGTTAAGGTCTTAACTCTTACTCTGGCCTACTTGTTAAGGTCTTAACTCTTACTCTGGCCTAATAGCTAAGGTCTTAGACTCGTACTCTGGCCTAATGGTTGAGGTCTTAACTCTTACTCTGGCCTATTGGTTGAGGTCTTATCTCTTACTCTGGCCTAATAACTAAGGTCTTAACTCTTACTCTGGCCTAATAGCTAAGGTCTTAACTCTTACTCTGGCCTAATAGCTAAGGTCTTAGACTAGTACTCTGGCCTAATGGTTAAGTTCTTAACTCTTACTTTGGCCTACTGGTTAAGGTCTTAACTCTTACTCTGGCCTAATAGCTAAGGGCTTAGACTCGTACTCTGGCCTAATGGTTAAGGTCTTAACTCTTACTCTGGCCTAATAGCTAAGGTCTTAAATCTTACTCTGGCCTAATAGCAAAGGTATTAGACTCGTAATCTGGCCTAATGGTTAAGGTCTTAACTCTTACTCTGGCCTAATAGCTAAGGTCTTAACTCTTTCTCTGGCCTAATAGCTAAGGTCTTAGACTCGTACTATGGCCTACAGGTTAAGGTCTTAACTCTTACTCTGGCCTACTGGTTAAGGTCTTAACTCTTACTCTGGCCTAATAGCTAAGGTGTTAGACTCGTACTCTGGCCTAATGGTTAAGGTCTTAACTCTTACTCTGGCCTACTGGTTAAGGTCTTAACTCTTACTATGGCCTAATAGCTAAGGTCTTAAATCTTACTCTGGCCTAATAGCAAAGAAATTAGACTCGTAATCTGGCCTAATGGTTAAGGTTTTAACTCTTACTCTGGCCTAATAGCTAAGGTCTTAACTGTTACTCTGGCCTAATAGCTAAGGTCTTAGACTCGTACTCTGGCCTAATGGTTAAGGTCTTAACTCTTACTCTGGCCTAATAGCTAAGGTCTTAGACTGGTACTCTGGCCTAATAGCTAAGGTCTTAGACTCGTACTCTGACCTACTGGTTAAGGTCTTAACTCGTACTCTGGCCTAATAGCTAAGGTCTTAGACTCTTACTCTGGCCTACTAGTCAAGGTCTTAACTCTTACTCTGGCCTACTGGTTAAGGTCCTAACTCTTACTTTGGCCCACTGGTTAAGGTCTTAACTCCTACTCTGGCCTACTGGTTAAGGTCTTAACTCTTACTCTGGCCTAATAGCTAAGGTCTTAAATCTTACTCTGGCCTAATAGCTAAGGTCTTAGACTCGTACTCTGGCCTAATAGCTAATGTCTTAACTCGTACTCTGGCCTAATAGCTAAGGTCTTAGACTCGTTCTCTGGCCTAATGGTTAAGGTCTTAACTCTTACTCTGGCTTACTGGTTAAGGTCTTAACTCTTACTCTGGCCTAATAGCTAAGGTCTTAACTCTTACTCTGGCCTAATAGCTAAGGTCTTAGACTCATACTCTGGCCTAATGGTTAAGGTCTTAACTCTTACTCTGGCCTACTGGTTAAGGTCTTAACTCTTACTCTGGCCTAATAGCTAAGGGCTTAGACTTGTACTCTGGACTAATGGTTAAGGTCTTAACTCTTACTCTGGCCTACTGGTTAAGGTCTTAACTCTTACTCTGGCCTAATAGCTAAGGTCTTAACTCTTACTCTGGCCTAATAGCAAAGGTATTAGACTCGTAATCTAGCCTAATGGTTAAGGTCTTAACTCTTACTCTGGACTACTGGTTCAGGTCTTAACTCTTACTCTGGCCTAATAGCTAAGGTCTTAGACTCGTACTCTGGCCTAATGGTTAAGGTCTTAACTCTTACTCTGGCCTACTGGTTAAGGTCTTAACTCTTACTCTGGCCTACTGGTTAAGGTCTTAACTCGTACTCTGGCCTAATAGCTAAGGTCTCAAGTCTTACTCTGGCCTAATTGCTAAGGTCTTAGACTCGTACTATGGCCTACAGGTTAAGGGCTTAACTCTTACTCTGGCCTAAAAGCTAAGGTCTTAGACTCATACTCTGGCCTAATGGTTAAGGTCTTAACTCTTACTCTGGCCTACTGGTTAAGGTCTTAACTCTTACTCTGACCTAATAGCTAAGGTCTTAACTCTTACTCTTGCCTACTGCTTAACGTCTTAACTCCTACTCTGGCCTAATAGCTAAGGTCTTAGACTCGTACTCTGGCCTACTGGTTAAGGTCTTAACTCTTACGCTGGCCTAATAGCTAAGGTCTTAACTCTTACTTTGGCCTAATAGATAAGGTTTTAGACTCGTACTCTGGCCTAATGGTTAAGGTCTTAACTCTTACTCTGGCCTACTGGTTAAGGTCTTAACTCTTACTCTGGCCTAATAGCTAAGGTCTTAGACTCTTACTCTGGCCTACTGGTTAAGGTCTTAACTCTTACTCTGGCCTACTGGTTAAGGTCTTAACTCTTACTCTGGCCTAATACCTAAGGTCTTAACTCTTACGCTGGCCTAATAGCTAAGGTCTTAACTCTTACTCTGGCTGATTAGCTAAGGTCTTAGACTCATACTCTGGCCTAATGGTTAAGGTCTTAGACTCATACTCTGGCCTAATGGTTAAGGTCTTAACTCTTACTCTGGCCTACTGGTTAAGGTCTTAACTCTTACTCTGGCCTAATAGCTAAGGGCTTAGACTTGTACTCTGGACTAATGATTAAGGTCTTAACTCTTACTCTGGCCTACTGGTTAAGGTCTTAACTCTTACTCTGGCCTAATAGCTAAGGTCTTAACTCTTACTCTGGCCTAATAGCAAAGGTATTAGACTCGTAATCTAGGCTTATGGTTAAGGTCTTAACTCTTACTCTGGCCTACTGGTTAAGGTCTTAACTCTTACTCTGGCCTAATAGCTAAGGTCTTAAACTCGTACTCTGGCCTAATGGTTAAGGTCTTAACTCTTACTCTGGCCTACTGGTTAAGGTCTTAACTCTTACTCTGGCCTACTGGTTAAGGTCTTAACTCGTACTCTGGCCTAATAGCTAAGGTCTTAGACTTGTACAATGGCCTACAGATTAAGGGCTTAACTCTTACTCTGGCCTAATAGCTAAGGTCTTAGACTCGTACTCTGGCCTAATGGTTAAGGTCTTAACTCTTACTCTGGCTTACTGGTTAAGGTCTTAACTCTTACTCTGGCCTAATAGCTAAGGTCTTAACTCTTACTCTTGCCTACTGCTTAACGTCTTAACTCCTACTCTGGCCTAATAGCTAAGGTCTTAAATCTTACTCTGGCCTAATAGCTAGGGTCTTAACTCTTACTTTGGCCTAATAGCTAAGGTTTTACACTCGTACTCTGGCCTAATGGTTAAGGTCTTAACTCTTACTCTGGCCTACTGGTTAAGGTCTTAACTCTTACTCTGGCCTAATAGCTAAGGTCTTAGACTCGTACTCTGGCCTAATGGTTAAGGTATTAACTCTTACTCTGGCCTACTGGTTAAGGTCTTAACTCTTACTCTGGCCTACTGGTTAAGGTCTTAACTCTTACTCTGGCCTAATAGCTAAGGTCTTAACTCTTACGCTGGCCTAATAGCTAAGGTCTTAGACTCGTACTCTGGCCTAATGGCTAAGGTCTTAACTCTTACTCTGGCCTAATAGCTAAGGTCTTAACTCTTACTCTGTCCTTAATGGCTAAGGTCTTAGACTCGTACTCTGGCCTAATGTTTAAGGTCTTAACTCTTACTCTGGCCTAATAGCTAAGGTCTTAGACTGGTACTCTGGCCTAATAGCTAAGGTCTTAGACTCGTACTCTGACCTACTGGTTAAGGTCTTAACTCGTACTCTGGCCTAATAGCTAAGGTCTTAGACTCTTACTCTGGCCTACTAGTCAAGGTCTTAACTCTTACTCTGGCCTACTGGTTAAGGTCCTAACTCTTACTTTGGCCCACTGGTTAAGGTCTTAACTCCTACTCTGGCCTACTGGTTAAGGTCTTAACTCTTACTCTGGCCTAATAGCTAAGGTCTTAAATCTTACTCTGGCCTAATAGCTAAGGTCTTAGACTCGTACTCTGGCCTAATAGCTAAGGTCTTAACTCGTACTCTGGCCTAATAGCTAAGGTCTTAGACTCATTCTCTGGCCTAATGGTTAAGGTCTTAACTCTTACTCTGGCTTACTGGTTAAGGTCTTAACTCTTACACTGGCCTAATAGCTAAAGTCTTAGACTCGTACTCTGGCCTAATTGTTAAGGTCTTAACTCTTACTCTGGCCTAATAGCTAAGGTCTTAACTCTTACTCTGGCCTAATAGCTAAGGTCTTAGACTCATACTCTGGCCTAATGGTTAAGGTCTTAACTCTTACTCTGGCCTACTGGTTAAGGTCTTAACTCTTACTCTGGCCTAATAGCTAAGGGCTTAGACTTGTACTCTGGACTAATGGTTAAGGTCTTAACTCTTACTCTGGCCTACTGGTTATGGTCTTAACTCTTACTCTGGCCTAATAGCTAAGGTCTTAACTCTTACTCTGGCCTAATAGCAAAGGTATTAGACTCGTAATCTAGCCTAATGGTTAAGGTCTTAACTCTTACTCTGGCCTACTGGTTAAGGTCTTAACTCTTACTCTGGCCTAATAGCTAAGGTCTTAGACTCGTACTCTGGCCTAATGGTTAAGGTCTTAACTCTTACTCTGGCCTACTGGTTAAGGTCTTAACTCTTACTCTGGCCTACTGGTTAAGGTCTTAACTCGTACTCTGGCCTAATAGCTAAGGTCTCAAGTCTTACTCTGGCCTAATAGCTAAGGTCTTAGACTCGTACTATGGCCTACAGGTTAAGGGCTTAACTCTTACTCTGGCCTAAAAGCTAAGGTCTTAGACTCGTACTCTGGCCTAATGCTTAAGGTCTTAACTCTTACTCTGGCCTACTGGTTAAGGTCTTAACTCTTACTCTGACCTAATAGCTAAGGTCTTAACTCTTACTCTTGCCTACTGCTTAACGTCTTAACTCCTACTCTGGCCTAATAGCTAAGGTCTTAGACTCGTACTCTGGCCTACTGGTTAAGGTCTTAACTCTTACGCTGGCCTAATAGCTAAGGTCTTAACTCTTACTTTGGCCTAATAGCTAAGGTTTTAGACTCGTACTCTGGCCTAATGGTTAAGGTCTTAACTCTTACTCTGGCCTACTGGTTAAGGTCTTAACTCTTACTCTTGCCTAATAGCTAAGGTCTTAGACTCTTACTCTGGCCTACTGGTTAAGGTCTTAACTCTTACTCTGGCCTACTGGTTAAGGTCTTAACTCTTACTCTGGCCTAATAGCTAAGGTCTTAACTCTTACGCTGGCCTAATAGCTAAGGTCTTAACTCTTACTCTGGCCGAATAGCTAAGGTCGTAGACTCATACTCTGGCCTAATGATTAAGGTCTTAACTCTTACTCTGGCGTAATATCTAAGGTCTTAACTCTTACTCTGGCCTACTGGTTAAGGTCTTAACTCTTACTCTGGCCTAATAGCTAAGGTCTTAACTCTTACGCTGGCCTAATAGCTAAGGTCTTAGACTCGTACTCTGGCCTAATGGTTAAGGTCTTAACTCTTACTCTGGCCTAATAGCTAAGGTCTTAACTCTTACTCTGTCCTTAATGGCTAAGGTCTTAGACTCGTACTCTGGCCTAATGTTTAAGGTCTTAACTCTTACTCTGGCCTAATAGCTAAGGTCTTAGACAGGTACTCTGGCCTAATAGCTAAGGTCTTAGACTCGTACTCTGACCTACTGGTTAAGGTCTTAACTCGTACTCTGGCCTAATAGCTAAGGTCTTAGACTCTTACTCTGGCCTACTAGTCAAGGTCTTAACTCTTACTCTGGCCTACTGGTTAAGGTCCTAACTCTTACTTTGGCCCACTGGTTAAGGTCTTAACTCCTACTCTGGCCTACTGGTTAAGGTCTTAACTCTTACTCTGGCCTAATAGCTAAGGTCTTAAATCTT
This sequence comes from Triturus cristatus, assembly GCF_964204655.1. Taxonomy (NCBI): domain Eukaryota; kingdom Metazoa; phylum Chordata; class Amphibia; order Caudata; family Salamandridae; genus Triturus; species Triturus cristatus. Next base: position 1,101,815,973 of record NC_140589.1, on the reverse strand, counting down.
ACTCTGGCCTAATAGCTAAGGTCTTAGACTCGTACTCTGGCCTAATAGCTAAGGTCTTAACTCGTACTCTGGCCTAATAGCTAAGGTCTTAGACTCGTTCTCTGGCCTAATGGTTAAGGTCTTAACTCTTACTCTGGCTTACTGGTTAAGGTCTTAACTCTTACTCTGGCCTAATAGCTAAAGTCTTAGACCCGTACTCTGGCCTAATTGTTAAGGTCTTAACTCTTACTCTGGCCTAATAGCTAAGGTCTTAACTCTTACTCTGGCCTAATAGCTAAGGTCTTAACTCTTACTCTGGCCTAATAGCTAAGGTCTTAGACTCATACTCTGGCCTAATGGTTAAGGTCTTAACTCTTACTCTGGCCTACTGGTTAAGGTCTTAACTCTTACTCTGGCCTAATAGCTAAGGGCTTAGACTTGTACTCTGGACTAATGGTTAAGGTCTTAACTCTTACTCTGGCCTACTGGTTAAGGTCTTAACTCTTACTCTGGCCTAATAGCTAAGGTCTTAACTCTTACTCTGGCCTAATAGCAAAGGTATTAGAGTCGTAATCTAGCCTAATGGTTAAGGTCTTAACTCTTACTCTGGCCTACTGGTTAAGGTCTTAACTCTTACTCTGGCCTAATAGCTAAGGTCTTAGACTCGTACTCTGGCCTAATGGTTAAGGTCTTAACTCTTACTCTGGCCTACTGGTTAAGGTCTTAACTCTTACTCTGGCCTAATAGCTAAGGTCTCAAGTCTTACTCTGGCCTAATAGCTAAGGTCTTAGACTCGTACTATGGCCTTCAGGTTAAGGGCTTAACTCTTACTCTGGCCTAAAAGCTAAGGTCTTAGACTCGTACTCTGGCCTAATGGTTAAGGTCTTAACTCTTACTCTGGTCTACTGGTTAAGGTCTTAACTCTTACGCTGGCCTAATAGCTAAGGTCTTAACTCTTACTTTGGCCTAATAGCTAAGGTTTTAGACTCGTACTCTGGCCTAATGGTTAAGGTCTTAACTCTTACTCTGGCCTACTGGTTAAGGTCTTAACTCTTACTCTGGCCTAATAGCTAAGGTCTTAGACTCTTACTCTGGCCTACTGGTTAAGGTCTTAACTCTTACTCTGGCCTACTGGTTAAGGTCTTAACTCTTACTCTGGCCTAATAGCTAAGGTCTTAACTCTTACGCTGGCCTAATAGCTAAGGTCTTAACTCTTACTCTGGCCAAATAGCTAAGGTCTTAGACTCATACTCTGGCCTAATGGTTAAGGTCTTAACTCTTACTCTGGCCTAATATCTAAGGTCTTAACTCTTACTCTGGCCTAATAGCTAAGGTCTTAGACTCGTACTCTGGCCTAATATTTAAGGTCTTAACTCTTACTCTGGCATAATAGCTAAGGTCTTAGACTGCTACTCTGGCCTAATAGCTAAGGTCTTAGACTCGTACTCTGACCTACTGGTTAAGGTCTTAACTCGTACTCTGGCCTAATAGCTAAGGTCTTAGACTCGTACTCTGGCCTACTGGTCAAGGTCTTAACTCTTACTCTGGCCTACTGGTTAAGGTGTTAACTCTTACTTTGGCCTACTGGTTAAGGTCTTAACTCCTACTCTGGCCTACTGGTTAAGGTCTTAACTCTTACTCTGGCCTAATAGCTAATGTCTTAGACTCATACTCTGGCCTAATAGCTAAGGTCTTAACTCTTACTCTGGCCTAATAGCTAAGGTCTTAGACTCATACTCTGGCCTAATGGTTAAGGTCTTAACTCTTACTCTGGCCTACTGGTTAAGGTCTTAACTCTTACTCTGGCCTAATAGCTAAAGTCTTAGACTCGTACTCTGGCCTAATGGTTAAGGTCTTAACTCTTACTTTGGCCTACTGGTTAAGGTCTTAGACTCCTACTCTGGCCTATTGGTTAAGGTCTTAACTCTTACTCTGGCCCAATAACTAAGGTCTTAACTCTTACTCTGGCCTAATAGCTAAGGTCTTAACTCTTACTCTGGCCTAATAGCTAAGGTCGTAGACTCGTACTCTGGCCTAATGGTTAAGGTCTTAACTCTTACTCTGGCCTACTGGTTAAGGTCTTAACTCTTACTCTGGCCTAATAGCTAAGGGCTTAGACTTGTACTCTGGACTAATGGTTAAGGTCTTAACTCTTACTCTGGCCTACTGGTTAAGGTCTTAACTCTTACTCTGGCCTAATAGCTAAGGTCTTAACTCTTACTCTGGCCTAATAGCAAAGGTATTAGACTCGTAATCTAGCCTAATGGTTAAGGTCTTAACTCTTACTCTGGACTACTGGTTCAGGTCTTAACTCTTACTCTGGCCTAATAGCTAAGGTCTTAGACTCGTACTCTGGCCTAATGGTTAAGGTCTTAACTCTTACTCTGGCCTACTGGTTAAGGTCTTAACTCTTACTCTGGCCTACTGGTTAAGGTCTTAACTCGTACTCTGGCCTAATAGCTAAGGTCTCAAGTCTTACTCTGGCCTAATAGCTAAGGTCTTAGACTCGTACTATGGCCTACAGGTTAAGGGCTTAACTCTTACTCTGGCCTAAAAGCTAAGGTCTTAGACTCGTACTCTGGCCTAATGGTTAAGGTCTTAACTCTTACTCTGGCCTACTGGTTAAGGTCTTAACTCTTACTCTGACCTAATAGCTAAGGTCTTAACTCTTACTCTTGCCTACTGCTTAACGTCTTAACTCCTACTCTGGCCTAATAGCTAAGGTCTTAGACTCGTACTCTGGCCTACTGGTTAAGGTCTTAACTCTTACGCTGGCCTAATAGCTAAGGTCTTAACTCTTACTTTGGCCTAATAGATAAGGTTTTAGACTCGTACTCTGGCCTAATGGTTAAGGTCTTAACTCTTACTCTGGCCTACTGGTTAAGGTCTTAACTCTTACTCTGGCCTAATAGCTAAGGTCTTAGACTCTTACTCTGGCCTACTGGTTAAGGTCTTAACTCTTACTCTGGCCTACTGGTTAAGGTCTTAACTCTTACTCTGGCCTAATAGCTAAGGTCTTAACTCTTACGCTGGCCTAATAGCTAAGGTCTTAACTCTTACTCTGGCTGATTAGCTAAGGTCTTAGACTCATACTCTGGCCTAATGGTTAAGGTCTTAGACTCATACTCTGGCCTAATGGTTAAGGTCTTAACTCTTACTCTGGCCTACTGGTTAAGGTCTTAACTCTTACTCTGGCCTAATAGCTAAGGGCTTAGACTTGTACTCTGGACTAATGATTAAGGTCTTAACTCTTACTCTGGCCTACTGGTTAAGGTCTTAACTCTTACTCTGGCCTAATAGCTAAGGTCTTAACTCTTACTCTGGCCTAATAGCAAAGGTATTAGACTCGTAATCTAGGCTCATGGTTAAGGTCTTAACTCTTACTCTGGCCTACTGGTTAAGGTCTTAACTCTTACTCTGGCCTAATAGCTAAGGTCTTAGACTGGTACTCTGGCCTAATGGTTAAGGTCTTAACTCTTACTCTGGCCTACTGGTTAAGGTCTTAACTCTTACTCTGGCCTACTGGTTAAGGTCTTAACTCGTACTCTGGCCTAATAGCTAAGGTCTTAGACTTGTACAATGGCCTACAGATTAAGGGCTTAACTCTTACTCTGGCCTAATAGCTAAGGTCTTAGACTCGTACTCTGGCCTAATGGTTAAGGTCTTAACTCTTACTCTGGCTTACTGGTTAAGGTCTTAACTCTTACTCTGGCCTAATAGCTAAGGTCTTAACTCTTACTCTTGCCTACTGCTTAACGTCTTAAATCCTACTCTGGCCTAATAGCTAAGGTCTTAAATCTTACTCTGGCCTAATAGCTAGGGTCTTAACTCTTACTTTGGCCTAATAGCTAAGGTTTTACACTCGTACTCTGGCCTAATGGTTAAGGTCTTAACTCTTACTCTGGCCTACTGGTTAAGGTCTTAACTCTTACTCTGGCCTAATAGCTAAGGTCTTAGACTCGTACTCTGGCCTAATGGTTAAGGTATTAACTCTTACTCTGGCCTACTGGTTAAGGTCTTAACTCTTACTCTGGCCTACTGGTTAAGGTCTTAACTCTTACTCTGGCCTAATAGCTAAGGTCTTAACTCTTACGCTGGCCTAATAGCTAAGGTCTTAGACTCGTACTCTGGCCTAATGGCTAAGGTCTTAACTCTTACTCTGGCCTAATAGCTAAGGTCTTAACTCTTACTCTGTCCTTAATGGCTAAGGTCTTAGACTCGTACTCTGGCCTAATGTTTAAGGTCTTAACTCTTACTCTGGCCTAATAGCTAAGGTCTTAGACTGGTACTCTGGCCTAATAGCTAAGGTCTTAGACTCGTACTCTGACCTACTGGTTAAGGTCTTAACTCGTACTCTGGCCTAATAGCTAAGGTCTTAGACTCTTACTCTGGCCTACTAGTCAAGGTCTTAACTCTTACTCTGGCCTACTGGTTAAGGTCCTAACTCTTACTTTGGCCCACTGGTTAAGGTCTTAACTCCTACTCTGGCCTACTGGTTAAGGTCTTAACTCTTACTCTGGCCTAATAGCTAAGGTCTTAAATCTTACTCTGGCCTAATAGCTAAGGTCTTAGACTCGTACTCTGGCCTAATAGCTAAGGTCTTAACTCGTACTCTGGCCTAATAGCTAAGGTCTTAGACTCGTTCTCTGGCCTAATGGTTAAGGTCTTAACTCTTACTCTGGCTTACTGGTTAAGGTCTTAACTCTTACACTGGCCTAATAGCTAAAGTCTTAGACTCGTACTCTGGCCTAATTGTTAAGGTCTTAACTCTTACTCTGGCCTAATAGCTAAGGTCTTAACTCTTACTCTGGCCTAATAGCTAAGGTCTTAGACTCATACTCTGGCCTAATGGTTAAGGTCTTAACTCTTACTCTGGCCTACTGGTTAAGGTCTTAACTCTTACTCTGGCCTAATAGCTAAGGGCTTAGACTTGTACTCTGGACTAATGGTTAAGGTCTTAACTCTTACTCTGGCCTACTGGTTAAGGTCTTAACTCTTACTCTGGCCTAATAGCTAAGGTCTTAACTCCTACTCTGGCCTAATAGCAAAGGTATTAGACTCGTAATCTAGCCTAATGGTTAAGGTCTTAACTCTTACTCTGGCCTACTGGTTAAGGTCTTAACTCTTACTCTGGCCTAATAGCTAAGGTCTTAGACTCGTACTCTGGCCTAATGGTTAAGGTCTTAACTCTTACTATGGCCTACTGGTTAAGGTCTTAACTCTTACTCTGGCCTACTGGTTAAGGTCTTAACTCGTACTCTGGCCTAATAGCTAAGGTCTCAAGTCTTACTCTGGCCTAATAGCTAAGGTCTTAGACTCGTACTATGGCCTACAGGTTAAGGGCTTAACTCTTACTCTGGCCTAAAAGCTAAGGTCTTAGACTCGTACTCTGGCCTAATGGTTAAGGTCTTAACTCTTACTCTGGAAAACTGGTTAAGGTCTTAACTCTTACTCTGACCTAATAGCTAAGGTCTTAACTCTTACTCTTGCCTACTGCTTAACGTCTTAACTCCTACTCTGGCCTAATAGCTAAGGTCTTAGACTCGTACTCTGGCCTACTGGTTAAGGTCTTAACTCTTACGCTGGCCTAATAGCTAAGGTCTTAACTCTTACTTTGGCCTAATAGCTAAGGTTTTAGACTCGTACTCTGGCCTAATGGTTAAGGTCTTAACTCTTACTCTGGCCTACTGGTTAAGGTCTTAACTCTTACTCTTGCCTAATAGCTAAGGTCTTAGACTCTTACTCTGGCCTACTGGTTAAGGTCTTAACTCTTACTCTGGCCTACTGGTTAAGGTCTTAACTCTTACTCTGGCCTAATAGCTAAGGTCTTAACTCTTACGCTGGCCTAATAGCTAAGGTCTTAACTCTTACTCTGGCCGAATAGCTAAGGTCGTAGACTCATACTCTGGCCTAATGATTAAGGTCTTAACTCTTACTCTGGCGTAATATCTAAGGTCTTAACTCTTACTCTGGCCTACTGGTTAAGGTCTTAACTCTTACTCTGGCCTAATAGCTAAGGTCTTAACTCTTACGCTGGCCTAATAGCTAAGGTCTTAGACTCGTACTCTGGCCTAATGGTTAAGGTCTTAACTCTTACTCTGGCCTAATAGCTAAGGTCTTAACTCTTACTCTGTCCTTAATGGCTAAGGTCTTAGACTCGTACTCTGGCCTAATGTTTAAGGTCTTAACTCTTACTCTGGCCTAATAGCTAAGGTCTTAGACTGGTACTCTGGCCTAATAGCTAAGGTCTTAGACTCGTACTCTGACCTACTGGTTAAGGTCTTAACTCGTACTCTGGCCTAATAGCTAAGGTCTTAGACTCTTACTCTGGCCTACTAGTCAAGGTCTTAACTCTTACTCTGGCCTACTGGTTAAGGTCCTAACTCTTACTTTGGCCCACTGGTTAAGGTCTTAACTCCTACTCTGGCCTACTGGTTAAGGTCTTAACTCTTACTCTGGCCTAATAGCTAAGGTCTTAAATCTTACTCTGGCCTAATAGCTAAGGTCTTAGACTCGTACTCTGGCCTAATAGCTAAGGTCTTAACTCGTACTCTGGCCTAATAGCTAAGGTCTTAGACTCGTTCTCTGGCCTAATGGTTAAGGTCTTAACTCTTACTCTGGCTTACTGGTTAAGGTCTTAACTCTTACTCTGGCCTAATAGCTAAAGTCTTAGACCCGTACTCTGGCCTAATTGTTAAGGTCTTAACTCTTACTCTGGCCTAATAGCTAAGGTCTTAACTCTTACTCTGGCCTAATAGCTAAGGTCTTAACTCTTACTCTGGCCTAATAGCTAAGGTCTTAGACTCATACTCTGGCCTAATGGTTAAGGTCTTAACTCTTACTCTGGCCTACTGGTTAAGGTCTTAACTCTTACTCTGGCCTAATAGCTAAGGGCTTAGACTTGTACTCTGGACTAATGGTTAAGGTCTTAACTCTTACTCTGGCCTACTGGTTAAGGTCTTAACTCTTACTCTGGCCTAATAGCTAAGGTCTTAACTCTTACTCTGGCCTAATAGCAAAGGTATTAGACTCGTAATCTAGCCTAATGGTTAAGGTCTTAACTCTTACTCTGGCCTACTGGTTAAGGTCTTAACTCTTACTCTGGCCTAATAGCTAAGGTCTTAGACTCGTACTCTGGCCTAATGGTTAAGGTCTTAACTCTTACTCTGGCCTACTGGTTAAGGTCTTAACTCTTACTCTGGCCTAATAGCTAAGGTCTCAAGTCTTACTCTGGCCTAATAGCTAAGGTCTTAGACTCGTACTATGGCCTACAGGTTAAGGGCTTAACTCTTACTCTGGCCTAAAAGCTAAGGTCTTAGACTCGTACTCTGGCCTAATGGTTAAGGTCTTAACTCTTACTCTGGCCTACTGGTTAAGGTCTTAACTCTTACGCTGGCCTAATAGCTAAGGTCTTAACTCTTACTTTGGCCTAATAGCTAAGGTTTTAGACTCGTACTCTGGCCTAATGGTTAAGGTCTTAACTCTTACTCTGGCCTACTGGTTAAGGTCTTAACTCTTACTCTGGCCTAATAGCTAAGGTCTTAGACTCTTACTCTGGCCTACTGGTTAAGGTCTTAACTCTTACTCTGGCCTACTGGTTAAGGTCTTAACTCTTACTCTGGCCTAATAGCTAAGGTCTTAACTCTTACGCTGGCCTAATAGCTAAGGTCTTAACTCTTACTCTGGCCAAATAGCTAAGGTCTTAGACTCATACTCTGGCCTAATGGTTAAGGTCTTAACTCTTACTCTGGCCTAATATCTAAGGTCTTAACTCTTACTCTGGCCTAATAGCTAAGGTCTTAGACTCGTACTCTGGCCTAATATTTAAGGTCTTAACTCTTACTCTGGCCTAATAGCTAAGGTCTTAGACTGCTACTCTGGCCTAATAGCTAAGGTCTTAGACTCGTACTCTGACCTACTGGTTAAGGTCTTAACTCGTACTCTGGCCTAATAGCTAAGGTCTTAGACTCGTACTCTGGCCTTCTGGTCAAGGTCTTAACTCTTACTCTGGCCTACTGGTTAAGGTGTTAACTCTTACTTTGGCCTACTGGTTAAGGTCTTAACTCCTACTCTGGCCTACTGGTTAAGGTCTTAACTCTTACTCTGGCCTAATAGCTAATGTCTTAGACTCATACTCTGGCCTAATAGCTAAGGTCTTAACTCTTACTCTGGCCTAATAGCTAAGGTCTTAGACTCATACTCTGGCCTAATGGTTAAGGTCTTAACTCTTACTCTGGCCTACTGGTTAAGGTCTTAACTCTTACTCTGGCCTAATAGCTAAAGTCTTAGACTCGTACTCTGGCCTAATGGTTAAGGTCTTAACTCTTACTTTGGCCTACTGGTTAAGGTCTTAGACTCCTACTCTGGCCTATTGGTTAAGGTCTTAACTCTTACTCTGGCCCAATAACTAAGGTCTTAACTCTTACTCTGGCCTAATAGCTAAGGTCTTAACTCTTACTCTGGCCTAATAGCTAAGGTCGTAGACTCGTACTCTGGCCTAATGGTTAAGGTCTTAACTCTTACTCTGGCCTACTGGTTAAGGTCTTAACTCTTACTCTGGCCCAATAGCTAAGGTCTCAACTCTTACTCTGGCCTAATAGCTAAGGTCTTAGACTCGTACTATGGCCTACAGGTTAAGGGCTTAACTCTTACTCTGGCCTAATAGCTAAGGTCTTAGACTCGTACTCTGGCCTAATGGTTAAGGTCTTAACTCTTACTCTGGCCTACTGGTTAAGGTCTTAACTCTTACTCTGGCCTAATAGCTATGGTCTTAACTCTTACTCTTGCCTAATAGCTAAGGTCTTAACTCTTACTCTTGCCTACTGCTTAACGTCTTAACTCCTACTCTGGCCTAATAGCTAAGGTCTTAACTCCTACTCTGGCCTACTGGTTAAGGTCTTAACTCTTACTTTGGCCTAATAGCTAAGGTTTTAGACTCGTACTCTGGCCTAATGGTTAAGGTCTTAACTCTTACTCTGGCCTACTGGTTAAGGTCTTAACTCTTACTCTGGCCTAATAGCTAAGGTCTTACACTCTTACTCTGACCTACTGGTTAAGGTCTTAACTCTTACTCTGGCCTAATAGCTAAGGTCTTAACTCTTACGCTGGCCTAATAGCTAAGGTCTTAACTCTTACTCTGGCCGAATAGCTAAGGTCTTAACTCTTACGCTGGCCTAATGGTTAAGGTCTTAACTCTTACTCCGGCCTAATAGCTAAGGTCTTAACTCTTACTCTGGCCTAATAGCTAAGGTCTTAGACTCGTACTCTGGACTAATAGCTAATGTCTTAGACTCGTACTCTGACATACTGGTTAAGGTCTTAACTCGTATTCTGGCCTAATAGCTAAGGTCTTAGACTCGTACTCTGGCCTACTGGTCAAGGTCTTAACTCTTATATGGCCTACTGGTTAAGGTCTTAACTATTACTTTGGCCTACTGGTTAAGGTCTTAACTCCTACGCTGGCCTACTGGTTAAGGTCTTAACTCTTACTCTGGCCTAATAGCTAAGGTCTTAAATCTTACTCTGGCCTAATAGCTAAGGTCTTAGACTCGTACTCTGGCCTAATAGCTAAGGTCTTAACTCTTACTCTGGCCTAATAGCTAAGGTCTTAGACTCGTACTCTGGCATAATGGTTAAGGTCTTAACTCTTACTCTGGCCTACTTGTTAAGGTCTTAACTCTTACTCTGGCCTAATAGCTAAGGTCTTAGACTCGTACCCTGGCCTAATGGTTGAGGTCTTAACTCTTACTCTGGCCTATTGGTTGAGGTCTTATCTCTTACTCTGGCCTAATAACTAAGGTCTTAACTCTTACTCTGGCCTAATAGCTAAGGTCTTAACTCTTACTCTGGCCTAATAGCTAAGGTCTTAGACTAGTACTCTGGCCTAATGGTTAAGTTCTTAACTCTTACTTTGGCCTACTGGTTAAGGTCTTAACTCTTACTCTGGCCTAATAGCTAAGGGCTTAGACTCGTACTCTGGCCTAATGGTTAAGGTCTTAACTCTTACTCTGGCCTAATAGCTAAGGTCTTAAATCTTACTCTGGCCTAATAGCAAAGGTATTAGACTCGTAATCTGGCCTAATGGTTAAGGTCTTAACTCTTACTCTGGCCTAATAGCTAAGGTCTTAACTCTTTCTCTGGCCTAATAGCTAAGGTCTTAGACTCGTACTATGGCCTACAGGTTAAGGTCTTAACTCTTACTCTGGCCTACTGGTTAAGGTCTTAACTCTTACTCTGGCCTAATAGCTAAGGTGTTAGACTCGTACTCTGGCCTAATGGTTAAGGTCTTAACTCTTACTCTGGCCTACTGGTTAAGGTCTTAACTCTTACTATGGCCTAATAGCTAAGGTCTTAAATCTTACTCTGGCCTAATAGCAAAGATCTTAGACTCGTAATCTGGCCTAATGGTTAAGGTTTTAACTCTTACTCTGGCCTAATAGCTAAGGTCTTAACTGTTACTCTGGCCTAATAGCTAAGGTCTTAGACTCGTACTCTGGCCTAATGGTTAAGGTCTTAACTCTTACTCTGGCCTAATAGCTAAGGTCTTAGACTGGTACTCTGGCCTAATAGCTAAGGTCTTAGACTCGTACTCTGACCTACTGGTTAAGGTCTTAACTCGTACTCTGGCCTAATAGCTAAGGTCTTAGACTCTTACTCTGGCCTACTAGTCAAGGTCTTAACTCTTACTCTGGCCTACTGGTTAAGGTCCTAACTCTTACTTTGGCCCACTGGTTAAGGTCTTAACTCCTACTCTGGCCTACTGGTTAAGGTCTTAACTCTTACTCTGGCCTAATAGCTAAGGTCTTAAATCTTACTCTGGCCTAATAGCTAAGGTCTTAGACTCGTACTCTGGCCTAATAGCTAATGTCTTAACTCGTACTCTGGCCTAATAGCTAAGGTCTTAGACTCGTTCTCTGGCCTAATGGTTAAGGTCTTAACTCTTACTCTGGCTTACTGGTTAAGGTCTTAACTCTTACTCTGGCCTAATAGCTAAGGTCTTAACTCTTACTCTGGCCTAATAGCTAAGGTCTTAGACTCATACTCTGGCCTAATGGTTAAGGTCTTAACTCTTACTCTGGCCTACTGGTTAAGGTCTTAACTCTTACTCTGGCCTAATAGCTAAGGGCTTAGACTTGTACTCTGGACTAATGGTTAAGGTCTTAACTCTTACTCTGGCCTACTGGTTAAGGTCTTAACTCTTACTCTGGCCTAATAGCTAAGGTCTTAACTCTTACTCTGGCCTAATAGCAAAGGTATTAGACTCGTAATCTAGCCTAATGGTTAAGGTCTTAACTCTTACTCTGGACTACTGGTTCAGGTCTTAACTCTTACTCTGGCCTAATAGCTAAGGTCTTAGACTCGTACTCTGGCCTAATGGTTAAGGTCTTAACTCTTACTCTGGCCTACTGGTTAAGGTCTTAACTCTTACTCTGGCCTACTGGTTAAGGTCTTAACTCGTACTCTGGCCTAATAGCTAAGGTCTCAAGTCTTACTCTGGCCTAATTGCTAAGGTCTTAGACTCGTACTATGGCCTACAGGTTAAGGGCTTAACTCTTACTCTGGCCTAAAAGCTAAGGTCTTAGACTCGTACTCTGGCCTAATGGTTAAGGTCTTAACTCTTACTCTGGCCTACTGGTTAAGGTCTTAACTCTTACTCTGACCTAATAGCTAAGGTCTTAACTCTTACTCTTGCCTACTGCTTAACGTCTTAACTCCTACTCTGGCCTAATAGCTAAGGTCTTAGACTCGTACTCTGGCCTACTGGTTAAGGTCTTAACTCTTACGCTGGCCTAATAGCTAAGGTCTTAACTCTTACTTTGGCCTAATAGATAAGGTTTTAGACTCGTACTCTGGCCTAATGGTTAAGGTCTTAACTCTTACTCTGGCCTACTGGTTAAGGTCTTAACTCTTACTCTGGCCTAATAGCTAAGGTCTTAGACTCTTACTCTGGCCTACTGGTTAAGGTCTTAACTCTTACTCTGGCCTACTGGTTAAGGTCTTAACTCTTACTCTGGCCTAATACCTAAGGTCTTAACTCTTACGCTGGCCTAATAGCTAAGGTCTTAACTCTTACTCTGGCTGATTAGCTAAGGTCTTAGACTCATACTCTGGCCTAATGGTTAAGGTCTTAGACTCATACTCTGGCCTAATGGTTAAGGTCTTAACTCTTACTCTGGCCTACTGGTTAAGGTCTTAACTCTTACTCTGGCCTAATAGCTAAGGGCTTAGACTTGTACTCTGGACTAATGATTAAGGTCTTAACTCTTACTCTGGCCTACTGGTTAAGGTCTTAACTCTTACTCTGGCCTAATAGCTAAGGTCTTAACTCTTACTCTGGCCTAATAGCAAAGGTATTAGACTCGTAATCTAGGCTTATGGTTAAGGTCTTAACTCTTACTCTGGCCTACTGGTTAAGGTCTTAACTCTTACTCTGGCCTAATAGCTAAGGTCGTAGACTCGTACTCTGGCCTAATGGTTAAGGTCTTAACTCTTACTCTGGCCTACTGGTTAAGGTCTTAACTCTTACTCTGGCCTACTGGTTAAGGTCTTAACTCGTACTCTGGCCTAATAGCTAAGGTCTTAGACTTGTACAATGGCCTACAGATTAAGGGCTTAACTCTTACTCTGGCCTAATAGCTAAGGTCTTAGACTCGTACTCTGGCCTAATGGTTAAGGTCTTAACTCTTACTCTGGCTTACTGGTTAAGGTCTTAACTCTTACTCTGGCCTAATAGCTAAGGTCTTAACTCTTACTCTTGCCTACTGCTTAACGTCTTAACTCCTACTCTGGCCTAATAGCTAAGGTCTTAAATCTTACTCTGGCCTAATAGCTAGGGTCTTAACTCTTACTTTGGCCTAATAGCTAAGGTTTTACACTCGTACTCTGGCCTAATGGTTAAGGTCTTAACTCTTACTCTGGCCTACTGGTTAAGGTCTTAACTCTTACTCTGGCCTAATAGCTAAGGTCTTAGACTCGTACTCTGGCCTAATGGTTAAGGTATTAACTCTTACTCTGGCCTACTGGTTAAGGTCTTAACTCTTACTCTGGCCTACTGGTTAAGGTCTTAACTCTTACTCTGGCCTAATAGCTAAGGTCTTAACTCTTACGCTGGCCTAATAGCTAAGGTCTTAGACTCGTACTCTGGCCTAATGGCTAAGGTCTTAACTCTTACTCTGGCCTAATAGCTAAGGTCTTAACTCTTACTCTGTCCTTAATGGCTAAGGTCTTAGACTCGTACTCTGGCCTAATGTTTAAGGTCTTAACTCTTACTCTGGCCTAATAGCTAAGGTCTTAGACTGGTACTCTGGCCTAATAGCTAAGGTCTTAGACTCGTACTCTGACCTACTGGTTAAGGTCTTAACTCGTACTCTGGCCTAATAGCTAAGGTCTTAGACTCTTACTCTGGCCTACTATTCAAGGTCTTAACTCTTACTCTGGCCTACTGGTTAAGGTCCTAACTCTTACTTTGGCCCACTGGTTAAGGTCTTAACTCCTACTCTGGCCTACTGGTTAAGGTCTTAACTCTTACTCTGGCCTAATAGCTAAGGTCTTAAATCTTACTCTGGCCTAATAGCTAAGGTCTTAGACTCGTACTCTGGCCTAATAGCTAAGGTCTTAACTCGTACTCTGGCCTAATAGCTAAGGTCTTAGACTCGTTCTCTGGCCTAATGGTTAAGGTCTTAACTCTTACTCTGGCTTACTGGTTAAGGTCTTAACTCTTACACTGGCCTAATAGCTAAAGTCTTAGACTCGTACTCTGGCCTAATTGTTAAGGTCATAACTCTTACTCTGGCCTAATAGCTAAGGTCTTAACTCTTACTCTGGCCTAATAGCTAAGGTCTTAGACTCATACTCTGGCCTAATGGTTAAGGTCTTAACTCTTACTCTGGCCTACTGGTTAAGGTCTTAACTCTTACTCTGGCCTAATAGCTAAGGGCTTAGACTTGTACTCTGGACTAATGGTTAAGGTCTTAACTCTTACTCTGGCCTACTGGTTATGGTCTTAACTCTTACTCTGGCCTAATAGCTAAGGTCTTAACTCTTACTCTGGCCTAATAGCAAAGGTATTAGACTCGTAATCTAGCCTAATGGTTAAGGTCTTAACTCTTACTCTGGCCTACTGGTTAAGGTCTTAACTCTTACTCTGGCCTAATAGCTAAGGTCTTAGACTCGTACTCTGGCCTAATGGTTAAGGTCTTAACTCTTACTCTGGCCTACTGGTTAAGGTCTTAACTCTTACTCTGGCCTACTGGTTAAGGTCTTAACTCGTACTCTGGCCTAATAGCTAAGGTCTCAAGTCTTACTCTGGCCTAATAGCTAAGGTCTTAGACTTGTACTATGGCCTACAGGTTAAGGGCTTAACTCTTACTCTGGCCTAAAAGCTAAGGTCTTAGACTCGTACTCTGGCCTAATGCTTAAGGTCTTAACTCTTACTCTGGCCTACTGGTTAAGGTCTTAACTCTTACTCTGACCTAATAGCTAAGGTCTTAACTCTTACTCTTGCCTACTGCTTAACGTCTTAACTCCTACTCTGGCCTAATAGCTAAGGTCTTAGACTCGTACTCTGGCCTACTGGTTAAGGTCTTAACTCTTACGCTGGCCTAATAGCTAAGGTCTTAACTCTTACTTTGGCCTAATAGCTAAGGTTTTAGACTCGTACTCTGGCCTAATGGTTAAGGTCTTAACTCTTACTCTGGCCTACTGGTTAAGGTCTTAACTCTTACTCTTGCCTAATAGCTAAGGTCTTAGACTCTTACTCTGGCCTACTGGTTAAGGTCTTAACTCTTACTCTGGCCTACTGGTTAAGGTCTTAACTCTTACTCTGGCCTAATAGCTAAGGTCTTAACTCTTACGCTGGCCTAATAGCTAAGGTCTTAACTCTTACTCTGGCCGAATAGCTAAGGTCGTAGACTCATACTCTGGCCTAATGATTAAGGTCTTAACTCTTACTCTGGCGTAATATCTAAGGTCTTAACTCTTACTCTGGCCTACTGGTTAAGGTCTTAACTCTTACTCTGGCCTAATAGCTAAGGTCTTAACTCTTACGCTGGCCTAATAGCTAAGGTCTTAGACTCGTACTCTGGCCTAATGGTTAAGGTCTTAACTCTTACTCTGGCCTAATAGCTAAGGTCTTAACTCTTACTCTGTCCTTAATGGCTAAGGTCTTAGACTCGTACTCTGGCCTAATGTTTAAGGTCTTAACTCTTACTCTGGCCTAATAGCTAAGGTCTTAGACTGGTACTCTGGCCTAATAGCTAAGGTCTTAGACTCGTACTCTGACCTACTGGTTAAGGTCTTAACTCGTACTCTGGCCTAATAGCTAAGGTCTTAGACTCTTACTCTGGCCTACTAGTCAAGGTCTTAACTCTTACTCTGGCCTACTGGTTAAGGTCCTAACTCTTACTTTGGCCCACTGGTTAAGGTCTTAACTCCTACTCTGGCCTACTGGTTAAGGTCTTAACTCTTACTCTGGCCTAATAGCTAAGGTCTTAAATCTTACTCTGGCCTAATAGCTAAGGTCTTAGACTCGTACTCTGGCCTAATAGCTAAGGTCTTAACTCGTACTCTGGCCTAATAGCTAAGGTCTTAGACTCGTTCTCTGGCCTAATGGTTAAGGTCTTAACTCTTACTCTGGCTTACTGGTTAAGGTCTTAACTCTTACTCTGGCCTAATAGCTAAAGTCTTAGACCCGTACTCTGGCCTAATTGTTAAGGTCTTAACTCTTACTCTGGCCTAATAGCTAAGGTCTTAACTCTTACTCTGGCCTAATAGCTAAGGTCTTAACTCTTACTCTGGCCTAATAGCTAAGGTCTTAGACTCATACTCTGGCCTAATGGTTAAGGTCTTAACTCTTACTCTGGCCTACTGGTTAAGGTCTTAACTCTTACTCTGGCCTAATAGCAAAGGTATTAGACTCGTAATCTAGCCTAATGGTTAAGGTCTTAACTCTTACTCTGGCCTACTGGTTAAGGTCTTAACTCTTACTCTGGCCTAATAGCTAAGGTCTTAGACTCGTACTCTGGCCTAATGGTTAAGGTCTTAACTCTTACTCTGGCCTACTGGTTAAGGTCTTAACTCTTACTCTGGCCTAATAGCTAAGGTCTCAAGTCTTACTCTGGCCTAATAGCTAAGGTCTTAGACTCGTACTATGGCCTTCAGGTTAAGGGCTTAACTCTTACTCTGGCCTAAAAGCTAAGGTCTTAGACTCGTACTCTGGCCTAATGGTTAAGGTCTTAACTCTTACTCTGGCCTACTGGTTAAGGTCTTAACTCTTACGCTGGCCTAATAGCTAAGGTCTTAACTCTTACTTTGGCCTAATAGCTAAGGTTTTAGACTCGTACTCTGGCCTAATGGTTAAGGTCTTAACTCTTACTCTGGCCTACTGGTTAAGGTCTTAACTCTTACTCTGGCCTAATAGCTAAGGTCTTAGACTCTTACTCTGGCCTACTGGTTAAGGTCTTAACTCTTACTCTGGCCTACTGGTTAAGGTCTTAACTCTTACTCTGGCCTAATAGCTAAGGTCTTAACTCTTACGCTGGCCTAATAGCTAAGGTCTTAACTCTTACTCTGGCCAAATAGCTAAGGTCTTAGACTCATACTCTGGCCTAATGGTTAAGGTCTTAACTCTTACTCTGGCCTAATATCTAAGGTCTTAACTCTTACTCTGGCCTAATAGCTAAGGTCTTAGACTCGTACTCTGGCCTAATATTTAAGGTCTTAACTCTTACTCTGGCCTAATAGCTAAGGTCTTAGACTGCTACTCTGGCCTAATAGCTAAGGTCTTAGACTCGTACTCTGACCTACTGGTTAAGGTCTTAACTCGTACTCTGGCCTAATAGCTAAGGTCTTAGACTCGTACTCTGGCCTACTGGTCAAGGTCTTAACTCTTACTCTGGCCTACTGGTTAAGGTGTTAACTCTTACTTTGGCCTACTGGTTAAGGTCTTAACTCCTACTCTGGCCTACTGGTTAAGGTCTTAACTCTTACTCTGGCCTAATAGCTAATGTCTTAGACTCATACTCTGGCCTAATAGCTAAGGTCTTAACTCTTACTCTGGCCTAATAGCTAAGGTCTTAGACTCATACTCTGGCCTAATGGTTAAGGTCTTAACTCTTACTCTGGCCTACTGGTTAAGGTCTTAACTCTTACTCTGGCCTAATAGCTAAAGTCTTAGACTCGTACTCTGGCCTAATGGTTAAGGTCTTAACTCTTACTTTGGCCTACTGGTTAAGGTCTTAGACTCCTACTCTGGCCTATTGGTTAAGGTCTTAACTCTTACTCTGGCCCAATAACTAAGGTCTTAACTCTTACTCTGGCCTAATAGCTAAGGTCTTAACTCTTACTCTGGCCTAATAGCTAAGGTCGTAGACTCGTACTCTGGCCTAATGGTTAAGGTCTTAACTCTTACTCTGGCCTACTGGTTAAGGTCTTAACTCTTACTCTGGCCCAATAGCTAAGGTCTCAACTCTTACTCTGGCCTAATAGCTAAGGTCTTAGACTCGTACTATGGCCTACAGGTTAAGGGCTTAACTCTTACTCTGGCCTAATAGCTAAGGTCTTAGACTCGTACTCTGGCCTAATGGTTAAGGTCTTAACTCTTACTCTGGCCTACTGGTTAAGGTCTTAACTCTTACTCTGGCCTAATAGCTATGGTCTTAACTCTTACTCTTGCCTAATAGCTAAGGTCTTAACTCTTACTCTTGCCTACTGCTTAACGTCTTAACTCCTACTCTGGCCTAATAGCTAAGGTCTTAACTCCTACTCTGGCCTACTGGTTAAGGTCTTAACTCTTACTTTGGCCTAATAGCTAAGGTTTTAGACTCGTACTCTGGCCTAATGGTTAAGGTCTTAACTCTTACTCTGGCCTACTGGTTAAGGTCTTAACTCTTACTCTGGCCTAATAGCTAAGGTCTTACACTCTTACTCTGACCTACTGGTTAAGGTCTTAACTCTTACTCTGGCCTAATAGCTAAGGTCTTAACTCTTACGCTGGCCTAATAGCTAAGGTCTTAACTCTTACTCTGGCCGAATAGCTAAGGTCTTAACTCTTACGCTGGCCTAATGGTTAAGGTCTTAACTCTTACTCCGGCCTAATAGCTAAGGTCTTAACTCTTACTCTGGCCTAATAGCTAAGGTCTTAGACTCGTACTCTGGACTAATAGCTAATGTCTTAGACTCGTACTCTGACATACTGGTTAAGGTCTTAACTCGTATTCTGGCCTAATAGCTAAGGTCTTAGACTCGTACTCTGGCCTACTGGTCAAGGTCTTAACTCTTATATGGCCTACTGGTTAAGGTCTTAACTATTACTTTGGCCTACTGGTTAAGGTCTTAACTCCTACGCTGGCCTACTGGTTAAGGTCTTAACTCTTACTCTGGCCTAATAGCTAAGGTCTTAAATCTTACTCTGGCCTAATAGCTAAGGTCTTAGACTCGTACTCTGGCCTAATAGCTAAGGTCTTAACTCTTACTCTGGCCTAATAGCTAAGGTCTTAGACTCGTACTCTGGCCTAATGGTTAAGGTCTTAACTCTTACTCTGGCCTACTTGTTAAGGTCTTAACTCTTACTCTGGCCTAATAGCTAAGGTCTTAGACTCGTACTCTGGCCTAATGGTTGAGGTCTTAACTCTTACTCTGGCCTATTGGTTGAGGTCTTATCTCTTACTCTGGCCTAATAACTAAGGTCTTAACTCTTACTCTGGCCTAATAGCTAAGGTCTTAACTCTTACTCCGGCCTAATAGCTAAGGTCTTAGACTAGTACTCTGGCCTAATGGTTAAGTTCTTAACTCTTACTTTGGCCTACTGGTTAAGGTCTTAACTCTTACTCTGGCCTAATAGCTAAGGGCTTAGACTCGTACTCTGGCCTAATGGTTAAGGTCTTAGCTCTTACTCTGGCCTACTGGTTAAGGTCTTAACTCTTACTCTGGCCTAATAGCTAAGGTCTTAAATCTTACTCTGGCCTAATAGCAAAGGTATTAGACTCGTAATCTGGCCTAATGGTTAAGGTCTTAACTCTTACTCTGGCCTAATAGCTAAGGTCTTAACTCTTACTCTGGCCTAATAGCTAAGGTCTTAGACTCGTACTATGGCCTACAGGTTAAGGTCTTAACTCTTACTCTGGCCTACTGGTTAAGGTCTTAACTCTTACTCTGGCCTAATAGCTAAGGTGTTAGACTCGTACTCTGGCCTAATGGTTAAGGTCTTAACTCTTACTCTGGCCTACTGGTTAAGGTCTTAACTCTTACTCTGGCCTAATAGCTAAGGTCTTAAATCTTACTCTGGCCTAATAGCAAAGATCTTAGACTCGTAATCTGGCCTAATGGTTAAGGTTTTAACTCTTACTCTGGCCTAATAGCTAAGGTCTTAACTGTTACTCTGGCCTAATAGCTAAGGTCTTAGACTCGTACTCTGGCCTAATGGTTAAGGTCTTAACTCTTACTCTGGCCTAATAGCTAAGGTCTTAGACTGGTACTCTGGCCTAATAGCTAAGGTCTTAGACTCGTACTCTGACCTACTGGTTAAGGTCTTAACTCGTACTCTGGCCTAATAGCTAAGGTCTTAGACTCTTACTCTGGCCTACTAGTCAAGGTCTTAACTCTTACTCTGGCCTACTGGTTAAGGTCCTAACTCTTACTTTGGCCCACTGGTTAAGGTCTTAACTCCTACTCTGGCCTACTGGTTAAGGTCTTAACTCTTACTCTGGCCTAATAGCTAAGGTCTTAAATCTTACTCTGGCCTAATAGCTAAGGTCTTAGACTCGTACTCTGGCCTAATAGCTAAGGTCTTAACTCGTACTCTGACCTAATAGCTAAGGTCTTAACTCTTACTCTGGCCTAATAGCTAAGGTCTTAACTCTTACTCTGGCCTAATAGCTAAGGTCTTAGACTCGTACTCTGGCCTAATAGCAAAGATCTTAGACTCGTAATCTGGCCTAATGGTTAAGGTTTTAACTCTTACTCTGGCCTAATAGCTAAGGTCTTAACTGTTACTCTGGCCTAATAGCTAAGGTCTTAGACTCGTACTCTGGCCTAATGGTTAAGGTCTTAACTCTTACTCTGGCCTAATAGCTAAGGTCTTAGACTGGTACTCTGGCCTAATAGCTAAGGTCTTAGACTCGTACTCTGACCTACTGGTTAAGGTCTTAACTCGTACTCTGGCCTAATAGCTAAGGTCTTAGACTCTTACTCTGGCCTACTAGTCAAGGTCTTAACTCTTACTCTGGCCTACTGGTTAAGGTCCTAACTCTTACTTTGGCCCACTGGTTAAGGTCTTAACTCCTACTCTGGCCTACTGGTTAAGGTCTTAACTCTTACTCTGGCCTAATAGCTAAGGTCTTAAATCTTACTCTGGCCTAATAGCTAAGGTCTTAGACTCGTACTCTGGCCTAATAGCTAAGGTCTTAACTCGTACTCTGACCTAATAGCTAAGGTCTTAACTCTTACTCTGGCCTAATAGCTAAGGTCTTAGACTCTTACTCTGGCCTACTGGTTAAGGTCTTAACTCTTACTCTGGCCTACTGGTTAAGGTCTTAACTCTTACTCTGGCCTAATACCTAAGGTCTTAACTCTTACGCTGGCCTAATAGCTAAGGTCTTAACTCTTACTCTGGCTGATTAGCTAAGGTCTTAGACTCATACTCTGGCCTAATGGTTAAGGTCTTAGACTCATACTCTGGCCTAATGGTTAAGGTCTTAACTCTTACTCTGGCCTACTGGTTAAGGTCTTAACTCTTACTCTGGCCTAATAGCTAAGGGCTTAGACTTGTACTCTGGACTAATGATTAAGGTCTTAACTCTTACTCTGGCCTACTGGTTAAGGTCTTAACTCTTACTCTGGCCTAATAGCTAAGGTCTTAACTCTTACTCTGGCCTAATAGCAAAGGTATTAGACTCGTAATCTAGGCTTATGGTTAAGGTCTTAACTCTTACTCTGGCCTACTGGTTAAGGTCTTAACTCTTACTCTGGCCTAATAGCTAAGGTCGTAGACTCGTACTCTGGCCTAATGGTTAAGGTCTTAACTCTTACTCTGGCCTACTGGTTAAGGTCTTAACTCTTACTCTGGCCTACTGGTTAAGGTCTTAACTCGTACTCTGGCCTAATAGCTAAGGTCTTAGACTTGTACAATGGCCTACAGATTAAGGGCTTAACTCTTACTCTGGCCTAATAGCTAAGGTCTTAGACTCGTACTCTGGCCTAATGGTTAAGGTCTTAACTCTTTCTCTGGCTTACTGGTTAAGGTCTTAACTCTTACTCTGGCCTAATAGCTAAGGTCTTAACTCTTACTCTTGCCTACTGCTTAACGTCTTAACTCCTACTCTGGCCTAATAGCTAAGGTCTTAAATCTTACTCTGGCCTAATAGCTAGGGTCTTAACTCTTACTTTGGCCTAATAGCTAAGGTTTTACACTCGTACTCTGGCCTAATGGTTAAGGTCTTAACTCTTACTCTGGCCTACTGGTTAAGGTCTTAACTCTTACTCTGGCCTAATAGCTAAGGTCTTAGACTCGTACTCTGGCCTAATGGTTAAGGTATTAACTCTTACTCTGGCCTACTGGTTAAGGTCTTAACTCTTACTCTGGCCTACTGGTTAAGGTCTTAACTCTTACTCTGGCCTAATAGCTAAGGTCTTAACTCTTACGCTGGCCTAATAGCTAAGGTCTTAGACTCGTACTCTGGCCTAATGGCTAAGGTCTTAACTCTTACTCTGGCCTAATAGCTAAGGTCTTAACTCTTACTCTGTCCTTAATGGCTAAGGTCTTAGACTCGTACTCTGGCCTAATGTTTAAGGTCTTAACTCTTACTCTGGCCTAATAGCTAAGGTCTTAGACTGGTACTCTGGCCTAATAGCTAAGGTCTTAGACTCGTACTCTGACCTACTGGTTAAGGTCTTAACTCGTACTCTGGCCTAATAGCTAAGGTCTTAGACTCTTACTCTGGCCTACTATTCAAGGTCTTAACTCTTACTCTGGCCTACTGGTTAAGGTCCTAACTCTTACTTTGGCCCACTGGTTAAGGTCTTAACTCCTACTCTGGCCTACTGGTTAAGTTTTTAACTCTTACTCTGGCCTAATAGCTAAGGTCTTAAATCTTACTCTGGCCTAATAGCTAAGGTCTTAGACTCGTACTCTGGCCTAATAGCTAAGGTCTTAACTCGTACTCTGGCCTAATAGCTAAGGTCTTAGACTCGTTCTCTGGCCTAATGGTTAAGGTCTTAACTCTTACTCTGGCTTACTGGTTAAGGTCTTAACTCTTACACTGGCCTAATAGCTAAAGTCTTAGACTCGTACTCTGGCCTAATTGTTAAGGTCTTAACTCTTACTCTGGCCTAATAGCTAAGGTCTTAACTCTTACTCTGGCCTAATAGCTAAGGTCTTAGACTCATACTCTGGCCTAATGGTTAAGGTCTTAACTCTTACTCTGGCCTACTGGTTAAGGTCTTAACTCTTACTCTGGCCTAATAGCTAAGGGCTTAGACTTGTACTCTGGACTAATGGTTAAGGTCTTAACTCTTACTCTGGCCTACTGGTTATGGTCTTAACTCTTACTCTGGCCTAATAGCTAAGGTCTTAACTCTTACTCTGGCCTAATAGCAAAGGTATTAGACTCGTAATCTAGCCTAATGGTTAAGGTCTTAACTCTTACTCTGGCCTACTGGTTAAGGTCTTAACTCTTACTCTGGCCTAATAGCTAAGGTCTTAGACTCGTACTCTGGCCTAATGGTTAAGGTCTTAACTCTTACTCTGGCCTACTGGTTAAGGTCTTAACTCTTACTCTGGCCTACTGGTTAAGGTCTTAACTCGTACTCTGGCCTAATAGCTAAGGTCTCAAGTCTTACTCTGGCCTAATAGCTAAGGTCTTAGACTCGTACTATGGCCTACAGGTTAAGGGCTTAACTCTTACTCTGGCCTAAAAGCTAAGGTCTTAGACTCGTACTCTGGCCTAATGCTTAAGGTCTTAACTCTTACTCTGGCCTACTGGTTAAGGTCTTAACTCTTACTCTGACCTAATAGCTAAGGTCTTAACTCTTACTCTTGCCTACTGCTTAACGTCTTAACTCCTACTCTGGCCTAATAGCTAAGGTCTTAGACTCGTACTCTGGCCTACTGGTTAAGGTCTTAACTCTTACGCTGGCCTAATAGCTAAGGTCTTAACTCTTACTTTGGCCTAATAGCTAAGGTTTTAGACTCGTACTCTGGCCTAATGGTTAAGGTCTTAACTCTTACTCTGGCCTACTGGTTAAGGTCTTAACTCTTACTCTTGCCTAATAGCTAAGGTCTTAGACTCTTACTCTGGCCTACTGGTTAAGGTCTTAACTCTTACTCTGGCCTACTGGTTAAGGTCTTAACTCTTACTCTGGCCTAATAGCTAAGGTCTTAACTCTTACGCTGGCCTAATAGCTAAGGTCTTAACTCTTACTCTGGCCGAATAGCTAAGGTCGTAGACTCATACTCTGGCCTAATGATTAAGGTCTTAACTCTTACTCTGGCGTAATATCTAAGGTCTTAACTCTTACTCTGGCCTACTGGTTAAGGTCTTAACTCTTACTCTGGCCTAATAGCTAAGGTCTTAACTCTTACGCTGGCCTAATAGCTAAGGTCTTAGACTCGTACTCTGGCCTAATGGTTAAGGTCTTAACTCTTACTCTGGCCTAATAGCTAAGGTCTTAACTCTTACTCTGTCCTTAATGGCTAAGGTCTTAGACTCGTACTCTGGCCTAATGTTTAAGGTCTTAACTCTTACTCTGGCCTAATAGCTAAGGTCTTAGACTGGTACTCTGGCCTAATAGCTAAGGTCTTAGACTCGTACTCTGACCTACTGGTTAAGGTCTTAACTCGTACTCTGGCCTAATAGCTAAGGTCTTAGACTCTTACTCTGGCCTACTAGTCAAGGTCTTAACTCTTACTCTGGCCTACTGGTTAAGGTCCTAACTCTTACTTTGGCCCACTGGTTAAGGTCTTAACTCCTACTCTGGCCTACTGGTTAAGGTCTTAACTCTTACTCTGGCCTAATAGCTAAGGTCTTAAATCTTACTCTGGCCTAATAGCTAAGGTCTTAGACTCGTACTCTGGCCTAATAGCTAAGGTCTTAACTCGTACTCTGGCCTAATAGCTAAGGTCTTAGACTCGTTCTCTGGCCTAATGGTTAAGGTCTTAACTCTTACTCTGGCTTACTGGTTAAGGTCTTAACTCTTACTCTGGCCTAATAGCTAAAGTCTTAGACCCGTACTCTGGCCTAATTGTTAAGGTCTTAACTCTTACTCTGGCCTAATAGCTAAGGTCTTAACTCTTACTCTGGCCTAATAGCTAAGGTCTTAACTCTTACTCTGGCCTAATAGCTAAGGTCTTAGACTCATACTCTGGCCTAATGGTTAAGGTCTTAACTCTTACTCTGGCCTACTGGTTAAGGTCTTAACTCTTACTCTGGCCTAATAGCTAAGGGCTTAGACTTGTACTCTGGACTAATGGTTAAGGTCTTAACTCTTACTCTGGCCTACTGGTTAAGGTCTTAACTCTTACTCTGGCCTAATAGCTAAGGTCTTAACTCTTACTCTGGCCTAATAGCAAAGGTATTAGACTCGTAATCTAGCCTAATGGTTAAGGTCTTAACTCTTACTCTGGCCTACTGGTTAAGGTCTTAACTCTTACTCTGGCCTAATAGCTAAGGTCTTAGACTCGTACTCTGGCCTAATGGTTAAGGTCTTAACTCTTACTCTGGCCTACTGGTTAAGGTCTTAACTCTTACTCTGGCCTAATAGCTAAGGTCTCAAGTCTTACTCTGGCCTAATAGCTAAGGTCTTAGACTCGTACTATGGCCTTCAGGTTAAGGGCTTAACTCTTACTCTGGCCTAAAAGCTAAGGTCTTAGACTCGTACTCTGGCCTAATGGTTAAGGTCTTAACTCTTACTCTGGCCTACTGGTTAAGGTCTTAACTCTTACGCTGGCCTAATAGCTAAGGTCTTAACTCTTACTTTGGCCTAATAGCTAAGGTTTTAGACTCGTACTCTGGCCTAATGGTTAAGGTCTTAACTCTTACTCTGGCCTACTGGTTAAGGTCTTAACTCTTACTCTGGCCTAATAGCTAAGGTCTTAGACTCTTACTCTGGCCTACTGGTTAAGGTCTTAACTCTTACTCTGGCCTACTGGTTAAGGTCTTAACTCTTACTCTGGCCTAATAGCTAAGGTCTTAACTCTTACGCTGGCCTAATAGCTAAGGTCTTAACTCTTACTCTGGCCAAATAGCTAAGGTCTTAGACTCATACTCTGGCCTAATGGTTAAGGTCTTAACTCTTACTCTGGCCTAATATCTAAGGTCTTAACTCTTACTCTGGCCTAATAGCTAAGGTCTTAGACTCGTACTCTGGCCTAATATTTAAGGTCTTAACTCTTACTCTGGCCTAATAGCTAAGGTCTTAGACTGCTACTCTGGCCTAATAGCTAAGGTCTTAGACTCGTACTCTGACCTACTGGTTAAGGTCTTAACTCGTACTCTGGCCTAATAGCTAAGGTCTTAGACTCGTACTCTGGCCTACTGGTCAAGGTCTTAACTCTTACTCTGGCCTACTGGTTAAGGTGTTAACTCTTACTTTGGCCTACTGGTTAAGGTCTTAACTCCTACTCTGGCCTACTGGTTAAGGTCTTAACTCTTACTCTGGCCTAATAGCTAATGTCTTAGACTCATACTCTGGCCTAATAGCTAAGGTCTTAACTCTTACTCTGGCCTAATAGCTAAGGTCTTAGACTCATACTCTGGCCTAATGGTTAAGGTCTTAACTCTTACTCTGGCCTACTGGTTAAGGTCTTAACTCTTACTCTGGCCTAATAGCTAAAGTCTTAGACTCGTACTCTGGCCTAATGGTTAAGGTCTTAACTCTTACTTTGGCCTACTGGTTAAGGTCTTAGACTCCTACTCTGGCCTATTGGTTAAGGTCTTAACTCTTACTCTGGCCCAATAACTAAGGTCTTAACTCTTACTCTGGCCTAATAGCTAAGGTCTTAACTCTTACTCTGGCCTAATAGCTAAGGTCGTAGACTCGTACTCTGGCCTAATGGTTAAGGTCTTAACTCTTACTCTGGCCTACTGGTTAAGGTCTTAACTCTTACTCTGGCCCAATAGCTAAGGTCTCAACTCTTACTCTGGCCTAATAGCTAAGGTCTTAGACTCGTACTATGGCCTACAGGTTAAGGGCTTAACTCTTACTCTGGCCTAATAGCTAAGGTCTTAGACTCGTACTCTGGCCTAATGGTTAAGGTCTTAACTCTTACTCTGGCCTACTGGTTAAGGTCTTAACTCTTACTCTGGCCTAATAGCTATGGTCTTAACTCTTACTCTTGCCTAATAGCTAAGGTCTTAACTCTTACTCTTGCCTACTGCTTAACGTCTTAACTCCTACTCTGGCCTAATAGCTAAGGTCTTAACTCCTACTCTGGCCTACTGGTTAAGGTCTTAACTCTTACTTTGGCCTAATAGCTAAGGTTTTAGACTCGTACTCTGGCCTAATGGTTAAGGTCTTAACTCTTACTCTGGCCTACTGGTTAAGGTCTTAACTCTTACTCTGGCCTAATAGCTAAGGTCTTACACTCTTACTCTGACCTACTGGTTAAGGTCTTAACTCTTACTCTGGCCTAATAGCTAAGGTCTTAACTCTTACGCTGGCCTAATAGCTAAGGTCTTAACTCTTACTCTGGCCGAATAGCTAAGGTCTTAACTCTTACGCTGGCCTAATGGTTAAGGTCTTAACTCTTACTCCGGCCTAATAGCTAAGGTCTTAACTCTTACTCTGGCCTAATAGCTAAGGTCTTAGACTCGTACTCTGGACTAATAGCTAATGTCTTAGACTCGTACTCTGACATACTGGTTAAGGTCTTAACTCGTATTCTGGCCTAATAGCTAAGGTCTTAGACTCGTACTCTGGCCTACTGGTCAAGGTCTTAACTCTTATATGGCCTACTGGTTAAGGTCTTAACTATTACTTTGGCCTACTGGTTAAGGTCTTAACTCCTACGCTGGCCTACTGGTTAAGGTCTTAACTCTTACTCTGGCCTAATAGCTAAGGTCTTAAATCTTACTCTGGCCTAATAGCTAAGGTCTTAGACTCGTACTCTGGCCTAATAGCTAAGGTCTTAACTCTTACTCTGGCCTAATAGCTAAGGTCTTAGACTCGTACTCTGGCCTAATGGTTAAGGTCTTAACTCTTACTCTGGCCTACTTGTTAAGGTCTTAACTCTTACTCTGGCCTAATAGCTAAGGTCTTAGACTCGTACTCTGGCCTAATGGTTGAGGTCTTAACTCTTACTCTGGCCTATTGGTTGAGGTCTTATCTCTTACTCTGGCCTAATAACTAAGGTCTTAACTCTTACTCTGGCCTAATAGCTAAGGTCTTAACTCTTACTCCGGCCTAATAGCTAAGGTCTTAGACTAGTACTCTGGCCTAATGGTTAAGTTCTTAACTCTTACTTTGGCCTACTGGTTAAGGTCTTAACTCTTACTCTGGCCTAATAGCTAAGGGCTTAGACTCGTACTCTGGCCTAATGGTTAAGGTCTTAGCTCTTACTCTGGCCTACTGGTTAAGGTCTTAACTCTTACTCTGGCCTAATAGCTAAGGTCTTAAATCTTACTCTGGCCTAATAGCAAAGGTATTAGACTCGTAATCTGGCCTAATGGTTAAGGTCTTAACTCTTACTCTGGCCTAATAGCTAAGGTCTTAACTCTTACTCTGGCCTAATAGCTAAGGTCTTAGACTCGTACTATGGCCTACAGGTTAAGGTCTTAACTCTTACTCTGGCCTACTGGTTAAGGTCTTAACTCTTACTCTGGCCTAATAGCTAAGGTGTTAGACTCGTACTCTGGCCTAATGGTTAAGGTCTTAACTCTTACTCTGGCCTACTGGTTAAGGTCTTAACTCTTACTCTGGCCTAATAGCTAAGGTCTTAAATCTTACTCTGGCCTAATAGCAAAGATCTTAGACTCGTAATCTGGCCTAATGGTTAAGGTTTTAACTCTTACTCTGGCCTAATAGCTAAGGTCTTAACTGTTACTCTGGCCTAATAGCTAAGGTCTTAGACTCGTACTCTGGCCTAATGGTTAAGGTCTTAACTCTTACTCTGGCCTAATAGCTAAGGTCTTAGACTGGTACTCTGGCCTAATAGCTAAGGTCTTAGACTCGTACTCTGACCTACTGGTTAAGGTCTTAACTCGTACTCTGGCCTAATAGCTAAGGTCTTAGATTCTTACTCTGGCCTACTAGTCAAGGTCTTAACTCTTACTCTGGCCTACTGGTTAAGGTCCTAACTCTTACTTTGGCCCACTGGTTAAGGTCTTAACTCCTACTCTGGCCTACTGGTTAAGGTCTTAACTCTTACTCTGGCCTAATAGCTAAGGTCTTAAATCTTACTCTGGCCTAATAGCTAAGGTCTTAGACTCGTACTCTGGCCTAATAGCTAAGGTCTTAACTCGTACTCTGACCTAATAGCTAAGGTCTTAACTCTTACTCTGGCCTAATAGCTAAGGTCTTAACTCTTACTCTGGCCTAATAGCTAAGGTCTTAGACTCGTACTCTGGCCTAATGGTTAAGGTCTTAACTCTTACTCTGGCCTAATAGCTAAGGTCTTAACTCTTACTCTAGCCTAATAGCTAAGGTCTTAACTCTTACTCTGGCCTAATAGCAAAGGTCTCAACTCTTACTCTGGCCTAATAGCTAATGTCTTAGACTCGTACTATGGCCTACAGGTTAAGGGCTTAACTCTTACTCTGGCCTAATAGCTAAGGTCTTAGACTCGTACTCTGGCCTAATGGTTAAGGTCTTAACTCTTACTCTGGCCTACAGGTTAAGGGCTTAACTCTTACTCTGGCCTAATAGCTAAGGTCTTAGACTCGTACTCTGGCCTAATGGTTAAGGTCTTAACTCTTACTCTGGCCTACTGGTTAAGGTCTTAACTCTTACTCTGGCCTAATAGCTAAGGTCTTAACTCTTACTCTAGCCTAATAGCAAATGTATTAGACTCGTAATCTGGCCTAATGGTTAAGGTCTTAACTCTTACTCTGGCCTAATAGCTAAGGTCCTAACTCTTACTCTGGCCTAATAGCTAAGGTCTTAGACTCGTACTATGGCCTACAGGTTAAGGTCTTAACTCTTACTCTGGCCTGCTGGTTAAGGTCTTAACACTTACTCTGGCCTAATAGCTAAGGTCTTAGACTCGTACTATGGCCTAATGGTTAAGGTCTTAACTCTTACTCTGGCCTACTGGTTAAGGTCTTAACTCTTACTCTGGCCTAATAGCTAAGGTCTTAAATCCTACTCTGGCCTAATAGCAAAGGTCTTAGTCTCGTAATCTGGCCTAATGGTTAAGGTCTTAACTCTTACTCTGGCCTAATAGCTAAGGTCTTAGACTCGTACTCTGGCCTAATGGTTAAGGTCTTAACTCTTACTCTGGCCTAATAGCTAAGGTCTTAGACTCGTACTCTGGCCTAATGGTTAAGGTCTTAACTCTTACTCTGGCCTATTGGTTAAGGTCTTAACTCTTACTCTGGCCTAATAACTAAGGTCTTAACTCTTACTCTGGCCTAATAGCTAAGGTCTCAACTCTTACTCTTGCCTAATAGCTAAGGTCTTAGACTCGTACTATGGCCTACAGGTTAAGGGCTTAACTCTTACTCTGGCCTAATAGCTAAGGTCTTAGACTCGTACTCTGGCCTAATGGTTAAGGTCTTAACTCTTACTCTGGCCTACTGGTTAAGGTCTTAACTCTTACTCTGGCCTAATAGCTAAGGTCTTAACTCTTACTCTTGCCTACTGCTTAACGTCCTAACTCCTACTCTGGCCTAATAGCTAAGGTCTTAAATCTTACTCTGGCCTAATAGCTAGGGTCTTAACTCTTACTTTGGCCTAATAGCTAAGGTCTTAGACTCGTACTCTGGCCTAATGGTTAAGGTCTTAACTCTTACTCTGGCCTACTGGTTAAGGTCTTAACTCTTACTCTGGCCTAATAGCTAAGGTCTTAGACTCGTACTCTGGCCTAATGGTTAAGGTATTAACTCTTACTCTGGCCTACTGGTTAAGGTCTTAACTCTTACTCTGGCCCAATAGCTAAGGTCTTAACTCTTACGCTGGCCTAATAGCTAAGGTCTTAGACTCGTACTCTGGCCTAATGGTTAAGGTCTTAACTCTTACTCTGGCCTAATAGATAAGGTCTTAAATCTTACTCTGGCCTAATAGCTAAGGTCTTAGACTCGTACTCTGGCCTAACAGCTAAGGTCTTAACTCTTACTCTGGCCTAATAGCTAAGGTCTTAAATCTTACTCTGGCCTAATAGCTAAGGTCTTAGACTGGTACTCTGGCCTAATAGCTAAGGTCTTAACTCTTACTCTGGCCTAATAGCTAAGGTCTTAGACTCATACTCTGGCCTAATGGTTAAGGTCTTAACTCTTACTCTGGCCTACTGGTTAAGGTCTTAACTCTTACTCTGGCCTAAAAGCTAAGGGCTTAGACTTGTACTCTGGCCTAATGGTTAAGGTCTTAACTCTTACTCTGGCCTACTGGTTAAGGTCTTAACTCTTACTCTGGCCCAATAGCTAAGGTCTTAACTCTTACGCTGGCCTAATAGCAAAGGTATTAGACTCGTACTCTGGCCTAATGGTTAAGGTCTTAACTCTTACTCTGGCCTAATAGTTAAGGTCCTAACTCTTATTCTGGCCTAATAGCTAAGGTCTTAGACTCCTACTATGGCCTACAGGTGAAGGTCTTAACTCTTACTCTGGCCTACTGGTTAAGGTCTTAACTCTTACTCTGGCCTAATAGCTAAGGTCTTAGACTCGTACTCTGGCCTAATGGTTAAGGTCTTAACGCTTACTCTGGCCTACTGGTTAAGGTCTTAACTCTTACTCTGGCCTACTAGTTAAGGTCTTAACTCGTACTCTGGCCTAATAGCTAAGGTCTCAACTCTTACTCTGGCCTAATATCTAAGGTCTTAGACTCGTACTATGGCCTACAGGTTAAGGGCTTAACTCTTACTCTGGCCTAATAGCTAAGGTCTTAGACTCGTACTCTGGCCTAATGGTGAAGGTCTTAACTCTTACTCTGGCCTACTGGTTAAGGTCTTAACACTTACTCTGACCTAATAGCTAAGGTCTTAACTCTTACTCTTGCCTACTGCTTAACGTCTTAACTCCTACTCTGGCCTAATAGCTAAGGTCTTAACTCTTACTTTGGCCTAATAGCTAAGGTTTTAGACTCGTACTCTGACCAAATGGTTAAGGTCTTAACTTTTACTCTGGCCTACTGGTTAAGGTCTTAACTCTTACTCTGGCCTAATAGCTAAGGTCTTAGACTCTTACTCGGGCCTACTGGTTAAGGTCTTAACTCTTACTCTGGCCTACTGGTTAAGGTCTTAACTCTTACTCTGGCCTAATAGCTAAGGTCTTAACTCTTACGCTGGCCTAATAGCTAAGGTCTTAACTCTTACTCTGGCCTAATATCTAAGGTCTTAACCCTTACTCTGGCCTAATAGCTAAGGTCTTAGACTCGTACTCTGGCCTAATATTTATGGTCTTAACTTTTACTCTGGCCTAATAGCTAAGGTCTTAGACTGCTACTCTGGCCTAATAGCTAAGGTCTTAGACTCGTACTCTGACCTACTGGTTAAGGTCTTAACTCGTACTCTGGCCTAATAGCTAAGTTCTTAGACTCGTACTCTGGCCTACTGGTCAAGGTCTTAACTCTTACTCTGGCCTACTGGTTAAGGTGTTAACTCTTACTTTGGCCTACTGGTTAAGGTCTTAACTCCTACTCTGGCCTACTGGTTAAGGTCTTAACTCTTACTCTGGCCTAATAGCTAATGTCTTAGACTCGTACTCTGGCCTAATAGCTAAGGTCTTAACTCTTACTCTGGCCTAATAACTAAGGTCTTAACTCTTACTCTGGCCTAATAGCTACGGTCTTAACTCTTACTCTGGCCTAATAGCTAAGGTCTTAACTCTTACTCTGGCCTAATAGCTAAGGTCTTAGACTCATACTCTGGCCTAATGGTTAAGGTCTGAACTCTTACTCTGGTCTACTGGTTAAGGTCTTAACTCATACTCTGGCCTAATAGCTAAGGGCTTAGACTCGTACTCTGGCCTAATGGTTAAGGTCTCAACTCTTACTTTGGCCTACTGGTTAAGGTCTTAGACTCCTACTCTGGCCTATTGGTTAAGGTCTTAACTCTTACTCTGGCCCAATAACTAAGGTCTTAACTCTTACTCTGGCCTAATAGCTAAGGTCTTAACTCTTACTCTGGCCTAATAGCTAAGATCGTAGACTCGTACTCTGGCCTAATGGTTAAGGTCTTAACTCTTACTCTGGCCTACTGGTTAAGGTCTTAACTCTTACTCTGGCCCAATAGCTAAGGTCTCAACTCTTACTCTGGCCTAATAGCTAAGGTCTTAGACTCGTACTATGGCCTACAGGTTAAGGGCTTAACTCTTACTCTAGCCTAATAGCTAAGGTCTTAGACTCGTACTCTGGCCTAATGTTTAAGGTCTTAACTCTTACTCTGGCCTAATAGCTAAGGTCTTAGACTGGTACTCTGGCCTAATAGCTAAGGTCTTAGACTCGTACTCTGACCTACTGGTTAAGGTCTTAACTCGTACTCTGGCCTAATAGCTAAGGTCTTAGACTCTTACTCTGGCCTACTAGTCAAGGTCTTAACTCTTTCTCTGGCCTACTGGTTAAGGTCCTAACTCTTACTTTGGCCCACTGGTTAAGGTCTTAACTCCTACTCTGGCCTACTGGTTAAGGTCTTAACTCTTACTCTGGCCTAATAGCTAAGGTCTTAAATCTTACTCTGGCCTAATAGCTAAGGTCTTAGACTCGTACTCTGGCCTAATAGCTAAGGTCTTAACTCGTACTCTGGCCTAATGGCTAAGGTCTTAGACTCGTTCTCTGGCCTAATGGTTAAGGTCTTAACTCTTACTCTGGCTTACTGGTTAAGGTCTTAACTCTTACTCTGGCCTAATAGCTAAAGTCTTAGACCCGTACTCTGGCCTAATTGTTAAGGTCTTAACTCTTACTCTGGCCTAATAGCTAAGGTCTTAACTCTTACTCTGGCCTAATAGCTAAGGTCTTAACTCTTACTCTGGCCCAATAGCTAAGGTCTTAGACTCATACTCTGGCCTAATGGTTAAGGTCTTAACTCTTACTCTGGCCTACTGGTTAAGGTCTTAACTCTTACTCTGGCCTAATAGCTAAGGGCTTAGACTTGTACTCTGGACTAATGGTTAAGGTCTTAACTCTTACTCTGGCCTACTGGTTAAGGTCTTAACTCTTACTCTGGCCTAATAGCTAAGGTCTTAACTCTTACTCTGGCCTAATAGCAAAGGTATTAGACTCGTAATCTAGCCTAATGGTTAAGGTCTTAACTCTTACTCTGGCCTACTGGTTAAGGGCTTAACTCTTACTCTGGCCTAATAGCTAAGGTCTTAGACTCGTACTCTGGCCTAATGGTTAAGGTCTTAACTCTTACTCTGGCCTACTGGTTAAGGTCTTAACTCTTACTCTGGCCTACTGGTTAAGGTCTTAACTCGTACTCTGGCCTAATAGCTAAGGTCTCAAGTCTTACTCTGGCCTAATAGCTAAGGTCTTAGACTCGTACTATGGCCTACGGGTTAAGGGCTTAACTCTTACTCTGGCCTAAAAGCTAAGGTCTTAGACTCGTACTCTGGCCTAATGGTTAAGGTCTTAACTCTTACTCTGGCCTACTGGTTAAGGTCTTAACTCTTACTCTGACCTAATAGCTAAGGTCTTAACTCTTACTCTTGCCTACTGCTTAACGTCTTAACTCCTACTCTGGCCTAATAGCTTAGGTCTTAGACTCGTACTCTGGCCTACTGGTTAAGGTCTTAACTCTTACGCTGGCCTAATAGCTAAGGTCTTAACTCTTACTTTGGCCTAATAGCTAAGGTTTTAGACTCGTACTCTGGCCTAATGGTTAAGGTCTTAACTCTTACTCTGGCCTACTGGTTAAGGTCTTAACTCTTACTCTGGCCTAATAGCTAAGGTCTTAGACTCTTACTCTGGCCTACTGGTTAAGGTCTTAACTCTTACTCTGGCCTACTGGTTAAGGTCTTAACTCTTACTCTGGCCTAATAGCTAAGGTCTTAACTCTTACGCTGGCCTAATAGCTAAGGTCTTAACTCTTACTCTGGCCAAATAGCTAAGGTCATAGACTCATACTCTGGCCTAATGGTTAAGGTCTTAACTCTTACTCTGGCCTAATATCTAAGGTCTTAACTCTTACTCTGGCCTAATAGCTAAGGTCTTAGACTCGTACTCTGGCCTAATATTTAAGGTCTTAACTCTTACTCTGGCCTAATAGCTAAGGTCTTAGACTGCTACTCTGGCCTAATAGCTAAGGTCTTAGACTCGTACTCTGACCTACTGGTTAAGGTCTTAACTCGTACTCTGGCCTAATAGCTAAGGTCTTAGACTCGTACTCTGGCCTACTGGTCAAGGTCTTAACTCTTACTCTGGCCTACTGGTTAAGGTGTTAACTCTTACTTTGGCCTACTGGTTAAGGTCTTAACTCCTACTCTGGCCTGCTGGTTAAGGTCTTAACTCTTACTCTGGCCTAATAGCTAATGTCTTAGACTCATACTCTGGCCTAATAGCTAAGGTCTTAACTCTTACTCTGGCCTAATAGCTAAGGTCTTAGACTCATACTCTGGCCTAATGGTTAAGGTCTTAACTCTTACTCTGGCCTACTGGTTAAGGTCTTAACTCTTACTCTGGCCTAATAGCTAAAGTCTTAGACTCGTACTCTGGCCTAATGGTTAAGGTCTTAACTCTTACTTTGGCCTACTGGTTAAGGTCTTAGACTCCTACTCTGGCCTATTGGTTAAGGTCTTAACTCTTACTCTGGCCCAATAACTAAGGTCTTAACTCTTACTCTGGCCTAATAGCTAAGGTCTTAACTCTTACTCTGGCCTAATAGCTAAGGTCGTAGACTCGTACTCTGGCCTAATGGTTAAGGTCTTAACTCTTACTCTGGCCTACTGGTTAAGGTCTTAACTCTTACTCTGGCCCAATAGCTAAGGTCTCAACTCTTACTCTGGCCTAATAGCTAAGGTCTTAGACTCGTACTATGGCCTACAGGTTAAGGGCTTAACTCTTACTCTGGCCTAATAGCTAAGGTCTTAGACTCGTACTCTGGCCTAATGGTTAAGGTCTTAACTCTTACTCTGGCCTACTGGTTAAGGTCTTAACTCTTACTCTGGCCTAATAGCTAAGGTCTTAACTCTTACTCTTGCCTAATAGCTAAGGTCTTAACTCTTACTCTTGCCTACTGCTTAACGTCTTAACTCCTACTCTGGCCTAATAGCTAAGGTCTTAACTCCTACTCTGGCCTACTGGTTAAGGTCTTAACTCTTACTTTGGCCTAATAGCTAAGGTTTTAGACTCGTACTCTGGCCTAATGGTTAAGGTCTTAACTCTTACTCTGGCCTACTGGTTAAGGTCTTAACTCTTACTCTGGCCTAATATCTAAGGTCTTACACTCTTACTCTGGCCTACTGGTTAAGGTCTTAACTCTTACTCTGGCCTACTGGTTAAGGTCTTAACTCTTACTCTGGCCTAATAGCTAAGGTCTTAACTCTTACGCTGGCCTAATAGCTAAGGTCTTAACTCTTACTCTGGCCGAATAGCTAAGGTCTTAACTCTTACGCTGGCCTAATGGTTAAGGTCTTAACTCTTACTCCGGCCTAATAGCTAAGGTCTTAACTCTTACTCTGGCCTAATAGCTAAGGTCTTAGACTCGTACTCTGGACTAATAGCTAATGTCTTAGACTCGTACTCTGACCTACTGGTTAAGGTCTTAACTCGTATTCTGGCCTAATAGCTAAGGTCTTAGACTCGTACTCTGGCCTACTGGTCAAGGTCTTAACTCTTATATGGCCTACTGGTTAAGGTCTTAACTATTACTTTGGCCTACTGGTTAAGGTCTTAACTCCTACGCTGGCCTACTGGTTAAGGTCTTAACTCTTACTCTGGCCTAATAGCTAAGGTCTTAAATCTTACTCTGGCCTAATAGCTAAGGTCTTAGACTCGTACTCTGGCCTAATAGCTAAGGTCATAACTCTTACTCTGGCCTAATAGCTAAGGTCTTAGACTCGTACTCTGGCCTAATGGTTAAGGTCTTAACTCTTACTCTGGCCTACTTGTTAAGGTCTTAACTCTTACTCTGGCCTAATAGCTAAGGTCTTAGACTCGTACTCTGGCCTAATGGTTAAGGTCTTAACTCTTACTCTGGCCTATTGGTTAAGGTCTTATCTCTTACTCTGGCCTAATAATTAAGGTCTTAACTCTTACTCTGGCCTAATAGCTAAGGTCTTAACTCTTACTCTGGCCTAATAGCTAAGGTCTTAGACTCGTACTCTGGCCTAATGGTTAAGTTCTTAACTCTTACTCTGGCCTACTGGTTAAGGTCTTAACTCTTACTCTGGCCTAATAGCTAAGGGCTTAGACTCGTACTCTGGCCTAATGGTTAAGGTCTTAGCTCTTACTCTGGCCTACTGGTTAAGGTCTTAACTCTTACTCTGGCCTAATAGCTAAGGTCTTAACTCTTACTCTGGCCTAATAGCAAAGGTATTAGACTCGTAATCTGGCCTAATGGTTAAGGTCTTAACTCTTACTCTGGCCTAATAGCTAAGGTCTTAGACTCGTACTCTGGCCTAATGGTTAAGGTCTTAACTCTTACTCTGGCCTATTGGTTAAGGTCTTAACTCTTACTCTGGCCTAATAACTAAGGTCTTAACTCTTACTCTGGCCTAATAGCTAAGGTCTCAACTCTTACTCTTGCCTAATAGCTAAGGTCTTAGACTCGTACTATGGCCTACAGGTTAAGGGCTTAACTCTTACTCTGGCCTAATAGCTAAGGTCTTAGACTCGTACTCTGGCCTAATGGTTAAGGTCTTAACTCTTACTCTGGCCTACTGGTTAAGGTCTTAACTCTTACTCTGGCCTAATAGCTAAGGTCTTAACTCTTACTCTTGCCTACTGCTTAACGTCCTAACTCCTACTCTGGCCTAATAGCTAAGGTCTTAAATCTTACTCTGGCCTAATAGCTAGGGTCTTAACTCTTACTTTGGCCTAATAGCTGATGAATACAGGCCCCAGCTAGGCCCGCAGGACACAAGGGTTCGCTCTCCTGTAATGGAATCTATAAGGAAGTTGGCACGGAAACTGCAAAGTACAAAGACAAGATTTATTAACCCTTAAGGGTGGTCCTACAATCCATACAACACTCTTCAGTATTGCATAGAGTAGCACAAAGAACTTACGTACATGGTCCCCTTTTATACACAATAGAGGGGCTCATAAGTGGGTGGATACAACATGAGGTCGAAGAACATTACCATTTATGGTCATTTTCGATACTGAATCAATATGTGTGGGCGGAGCTAACACACTCCTTGAGCCCGCGAAGACATGGTCAAGCAAGGCTAACTGATAACAGATGTGGTCAAGTCTGGGCATGCGCCAGATGGACAAAGGAGCTATTTATAGACTGTTACTGGGCAGATTACAAGAGCAACTAACACAGAGGTTGGACTCTTCTCGTGGTGAACACGTGGAGGCATGACAATACAAAATGGAGTCCGAACTTCGGTCAACATAACAGAGAAAACATGCTCTAAAGGAAGGGAACTAATGTCTTTAGTAAATGCTTAATCACATCGTTGTTTTAATTTACAACAGACGACCCTTTCAGAAATTTACTGAAGACATCCGGTTTGTTAGGATAATCATCATATATGTCAATTGTCATCATTTCTTCGACTTCTTTAGCTAAACGTTTCTGATGAGCAACATCGGCAATAGCTTTCTTATCAGGGATACAGAATGATACACATAAGGAACAGAGCAATGGACCACATTGAACACAGATACAGCAAAAGAACAGAATTGCTATAATGATACAGAAACCAGTTAAGACCTTCCATCCCCAGGCAGTAACCAATGCCCAAAACCATCCAGAAAAGGACCAAGTGCCGTTTTCTGTATGGATTTCAGCTGCAATTTTGTGTAGCTTATTAATGGCATTATAAACTGATGGCGTATGATCAGGGATAAACACACAGCAGCTACTTCCAATAATTTTACAAGCTCCAACTCGATCGGCTAACATGACATCTAATACCATACGATTCTGCAATGCAACAATTCTAGTAATTTGCAATTCTTCCGTAAGATTCCCAAGAGCAGCAGCAGTTTGGTTTGTCACAGCTTCTACCACTCTTGTTAATCTTCGGATCTTCCTACTGTTCAAAGCGGCTCCAACAAAGAAAAACAGTCCTAAGTTAAAATCAATATACTGTTGCAAGCTGGTATCAGTCTGATCCACATCATCAATTGATAGAGTACGTTTATACCTATTTACAGTCACATTATTCAACAATTTCAAATCTTTATGATAAGATGCGGGTGCTAGGAATACAGGAGGTAATAGGAATGATACATAGCATACCCCAGACCACCCAGCCGGCAAACGGTAATAACCTTTATTTCCACACACAAAGTAGGTATTATGGGACGCTAGGAAGGTACTATTATTCAATCCATCAATGTTCAGGACAGTGATGCAATCACTGACACCAACAGGAATAAAACCCACACTCTGGACACACAGGTCCGCTTGAGCTTGTGCCACTTGAATCACAAATTTGTCCTTCCCCACAGTGTCTCTAGTGTTCGTGAAGATATAGGGAATGGATTCATTGTCTGGTCGGTACTCTTCCCATTCCCAAATTGTCCCATTCGCTTGCGGATACCCATTTTTATCCTGGTGACATTCTTTATTAAGTCTGAATAGTAATCGTCCCACTGTCGGCTTCCGAGTGGCAAAAAGCAAAGTGTACCATGCTCTACAAGAGCCATTATGAGAGAAAGGAAGTGGTATGAATGGCGTTCCTCCTTTCTTCTGATGAGCCGGCATCATCCCACATATCCAACAGTTCGTAGCGTTCGTAGCAACGTGGGTATGATGCAGCATCTGGATGAAAGTGTTATTCAAATAAGACTGTCGATGCTTCAACTCTTGATACGGTAATGTATAAAAGTAGTGCTCCGCAGGCACCGGAGTCGTCAACACAAGTGTTTTCCGAGCAGGAGTTACCTCCTCCACAAACCATGTTGTTATCCCAACAATAGCTACTGTCAGCATGAACCCTGATGCACAAAGGATTTTCTTCTTCTCCATGTCAAAAAGAATAATACCCTGATATCTTCCTGAAACTAAAAGTCTGTCAGAACTCTTCCCCTTGGGCAGCGGTCGATTTCTTCACCAGCGGGCCAAGACGGGTGTCGCTACACTAATGCAGGGCTGATCCCCCCCCCTTGCCTCATCGGCTCTCCGTTTCACTAACCCAAGGGCCGTTCTGACAGTATGTCCCGGTACTAGAAAACTCACTTCCTTGGTCGAAGATGATATCGCCTTCCTCCAGGAGTCGCGTGGTCCGGAAAGAGCTCCTCAGTGACGTTTGGCTCCGCAGCACGGCCTGTCTCTGCAGCCAGGATTTCTCGTTGATCGGTCAGCACGGCAGGCTCCACCAATCCGGGCGGTACCTTTCGACAGTGCAGAGAATGGATCCAATTCTTTCTGTTTGAGACTCGCACAGCCGTCCTCGTTGCGAGGAGGACTTGCTCAGGGCCCACCCATCTCGGCTCCAAACTGTTCGTTCTGTCGAAGACTTTCACCATGACATGGTCACCAGGCCGGAGACCATGTCCTTCACCGGTAGACCGATCAGGGAGCGCCTCTCGGACCTGTTGATGAATAGAAATCAGGTTATCCGTTAACTGTGCCAGATAATCGTTCATCATTACACAAGGTACATCGTACACAGCCTTAGGTTTTGGTGGACCCCAAATATTCATTGGGCGTCCGAAGACAATCTCATACGGTGTGAGGCCAGTTCGAGAGTGTGGCACTGATCTAATTGACAATAACGCCAGCGGTAGAGCATCTGGCCAAGTCAAAGACGTCGAAGCTTGAATTTTGGCGATCTTAAGCTTCAGTGTACCATTATACTTCTCGACTAGTCCTGCAGACTGAGGGTGAAATACGGCGTGGAACTTCTGAGTGATGCCTAGGCCCTTCAAGACATACTTTATAACATCCGCTACAAAGTGAGGCCCATTATCACTCCACAGAAGTCTACAGACGCCATATCGAGGGAAAAACTCTTTCAGCAGCAGCTTCGCTGTAGTCATTGCAGTATTGTCTTTCGTAGGGTACGCCTCAACCCATTTACTGAAGGCGCAAACCACTACTAGAACATACTTCAAATTGTTACAGCGCTCAAGCTGGATGTAATCCATCTGCAGAACCTCAAAGGGTGCAGTGGGTGTCACAAATCCTCCTGCTGGAGTCCGAGTACCCTTTCCTGGGTTATACCTCAAGCAGATCATACAGGTCTGCACCACCCTCTTTGCCGTGCTAGCAATCTCTGGATGCTCCCAGACTTGGGTAAGCAATTTTACAATTGCGGAAGCTCCAACATGTGCTAGCCCATGTGCCATCTGAACCATAGGCTGTACAAAAGCCGTGGGTAATTTCCATCTATCCATCTGCTTATTTCTCCAGCAGCCTTCATCATCCAATTCCCCCTCTCTAGCCCATTGCTCCCTCTCTTTATCAGAAGCGGTCCTTTGCATTTCTCGCACTTCCTCCTTCGCATCACGCCATCTTTCCACCTGTGACTTTACTACATACATGGCAGTAGCACCGGGCTGCATCGCAGTCTCCCGTGCTACTCGGTCCGCTAACGCATTCCCTTCTCCAACTTTATCAACTACTTTCCTATGGGCGCTACATTTAACGATGGCTATTTTCTTTGGATATGTCAATGCAGTTAAAAGATTGTGAACTAACTCTCCATGCATTATCTGTACTCCATGTGACGTTAAAAACCCTCTCTCCTTCCAGAGCAGGCCGAAGTCATGCGCTACTCCGAAGGCATAGCGGCTATCTGTATAAACATTCACACATAATCCTGTACTGAGCTCACATGCTCGTGTTAATGCTATCAGTTCCGCTGCTTGAGCTGATTTCTGTGGTATGCGTGCTGTCTCCACTATCGTTTGTAACGTGGTAATTGCATACGCTGCTGAAGTCGTACCATCTGGTAGCTTCAGGCATGATCCGTCCACCCACAGTTCTCCATCTACATCTGGAAAGGGCGTATCCTGGAGATCAATACGACCCTTTGTTTGTTCCTCAGTCACAAGAATACAATCATGCGCTTTCCGCGCCTCAGGCTGGGTCTCGGGGTATGGCAACAATGTGGCCGGGTTTAACGTTACGCACCTTTTCAACGTAATATGAGGAGCCAAGAGCGTCAACTCATATCCCGTTAAACGGGCACTGGTCAAATGCTGCGTCTTTGTTTGATTAAGCAGGGCATCAACAGCATGGGGAACTAACACCAACAGCTTATGGGATAACACAATTCCTTCACTTTGGCGTATTGACACAGCTGTCGCCGCAACCGAGCGAAAACACCCTGGTAATGCTCGGGCGACAGGATCAAGTACAGCCGAAAAGTATGCACAAGGGCGCTGCTTATCGCCGTGCATCTGCACTAAAACTGATAATGCACATCCATCTTTCTCATGCACATACAACGAAAAGGGTTTTGCATAATCAGGGGTCCCTAACACTGGTGCTGAACAAAGGGCCTGTCGTAGTTGCTGAAAAGCAGCGTCACACTCATCTGACCAGGGGATCGGGATGGGCGTGTCTTTTGTCAAGAGAGCTAACAAT
The DNA here is from genome assembly GCF_964204655.1 of Triturus cristatus. Lineage (NCBI taxonomy): Eukaryota > Metazoa > Chordata > Amphibia > Caudata > Salamandridae > Triturus > Triturus cristatus. The sequence continues at coordinate 1,101,774,206 of NC_140589.1, read as the reverse complement.
GGCTTAGCTATGTGTGAAAACCCCAATATCCACTGTCTACAAAAAGAAACAAGACCCAAAAATGCACGCACATCCTTCTGCGTGGACGGTCTCGGTGTGTCCAAAATTACTTGAATACGATCCGGTGTGAGTGCACGCCCCTCCTTAGACAAAAGGTGACCCAAATAAGTCACCTTTGGTCTACAGAATTGCAATTTCTTCCTCGATACCTTATGATTGTGGGATGCTAAAAAGGAAAGTAAGGATACCGTACTTTTTTCACACAACTCCAGGGTGTCAGCCGCCAGCAAGATGTCATCGACATATTGAATGAGGGCGACCCCCTCGAGCAGAACAAAGGAATCCAATTGCCTTTTCAAAGCCTGACTGTAAATACTAGGGCTTTCTGTGTAGCCCTGGGGAATCCTACAAAAACGATAAGATCTATTATTTAAAGTGAACCCAAAAAGATATCGACTATCGGGGTGAATGGGAATGGAAAAGAAGGCATTTTTCAAATCAATCACTGAGAACATGGTCGCCGTAGGCGGGACCAAGGTGAGCAACGTCGTGATATCGGAAACCACTGGGTACTGAGGTATCACTATCTTGTTCACTTCTCGTAAATCAATTATAAACCGATAAACCTTAGCATCCGTATCCTTTTTCAGAATGGGGAGAATCGGACTGTTACAGATATTATAGGGAACTTCCTCCACTACCCCCACTGCAATCAAATCTTGCACAATCTGTATGAGAGCCTCCTCGCCCTCCTGGGAAATACGGTACTGTGGGAGGCGTGGTAACACCGCCCCCTCCTGGACACTAATGTGGACCGGTGGGATCACCATTCGTCCTACATCAGTATCCGAAGTTGCCCACAAAACACGAGGGAGGGTAGCTAACAGCGCATCCTCTGATATCGCACACATCCGCTCAGACCGGGGGTAGTTGTCATTCAATATTACCCGCACACCAGCAGGAGAGCAGCGGATCGTAGCCCTAAAATGCTTTAACATATCAAGGCCCATAATGTTGTCCGGTGTGTACGGGGCAAGCAGAAACGGACAGGGCGCAGAAAAAGAATCAACCTTAAATGTGAGGGGCTGTGAAAGAGGGCTTCGGGAGAGTGTACCGTCAAACCCTACCGATGTAACCATTAAGCCGGATGGGGGAGCCCCCGGAACCAATTGCTTAGACAGCGCACTACGTGTCGCTCCTGTATCCACTAGGAACTGATCAGTAGAGCCTAAAACCTCAGCCGATACATAAGGACCCTTCTGATCGACCGGCACCTCAACTGATTCGAACCCCCATCCAACGCATTCCTATGCATGCTGAGAATCATGATACCCCGATCGGTCAATCTCCGACACGTGATACTGATGCTGGCGATCGAAAACATTTGATCTATCTCGGTGCTGCCCAGCAGTGTCGAAACGAGCATTATCGTTAGAGTTCCCTCTAAAGTTCGAGAAACCCCCTCTACCTCTCGGGCCACCCGAAATATGTCCCTGACGCGAAGCACGCAACACTGGGCAATCCCTGGCCCAATGGCCCGATTGCTTACAATACGCACACTGGTTCCTATTCAAATCAGAGCGGCCCGAGGGAGGACCATAAGATCCTCCCCTACCTCTGTTAACACCCCGTCGGGGCGGGCCATATACTTGCGCCAACATCACCTTCGTCTTGAGATCTTTCGATTTCTTATCCTCCTGTCCCTTTGCTTCTTGCTCCTGACGCTCATAATACTGAGCGATAGTCAGGAGAGCCGTTGGGGTCGCGGAGGACCAAGAACTCTCACTCGCTTTTAGACGGGCCGCAACTGCCGGCAGCAGATTGGCCACATATTTATCCGCGAAAAGGTGGCGGCCCGTTTCGTCAGTAAGCGACTGGCCACTAAAGTCATGAAACGTTTCTTCAAAGCACGTGAAGAAGTCTGCAACTGACTCGTCAACTTTCTGTTTACATGCAGCTAACATATTCCAGTCAATCTTTTTAGGGGGGATAATTGTTTTCAACTTAGCCACAATAGCAGCAGGGAGATCTAAGATACTCTGGGGTGGTTTCTGTGAGGGCTTCCGTTCCCTATCTTCATCCTCAAGGTCAGACCATCGAGCCTTAAAGGCAACTATATCATCTACCTTTCGGACAGATCGCCACATATCCGGTGGCAAAATAAGGCCAAAGAACAGGTCTATATCTGCTAAGGTCATAACGCAAGAATTCAAGGCCCCCTCGACTTCTTCGTAGAAGGCCGCTGGATTCTTGCGGGGATCGGGCAATGCATTCTTCAACGCCATAACATCAGCCCTATGCCAAGGAGTATAAACCCAATTATACACAAAATATCCCTTCGCATCGGCAGAGGAGGTGTCCGAGCTAGTCCCCGCTCCTTTAGGAGGAACATACAAAGGCGCCGCCTCTCGCATTGGTTTAACATGCACTATGTCATCCTTATCTGACTGGGAGGTGGATGAGTGGCCCTCTGCTGTGCATGAATCCGACTGCTTCTCCTCCCCTGCTCGCTGGCGCGCTTTCTCTTTAAAGGCCAGCACCTCGTCCCGCAAGGCGAACAGCCGCCGAGCCGTATCAGGAGCCTTAGAAGAAGAAAAAACACCATTACGCAATGCTTTAACATCCAATGACACTTCGTCAGGCTCAAAAACACCAGAACGTTTCCGGAAAGCATCAATCACTTCCTCCGCGAAATGACCCAGAAAATACAATTTATCTCTCTCCTGCCACGGCCCCCAAGTATGGAATAAGTCATCCACGGATAGCTTGCCCTTAAGTGCACGGAAGGAAAATTGCCGAAGCTCAGCCATTTGCTCGGCTGACAGCATGGACCGCGTATCTACCTTACCCGAAGCCGGGTCGGAATCTTGTGGCCTCGGAGCAGACGCGCCAACATAAGGGGGCGGAGAGCGATCTAGTAAATAAAAATCATCATCAAGATTATTAAGGACAGGATAAAGTGGCTGCCGAACAGCGTATTGACCCGAAACTTGTAGCCTACGCTCTTTCTCTTGTCTGTCCGTCTGCTCTCTGTCCTCCCGACGCTTCGCTTCCTGTGCTCGCACATGATCATTCTTCCGTTGTTCTTTATCAAACAGCGCTTTCTCACGCTTCTCTCGCTCACGCACTTCCTTCACCCACAACCGTACACACTCAAACATATCCTGCCGAGCACGCCGCTTACACATACACTGTTCCACATACTCAATCTTACGTATATCAAACGATCCATACAAAGGCCATCGTAACTCAGGATCTTTTTTCGTATATTTCCTCCATACTGTGCTGTACATTATGGAAGAAAGACCATGCTTCACATACATATCCCTATTAGGAGTCCCCTCTGGGGGAGCCGGAGCAGATTCCTCGAGGTTCAGCCGGTTTCCAAAGCAGCAACACCACTTACGGAGTGCGCTAAAAGCAGGCATGTTCAGAAATAATGCAAAATATGCAATATTGTAAAGAAAATGGCACTTAATCGTTGCGCCGTTCAAAGTTACACAGCTCCGGAGAAATCTCTCCACATTACCTGCCTATATGTGTTGCAACGCATATATTTTCACAAAGACAAATACAAAATATGACTAGTCATCACAAATCAAACTCAAATAGCCAGACCAGGCTTCAAAAACTCGGAGCAAGTACCGTACAACGGTTCTTACCAATCAAGAGTCCAGATTCCAACTGCCAAGCTCCAAAATCGCCCAAACGGCTCTCACGGCAGGACCGACAGAAGAGGTCTCAGTCGAGGACCGGCGCCACCCAGACGGTCAGCTCGGAAGGGAAGGAAGAAAAACCTCGGGATGCCAGGGCTAAAACGCCGCTGGCAGTGATCACATCCCCGGCCAAATTCCTCACCTTCGTCGCGACCAGTCCTTCGAGCATCCGAGTCGCCGATGAGCCCCACGTGACGGGCGCCAATTGATGAATACAGGCCCCAGCTAGGCCCGCAGGACACAAGGGTTCGCTCTCCTGTAATGGAATCTATAAGGAAGTTGGCACGGAAACTGCAAAGTACAAAGACAAGATTTATTAACCCTTAAGGGTGGTCCTACAATCCATACAACACTCTTCAGTATTGCATAGAGTAGCACAAAGAACTTACGTACATGGTCCCCTTTTATACACAATAGAGGGGCTCATAAGTGGGTGGATACAACATGAGGTCGAAGAACATTACCATTTATGGTCATTTTCGATACTGAATCAATATGTGTGGGCGGAGCTAACACACTCCTTGAGCCCGCGAAGACATGGTCAAGCAAGGCTAACTGATAACAGATGTGGTCAAGTCTGGGCATGCGCCAGATGGACAAAGGAGCTATTTATAGACTGTTACTGGGCAGATTACAAGAGCAACTAACACAGAGGTTGGACTCTTCTCGTGGTGAACACGTGGAGGCATGACAATACAAAATGGAGTCCGAACTTCGGTCAACATAACAGAGAAAACATGCTCTAAAGGAAGGGAACTAATGTCTTTAGTAAATGCTTAATCACATCGTTGTTTTAATTTACAACATAGCTAAGGTCTTAGACTCGTACTCTGGCCTAATGGTTAAGGTCTTAACTCTTACTCTGGCCTACTGGTTAAGGTCTTAACTCTTACTCTGGCCTAATAGCTAAGGTCTTAGACTCGTACTCTGGCCTAATGGTTAAGGTATTAACTCTTACTCTGGCCTACTGGTTAAGGTCTTAACTCTTACTCTGGCCTACTGGTTAAGGTCTTAACTCTTACTCTGGCCCAATAGCTAAGGTCTTAACTCTTACGCTGGCGTAATAGCTAAGGTCTTAGACTCGTACTCTGGCCTAATGGTTAAGGTCTTAACTCTTACTCTGGCCTAATAGCTAAGGTCTTAAATCTTACTCTGGCCTAATAGCTAAGGTCTTAGACTCGTACTCTGGCCTAATAGCTAAGGTCTTAACTCTTACTCTGGCCTAATAGCTAAGGTCTTAAATCTTACTCTGGCCTAATAGCTAAGGTCTTAGACTGGTACTCTGGCCTAATAGCTAAGGTCTTAGACTCGTACTCTGACCTACTGGTTAAGGTCTTAACTCTTACTCTGGCCTAATAGCTAAAGTCTTAGACTCGTACTCTGGCCTAATGGTTAAGGTCTTAACTCTTACTCTGGCCTATTGGTTAAGGTCTTAACTCTTACTCTGGCCTAATAGCTAAGGTCTTAACTCTTACTCTGGCCTAATAGCTAAGGTCTTAACTCTTACTCTGGCCTAATAGCTAAGGTCTTAGACTCATACTCTGGCCTAATGGTTAAGGTCTTAACTCTTACTCTGGCCTACTTGTTAAGGTCTTAACTCTTACTCTGGCCTAAAAGCTAAGGGCTTAGACTTGTACTCTGGCCTAATGGTTAAGGTCTTAACTCTTACTCTGGCATACTGGTTAAGGTCTTAACTCTTACTCTGGCCCAATAGCTAAGGTCTTAACTCTTACGCTGGCCTAATAGCAAAGGTATTAGACTCGTACTCTGGCCTAATGGTTAAGGTCTTAACTCTTACTCTGGCCTAATAGTTAAGGTCCTAACTCTTATTCTGGCCTAATAGCTAAGGTCTTAGACTCGTACTATGGCCTACAGGTGAAGGTCTTAACTCTTACTCTGGCCTACTGGTTAAGGTCTTAACTCTTACTCTGGCCTAATAGCTAAGGTCTTAGACTCGTACTCTGGCCTAATGGTTAAGGTCTTAAGTCTTACTCTGGCCTACTGGTTAAGGTCTTAACTCTTACTCTGGCCTACTGGTTAAGGTCTTAACTCGTACTCTGGCCTAATAGCTAAGGTCTCAACTCTTACTCTGGCCTAATAGCTAAGGTCTTAGACTCGTACTATGGCCTACAGGTTAAGGGCTTAACTCTTACTCTGGCCTAATAGCTAAGGTCTTAGACTCGTACTCTGGCCTAATGGTGAAGGTCTTAACTCTTACTCTGGCCTACTGGTTAAGGTCTTAACACTTACTCTGACCTAATAGCTAAGGTCTTAACTCTTACTCTTGCCTACTGCTTAACGTCTTAACTCCTACTCTGGCCTAATAGCTAAGGTCTTAACTCTTACTTTGGCCTAATAGCTAAGGTTTTAGACTCGTACTCTGACCAAATGGTTAAGGTCTTAACTTTTACTCTGCCTACTGGTTAAGGTCTTAACTCTTACTCTGGCCTAATAGCTAAGGTCTTAGACTCTTACTCTGGCCTACTGGTTAAGGTCTTAACTCTTACTCTGGCCTACTGGTTAAGGTCTTAACTCTTACTCTGGCCTAATAGATAAGGTCTTAACTCTTACGCTGGCCTAATAGCTAAGGTCTTAACTCTTACTCTGGCCGAATAGCTAAGGTCTTAGACTCATACTCTGGCCTAATGGTTAAGGTCTTAACTCTTACTCTGGCCTAATATCTAAGGTCTTAACTCTTACTCTGGCCTAATAGCTAAGGTCTTAGACTCGTACTCTGGCCTAATATTTATGGTCTTAACTTTTACTCTGGCCTAATAGCTAAGGTCTTAGACTGCTACTCTGGCCTAATAGCTAAGGTCTTAGACTCGTACTCTGACCTACTGGTTAAGGTCTTAACTCGTACTCTGGCCTAATAGCTAAGGTCTTAGACTCGTACTCTGGCCTACTGGTCAAGGTCTTAACTCTTACTCTGGCCTACTGGTTAAGGTGTTAACTCTTACTCTGGCCTACTGGATAAGGTCTTAACTCTTACTCTGGCCTAATAGCTAAGGTCTTAACTCTTACTCTTGCCTAATAGTTAAGGTCTTAACTCTTACTCTTGCCTACTGCTTAACGTCTTAACTCCTACTCTGGCCTCATAGCTAAGGTCTTAACTCCTACTCTGGCCTACTGGTTAAGGTCTTAACTCTTACTTTGGCCTAATAGCTAAGGTTTTAGACTCGTACTCTGGCCTAATGGTTAAGGTCTTAAGTCTTACTCTGGCCTACTGGTTAAGGTCTAAACTCTTACTCTGGCCTAATAGCTAAGGTCTTAGACTCTCACTCTGGCCTACTGGTTAAGGTCTTAACTCTTACTCTGGCCTACTGGTTAAGTTCTTAACTCTTACTCTGGCCTAATAGCTAAGGTCTTAACTCTTACGCTGGCCTAATAGCTAAGGTCTTAACTCTTACTCTGGCCGAATAGCTAAGGTGTTAGACTCGTACTATGGCCTACAGGTTAAGGGCTTAACTCTTACTCTGGCCTAATAGCTAAAGTCTTAGACTCGTACTCTGGCCTAATGGTTAAGGTCTTAACTCTTACTCTGGCCTACTGGTTAAGTCTTAACTCTTACTCTGACCTAATAGCTAAGGTCTTAACTCTTACTCTTGCCTACTGCTTAACGTCTTAACTGATACTCTGGCCTAATAGCTAAGGTCTTAACTCTTACTTTGGCCTAATAGCTAAGGTTTTAGACTCGTACTCTGACCTAATGGTTAAGGTCTTAACTCTTACTCTGGCCTACTGGTTAAGGTCTTAACTCTTACTCTGGCCTAATAGCTAAGGTCTTAGACTCTTACTCTGGCCTACTGGTTAAGGTCTTAACTCTTACTCTGGCCTACTGGTTAAGGTCTTAACTCTTACTCTGGCCTAATAGCTAAGGTCTTAACTCTTACGCTGGCCGAATAGCTAAGGTCTTAGACTCATACTCTGGCCTAATGGTTAAGGTCTTAACTCTTACTCTGGCCTAATATCTAAGGTCTTAACTCTTACTCTGGCCTAATAGCTAAGGTCTTAGACTCGTACTCTGGCCTAATATTTATGGTCTTAACTCTTACTCTGGCCTAATAGCTAAGGTCTTAGACTGCTACTCTGGCCTTATAGCTAAGGTCTTAGACTCGTACTCTGACCTACTGGTTAAGGTCTTAACTCGTACTCTGGCCTAATAGCTAAGGTCTTAGACTCGTACTCTGGCCTACTGGTCAAGGTCTTAACTCTTACTCTGGCCAACTGGTTAAGGTGTTAACTCTTACATTGGCCTACTGGTTAAGGTCTTAACTCCTACTCTGGACTACTGGTTAAGGTCTTAACTCTTACTCTGGCCTAATAGCTAATGTCTTAGACTCGTACTCTGGCCTAATAGCTAAGGTCTTAACTCTTACTCTGGCCTAATAGCTAAGGTCTTAGACTCGTACTCTGGTCTAATGGTTAAGGTCTTAACTCTTACTCTGGCCTACTGGTTAAGGTCTTAACTCTTACTCTGGCCTAATAGCTAAAGTCTTAGACTCGTACTCTGGCCTAATGGTTAAGGTCTTAACTCTTACTCTGGCCTATTGGTTAAGGTCTTAACTCTTACTCTGGCCTAATAACTAAGGTCTTAACTCTTACTCTGGCCTAATAGCTACGGTCTTAACTCTTACTCTGGCCTAATAGCTAAGGTCTTAACTCTTACTCTGGCCTAATAGCTAAGGTCTTAGACTCATACTCTGGCCTAATGGTTAAGGTCTTAACTCTTACTCTGGTCTACTGGTTAAGGTCTTAACTCATACTCTGGCCTAATAGCTAAGGGCTTAGACTCGTACTCTGGCCTAATGGTTAAGGTCTTAACTCTTACTTTGGCCTACTGGTTAAGGTCTTAGACTCCTACTCTGGCCTATTGGTTAAGGTCTTAACTCTTACTCTGGCCCAATAACTAAGGTCTTAACTCTTACTCTGGCCTAATAGCTAAGGTCTTAACTCTTACTCTGGCCTAATAGCTAAGGTCTTAGAATCATACTCTGGCCTAATGGTTAAGGTCTTAACTCTTACTCTGGCCTACTGGTTAAGGTCTTAACTCTTACTCTGGCCTAATAGGTAAGGGCTTAGACTCATACTCTGGCCTAATGGTTAAGGTCTTAACTCTTACTCTGGCCTAATAGTTAAGGTCTTAGACTGGTACTCTGGCCTAAAAGCTAAGGTCTTAGACTTGTACTCTAACCTACTGGTTAAGGTCTTAACTCGTACTCTGGCCTAATAGCTAAGGTCTTAGACTCGTACTCTGGCCTACTGGTCAAGGTCTTAACTCTTACTCTGGCCTACTGGTTAAGGTCTTATCTCTTACTCTGGCCTAATGGTTAGTGTCTTAACTCCTACTCTGGCCTAATAGCTAATGTCTTAGAGTCGTACTCTGGCCTAATAGCTAAGGTCTTAACTCTTACTCTGGCCTAATAGCTAAGGTCTTAGACTCGTACTCTGGCCTACTGGTTAAGGTCTTAACTCTTACTCTGACCTAATAACTAAGGTCTTAACTCTTACTCTGGCCTAATAGCTACGGTCTTAACTCTTACTCTGGCCTAATAGCTAAGGTCTTAACTCTTACTCTGGCCTAATAGCTAAGGTCTTAGACTCATACTCTGGCCTAATGGTTAAGGTCTTAACTCTTACTCTGGTCTACTGGTTAAGGTCTTAACTCATACTCTGGCCTAATAGCTAAGGGCTTAGACTCGTACTCTGGCCTAATGGTTAAGGTCTTAACTCTTACTTTGGCCTACTGGTTAAGGTCTTAGACTCCTACTCTGGCCCATTGGTTAAGGTCTTAACTCTTACTCTGGCCCAATAACTAAGGTCTTAACTCTTACTCTGGCCTAATAGCTAAGGTCTTAAATCTTACTCTGGCCTAATAGCAAAGATCTTAGACTCGTAATCTGCCCTAATGGTTAAGGTCTTAACTCTTTCTCTGGCCTAATAGCTAAGGTCTTAACTCTTACTCTGGCCTAATAGCTAAGGTCTTAGACTCGTACTCTGGCCTAATGGTTAAGGTCTTAACTCTTACTCTGGCCTAATAGCTAAGGTCTTAGACTGGTACTCTGGCCTAATAGCTAAGGTCTTAGACTCGTACTCTAACCTACTGGTTAAGGTCTTAACTCGTACTCTGGCCTAATAGCTAAAGTCTTAGACTCGTACTCTGGCCTACTGGTCAAGGTCTTAACTCTTACTCTGGCCAACTGGTTAAGGTCTTATCTCTTACTCTGGCCTACTGGTTAATGTCTTAACTCCTACTCTGGCCTAATAGCTAATGTCTTAGAGTCGTACTCTGGCATAATAGCTAAGGTCTTAACTCTTACTCTGGCCTAATAGCTAAGGTCTTAGACTCGTACTCTGGTCTAATAGCTAAGGTCTTAACTCTTACTCTGGCCTAATAGCTAAGGTCTTAGACTCGTACTCTGGTCTAATGGTTAAGGTCTTAACTCTTACTCTGGCCTACTGGTTAAGGTCTTAACTCTTACTCTGGCCTAATAGCTAAAGTCTTAGACTCGTACTCTGGCCTAATGGTTAAGGTCTTAACTCTTACTCTGGCCTATTGGTTAAGGTCTTAACTCTTACTCTGGCCTAATAACTAAGGTCTTAACTCTTACTCTGGCCTAATAGCTACGGTCTTAACTCTTACTCTGGCCTAATAGCTAAGGTCTTAACTCTTACTCTGGCCTAATAGCTAAGGTCTTAGACTCATACTCTGGCCTAATGGTTAAGGTCTTAACTCTTACTCTGGTCTACTGGTTAAGGTCTTAACTCATACTCTGGCCTAATAGCTAAGGGCTTAGACTCGTACTCTGGCCTAATGGTTAAGGTCTTAACTCTTACTTTGGCCTACTGGTTAAGGTCTTAGACTCCTACTCTGGCCTATTGGTTAAGGTCTTAACTCTTACTCTGGCCCAATAACTAAGGTCTTAACTCTTGCTCTGGCCTAATAGCTAAGGTCTTAACTCTTACTCTGGCCTAATAGCTAAGGTCTTAGAATCATACTCTGGCCTAATGGTTAAGGTCTTAACTCTTACTCTGGCCTACTGGTTAAGGTCTTAACTCTTACTCTGGCCTAATAGCTAAAGTCTTAGACTCGTACTCTGGCCTAATGGTTAAGGTCTTAACTCTTACTCTGGCCTATTGGTTAAGGTCTTAACTCTTACTCTGGCCTAATAGCTAAGGTCTTAACTCTTACTCTGGCCTAATAGCTAAGGTCTTAACTCTTACTCTGGCCTAATAGCTAAGGTCTTAGACTCATACTCTGGCCTAATGGTTAAGGTCTTAACTCTTACTCTGGCCTACTGGTTAAGGTCTTAACTCTTACTCTGGCCTAAAAGCTAAGGGCTTAGACTTGTACTCTGGCCTAATGGTTAAGGTCTTAACTCTTACTCTGGCCTACTGGTTAAGGTCTTAACTCTTACTCTGGCCCAATAGCTAAGGTCTTAACTCTTACGCTGGCCTAATAGCAAAGGTATTAGACTCGTACTCTGGCCTAATGGTTAAGGTCTTAACTCTTACTCTGGCCTAATAGTTAAGGTCCTAACTCTTATTCTGGCCTAATAGCTAAGGTCTTAGACTCGTACTATGGCCTACAGGTGAAGGTCTTAACTCTTACTCTGGCCTACTGGTTAAGGTCTTAACTCTTACTCTGGCCTAATAGCTAAGGTCTTAGACTCGTACTCTGGCCTAATGGTTAAGGTCTTAAGTCTTACTCTGGCCTACTGGTTAAGGTCTTAACTCTTACTCTGGCCTACTGGTTAAGGTCTTAACTCGTACTCTGGCCTAATAGCTAAGGTCTCAACTCTTACTCTGGCCTAATAGCTAAGGTCTTAGACTCGTACTATGGCCTATAGGTTAAGGGCTTAACTCTTACTCTGGCCTAATAGCTAAGGTCTTAGACTCGTACTCTGGCCTAATGGTGAAGGTCTTAACTCTTACTCTGGCCTACTGGTTAAGGTCTTAACACTTACTCTGACCTAATAGCTAAGGTCTTAACTCTTACTCTTGCCTACTGCTTAACGTCTTAACTCCTACTCTGGCCTAATAGCTAAGGTCTTAACTCTTACTTTGGCCTAATAGCTAAGGTTTTAGACTCGTACTCTGACCAAATGGTTAAGGTCTTAACTTTTACTCTGCCTACTGGTTAAGGTCTTAACTCTTACTCTGGCCTAATAGCTAAGGTCTTAGACTCTTACTCTGGCCTACTGGTTAAGGTCTTAACTCTTACGCTGGCCTAATAGCTAAGGTCTTAACTCTTACTCTGGCCGAATAGCTAAGGTCTTAGACTCATACTCTGGCCTAATGGTTAAGGTCTTAACTCTTACTCTGGCCTAATAGCTAAGGTCTTAGACTCGTACTCTGGCCTAATATTTATGGTCTTAACTTTTACTCTGGCCTAATAGCTAAGGTCTTAGACTGCTACTCTGGCCTAATAGCTAAGGTCTTAGACTCGTACTCTGACCTACTGGTTAAGGTCTTAACTCGTACTCTGGCCTAATAGCTAAGGTCTTAGACTCGTACTCTGGCCTACTGGTCAAGGTCTTAACTCTTACTCTGGCCTACTGGTTAAGTTGTTAACTCTTACTCTGGCCTACTGGATAAGGTCTTAACTCTTACTCTGGCCTAATAGCTAAGGTCTTAACTCTTACTCTTGCCTAATAGTTAAGGTCTTAACTCTTACTCTTGCCTACTGCTTAACGTCTTAACTCCTACTCTGGCCTCATAGCTAAGGTCTTAACTCCTACTCTGGCCTACTGGTTAAGGTCTTAACTCTTACTTTGGCCTAATAGCTAAGGTTTTAGACTCGTACTCTGGCCTAATGGTTAAGGTCTTAAGTCTTACTCTGGCCTACTGGTTAAGGTCTAAACTCTTACTCTGGCCTAATAGCTAAGGTCTTAGACTCTCACTCTGGCCTACTGGTTAAGGTCTTAACTCTCACTCTGGCCTACTGGTTAAGGTCTTAACTCTTACTCTGGCCTACTGGTTAAGTTCTTAACTCTTACTCTGGCCTAATAGCTAAGGTCTTAACTCTTACGCTGGCCTAATAGCTAAGGTCTTAACTCTTACTCTGGCCGAATAGCTAAGGTGTTAGACTCGTACTATGGCCTACAGGTTAAGGGCTTAACTCTTACTCTGGCCTAATAGCTAAAGTCTTAGACTCGTACTCTGGCCTAATGGTTAAGGTCTTAACTCTTACTCTGGCCTACTGGTTAAGGTCTTAACTCTTACTCTGACCTAATAGCTAAGGTCTTAACTCTTACTCTTGCCTACTGCTTAACGTCTTAACTGATACTCTGGCCTAATAGCTAAGGTCTTAACTCTTACTTTGGCCTAATAGCTAAGGTTTTAGACTCGTACTCTGACCTAATGGTTAGGGTCTTAACTCTTACTCTGGCCTACTGGTTAAGGTCTTAACTCTTACTCTGGCCTAATAGCTAAGGTCTTAGACTCTTACTCTGGCCTACTGGTTAAGGTCTTAACTCTTACTCTGGCCTACTGGTTAAGGTCTTAACTCTTACTCTGGCCTAATAGCTAAGGTCTTAACTCTTACGCTGGCCGAATAGCTAAGGTCTTAGACTCATACTCTGGCCTAATGGTTAAGGTCTTAACTCTTACTCTGGCCTAATATCTAAGGTCTTAACTCTTACTCTGGCCTAATAGCTAAGGTCTTAGACTCGTACTCTGGCCTAATATTTATGGTCTTAACTCTTACTCTGGCCTAATAGCTAAGGTCTTAGACTGCTACTCTGGCCTTATAGCTAAGGTCTTAGACTCGTACTCTGACCTACTGGTTAAGGTCTTAACTCGTACTCTGGCCTAATAGCTAAGGTCTTAGACTCGTACTCTGGCCTACTGGTCAAGGTCTTAACTCTTACTCTGGCCAACTGGTTAAGGTGTTAACTCTTACATTGGCCTACTGGTTAAGGTCTTAACTCCTACTCTGGCCTACTGGTTAAGGTCTTAACTCTTACTCTGGCCTAATAGCTAATGTCTTAGACTCGCACTCTGGCCTAATAGCTAAGGTCTTAACTCTTACTCTGGCCTAATAGCTAAGGTCTTAGACTCGTACTCTGGTCTAATGGTTAAGGTCTTAACTCTTACTCTGGCCTACTGGTTAAGGTCTTAACTCTTACTCTGGCCTAATAGCTAAAGTCTTAGACTCGTACTCTGGCCTAATGGTTAAGGTCTTAACTCTTACTCTGGCCTATTGGTTAAGGTCTTAACTCTTACTCTGGCCTAATAACTAAGGTCTTAACTCTTACTCTGGCCTAATAGCTACGGTCTTAACTCTTACTCTGGCCTAATAGCTAAGGTCTTAACTCTTACTCTGGCCTAATAGCTAAGGTCTTAGACTCATACTCTGGCCTAATGGTTAAGGTCTTAACTCTTACTCTGGTCTACTGGTTAAGGTCTTAACTCATACTCTGGCCTAATAGCTAAGGGCTTAGACTCGTACTCTGGCCTAATGGTTAAGGTCTTAACTCTTACTTTGGCCTACTGGTTAAGGTCTTAGACTCCTACTCTGGCCTATTGGTTAAGGTCTTAACTCTTACTCTGGCCCAATAACTAAGGTCTTAACTCTTACTCTGGCCTAATAGCTAAGGTCTTAACTCTTACTCTGGCCTAATAGCTAAGGTCTTAGAATCATACTCTGGCCTAATGGTTAAGGTCTTAACTCTTACTCTGGCCTACTGGTTAAGGTCTTAACTCTTACTCTGGCCTAATAGGTAAGGGCTTAGACTCATACTCTGGCCTAATGGTTAAGGTCTTAACTCTTACTCTGGCCTAATAGCTAAGGTCTTAGACTGGTACTCTGGCCTAAAAGCTAAGGTCTTAGACTCGTACTCTAACCTACTGGTTAAGGTCTTAACTCGTACTCTGGCCTAATAGCTAAGGTCTTAGACTCGTACTCTGGCCTACTGGTCAAGGTCTTAACTCTTACTCTGGCCTACTGGTTAAGGTCTTATCTCTTACTCTGGCCTACTGGTTAATGTCTTAACTCCTACTCTGGCCTAATAGCTAATGTCTTAGAGTCGTACTCTGGCCTAATAGCTAAGGTCTTAACTCTTACTCTGGCCTAATAGCTAAGGTCTTAGACTCGTACTCTGGCCTACTGGTTAAGGTCTTAACTCTTACTCTGACCTAATAACTAAGGTCTTAACTCTTACTCTGGCCTAATAGCTACGGTCTTAACTCTTACTCTGGCCTAATAGCTAAGGTCTTAACTCTTACTCTGGCCTAATAGCTAAGGTCTTAGACTCATACTCTGGCCTAATGGTTAAGGTCTTAACTCTTACTCTGGTCTACTGGTTAAGGTCTTAACTCATACTCTGGCCTAATAGCTAAGGGCTTAGACTCGTACTCTGGCCTAATGGTTAAGGTCTTAACTCTTACTTTGGCCTACTGGTTAAGGTCTTAGACTCCTACTCTGGCCTATTGGTTAAGGTCTTAACTCTTACTCTGGCCCAATAACTAAGGTCTTAACTCTTACTCTGGCCTAATAGCTAAGGTCTTAAATCTTACTCTGGCCTAATAGCAAAGATCTTAGACTCGTAATCTGGCCTAATGGTTAAGGTCTTAACTCTTTCTCTGGCCTAATAGCTAAGGTCTTAACTCTTACTCTGGCCTAATAGCTAAGGTCTTAGACTCGTACTCTGGCCTAATGGTTAAGGTCTTAACTCTTACTCTGGCCTAATAGCTAAGGTCTTAGACTGGTACTCTGGCCTAATAGCTAAGGTCTTAGACTCGTACTCTAACCTACTGGTTAAGGTCTTAACTCGTACTCTGGCCTAATAGCTAAAGTCTTAGACTCGTACTCTGGCCTACTGGTCAAGGTCTTAACTCTTACTCTGGCCAACTGGTTAAGGTCTTATCTCTTACTCTGGCCTACTGGTTAATGTCTTAACTCCTACTCTGGCCTAATAGCTAATGTCTTAGAGTCGTACTCTGGCATAATAGCTAAGGTCTTAACTCTTACTCTGGCCTAATAGCTAAGGTCTTAGACTCGTACTCTGGTCTAATAGCTAAGGTCTTAACTCTTACTCTGGCCTAATAGCTAAGGTCTTAGACTCGTACTCTGGTCTAATGGTTAAGGTCTTAACTCTTACTCTGGCCTACTGGTTAAGGTCTTAACTCTTACTCTGGCCTAATAGCTAAAGTCTTAGACTCGTACTCTGGCCTAATGGTTACGGTCTTAACTCTTACTCTGGCCTATTGGTTAAGGTCTTAACTCTTACTCTGGCCTAATAACTAAGGTCTTAACTCTTACTCTGGCCTAATAGCTACGGTCTTAACTCTTACTCTGGCCTAATAGCTAAGGTCTTAACTCTTACTCTGGCCTAATAGCTAAGGTCTTAGACTCATACTCTGGCCTAATGGTTAAGGTCTTAACTCTTACTCTGGTCTACTGGTTAAGGTCTTAACTCATACTCTGGCCTAATAGCTAAGGGCTTAGACTCGTACTCTGGCCTAATGGTTAAGGTCTTAACTCTTACTTTGGCCTACTGGTTAAGGTCTTAGACTCCTACTCTGGCCTATTGGTTAAGGTCTTAACTCTTACTCTGGCCCAATAACTAAGGTCTTAACTCTTACTCTGGCCTAATAGCTAAGGTCTTAACTCTTACTCTGGCCTAATAGCTAAGGTCTTAGAATCATACTCTGGCCTAATGGTTAAGGTCTTAACTCTTACTCTGGCCTACTGGTTAAGGTCTTAACTCTTACTCTGGCCTAATAGGTAAGGGCTTAGACTCATACTCTGGCCTAATGGTTAAGGTCTTAACTCTTACTCTGGCCTAATAGCTAAGGTCTTAGACTGGTACTCTGGCCTAAAAGCGAAGGTCTTAGACTCGTACTCTAACCTACTGGTTAAGGTCTTAACTCGTACTCTGGCCTAATAGCTAAGGTCTTAGACTCGTACTCTGGCCTACTGGTCAAGGTCTTAACTCTTACTCTGGCCTACTGGTTAAGGTCTTATCTCTTACTCTGGCCTACTGGTTAATGTCTTAACTCCTACTCTGGCCTAATAGCTAATGTCTTAGAGTCGTACTCTGGCCTAATAGCTAAGGTCTTAACTCTTACTCTGGCCTAATAGCTAAGGTCTTAGACTCGTACTCTGGCCTACTGGTTAAGGTCTTAACTCTTACTCTGACCTAATAACTAAGGTCTTAACTCTTACTCTGGCCTAATAGCTACGGTCTTAACTCTTACTCTGGCCTAATAGCTAAGGTCTTAACTCTTACTCTGGCCTACTGGTTAAGGTCTTAACTCTTACTCTGGCCCAATAGCTAAGGTCTTAACTCTTACGCTGGCGTAATAGCTAAGGTCTTAGACTCGTACTCTGGCCTAATGGTTAAGGTCTTAACTCTTACTCTGGCCTAATAGCTAAGGTCTTAAATCTTACTCTGGCCTAATAGCTAAGGTCTTAGACTCGTACTCTGGCCTAATAGCTAAGGTCTTAACTCTTACTCTGGCCTAATAGCTAAGGTCTTAAATCTTACTCTGGCCTAATAGCTAAGGTCTTAGACTGGTACTCTGGCCTAATAGCTAAGGTCTTAGACTCGTACTCTGACCTACTGGTTAAGGTCTTAACTCTTACTCTGGCCTAATAGCTAAAGTCTTAGACTCGTACTCTGGCCTAATGGTTAAGGTCTTAACTCTTACTCTGGCCTATTGGTTAAGGTCTTAACTCTTACTCTGGCCTAATAGCTAAGGTCTTAACTCTTACTCTGGCCTAATAGCTAAGGTCTTAGACTCATACTCTGGCCTAATGGTTAAGGTCTTAACTCTTACTCTGGCCTACTGGTTAAGGTCTTAACTCTTACTCTGGCCTAAAAGCTAAGGGCTTAGACTTGTACTCTGGCCTAATGGTTAAGGTCTTAACTCTTACTCTGGCCTACTGGTTAAGGTCTTAACTCTTACTCTGGCCCAATAGCTAAGGTCTTAACTCTTACGCTGGCCTAATAGCAAAGGTATTAGACTCGTACTCTGGCCTAATGGTTAAGGTCTTAACTCTTACTCTGGCCTAATAGTTAAGGTCCTAACTCTTATTCTGGCCTAATAGCTAAGGTCTTAGACTCGTACTATGGCCTACAGGTGAAGGTCTTAACTCTTACTCTGGCCTACTGGTTAAGGTCTTAACTCTTACTCTGGCCTAATAGCTAAGGTCTTAGACTCGTACTCTGGCCTAATGGTTAAGGTCTTAAGTCTTACTCTGGCCTACTGGTTAAGGTCTTAACTCTTACTCTGGCCTACTGGTTAAGGTCTTAACTCGTACTCTGGCCTAATAGCTAAGGTCTCAACTCTTACTCTGGCCTAATAGCTAAGGTCTTAGACTCATACTATGGCCTACAGGTTAAGGGCTTAACTCTTACTCTGGCCTAATAGCTAAGGTCTTAGACTCGTACTCTGGCCTAATGGTGAAGGTCTTAACTCTTACTCTGGCCTACTGGTTAAGGTCTTAACACTTACTCTGACCTAATAGCTAAGGTCTTAACTCTTACTCTTGCCTACTGCTTAACGTCTTAACTCCTACTCTGGCCTAATAGCTAAGGTCTTAACTCTTACTTTGGCCTAATAGCTAAGGTTTTAGACTCGTACTCTGACCAAATGGTTAAGGTCTTAACTTTTACTCTGGCCTACTGGTTAAGGTCTTAACTCTTACTCTGGCCTAATAGCTAAGGTCTTAGACTCTTACTCTGGCCTACTGGTTAAGGTCTTAACTCTTACTCTGGCCTACTGGTTAAGGTCTTAACTCTTACTCTGGCCTAATAGATAAGGTCTTAACTCTTACGCTGGCCTAATAGCTAAGGTCTTAACTCTTACTCTGGCCGAAAAGCTAAGGTCTTAGACTCATACTCTGGCCTAATGGTTAAGGTCTTAACTCTTACTCTGGCCTAATATCTAAGGTCTTAACTCTTACTCTGGCCTAATAGCTAAGGTCTTAGACTCGTACTCTGGCCTAATATTTATGGTCTTAACTTTTACTCTGGCCTAATAGCTAAGGTCTTAGACTGCTACTCTGGCCTAATAGCTAAGGTCTTAGACTCGTACTCTGACCTACTGGTTAAGGTCTTAACTCGTACTCTGGCCTAATAGCTAAGGTCTTAGACTCGTACTCTGGCCTACTGGTCAAGGTCTTAACTCTTACTCTGGCCTACTGGTTAAGGTGTTAACTCTTACTCTGGCCTACTGGATAAGGTCTTAACTCTTACTCTGGCCTAATAGCTAAGGTCTTAACTCTTACTCTTGCCTAATAGTTAAGGTCTTAACTCTTACTCTTGCCTACTGCTTAACGTCTTAACTCCTACTCTGGCCTCATAGCTAAGGTCTTAACTCCTACTCTGGCCTACTGGTTAAGGTCTTAACTCTTACTTTGGCCTAATAGCTAAGGTTTTAGACTCGTACTCTGGCCTAATGGTTAAGGTCTTAAGTCTTACTCTGGCCTACTGGTTAAGGTCTAAACTCTTACTCTGGCCTAATAGCTAAGGTCTTAGACTCTCACTCTGGCCTACTGGTTAAGGTCTTAACTCTTACTCTGGCCTACTGGTTACGTTCTTAACTCTTACTCTGGCCTAATAGCTAAGGTCTTAACTCTTACGCTGGCCTAATAGCTAAGGTCTTAACTCTTACTCTGGCCGAATAGCTAAGGTGTTAGACTCGTACTATGGCCTACAGGTTAAGGGCTTAACTCTTACTCTGGCCTAATAGCTAAAGTCTTAGACTCGTACTCTGGCCTAATGGTTAAGGTCTTAACTCTTACTCTGGCCTACTGGTTAAGGTCTTAACTCTTACTCTGACCTAATAGCTAAGGTCTTAACTCTTACTCTTGCCTACTGCTTAACGTCTTAACTGATACTCTGGCCTAATAGCTAAGGTCTTAACTCTTACTTTGGCCTAATAGCTAAGGTTTTAGACTCGTACTCTGACCTAATGGTTAAGGTCTTAACTCTTACTCTGGCCTACTGGTTAAGGTCTTAACTCTTACTCTGGCCTAATAGCTAAGGTCTTAGACTCTTACTCTGGCCTACTGGTTAAGGTCTTAACTCTTACTCTGGCCTACTGGTTAAGGTCTTAACTCTTACTCTGGCCTAATAGCTAAGGTCTTAACTCTTACGCTGGCCGAATAGCTAAGGTCTTAGACTCATACTCTGGCCTAATGGTTAAGGTCTTAACTCTTACTCTGGCCTAATATCTAAGGTCTTAACTCTTACTCTGGCCTAATAGCTAAGGTCTTAGACTCGTACTCTGGCCTAATATTTATGGTCTTAACTCTTACTCTGGCCTAATAGCTAAGGTCTTAGACTGCTACTCTGGCCTTATTGCTAAGGTCTTAGACTCGTACTCTGACCTACTGGTTAAGGTCTTAACTCGTACTCTGGCCTAATAGCTAAGGTCTTAGACTCGTACTCTGGCCTACTGGTCAAGGTCTTAACTCTTACTCTGGCCAACTGGTTAAGGTGTTAACTCTTACATTGGCCTACTGGTTAAGGTCTTAACTCCTACTCTGGCCTACTGGTTAAGGTCTTAACTCTTACTCTGGCCTAATAGCTAATGTCTTAGACTCGTACTCTGGCCTAATAGCTAAGGTCTTAACTCTTACTCTGGCCTAATAGCTAAGGTCTTAGACTCGTACTCTGGTCTAATGGTTAAGGTCTTAACTCTTACTCTGGCCTACTGGTTAAGGTCTTAACTCTTACTCTGGCCTAATAGCTAAAGTCTTAGACTCGTACTCTGGCCTAATGGTTAAGGTCTTAACTCTTACTATGGCCTATTGGTTAAGGTCTTAACTCTTACTCTGGCCTAATAACTAAGGTCTTAACTCTTACTCTGGCCTAATAGCTACGGTCTTAACTCTTACTCTGGCCTAATAGCTAAGGTCTTAACTCTTACTCTGGCCTAATAGCTAAGGTCTTAGACTCATACTCTGGCCTAATGGTTAAGGTCTTAACTCTTACTCTGGTCTACTGGTTAAGGTCTTAACTCATACTCTGGCCTAATAGCTAAGGGCTTAGACTCGTACTCTGGCCTAATGGTTAAGGTCTTAACTCTTACTTTGGCCTACTGGTTAAGGTCTTAGACTCCTACTCTGGCCTATTGGTTAAGGTCTTAACTCTTACTCTGGCCCAATAACTAAGGTCTTAACTCTTACTCTGGCCTAATAGCTAAGGTCTTAACTCTTACTCTGGCCTAATAGCTAAGGTCTTAGAATCATACTCTGGCCTAATGGTTAAGGTCTTAACTCTTACTCTGGCCTACTGGTTAAGGTCTTAACTCTTACTCTGGCCTAATAGGTAAGGGCTTAGACTGGTACTCTGGCCTAAAAGCTAAGGTCTTAGACTCGTACTCTAACCTACTGGTTAAGGTCTTAACTCGTACTCTGGCCTAATAGCTAAGGTCTTAGACTCGTACTCTGGCCTACTGGTCAAGGTCTTAACTCTTACTCTGGCCTACTGGTTAAGGTCTTATCTCTTACTCTGGCCTACTGGTTAATGTCTTAACTCCTACTCTGGCCTAATAGCTAATGTCTTAGAGTCGTACTCTGGCCTAATAGCTAAGGTCTTAACTCTTACTCTGGCCTAATAGCTAAGGTCTTAGACTCGTACTCTGGCCTACTGGTTAAGGTCTTAACTCTTACTCTGACCTAATAACTAAGGTCTTAACTCTTACTCTGGCCTAATAGCTACGGTCTTAACTCTTACTCTGGCCTAATAGCTAAGGTCTTAACTCTTACTCTGGCCTAATAGCTAAGGTCTTAGACTCATACTCTGGCCTAATGGTTAAGGTCTTAACTCTTACTCTGGTCTACTGGTTAAGGTCTTAACTCATACTCTGGCCTAATAGCTAAGGGCTTAGACTCGTACTCTGGCCTAATGGTTAAGGTCT
Source organism: Triturus cristatus (assembly GCF_964204655.1). Classification (NCBI taxonomy): domain Eukaryota; kingdom Metazoa; phylum Chordata; class Amphibia; order Caudata; family Salamandridae; genus Triturus; species Triturus cristatus. The sequence continues at coordinate 1,101,752,613 of NC_140589.1, read as the reverse complement.
TAACTCTTACTTTGGCCTACTGGTTAAGGTCTTAGACTCCTACTCTGGCCTATTGGTTAAGGTCCTAACTCTTACTCTGGCCCAATAACTAAGGTCTTAACTCTTACTCTGGCCTAATAGCTAAGGTCTTAACTCTTACTCTGGCCTAATAGCTAAGGTCTTAGAATCATACTCTGGCCTAATGGTTAAGGTCTTAACTCTTACTCTGGCCTACTGGTTAAGGTCTTAACTCTTACTCTGGCCTAATAGGTAAGGGCTTAGACTCATACTCTGGCCTAATGGTTAAGGTCTTAACTCTTACTCTGGCCTAATAGCTAAGGTCTTAGACTGGTACTCTGGCCTAAAAGCGAAGGTCTTAGACTCGTACTCTAACCTACTGGTTAAGGTCTTAACTCGTACTCTGGCCTAATAGCTAAGGTCTTAGACTCGTACTCTGGCCTACTGGTCAAGGTCTTAACTCTTACTCTGGCCTACTGGTTAAGGTCTTATCTCTTACTCTGGCCTACTGGTTAATGTCTTAACTCCTACTCTGGCCTAATAGCTAATGTCTTAGAGTCGTACTCTGGCCTAATAGCTAAGGTCTTAACTCTTACTCTGGCCTAATAGCTAAGGTCTTAGACTCGTACTCTGGCCTACTGGTTAAGGTCTTAACTCTTACTCTGACCTAATAACTAAGGTCTTAACTCTTACTCTGGCCTAATAGCTACGGTCTTAACTCTTACTCTGGCCTAATAGCTAAGGTCTTAACTCTTACTCTGGCCTAATAGCTAAGGTCTTAGACTCATACTCTGGCCTAATGGTTAAGGTCTTAACTCTTACTCTGGTCTACTGGTTAAGGTCTTAACTCATACTCTGGCCTAATAGCTAAGGGCTTAGACTCGTACTCTGGCCTAATGGTTAAGGTCTTAACTCTTACTTTGGCCTACTGGTTAAGGTCTTAGACTCCTACTCTGGCCTATTGGTTAAGGTCTTAACTCTTACTCTGGCCCAATAACTAAGGTCTTAACTCTTACTCTGGCCTAATAGCTAAGGTCTTAAATCTTACTCTGGCCTAATAGCAAAGATCTTAGACTCGTAATCTGGCCTAATGGTTAAGGTCTTAACTCTTTCTCTGGCCTAATAGCTAAGGTCTTAACTCTTACTCTGGCCTAATAGCTAAGGTCTTAGACTCGTACTCTGGCCTAATGGTTAAGGTCTTAACTCTTACTCTGGCCTAATAGCTAAGGTCTTAGACTGGTACTCTGGCCTAATAGCTAAGGTCTTAGACTCGTACTCTAACCTACTGGTTAAGGTCTTAACTCGTACTCTGGCCTAATAGCTAAAGTCTTAGACTCGTACTCTGGCCTACTGGTCAAGGTCTTAACTCTTACTCTGGCCAACTGGTTAAGGTCTTATCTCTTACTCTGGCCTACTGGTTAATGTCTTAACTCCTACTCTGGCCTAATAGCTAATGTCTTAGAGTCGTACTCTGGCATAATAGCTAAGGTCTTAACTCTTACTCTGGCCTAATAGCTAAGGTCTTAGACTCGTACTCTGGCCTAATGGTTAAAGTCTTAACTCTTACTCTGGCCTACTGGTTAAGGTCTTAACTCTTACTCTGGCCTAATAGCTAAGGTCTTAACTCTTACTCTTGCCTAATAGCTAAGGTCTTAACTCTTACTCTTGCCTACTGCTTAACGTCTTAACTCCTACTCTGGCCTAATAGCTAAGGTCTTAACTCCTACTCTGGCCTACTGGTTAAGGTCTTAACTCCTACTTTGGCCTAATAGCTAAGGTTTTAGACTCGTACTCTGGCCTACTGGTTAAGGTCTTAAGTCTTACTCTGGCCTACTGGTTAAGGTCTTAACTCTTACTCTGGCCTAATAGCTAAGGTCTTAGACTCTTACTCTGGCCTACTGGTTAAGGTCTTAACTCTTACTCTGGCCTACTGGTTAAGTTCTTAACTCTTACTCTGGCCTAATAGCTAAGGTCTTAACTCTTACGCTGGCCTAATAGCTAAGGTCTTAACTCTTACTCTGGCCGAATAGCTAAGGTGTTAGACTCGTACTATGGCCTACATGTTAAGGGCTTAACTCTTACTCTGGCCTAATAGCTAAGGTCTTAGACTCGTACTCTGGCCTAATGGTTAAGGTCTTAACTCTTACTCTGGCCTACTGGTTAAGGTCTTAACTCTTACTCTGACCTAATAGCTAAGGTCTTAACTCTTACTCTTGCCTACTGCTTAACGTCTTAACTCCTACTCTGGCCTAATAGCTAAGGTCTTAACTCTTACTTTGGCCTAATAGCTAAGGTTTTAGACTCGTACTCTGACCTAAAGGTTAAGGTCTCAACTCTTACTCTGGCCTACTGATTAAGGTCTTAACTCTTACTCTGGCCTAATAGCTAAGGTCTTAGACTCTTACTCTGGCCTACTGGTTAAGGTCTTAACTCTTACTCTGGCCTACTGGTTAAGGTCTGGCCTACTGGTTAAGGTCTTAACTCTTACTCTGGCCTACTGGTTAAGGTCTTAACTCTTACTCTGGCCTAATAGCTAAGGTCTTAACTCTTACGCTGGCCTAATAGCTAAGGTCTTATCTCTTACTCTGGCCGAATAGCTAAGGTCTTAGACTCATACTCTGGCCTAATGGTTAAGGTCTTAACTCTTACTCTGGCCTAATATCTAAGGTCTTAACTCTTACTCTGGCCTAATAGCTAAGGTCTTAGACTTGTACTCTGGCCTAATATTTATGGTCTTAACTCTTACTCTGGCCTAATAGCTGAGGTCTTAGACTGCTACTCTGGCCTAATAGCTAAGGTCTTAGACTCGTACTCTGACCTACTGGTTAAGGTCTTAACTCGTACTCTGGCCTAATAGCTAAGGTCTTAGACTCGTACTCTGGCCTACTGGTCAAGGTCTTAACTCTTACTCTGGCCTACTGGTTAAGGTGTTAACTCTTACATTGGCCTACTGGTTAAGGTCTTAACTCCTACTCTGGCCTACTGGTTAAGGTCTTAACTCTTACTCTGGACTAATAGCTAATGTCTTAGACTCATACTCTGGCCTAATAGCTAAGGTCTTAACTCTTACTCTGGCCTAATAGCTAAGGTCTTAGACTCGTACTCTGGCCTAATGGTTAAGGTCTTAACTCTTACTCTGGCCTACTGGTTAAGGTCTTAACTCTTACTCTGGCCTAATAGCTAAAGTCTTAGACTCGTACTCTGGCCTAATGGTTAAGGTCTTAACTCTTACTCTGGCCTATTGGTTAAGGTCTTAACTCTTACTCTGGCCTAATAGCTAATGTCTGAACTCGTACTCTGGCCTAATGGCTAAGGTCTTAGACTCATACTCTGGCCTAATGGTTAAGGTCTTAACTCTTACTCTGGTCTACTGGTTAAGGTCTTAACTCATACTCTGGCCTAATAGCTAAGGGCTTAGACTCGTACTCTGGCCTAATGGTTAAGGTCTTAACTCTTACTTTGGCCTACTGGTTAATGTCTTAGACTCCTACTCTGGCCTATTGGTTAAGGTCTTAACTCTTACTCTGGCCCAATAACTAAGGTCTTAACTCTTACTCTGGCCTAATAGCTAAGGTCTTAACTCTTACTCTGGCCTAATAGCTAAGATCGTAGACTCGTACTCTGGCCTAATGGTTAAGGTCTTAACTCTTACTCTGGCCTACTGGTTAAGGTCTTAACTCTTACTCTGGCCTAATAGCTAAGGTCTTAACTCTTACTCTTGCCTAATAGCTAAGGTCTTAACCCTTACTCTTGCCTACTGCTTAACGTCTTAACTCCTACTCTGGCCTCATAGCTAAGGTCTTAACTTCTACTCTGGCCTACTGGTTAAGGTCTTAACTCTTACTCTGGCCTACTGGTTAAGGTCTTAACTCTTACTCTGGCCTAATAGCTAAGGTCTTAGACTCTTACTCTGGCCTACTGGTTAAGGTCTTAACTCTTACTCTGGCCTACTGGTTAAGTTCTTAACTCTTACTCTGGCCTAATAGCTAAGGTCTTAACTCTTACGCTGGCCTAATAGCTAAGGTCTTAACTCTTACTCTGGCCGAATAGCTAAGGTGTTAGACTCGTACTCTGGCCTAATGGTTAAGGTCTTAACTCTTACTCTGGCCTAATAGCTAAGGTCTTAACTCTTACTCTGGCCTAATAGCTAAGGTCTTAGACTCGTACTCTGGCCTAATGTTTAAGGTCTTAACTCTTACTCTGGCCTAATAGCTAAGGTCTTAGACTGGTACTCTGGACTAATAGCTAATGTCTTAGACTCGTACTCTGACCTACTGGTTAAGGTCTTAACTCGTACTCTGGCCTAATATCTAAGGTCCTAGACTCGTACTCTGGCCTACTGGTCAAGGTCTTAACTCTTACTCTGGCCTACTGGTTAAGGTCTTAACTCTTACTTTGGCCTACTGGTTAAGGTCTTAACTCCTACGCTGGCCTACTGGTTAAGGTCTTAACTCTTACTCTGGCCTAATAGCTAAGGTCTTAAATCTTACTCTGGCCTAATAGCTAAGGTCTTTGACTCGTACTCTGGCCTAATAGCTAAGGTCTTAACACTTACTCTGGCCTAATAGCTAAGGTCTTAGACTCGTACTCTGGCCTAATGGTTAAGGTCTTAACTCTTACTCTGGCCTAATGGTTAGGGTCTTAACTCTTACTCTGGCCTACTTGTTAAGGTCTTAACTCTTACTCTGGCCTAATAGCTAAGGTCTTAGACTCGTACTCTGGCCTAATGGTTAAGGTCTTAACTCTTACTCTGGCCTATTGGTTAAGGTCTTATCTCTTACTCTGGCCTAATAACTAAGGTCTTAACTCTTACTCTGGCCTAATAGCTAAGGTCTTAACTCTTACTCTGGCCTAATAGCTAAGGTCTTAGACTCGTACTCTGGCCTAATGGTTAAGTTCTTAACTCTTACTCTGGCCTACTGGTTAAGGTCTTAACTCTTACTCTGGCCTAATAGCTAAGGGCTTAGACTCGTACTCTGGCCTAATGGTTAAGGTCTTAGCTCTTACGCTGGCCTACTGGTTAAGGTCTTAACTCTTACTCTGGCCAAATAGCTAAGGTCTTAACTCTTACTCTGGCCTAATAGCAAAGGTATTAGACTCGTAATCTGGCCTAATGGTTAAGGTCTTAACTCTTACTCTGGCCTAATAGCTAAGGTCTTAACTCTTAATCTGGCCTAATAGCTAAGGTCTTAGACTCGTACTATGGCCTACAGGTTAAGGTCTTAACTCTTACTCTGGCCTACTGGTTAAGGTCTTAACTCTTACTCTGGCCTAATAGCTAAGGTGTTAGAATCGTACTCTGGTCTAATGGTTAAGGTCTTAACTCTTACTCTTGCCTACTGGTTAAGGTCTTAACTCTTACTCTGGCCTAATAGCTAAGGTCTTAAATCTTACTCTGGCCTAATAGCAAAGATCTTAGACTTGTAATCTGGCATAATGGTTAAGGTCTTAACTCTTACTCTGGTATAATAGCTAAGGTCTTAACTCTTACTCTGGCCTAATAGCTAAGGTCTTAGACTTGTACTCTGGCCTAATGGTTAAGGTCTTAACTCTTACTCTGGCCTAATAGATAAGGTCTTAGACTGGTACTCTGGCCTAATAGCTAAGGTCTTAACTCTTACTCTGGCCGAATAGCTAAGGTGTTAGACTCGTACTCTGGCCTAATGGTTAAGGTCTTAACTCTTACTCTGGCCTAATAGCTAAGGTCTTAACTCTTACTCTGGCCTAATAGCTAAGGTCTTAGACTCATACTCTGGCCTAATGGTTAAGGTCTTAACTCTTACTCTGGTCTACTGGTTAAGGTCTTAACTCATACTCTGGCCTAATAGCTAAGGGCTTAGACTCGTACTCTGGCCTAATGGTTAAGGTCTTAACTCTTACTTTGGCCTACTGGTTAAGGTCTTAGACTCCTACTCTGGCCTATTGGTTAAGGTCTTAACTCTTACTCTGGCCCAATAACTAAGGTCTTAACTCTTACTCTGGCCTAATAGCTAAGGTCTTAAATCTTACTCTGGCCTAATAGCAAAGATCTTAGACTCGTAATCTGGCCTAATGGTTAAGGTCTTAACTCTTTCTCTGGCCTAATAGCTAAGGTCTTAACTCTTACTCTGGCCTAATAGCTAAGGTCTTAGACTCGTACTCTGGCCTAATGGTTAAGGTCTTAACTCTTACTCTGGCCTAATAGCTAAGGTCTTAGACTGGTACTCTGGCCTAATAGCTAAGGTCTTAGACTCGTACTCTAACCTACTGGTTAAGGTCTTAACTCGTACTCTGGCCTAATAGCTAAAGTCTTAGACTCGTACTCTGGCCTACTGGTCAAGGTCTTAACTCTTACTCTGGCCTACTGGTTAAGGTCTTATCTCTTACTCTGGCCTACTGGTTAATGTCTTAACTCCTACTCTGGCCTAATAGCTAATGTCTTAGAGTCGTACTCTGGTTAATAGCTAAGGTCTTAACTCTTACTCTGGCCTAATAGCTAAGGTCTTAGACTCGTACTCTGGCCTAATGGTTAAAGTCTTAACTCTTACTCTGGCCTACTGGTTAAGGTCTTAACTCTTACTCTGGCCTAATAGCTAAGGTCTTAACTCTTACTCTTGCCTAATAGCTAAGGTCTTAACTCTTACTCTTGCCTACGCCTTAACGTCTTAACTCCTACTCTGGCCTAATAGCTAAGGTCTTAACTCCTACTCTGGCCTACTGGTTAAGGTCTTAACTCTTACTTTGGCCTAATAGCTAAGGTTTTAGACTCGTACTCTGGCCTAATGGTTAAGGTCTTAAGTCTTACTCTGGCCTACTGGTTAAGGTCTTAACTCTTACTCTGGCCTAATAGCTAAGGTCTTAGACTCTTACTCTGGCCTACTGGTTAAGGTCTTAACTCTTACTCTGGCCTACTGGTTAAGTTCTTAACTCTTACTCTGGCCTAATAGCTAAGGTCTTAACTCTTACGCTGGCCTAATAGCTAAGGTCTTAACTCTTACTCTGGCCGAATAGCTAAGGTGTTAGACTTGTACTATGGCCTACATGTTAAGGGCTTAACTCTTACTCTGGCCTAATAGCTAAGGTCTTAGACTCGTACTCTGGCCTAATGGTTAAGGTCTTAACTCTTACTCTGGCCTACTGGTTAAGGTCTTAACTCTTACTCTGACCTAATAGCTAAGGTCTTAACTCTTACTCTTGCCTACTGCTTAACGTCTTAACTCCTACTCTGGCCTAATAGCTAAGGTCTTAACTCTTACTTTGGCCTAATAGCTAAGGTTTTAGACTCGTACTCTGACCTAATGGTTAAGGTCTTAACTCTTACTCTGGCCTACTGATTAAGGTCTTAACTCTTACTCTGGCCTAATAGCTAAGGTCTTAGTCTCTTACTCTGGCCTACTGGTTAAGGTCTTAACTCTTACTCTGGCCTACTGGTTAAGGTCTGGCCTACTGGTTAAGGTCTTAACTCTTACTCTGGCCTACTGGTTAAGGTCTTAACTCTTACTCTGGCCTAATAGCTAAGGTCTTAACTCTTACGCTGGCCTAATAGCTAAGGTCTTAACTCTTACTCTGGTCGAATAGCTAAGGTCTTAGACTCATACTCTGGCCTAATGGTTAAGGTCTTAACTCTTACTCTGGCCTAATATCTAAGGTCTTAACTCTTACTCTGGCCTAATAGCTAAGGTCTTAGACTTGTACTCTGGCCTAATATTTATCTTCTTAACTCTTACTCTGGCCTAATAGCTGAGGTCTTAGACTGCTACTCTGGCCTAATAGCTAAGGTCTTAGACTCGTACTCTGACCTACTGGTTAAGGTCTTAACTCGTACTCTGGCCTAATAGCTAAGGTCTTAGACTCGTACTCTGGCCTACTGGTCAAGGTCTTAACTCTTACTCTGGCCTACTGGTTAAGGTGTTAACTCTTACATTGGCCTACTGGTTAAGGTCTTAACTCCTACTCTGGCCTACTGGTTAAGGTCTTAACTCTTACTCTGGACTAATAGCTAATGTCTTAGACTCGTACTCTGGCCTAATAGCTAAGGTCTTAACTCTTACTCTGGCCTAATAGCTAAGGTCTTAGACTCGTACTCTGGCCTAATGGTTAAGGTCTTAACTCTTACTCTGGCCTACTGGTTAAGGTCTTAACTCTTATTCTGGCCTAATAGCTAAAGTCTTAGACTCGTACTCTGGCCTAATGGTTAAGGTCTTAACTCTTACTCTGGCCTATTGGTTAAGGTCTTAACTCTTACTCTGGCCTAATAGCTAAGGTCTTAACTCGTACTCTGGCCTAATAGCTAAGGTCTTAGACTCATACTCTGGCCTAATGGTTAAGGTCTTAACTCTTACTCTGGTCTACTGGTTAAGGTCTTAACTCATACTCTGGCCTAATAGCTAAGGGCTTAGACTCGTACTCTGGCCTAATGGTTAAGGTCTTAACTCTTACTTTGGCCTACTGGTTAATGTCTTAGACTCCTACTCTGGCCTATTGGTTAAGGTCTTAACTCTTACTCTGGCCCAATAACTAAGGTCTTAACTCTTACTCTGGCCTAATAGCTAAGGTCTTAACTCTTACTCTGGCCTAATAGCTAAGATCGTAGACTCATACTCTGGCCTAATGGTTAAGATCTTAACTCTTACTCTGGCCTACTGGTTAAGGTCTTAACTCTTACTCTGGCCTAATAGCTAAGGTCTTAACTCTTACTCTTGCCTAATAGCTAAGGTCTTAACCCTTACTCTTGCCTACTGCTTAACGTCTTAACTCCTACTCTGGCCTAATAGCTAAGGTCTTAACTTCTACTCTGGCCTACTGGTTAAGGTCTTAACTCTTACTCTGGCCTACTGGTTAAGGTCTTAACTCTTACTCTGGCCTAATAGCTAAGGTCTTAGACTCTTACTCTGGCCTACTGGTTAAGGTCTTAACTCTTACTCTGGCCTACTGGTTAAGTTTTTAACTCTTACTCTGGCCTAATAGCTAAGGTCTTAACTCTTACGCTGGCCTAATAGCTAAGGTCTTAACTCTTACTCTGGCCGAATAGCTAAGGTGTTAGACTCGTACTCTGGCCTAATGGTTAAGGTCTTAACTCTTACTCTGGCCTAATAGCTAAGGTCTTAACTCTTACTCTGGCCTAATAGCTAAGGTATTAGACTCGTACTCTGGCCTAATGCTTAAGGTCTTAACTCTTACTCTGGCCTAATAGCTAAGGTCTTAGACTGGTACTCTGGACTAATAGCTAATGTCTTAGACTCGTACTCTGACCTACTGGTTAAGGTCTTAACTCGTACTCTGGCCTAATATCTAAGGTCCTAGACTCGTACTCTGGCCTACTGGTCAAGGTCTTAACTCTTACTCTGGCCTACTGGTTAAGGTCTTAACTCTTACTTTGGCCTACTGGTTAAGGTCTTAACTCCTACGCTGGCCTACTGGTTAAGGTCTTAACTCTTACTCTGGCCTAATAGCTAAGGTCTTAAATCTTACTCTGGCCTAATAGCTAAGGTCTTAGACTCGTACTCTGGCCTAATAGCTAAGGTCTTAACTCTTACTCTGGCCTAATAGCTAAGGTCTTAGACTTGTACTCTGGCCTAATGGTTAAGGTCTTAACTCTTACTCTGGCCTAATGGTTAGGGTCTTAACTCTTACTCTGGCCTACTTGTTAAGGTCTTAACTCTTACTCTGGCCTAATAGCTAAGGTCTTAGACTCGTACTCTGGCCTAATGGTTAAGGTCTTAACTCTTACTCTGGCCTATTGGTTAAGGTCTTATCTCTTACTCTGGCCTAATAACTAAGGTCTTAACTCTTACTCTGGCCTAATAGCTAAGGTCTTAACTCTTACTCTGGCCTAATAGCTAAGGTCTTAGACTCGTACTCTGGCCTAATGGTTAAGTTCTTAACTCTTACTCTGGCCTACTGGTTAAGGTCTTAACTCTTACTCTGGCCTAATAGCTAAGGGCTTAGACTCGTACTCTGGCCTAATGGTTAAGGTCTTAGCTCTTACGCTGGCCTACTGGTTAAGGTCTTAACTCTTACTCTGGCCAAATAGCTAAGGTCTTAACTCTTACTCTGGCCTAATAGCAAAGGTATTAGACTCGTAATCTGGCCTAATGGTTAAGGTCTTAACTCTTACTCTGGCCTAATAGCTAAGGTCTTAACTCTTACTCTGGCCTAATAGCTAAGGTCTTAGACTCGTACTATGGCCTACAGGTTAAGGTCTTAACTCTTACTCTGGCCTACTGGTTAAGGTCTTAACTCTTACTCTGGCCTAATAGCTAAGGTGTTAGACTCGTACTCTGGCCTAATGGTTAAGGTCTTAACTCTTACTCTTGCCTACTGGTTAAGGTCTTAACTCTTACTCTGGCCTAATAGCTAAGGTCTTAAATCTTACTCTGGCCTAATAGCAAAGATCTTAGACTCGTAATCTGGCCTAATGGTTAAGGTCTTAACTCTTACTCTGGTATAATAGCTAAGGTCTTAACTCTTACTCTGGCCTAATAGCTAAGGTCTTAGACTCGTACTCTGGCCTAATGGTTAAGGTCTTAACTCTTACTCTGGCCTAATAGATAAGGTCTTAGACTGGTACTCTGGCCTAATAGCTAAGGTCTTAACTCTTACTCTGGCCGAATAGCTAAGGTGTTAGACTCGTACTCTGGCCTAATGGTTAAGGTCTTAACTCTTACTCTGGCCTAATAGCTAAGGTCTTAACTCTTACTCTGGCCTAATAGCTAAGGTCTTAGACTCGTACTCTGGCCTAATGTTTAAGGTCTTAACTCTTACTCTGGCCTAATAGCTAAGGTCTTAGACTGGTACTCTGGACTAATAGCTAATGTCTTAGACTCGTACTCTGACCTACTGGTTAAGGTCTTAACTCGTACTCTGGCCTAATATCTAAGGTCCTAGACTCGTACTCTGGCCTACTGGTCAAGGTCTTAACTCTTACTCTGGCCTACTGGTTAAGGTCTTAACTCTTACTTTGGCCTACTGGTTAAGGTCTTAACTCCTACGCTGGCCTACTGGTTAAGGTCTTAACTCTTACTCTGGCCTAATAGCTAAGGTCTTAAATCTTACTCTGGCCTAATAGCTAAGGTCTTAGACTCGTACTCTGGCCTAATAGCTAAGGTCTTAACTCTTACTCTGGCCTAATAGCTAAGGTCTTAGACTCGTACTCTGGCCTAATGGTTAAGGTCTTAACTCTTACTCTGGCCTAATGGTTAGGGTCTTAACTCTTACTCTGGCCTACTTGTTAAGGTCTTAACTCTTACTCTGGCCTAATAGCTAAGGTCTTAGACTCGTACTCTGGCCTAATGGTTAAGGTCTTAACTCTTACTCTGGCCTATTGGTTAAGGTCTTATCTCTTACTCTGGCCTAATAACTAAGGTCTTAACTCTTACTCTGGCCTAATAGCTAAGGTCTTAACTCTTACTCTGGCCTAATAGCTAAGGTCTTAGACTCGTACTCTGGCCTAAAGGTTAAGTTCTTAACTCTTACTCTGGCCTACTGGTTAAGGTCTTAACTCTTACTCTGGCCTAATAGCTAAGGGCTTAGACTCGTACTCTGGCCTAATGGTTAAGGTCTTAGCTCTTACGCTGGCCTACTGGTTAAGGTCTTAACTCTTACTCTGGCCAAATAGCTAAGGTCTTAATTCTTACTCTGGCCTAATAGCAAAGGTATTAGACTCGTAATCTGGCCTAATGGTTAAGGTCTTAACTCTTACTCTGGCCTAATAGCTAAGGTCTTAACTCTTACTCTGGCCTAATAGCTAAGGTCTTAGACTCGTACTATGGCCTACAGGTTAAGGTCTTAACTCTTACTCTGGCCTACTGGTTAAGGTCTTAACTCTTACTCTGGCCTAATAGCTAAGGTGTTAGACTCGTACTCTGGCCTAATGGTTAAGGTCTTAACTCTTACTCTTGCCTACTGGTTAAGGTCTTAACTCTTACTCTGGCCTAATAGCTAAGGTCTTAAATCTTACTCTGGCCTAATAGCAAAGATCTTAGACTCGTAATCTGGCCTAATAGTTAAGGTCTTAACTCTTACTCTGGTATAATAGCTAAGGTCTTAACTCTTACTCTGGCCTAATAGCTAAGGTCTTAGACTCGTACTCTGGCCTAATGGTTAGGGTCTTAACTCTTACTCTGGCCTAATAGATAAGGTCTTAGACTGGTACTCTGGCCGAATAGCTAAGGTCTTAGACTTGTACTCTAACCTACTGGTTAAGGTCTTAACTCGTACTCTGGCCTAATAGCTAAGGTCTTAGACTCGTACTCTGGCCTACTGGTCAAGGTCTTATCTCTTACTCTGGCCTACTGGTTAAGGTCTTATCTCTTACTCTGGCCTACTGGTTAATGTCTTAACTCCTACTCTGGCCTAATAGCTAATGTCTTAGAGTCGTACTCTGGCCTAATAGCTAAGGTCTTAACTCTTACTCTGGCCTAATAGCTAAGGTCTTACACTCGTACTCTGGCCTACTGGTTAAGGTCTTAACTCTTACTCTGACCTAATAGCTAAGGTCTTAACTCTTACTCTGGCCTAATAGCTAAGGTCTTAACCCTTACTCTGGCCTAATAGCTAAGGTCTTAGACTCGTACTCTGGCCTAATGGTTAAGGTCTTAACTCTTACTCTGGCCTAATAGCTAAGGTCTTAGACTCGTACTCTGGCCTAATGGTTAAGGTCTTAACTCTTACTCTGGCCTATTGGTTAAGGTCTTAACTCTTACTCTGGCCTAATAACTAAGGTCTTAACTCTTACTCTGGCCTAATAGCTAAGGTCTCAACTCTTACTCTGGCCTAATAGCTAAGGTCTTAGACTCGTACTATGGCCTACAGGTTAAGGGCTTAACTCTTACTCTGGCCTAATAGCTAAGGTCTTAGACACGTACTCTGACTTACTGGTTAAGGTCTTAACTCGTACTCTGGCCTAATAGCTAAGGTCTTAGACTCGTACTCTGGCCTACTGGTCAAGGTCTTAACTCTTACTCTGGCCTACTGGTTAAGGTGTTAACTCTTACTTTGGCCTACTGGTTAAGGACTTAACTCCTACTCTGGCCTACTGGTTAAGGTCTTAACTCTTACTCTGGCCTAATAGCTAATGTCTTAGACTCGTACTCTGGCCTAATAGCTAAGGTCTTAACTCTTACTCTGGCCTAATAGCTAAGGTCTTAGACTCGTACTCTGGCCTAATGGTTAAGGTCTTAACTCTTACTCTGGCCTACTGGTTAAGGTCTTAACTCTTACTCTGGCCTAATAGCTAAAGTCTTAGACTCGTACTCTGGCCTAATGGTTAAGGTCTTAACTCTTACTCTGGCCTTTCGGTTAAGGTCTTAACTCTTACTCTGGCCTAATAACTAAGGTCTTAACTCTTACTCTGGCCTAATAGCTACGGTCTTAACTCTTACTCTGGCCTAATAGCTAAGGTCTTAACTCTTACTCTGGCCTAATAGTTAAGGTCTTAGCTCTTACGCTGGCCTACTGGTTAAGGTCTTAACTCTTACTCTGGTCTACTGGTTAAGGTCTTAACTCATACTCTGGCCTAATAGCTAAGGGCTTAGACTCGTACTCTGGCCTAATGGTTAAGGTCTTAACTCTTACTTTGGCCTACTGGTTAAGGTCTTAGACTCCTACTCTGGCCTATTGGTTAAGGTCTTAACTCTTACTCTGGCCCAATAACTAAGGTCTTAACTCTTACTCTGGCCTAATAGCTAAGGTCTTAACTCTTACTCTGGCCTAATAGCTAAGATCGTTGACTCGTACTCTGGCCTAATGGTTAAGGTCTTAACTCTTACTCTGGCCTACTGGTTAAGGTCTTAACTCTTACTCTGGCCCAATAGCTAAGGTCTCAACTCTTACTCTGGCCTAATAGCTAAGGTCTTAGACTCGTACTATGGCCTACAGGTTAAGGGCTTAACTCTTACTCTGGCCTAATAGCTAAGGTCTTAGACTTGTACTCTGGCCTAATGGTTAAGGTCTTACCTCTTACTCTGGCCTACTGGTTAAGGTCTTAACTCTTACTCTGGCCTAATAGCTAAGGTCTTAACTCTTACTCTTGCCTAATAGCTAAGGTCTTAACTCTTACTCTTGCCTACTGCTTAACGTCTTAACTCCTACTCTGGCCTAATAGCTAAGGTCTTAACTCCTACTCTGGCCTACTGGTTAAGGTCTTAACTCTTACTTTGGCCTAATAGCTAAGGTTTTAGACTCGTACTCTGGCCTAATGGTTAAGGTCTTAAGTCTTACTCTGGCCTACTGGTTAAGGTCTTAACTCTTACTCTGGCCTAATAGCTAAGGTCTTAGACTCTTACTCTGGCCTACTGGTTAAGGTCTTAACTCTTACTCTGGCCTACTGGTTAAGTTCTTAACTCTTACTCTGGCCTAATAGCTAAGGTCTTAACTCTTACGCTGGCCTAATAGCTAAGGTCTTAACTCTTACTCTGGCCGAATAGCTAAGGTGTTAGACTCGTACTATGGCCTACAGGTTAAGGGCTTAACTCTTACTCTGGCCTAATAGCTAAGGTCTTAGACTCGTACTCTGGCCTAATGGTTAAGGTCTTAACTCTTACTCTGGCCTACTGGTTAAGGTCTTAACTCTTACTCTGACCTAATAGCTAAGGTCTTAACTCTTACTCTTGCCTACTGCTTAACGTCTTAACTCTTACTCTGGCCTAATAGCTAAGGTCTTAGACTCGTACTATGGCCTACAGGTTAAGGTCTTAACTCTTACTCTGGCCTACTGGTTAAGGTCTTAACTCTTACTCTGGCCTAATAGCTAAGGTGTTAGACTCGTACTCTGGCCTAATGGTTAAGGTCTTAACTCTTACTCTGGCCTACTGGTTAAGGTCTTAACTCTTACTCTGGCCTAATAGCTAAGGTCTTAAATCTTACTCTGGCCTAATAGCAAAGATCTTAGACTCGTAATCTGGCCTAATGGTTAAGGTCTTAACTCTTACTCTGGCCTAATAGCTAAGGTCTTAGACTGGTACTCTGGCCTAACAGCTAAGGTCTTAGACTCGTACTCTAACCTACTGGTTAAGGTCTTAACTCGTACTCTGGCCTAATAGCTAAGGTCTTAGACTCGTACTCTGGCCTACTGGTCAAGGTCTTAACTCTTACTCTGGCCTACTGGTTAGGGTCTTATCTCTTACTCTGGCCTACTGGTTAATGTCTTAACTCCTACTCTGGCCTAATAGCTAATGTCTTAGAGTCGTACTCTGGCCTAATAGCTAAGGTCTTAACTCTTACTCTGGCCTAATAGCTAAGGTCTTAGACTCGTACTCTGGCCTAATGGTTAAGGTCTTAACTCTTACTCTGGCCTATTGGTTAAGGTCTTAACTCTTACTCTGGCCTAATAACTAAGGTCTTAACTCTTACTCTGGCCTAATAGCTAAGGTCTTAGACTCGTACTCTGACTTACTGGTTAAGGTCTTAACTC
Source organism: Triturus cristatus (assembly GCF_964204655.1). Lineage (NCBI taxonomy): Eukaryota > Metazoa > Chordata > Amphibia > Caudata > Salamandridae > Triturus > Triturus cristatus. The sequence goes on along the minus strand of NC_140589.1, from coordinate 1,101,737,225 downwards.
GTACTCTGGCCTAATAGCTAATGTCTTAGACTCGTACTCTGGCCTACTGGTCAAGGTGTTAACTCTTACTTTGGCCTAATAGCTAAGGTCTTAGACTCGTACTCTGGCCTAATGGTTAAGGTCTTAACTCTTACTCTGGCCTAATGGTTAAGGTCTTAACTCTTACTCTGGCCTTTCGGTTAAGGTCTTAACTCTTACTCTGGCCTAATAACTAAGGTCTTAACTCTTACTCTGGCCTAATAGCTAAGGTCTCAACTCTTACTCTGGCCTAATAGCTAAGGTCTTAACTCTTACTCTGGCCTAATAGTTAAGGTCTTAGACTCATACTCTGGCCTAATGGTTAAGGTCTTAACTCTTACTCTGGTCTACTGGTTAAGGTCTTAACTCATACTCTGGCCTAATAGCTAAGGGCTTAGACTCGTACTCTGGCCTAATGGTTAAGGTCTTAACTCTTACTTTGGCCTACTGGTTAAGGTCTTAGACTCCTACTCTGGCCTATTGGTTAAGGTCTTAACTCTTACTCTGGCCCAATAACTAAGGTCTTAACTCTTACTCTGGCCTAATAGCTAAGGTCTTAACTCTTACTCTGGCCTAATAGCTAAGATCGTAGACTCGTACTCTGGCCTAATGGTTAAGGTCTTAACTCTTACTCTGGCCTACTGGTTAAGGTCTTAACTCTTACTCTGGCCCAATAGCTAAGGTCTCAACTCTTGCTCTGGCCTAATAGCTAAGGTCTTAGACTCGTACTATGGCCTACAGGTTAAGGGCTTAACTCTTACTCTGGCCTAATAGCTAAGGTCTTAGACTTGTACTCTGGCCTAATGGTTAAGGTCTTACCTCTTACTCTGGCCTACTGGTTAAGGTCTTAACTCTTACTCTGGCCTAATAGCTAAGGTCTTAACTCTTACTCTTGCCTAATAGCTAAGGTCTTAACTCTTACTCTTGCCTACTGCTTAACGTCTTAACTCCTACTCTGGCCTAATAGCTAAGGTCTTAACTCCTACTCTGGCCTACTGGTTAAGGTCTTAACTCTTACTTTGGCCTAATAGCTAAGGTTTTAGACTCGTACTCTGGCCTAATGGTTAAGGTCTTAAGTCTTACTCTGGCCTACTGGTTAAGGTCTTAACTCTTACTCTGGCCTAATAGCTAAGGTCTTAGACTCTTACTCTGGCCTACTGGTTAAGGTCTTAACTCTTACTCTGGCCTACTGGTTAAGTTCTTAACTCTTACTCTGGCCTAATAGCTAAGGTCTTAACTCTTACGCTGGCCTAATAGCTAAGGTCTTAACTCTTACTCTGGTCGAATAGCTAAGGTGTTAGACTCATACTATGGCCTACAGGTTAAGGGCTTAACTCTTACTCTGGCCTAATAGCTAAGGTCTTAGACTCGTACTCTGGCATAGTGGTTAAGGTCTTAACTCTTACTCTGGCCTACTGGTTAAGGTCTTAACTCTTACTCTGACCTAATAGCTAAGGTCTTAACTCTTACTCTTGCCTACTGCTTAACGTCTTAACTCCTACTCTGGCCTAATAGCTAAGGTCTTAACTCTTACTTTGGCCTAATAGCTAAGGTTTTAGACTCATAATCTGACCTAATGGTTAAGGTCTTAACTCTTACTCTGGCCTACTGGTTAAGGTCTTAACTCTTACTCTGGCCTAATAGCTAAGGTCTTAGACTCTTACTCTGGCCTACTGGTTAAGGTCTTAACTCTTACTCTGGCCTACTGGTTAAGGTCTTAACTCTTACTCTGGCCTAATAGCTAAGGTCTTAACTCTTACGCTGGCCTAATAGCTAAGGTCTTAACTCTTACTCTGGCCGAATAGCTAAGGTCTTAGACTCATACTCTGGCCTAATGGTTAAGGTCTTAACTCTTACTCTGGCCTAATATCTAAGGTCTTAACTCTTACTCTGGCCTAATAGCTAAGGTCTTAGACTCGTACTCTGGCCTAATATTTATGGTCTTAACTCTTACTCTGGCCTAATAGCTAAGGTCTTAGACTGCTACTCTGGCCTAATAGCTAAGGTCTTAGACTCGTACTCTGACCTACTGGTTAAGGTCTTAACTCGTACTCTGGCCTAATAGCTAAGGTCTTAGACTCGTACTCTGGCCTACTGGTCAAGGTCTTAACTCTTACTCTGGCCTACTGGTTAAGGTGTTAACTCTTACATTGGCCTACTGGTTAAGGTCTTAACTCCTACTCTGGCCTACTGGTTAAGGTCTTAACTCTTACTCTGGCCTAATAGCTAATGTCTTAGACTCTTACTCTGGCCTAATAGCTAAGGTCTTAACTCTTACTCTGGCCTAATAGCTAAGGTCTTAGACTCGTACTCTGGCCTAATGGTTAAGGTCTTAACTCTTTCTCTGGCCTACTGGTTAAGGTCTTAACTCTTACTCTGGCCTAATAGCTAAAGTCTTAGACTCGTACTCTGGCCTAATGGTTAAGGTCTTAACTCTTACTCTGGCCTATTGGTTAAGGTCTTAACTCTTACTCTGGCCTAATAACTAAGGTCTTAACTCTTACTCTGGCCTAATAGCTACGGTCTTAACTCTTACTCTGGCCTAATAGCTAAGGTCTTAACTCATACTCTGGCCTAATAGCTAAGGGCTTAGACTCGTACTCTGGCCTAATGGTTAAGGTCTTAACTCTTACTTTGGCCTACTGGTTAAGGTCTTAGACTCCTACTCTGGCCTATTGGTTAAGGTCTTAACTCTTACTCTGGCCCAATAACTAAGGTCTTAACTCTTACTCTGGCCTAATAGCTAAGGTCTTAACTCTTACTCTGGCCTAATAGCTAAGATCGTTGACTCGTACTCTGGCCTAATGGTTAAGGTCTTAACTCTTACTCTGGCCTACTGGTTAAGGTCTTAACTCTTACTCTGGCCCAATAGCTAAGGTCTCAACTCTTACTCTGGCCTAATAGCTAAGGTCTTAGACTCGTACTATGGCCTACAGGTTAAGGGCTTAACTCTTACTCTGGCCTAATAGCTAAGGTCTTAGACTTGTACTCTGGCCTAATGGTTAAGGTCTTACCTCTTACTCTGGCCTACTGGTTAAGGTCTTAACTCTTTCTCTGGCCTAATAGCTAAGGTCTTAACTCTTACTCTTGCCTAATAGCTAAGGTCTTAACTCTTACTCTTGCCTACTGCTTAACGTCTTAACTCCTACTCTGGCCTAATAGCTAAGGTCTTAACTCCTACTCTGGCCTACTGGTTAAGGTCTTAACTCTTACTTTGGCCTAATAGCTAAGGTTTTAGACTCGTACTCTGGCCTAATGGTTAAGGTCTTAAGTCTTACTCTGGCCTACTGGTTAAGGTCTTAACTCTTACTCTGGCCTAATAGCTAAGGTCTTAGACTCTTACTCTGGCCTACTGGTTAAGGTCTTAACTCTTACTCTGGCCTACTGGTTAAGTTCTTAACTCTTACTCTGGCCTAATAGCTAAGGTCTTAACTCTTACGCTGGCCTAATAGCTAAGGTCTTAACTCTTACTCTGGCCGAATAGCTAAGGTGTTAGACTCGTACTATGGCCTACAGGTTAAGGGCTTAACTCTTACTCTGGCCTAATAGCTAAGGTCTTAGACTCGTACTCTGGCCTAATGGTTAAGGTCTTAACTCTTACTCTGGCCTACTGGTTAAGGTCTTAACTCTTACTCTGACCTAATAGCTAAGGTCTTAACTCTTACTCTTGCCTACTGCTTAACGTCTTAACTCTTACTCTGGCCTAATAGCTAAGGTCTTAGACTCGTACTATGGCCTACAGGTTAAGGTCTTAACTCTTACTCTGGCCTACTGGTTAAGGTCTTAACTCTTACTCTGGCCTAATAGCTAAGGTGTTAGACTCGTACTCTGGCCTAATGGTTAAGGTCTTAACTCTTACTCTGGCCTACTGGTTAAGGTCTTAACTCTTACTCTGGCCTAATAGCTAAGGTCTTAAATCTTACTCTGGCCTAATAGCAAAGATCTTAGACTCGTAATCTGGCCTAATGGTTAAGGTCTTAACTCTTACTCTGGCCTAATAGCTAAGGTCTTAGACTGGTACTCTGGCCTAACAGCTAAGGTCTTAGACTCGTACTCTAACCTACTGGTTAAGGTCTTAACTCGTACTCTGGCCTAATAGCTAAGGTCTTAGACTCGTACTCTGGCCTACTGGTCAAGGTCTTAACTCTTACTCTGGCCTACTGGTTAGGGTCTTATCTCTTACTCTGGCCTACTGGTTAATGTCTTAACTCCTACTCTGGCCTAATAGCTAATGTCTTAGAGTCGTACTCTGGCCTAATAGCTAAGGTCTTAACTCTTACTCTGGCCTAATAGCTAAGGTCTTAGACTCGTACTCTGGCCTAATGGTTAAGGTCTTAACTCTTACTCTGGCCTATTGGTTAAGGTCTTAACTCTTACTCTGGCCTAATAACTAAGGTCTTAACTCTTACTCTGGCCTAATAGCTAAGGTCTTAGACTCGTACTCTGACTTACTGGTTAAGGTCTTAACTCGTACTCTGGCCTAATAGCTAATGTCTTAGACTCGTACTCTGGCCTACTGGTCAAGGTGTTAACTCTTACTTTGGCCTAATAGCTAAGGTCTTAGACTCGTACTCTGGCCTAATGGTTAAGGTCTTAACTCTTACTCTGGCCTAATGGTTAAGGTCTTAACTCTTACTCTGGCCTTTCGGTTAAGGTCTTAACTCTTACTCTGGCCTAATAACTAAGGTCTTAACTCTTACTCTGGCCTAATAGCTAAGGTCTCAACTCTTACTCTGGCCTAATAGCTAAGGTCTTAACTCTTACTCTGGCCTAATAGTTAAGGTCTTAGACTCATACTCTGGCCTAATGGTTAAGGTCTTAACTCTTACTCTGGTCTACTGGTTAAGGTCTTAACTCATACTCTGGCCTAATAGCTAAGGGCTTAGACTCGTACTCTGGCCTAATGGTTAAGGTCTTAACTCTTACTTTGGCCTACTGGTTAAGGTCTTAGACTCCTACTCTGGCCTATTGGTTAAGGTCTTAACTCTTACTCTGGCCCAATAACTAAGGTCTTAACTCTTACTCTGGCCTAATAGCTAAGGTCTTAACTCTTACTCTGGCCTAATAGCTAAGATCGTAGACTCGTACTCTGGCCTAATGGTTAAGGTCTTAACTCTTACTCTGGCCTACTGGTTAAGGTCTTAACTCTTACTCTGGCCCAATAGCTAAGGTCTCAACTCTTGCTCTGGCCTAATAGCTAAGGTCTTAGACTCGTACTATGGCCTACAGGTTAAGGGCTTAACTCTTACTCTGGCCTAATAGCTAAGGTCTTAGACTTGTACTCTGGCCTAATGGTTAAGGTCTTACCTCTTACTCTGGCCTACTGGTTAAGGTCTTAACTCTTACTCTGGCCTAATAGCTAAGGTCTTAACTCTTACTCTTGCCTAATAGCTAAGGTCTTAACTCTTACTCTTGCCTACTGCTTAACGTCTTAACTCCTACTCTGGCCTAATAGCTAAGGTCTTAACTCCTACTCTGGCCTACTGGTTAAGGTCTTAACTCTTACTTTGGCCTAATAGCTAAGGTTTTAGACTCGTACTCTGGCCTAATGGTTAAGGTCTTAAGTCTTACTCTGGCCTACTGGTTAAGGTCTTAACTCTTACTCTGGCCTAATAGCTAAGGTCTTAGACTCTTACTCTGGCCTACTGGTTAAGGTCTTAACTCTTACTCTGGCCTACTGGTTAAGGTCTTAACTCTTACTCTGGCCTAATAGCTAAGGTCTTAACTCTTACGCTGGCCTAATAGCTAAGGTCTTAACTCTTACTCTGGCCGAATAGCTAAGGTCTTAGACTCATACTCTGGCCTAATGGTTAAGGTCTTAACTCTTACTCTGGCCTAATATCTAAGGTCTTAACTCTTACTCTGGCCTAATAGCTAAGGTCTTAGACTCGTACTCTGGCCTAATATTTATGGTCTTAACTCTTACTCTGGCCTAATAGCTAAGGTCTTAGACTGCTACTCTGGCCTAATAGCTAAGGTCTTAGACTCGTACTCTGACCTACTGGTTAAGGTCTTAACTCGTACTCTGGCCTAATAGCTAAGGTCTTAGACTCGTACTCTGGCCTACTGGTCAAGGTCTTAACTCTTACTCTGGCCTACTGGTTAAGGTGTTAACTCTTACATTGGCCTACTGGTTAAGGTCTTAACTCCTACTCTGGCCTACTGGTTAAGGTCTTAACTCTTACTCTGGCCTAATAGCTAATGTCTTAGACTCTTACTCTGGCCTAATAGCTAAGGTCTTAACTCTTACTCTGGCCTAATAGCTAAGGTCTTAGACTCGTACTCTGGCCTAATGGTTAAGGTCTTAACTCTTTCTCTGGCCTACTGGTTAAGGTCTTAACTCTTACTCTGGCCTAATAGCTAAAGTCTTAGACTCGTACTCTGGCCTAATGGTTAAGGTCTTAACTCTTACTCTGGCCTATTGGTTAAGGTCTTAACTCTTACTCTGGCCTAATAACTAAGGTCTTAACTCTTACTCTGGCCTAATAGCTACGGTCTTAACTCTTACTCTGGCCTAATAGCTAAGGTCTTAACTCATACTCTGGCCTAATAGCTAAGGGCTTAGACTCGTACTCTGGCCTAATGGTTAAGGTCTTAACTCTTACTTTGGCCTACTGGTTAAGGTCTTAGACTCCTACTCTGGCCTATTGGTTAAGGTCTTAACTCTTACTCTGGCCCCATAACTAAGGTCTTAACTCTTACTCTGGCCTAATAGCTAAGGTCTTAACTCTCACTCTGGCCTAATAGCTAAGATCGTAGACTCGTACTCTGGCCTAATGGTTAAGGTCTTAACTCTTACTCTGGCCTACTGGTTAAGATCTTAACTCTTACTCTGGCCCAATAGCTAAGGTCTCAACTCTTACTCTGGCCTAATAGCTAAGGTCTTAGACTCGTACTATGGCCTACAGGTTAAGGGCTTAACTCTTACTCTGGCCTAATAGCTAAGGTCTTAGACTCGTACTCTGGCCTAATGGTTAAGGTCTTAACTCTTACTCTGGCCTACTGGTTAAGGTCTTAACTCTTACTCTGGCCTAATAGCTAAGGTCTTAACTCTTACTCTTGCCTAATAGCTAAGGTCTTAACTCTTACTCTTGCCTACTTCTTAACGTCTTAACTCCTACTCTGGCCTAATAGCTAAGGTCTTAACTCCTACTCTGGCCTACTGGTTAAGGTCTTAACTCTTACTCTGGCCTACTGGTTAAGGTCTTAACTCTTACTCTGGCCTAATAGCTAAGGTCTTGGACTCTTACTCTGGCCTACTGGTTAAGGTCTTAACTCTTACTCTGGCCTACTGGTTAAGTTCTTAACTCTTACTCTGGCCTAATAGCTAAGGTCTTAACTCTTACGCTGGCCTAATAGCTAAGGTCTTAACTCTTACTCTGGCCGAATACCTAAGGTGTTAGACTCATACTCTGGCCTAATGGTTAAGGTCTTAACTCTTACTCTGGCCTAATAGCTAAGGTCTTAACTCTTACTCTGGCCTAATAGCTAAGGTCTTAGACTCGTACTCTGGCCTAATGTTTAAGGTCTTAACTCTTACTCTGGCCTAATAGCTAAGGTCTTAGACTGGTACTCCGGAATAATAGCTAATGTCTTAGACTCGTACTCTGACCTACTGGTTAAGGTCTTAACTCGTACTCTGGCCTAATATCTAAGGTCCTAGACTCGTACTCTGGCCTACTGGTCAAGGTCTTAACTCTTACTCTGGCCTACTGGTTAAGGTCCTAACTCTTACTTTGGCCTACTGGTTAAGGTCTTAACTCCTACGCTGGCCTACTGGTTAAGGTCTTAACTCTTACTCTGGCCTAATAGCTAAGGTCTTAAATCTTACTCTGGCCTAATAGCTAAGGTCTTAGACTCGTACTCTGGCCTAATAGCTAAGGTCTTAACTCTTACTCTGGCCTAATAGCTAAGGTCTTAGACTCGTACTCTGGCCTAATGGTTAAGGTCTTAACTCTTACTCTGGCCTAATGGTTAAGGTCTTAACTCTTACTCTGGCCTACTTGTTAAGGTCTTAGACTCGTACTCTGGCCTAATGGTTAAGGTCTTTACTCTTACTCTGGCCTATTGGTTAAGGTCTTATCTCTTACTCTGGCCTAATAACTAAGGTCTTAACTCTTACTCTGGCCTAATAGCTAAGGTCTTAACTCTTACTCTGGCCTAATAGCTAAGGTCTTAGACTCGTACTCTGGCCTAATGGTTAAGTTCTTAACTCTTACTCTGGCCTACTGGTTAAGGTCTTAACTCTTACTCTGGCCTAATAGCTAAGGGCTTAGACTCGTACTCTGGCCTAATGGTTAAGGTCTTAGCTCTTACGCTGGCCTACTGGTTAAGGTCTTAACTCTTACTCTGGCCTAATAGCTAAGGTCTTAACTCTTACTCTGGCCTAATAGCTAAGGTCTTAGACTCGTACTATGGCCTACTGGTTAAGGTCGTAACTCTTACTCTGGCCTAATAGCTAAGGTGTTAGACTCGTACTCTGGCCTAATGGTTAAGGTCTTAACTCTTACTCTGGCCTACTGGTTAAGGTCTTAACTCTTACTCTGGCCTAATAGCTAAGGTCTTAAATCTTACTCTGGCCTAATAGCAAAGATCTTAGACTCGTAATCTGGCCTAACAGCTAAGGTCTTAGACTCGTACTCTAACCTACTGGTTAAGGTCTTAACTCGTATTCTGGCCTAATAGCTAAGGTCTTAGACTCGTACTCTGGCCTACTGGTCAAGGTCTTAACTCTTACTCTGGCCTACTGGTTAAGGTCTTATCTCTTACTCTGGCCTACTGGTTAATGTCTTAACTCCTACTCTGGCCTAATAGCTAATGTCTTAGAGTCGTACTCTGGCCTAATAGCTAAGGTCTTAACTCTTACTCTGGCCTAATAGCTAAGGTCTTAGACTCGTACTCTGGCCTACTGGTTAAGGTCTTAACTCTTACTCTGACCTAATAGCTAAGGTCTTAACTCTTACTCTGGCCTAATAGCTAAGCTCTTAACTCTTACTCTGGCCTAATAGCTAAGGTCTTAGACTCGTACTCTGGCCTAATGGTTAAGGTCTTAACTCTTACTCTGGCCTAATAGCTAAGGTCTTAGACTCGTACTCTGGCCTAATGGTTAAGGTCTTAACTCTTACTCTGGCCTATTGGTTAAGGTCTTAACTCTTACTCTGGCCTAATAACTAAGGTCTTAACTCTTACTCTGGCCTAATAGCTAAGGTCTCAACTCTTACTCTGGCCTAATAGCTAAGGTCTTAGACTCGTACTATGGCCTACAGGTTAAGGGCTTAACTCTTACTCTGGCCTAATAGCTAAGGTCTTAGACTCGTACTCTGGCCTAATGGTTAAGGTCTTAACTCTTACTCTGGCCTACTGGTTAAGGTCTTAACTCTTACTCTGGCCTAATAGGTAAGGTCTTAACTCTTACTCTTGCCTACTGCTTAACGTCTTAATTCCTACTCTGGCCTAATAGGTAAGGTCTTAATTCTTACTCTGGCCTAATAGCTAGGGTCTTAACTCTTACTTTGACCTAATAGCTAAGGTTTTAGACTCGTACTCTGGCCTAATGGTTAAGGTCTTAACTCTTACTCTGGCCTACTGGTTAAGGTCTTAACTCTTACTCTGGCCTAATAGCTAAGGTCTTAGACTCGTACTCTGGCCTAATGGTTAAGGTATTAACTCTTACTCTGGCCTACTGGTTAAGGTCTTAACTCTTACTCTGGCCTACTGGTTAAGGTCTTAACTCTTACTTTGGCCCAATAGCTAAGGTCTTAACTCTTACGCTGGCCTAATAGCTAAGGTCTTAGACTCGTACTCTGGCCTAATGGTTAAGGTCTTAACTCTTACTCTGGCCTAATAGCTAAGGTCTTAACTCTTACTCTGGCCTAATGGCTAAGGTCTTAGACTCGTACTCTGGCCTAATGTTTAAGGTCTTAACTCTTACTCTGGCCTAATAGCTAAGGTCTTAGACTCTTACTCTGGCCTACTGGTCAAGGTCTTAACTCTTACTCTGGCCTACTGGTTAAGGTCTTAACTCTTACTTTGGCCTACTGGTTAAGGTCTTAACTCCTACTCTGGCCTACTGGTTAAGGTCTTAACTCTCACTCTGGCCTAATAGCTAAGGTCTTAAATCTTACTCTGGCCTAATAGCTAAGGTCTTAGACGCGTACTCTGGCCTAATAGCTAAGGTCTTAACTCTTACTCTGGCCTAATAGCTAAGGTCTTAAATCTTACTCTGGCCTAATAGCTAAGGTCTTAGACTGGTACTCTGGCCTAATAGCTAAGGTCTTAACTCTTACTCTGGCCTACTGGTTAAGGTCTTAACTCTTACTCTGGCCTAATAGCTAAAGTCTTAGACTCGTACTCTGGCCTAATGGTTAAGGTCTTAACTCTTACTCTGGCCTATTGGTTAAGATCTTAACTCTTACTCTGGCCTAATAGCTAAGGTCTTAACTCTTACTCTGGCCTAATAGCTAAGGTCTTAACTCTTACTCTGGCCTAATAGCTAAGGTCTTAGACTCATACTCTGGCCTAATGGTTAAGGTCTTAACTCTTACTCTGGCCTACTGGTTAAGGTCTTAACTCTTACTCTGGCCTAATAGCTAAGGTCTTAGACTCGTACTCTGGCCTAATATTTATGGTCTTAACTCTTACTCTGGCCTAATAGCTAAGGTCTTAGACTGCTACTCTGGCCTAATAGCTAAGGTCTTAGACTCGTACTCTGACCTACTGGTTAAGGTCTTAACTCGTACTCTGGCCTAATAGCTAAGGTCTTAGACTCGTACTCTGGCCTACTGGTCAAGGTCTTAACTCTTACTCTGGCCTACTGGTTAAGGTGTTAACTCTTACATTGGCCTACTGGTTAAGGTCTTAACTCCTACTCTGGCCTACTGGTTAAGGTCTTAACTCTTACTCTGGCCTAATAGCTAATGTCTTAGACTCTTACTCTGGCCTAATAGCTAAGGTCTTAACTCTTACTCTGGCCTAATAGCTAAGGTCTTAGACTCGTACTCTGGCCTAATGGTTAAGGTCTTAACTCTTACTCTGGCCTACTGGTTAAGGTCTTAACTCTCACTCTGGCCTAATAGCTAAAGTCTTAGACTCGTACTCTGGCCTAATGGTTAAGGTCTTAACTCTTACTCTGGCCTATTGGTTAAGGTCTTAACTCTTACTCTGGCCTAATAACTAAGGTCTTAACTCTTACTCTGGCCTAATAGCTACGGTCTTAACTCTTACTCTGGCCTAATAGCTAAGGTCTTAACTCATACTCTGGCCTAATAGCTAAGGGCTTAGACTCATACTCTGGCCTAATGGTTAAGGTCTTAACTCTTACTTTGGCCTACTGGTTAAGGTCTTAGACTCCTACTCTGGCCTATTGGTTAAGGTCTTAACTCTTACTCTGGCCCCATAACTAAGGTCTTAACTCTTACTCTGGCCTAATAGCTAAGGTCTTAACTCTCACTCTGGCCTAATAGCTAAGATCGTAGACTCGTACTCTGGCCTAATGGTTAAGGTCTTAACTCTTACTCTGGCCTACTGGTTAAGATCTTAACTCTTACTCTGGCCCAATAGCTAAGGTCTCAACTCTTACTCTGGCCTAATAGCTAAGGTCTTAGACTCGTACTATGGCCTACAGGTTAAGGGCTTAACTCTTACTCTGGCCTAATAGCTAAGGTCTTAGACTCGTACTCTGGCCTACTGGTTAAGGTCTTAACTCTTACTCTGGCCTACTGGTTAAGGTCTTAACTCTTACTCTGGCCTAATAGCTAAGGTCTTAACTCTTACTCTTGCCTAATAGCTAAGGTCTTAACTCTTACTCTTGCCTACTTCTTAACGTCTTAACTCCTACTCTGGCCTAATAGCTAAGGTCTTAACTCCTACTCTGGCCTACTGGTTAAGGTCTTAACTCTTACTCTGGCCTACTGGTTAAGGTCTTAACTCTTACTCTGGCCTAATAGCTAAGGTCTTAGACTCTTACTCTGGCCTACTGGTTAAGGTCTTAACTCTTACTCTGGCCTACTGGTTAAGTTCTTAACTCTTACTCTGGCCTAATAGCTAAGGTCTTAACTCTTACGCTGGCCTAATAGCTAAGGTCTTAACTCTTACTCTGGCCGAATAGCTAAGGTGTTAGACTCATACTCTGGCCTAATGGTTAAGGTCTTAACTCTTACTCTGGCCTAATAGCTAAGGTCTTAACTCTTACTCTGGCCTAATAGCTAAGGTCTTAGACTCGTACTCTGGCCTAATGTTTAAGGTCTTAACTCTTACTCTGGCCTAATAGCTAAGGTCTTAGACTGGTACTCCGGAATAATAGCTAATGTCTTAGACTCGTACTCTGACCTACTGGTTAAGGTCTTAACTCGTACTCTGGCCTAATATCTAAGGTCCTAGACTCGTACTCTGGCCTACTGGTCAAGGTCTTAACTCTTACTCTGGCCTACTGGTTAAGGTCCTAACTCTTACTTTGGCCTACTGGTTAAGGTCTTAACTCCTACGCTGGCCTACTGGTTAAGGTCTTAACTCTTACTCTGGCCTAATAGCTAAGGTCTTAAATCTTACTCTGGCCTAATAGCTAAGGTCTTAGACTCGTACTCTGGCCTAATAGCTAAGGTCTTAACTCTTACTCTGGCCTAATAGCTAAGGTCTTAGACTCGTACTCTGGCCTAATGGTTAAGGTCTTAACTCTTACTCTGGCCTAATGGTTAAGGTCTTAACTCTTACTCTGGCCTACTTGTTAAGGTCTTAGACTCGTACTCTGGCCTAATGGTTAAGGTCTTAACTCTTAATCTGGCCTATTGGTTAAGGTCTTATCTCTTACTCTGGCCTAATAACTAAGGTCTTAACTCTTACTCTGGCCTAATAGCTAAGGTCTTAACTCTTACTCTGGCCTAATAGCTAAGGTCTTAGACTCGTACTCTGGCCTAATGGTTAAGTTCTTAACTCTTACTCTGGCCTACTGGTTAAGGTCTTAACTCTTACTCTGGCCTAATAGCTAAGGGCTTAGACTCGTACTCTGGCCTAATGGTTAAGGTCTTAGCTCTTACGCTGGCCTACTGGTTAAGGTCTTAACTCTTACTCTGGCCTAATAGCTAAGGTCTTAACTCTTACTCTGGCCTAATAGCTAAGGTCTTAGACTCGTACTATGGCCTACAGGTTAAGGTCTTAACTCTTACTCTGGCCTACTGGTTAAGGTCTTAACTCTTACTCTGGCCTAATAGCTAAGGTGTTAGACTCGTACTCTGGCCTAATGGTTAAGGTCTTAACTCTTACTCTGGCCTATTGGTTAAGGTCTTAACTCTTACTCTGGCCTAATAACTAAGGTCTTAACTCTTACTCTGGCCTAATAGCTACGGTCTTAACTCTTACTCTGGCCTAATAGCTAAGGTCTTAACTCATACTCTGGCCTAATAGCTAAGGGCTTAGACTCATACTCTGGCCTAATGGTTAAGGTCTTAACTCTTACTTTGGCCTACTGGTTAAGGTCTTAGACTCCTACTCTGGCCTATTGGTTAAGGTCTTAACTCTTACTCTGGCCCCATAACTAAGGTCTTAACTCTTACTCTGGCCTAATAGCTAAGGTCTTAACTCTCACTCTGGCCTAATAGCTAAGATCGTAGACTCGTACTCTGGCCTAATGGTTAAGGTCTTAACTCTTACTCTGGCCTACTGGTTAAGATCTTAACTCTTACTCTGGCCCAATAGCTAAGGTCTCAACTCTTACTCTGGCCTAATAGCTAAGGTCTTAGACTCGTACTATGGCCTACAGGTTAAGGGCTTAACTCTTACTCTGGCCTAATAGCTAAGGTCTTAGACTCGTACTCTGGCCTACTGGTTAAGGTCTTAACTCTTACTCTGGCCTACTGGTTAAGGTCTTAACTCTTACTCTGGCCTAATAGCTAAGGTCTTAACTCTTACTCTTGCCTAATAGCTAAGGTCTTAACTCTTACTCTTGCCTACTTCTTAACGTCTTAACTCCTACTCTGGCCTAATAGCTAAGGTCTTAACTCCTACTCTGGCCTACTGGTTAAGGTCTTAACTCTTACTCTGGCCTACTGGTTAAGGTCTTAACTCTTACTCTGGCCTAATAGCTAAGGTCTTAGACTCTTACTCTGGCCTACTGGTTAAGTTCTTAACTCTTACTCTGGCCTAATAGCTAAGGTCTTAACTCTTACGCTGGCCTAATAGCTAAGGTCTTAACTCTTACTCTGGCCGAATAGCTAAGGTGTTAGACTCATACTCTGGCCTAATGGTTAAGGTCTTAACTCTTACTCTGGCCTAATAGCTAAGGTCTTAACTCTTACTCTGGCCTAATAGCTAAGGTCTTAGACTCGTACTCTGGCCTAATGTTTAAGGTCTTAACTCTTACTCTGGCCTAATAGCTAAGGTCTTAGACTGGTACTCCGGAATAATAGCTAATGTCTTAGACTCGTACTCTGACCTACTGGTTAAGGTCTTAACTCGTACTCTGGCCTAATATCTAAGGTCCTAGACTCGTACTCTGGCCTACTGGTCAAGGTCTTAACTCTTACTCTGGCCTACTGGTTAAGGTCCTAACTCTTACTTTGGCCTACTGGTTAAGGTCTTAACTCCTACGCTGGCCTACTGGTTAAGGTCTTAACTCTTACTCTGGCCTAATAGCTAAGGTCTTAAATCTTACTCTGGCCTAATAGCTAAGGTCTTAGACTCGTACTCTGGCCTAATAGCTAAGGTCTTAACTCTTACTCTGGCCTAATAGCTAAGGTCTTAGACTCGTACTCTGGCCTAATGGTTAAGGTCTTAACTCTTACTCTGGCCTAATGGTTAAGGTCTTAACTCTTACTCTGGCCTACTTGTTAAGGTCTTAGACTCGTACTCTGGCCTAATGGTTAAGGTCTTAACTCTTAATCTGGCCTATTGGTTAAGGTCTTATCTCTTACTCTGGCCTAATAACTAAGGTCTTAACTCTTACTCTGGCCTAATAGCTAAGGTCTTAACTCTTACTCTGGCCTAATAGCTAAGGTCTTAGACTCGTACTCTGGCCTAATGGTTAAGTTCTTAACTCTTACTCTGGCCTACTGGTTAAGGTCTTAACTCTTACTCTGGCCTAATAGCTAAGGGCTTAGACTCGTACTCTGGCCTAATGGTTAAGGTCTTAGCTCTTACGCTGGCCTACTGGTTAAGGTCTTAACTCTTACTCTGGCCTAATAGCTAAGGTCTTAACTCTTACTCTGGCCTAATAGCTAAGGTCTTAGACTCGTACTATGGCCTACAGGTTAAGGTCTTAACTCTTACTCTGGCCTACTGGTTAAGGTCTTAACTCTTACTCTGGCCTAATAGCTAAGGTGTTAGACTCGTACTCTGGCCTAATGGTTAAGGTCTTAACTCTTACTCTGGCCTACTGGTTAAGGTCTTAACTCTTACTCTGGCCTAATAGCTAAGGTCTTAAATCTTACTCTGGCCTAATAGCAAAGATCTTAGACTCGTAATCTGGCCTAATGGTTAAGGTCTTAACTCTTACTCTGGCCTAATAGCTAAGGTCTTAACTCTTACTCTGGCCTAATAGCTAAGGTCTTAGACTCGTACTCTGGCCTAATGGTTAAGGTCTTAACTCTTACTCTGGCCTAATAGCTAAGGTCTTAGACTGGTACTCTGGCCTAACAGCTAAGGTCTTAGACTCGTACTCTAACCTACTGGTTAAGGTCTTAACTCGTACTCTGGCCTAATAGCTAAGGTCTTAGACTCGTACTCTGGCCTACTGGTCAAGGTCTTAACTCTTACTCTGGCCTACTGGTTAAGGTCTTATCTCTTACTCTGGCCTACTGGTTAATGTCTTAACTCCTACTCTGGCCTAATAGCTAATGTCTTAGAGTCGTACTCTGGCCTAATAGCTAAGGTCTTAACTCTTACTCTGGCCTAATAGCTAAGGTCTTAGACTCATACTCTGGCCTACTGGTTAAGGTCTTAACTCTTACTCTGACCTAATAGCTAAGGTCTTAACTCTTACTCTGGCCTAATAGCTAAGCTCTTAACTCTTACTCTGGCCTAATAGCTAAGGTCTTAGACTCGTACTCTGGCCTAATGGTTAAGGTCTTAACTCTTACTCTGGCCTAATAGCTAAGGTCTTAGACTCGTACTCTGGCCTAATGGTTAAGGTCTTAACTCTTACTCTGGCCTATTGGTTAAGGTCTTAACTCTTACTCTGGCCTAATAACTAAGGTCTTAACTCTTACTCTGGCCTAATAGCTAAGGTCTCAACTCTTACTCTGGCCTAATAGCTAAGGTCTTAGACTCGTACTATGGCCTACAGGTTAAGGGCTTAACTCTTACTCTGGCCTAATAGCTAAGGTCTTAGACTCGTACTCTGGCCTAATGGTTAAGGTCTTAACTCTTACTCTGGCCTACTGGTTAAGGTCTTAACTCTTACTCTGGCCTAATAGGTAAGGTCTTAACTCTTACTCTTGCCTACTGCTTAACGTCTTAATTCCTACTCTGGCCTAATAGCTAAGGTCTTAATTCTTACTCTGGCCTAATAGCTAGGGTCTTAACTCTTACTTTGACCTAATAGCTAAGGTTTTAGACTCGTACTCTGGCCTAATGGTTAAGGTCTTAACTCTTACTCTGGCCTACTGGTTAAGGTCTTAACTCTTACTCTGGCCTAATAGCTAAGGTCTTAGACTCGTACTCTGGCCTAATGGTTAAGGTATTAACTCTTACTCTGGCCTACTGGTTAAGGTCTTAACTCTTACTCTGGCCTACTGGTTAAGGTCTTAACTCTTACTTTGGCCCAATAGCTAAGGTCTTAACTCTTACGCTGGCCTAATAGCTAAGGTCTTAGACTCGTACTCTGGCCTAATGGTTAAGGTCTTAACTCTTACTCTGGCCTAATAGCTAAGGTCTTAACTCTTACTCTGGCCTAATGGCTAAGGTCTTAGACTCGTACTCTGGCCTAATGTTTAAGGTCTTAACTCTTACTCTGGCCTAATAGCTAAGGTCTTAGACTCTTACTCTGGCCTACTGGTCAAGGTCTTAACTCTTACTCTGGCCTACTGGTTAAGGTCTTAACTCTTACTTTGGCCTACTGGTTAAGGTCTTAACTCCTACTCTGGCCTACTGGTTAAGGTCTTAACTCTCACTCTGGCCTAATAGCTAAGGTCTTAAATCTTACTCTGGCCTAATAGCTAAGGTCTTAGACGCGTACTCTGGCCTAATAGCTAAGGTCTTAACTCTTACTCTGGCCTAATAGCTAAGGTCTTAAATCTTACTCTGGCCTAATAGCTAAGGTCTTAGACTGGTACTCTGGCCTAATAGCTAAGGTCTTAACTCTTACTCTGGCCTACTGGTTAAGGTCTTAACTCTTACTCTGGCCTAATAGCTAAAGTCTTAGACTCGTACTCTGGCCTAATGGTTAAGGTCTTAACTCTTACTCTGGCCTATTGGTTAAGGTCTTAACTCTTACTCTGGCCTAATAGCTAAGGTCTTAACTCTTACTCTGGCCTAATAGCTAAGGTCTTAACTCTTACTCTGGCCTAATAGCTAAGGTCTTAGACTCATACTCTGGCCTAATGGTTAAGGTCTTAACTCTTACTCTGGCCTACTGGTTAAGGTCTTAACTCTTACTCTGGCCTAATAGATAAGGGCTTAGACTTGTACTCTGGCCTAATGGTTAAGGTCTTAACTCTTACTCTGGCCTACTGGTTAAGGTCTTAACTCTTACTCTGGCCTAATAGCTAAGGTCTTAACTCTTACTCTGGCCTAATAGCAAAGGTATTAGACTCGTAATCTGGCCTAATGGTTAGGGTCTTAACTCTTACTCTGGCCTAATAGCTAAGGTCCTAACTCTTACTCTGGCCTAATAGCTAAGGTCTTAGACTCGTACTATGGCCTACAGGTGAAGGTCTTAACTCTTACTCTGGCCTACTGGTTAAGGTCTTAACTCTTTCTCTGGCTTAATAGCTAAGGTCTTAGACTCGTACTCTGGCCTAATGGGTAAGGTCTTAACTCTTACTCTGGCCTACTGGTTAAGGTCTTAACTCTTACACTGGCCTACTGGTTAAGGTCTTAACTCGTACTCTGGCCTAATAGCTAAGGTCTCAACTCTTACTCTGGCCTAATAGCTAAGGTCTTAGACTCGTACTATGGCCTACAGGTTAAGGGCTTAACTCTTACTCTGGCCTAATAGCTAAGGTCTTAGACTCGTACTCTGGCCTAATGGTTAAGGTCTTAACTCTTACTCTGGCCTACTGGTTAAGGTCTTAACTCTTACTCTGACCTAATAGCTAAGGTCTTAACTCTTACTCTTGCCTACTGCTTAACGTCTTAACTCCTACTCTGGCCTAATAGCTAAGGTCTTAGACTCGTACTCTGGCCTACTGGTTAAGGTCTTAACTCTTACTCTGGCCTAATAGCTAAGGTCTTAACTCTTACTCTGGCCTAATAGCTAAGGTCTTAGACTCGTACTCTGGCCTAATGTTTAAGGTCTTAACTCTTACTCTGGCCTAATAGCTAAGGTCTTAGACTGCTACTCTGGCCTAATAGCTAAGGTCTTAGACTCGTACTCTGACCTACTGGTTAAGGTCTTAACTCGTACTCTGGCCTAATAGCTAAGGTCTTAGACTCGTACTCTGGCCTACTGGTAAAGGTCTTAACTCTTACTCTGGCCTAATAGCTAAGGGCTTAGACTTGTACTCTGGCCTAATGGTTAAGGTCTTAACTCTTACTCTGGCCTATTGGTTAAGGTCTTAACTCTTACTCTGGCCTAATAGCTAAGGTCTTAACTCTTACTCTGGCCTAATAGCAAAGGTATTAGACTCGTAATCTGGCCTAATGGTTAAGGTCTTAACTCTTACTCTGGACTAATAGCTAAGGTCCTAACTCTTACTCTGGCCTAATAGCTAAGGTCTTAGACTCGTACTATGGCCTACAGGTGAAGGTCTTAACTCTTACTCTGGCCTACTGGTTAAGGTCTTAACTCTTACTCTGGCTTAATAGCTAAGGTCTTAGACTCGTACTCTGGCCTAATGGTTAAGGTCTTAACTCTTACTCTGGCCTACTGGTTAAGGTCTTAACTCTTACTCTGGCCTACTGGTTAAGGTCTTAACTCGTACTCTGGCCTAATAGCTAAGGTCTCAACTCTTACTCTGGCCTAATAGCTAAGGTCTTAGACTCGTACTATGGCCTACAGGTTAAGGGCTTAACTCTTACTCTGGCCTAATAGCTAAGGTCTTAGACTCGTACTATGGCCTAATGGTTAAGGTCTTAACTCTTACTCTGGCCTACTGGTTAAGGTCTTAACTCTTACTCTGACCTAATAGCTAAGGTCTTAACTCTTACTCTTGCCTACTGCTTAACGTCTTAACTCCTACTCTGGCCTAATAGCTAAGGTCTTAGACTCGTACTCTGGCCTACTGGTTAAGGTCTTAACTCTTACTCTGGCCTAATAGCTAAGGTCTTAACTCTTACTTTGGCCTAATAGCTAAGGTTTTAGACTCGTACTCTGGCCTAATGGTTAAGGTCTTAACTCTTACTCTGGCCTACTGGTTAAGGTCTTAACTCTTACTCTGGCCTAATAGCTAAGGTCTTAGACTCTTACTCTGGCCTAATAGCTAATGTCTTAACTCTTACGCTGGCCTAATAGCTAAGGTCTTAGCTCTTACTCTGGCTGAATAGCTAAGGTCTTAGACTCATACTCTGGCCTAATGGTTAAGGTCTTAACTCTTACTCTGGCCTAATATCTAAGGTCTTAACTCTTACTCTGGCTTAATAGCTAAGGTCTTAGACTCGTACTCTGGCCTAATGTTTAAGGTCTTAACTCTTACTCTGGCCTAATAGCTAAGGTCTTAGACTGCTACTCTGGCCTAATAGCTAAGGTCTTAGACTCGTACTCTGACCTACTGGTTAAGGTCTTAACTCGTACTCTGGCCTAATAGCTAAGGTCTTAGACTCGTACTCTGGCCTACTGGTCAAGGTCTTAACTCTTACTCTGGCCTACTGGTTAAGGTCTTAACTCTTACTTTGGCCTACTGGTTAAGGTCTTAACTCCTACTCTGGCCTACTGGTTAAGGTCTTAACTCTTACTCTGGCCTAATAGCTAAGGTCTTAGACTCGTACTCTGGCCTAATAGCTAAGGTCTTAACTCTTACTCTGGCCTAATAGCTAAGGTCTTAGACTCGTACTCTGGCCTAATGGTTAAGGTCTTAACTCTTACTCTGGCCTACTGGTTAAGGTCTTAACTCTTACTCTGGCCGAATAGCTAAAGTCTTAGACTCGTACTCTGGCCTAATGGTTAAGGTCTTAACTCTTACTCTGGCCTATTGGTTAAGGTCTTAACTCTTACTCTGGCCTAATAACTAAGGTCTTAACTCTTACTCTGGCCTAATAGCTACGGTCTTAACTCTTACTCTGGCCTAATAGCTAAGGTCTTAACTCTTACTCTGGCCTAATAGCTAAGGTCTTAGACTCATACTCTGGCCTAATGGTTAAGGTCTTAACTCTTACTCTGGCCTACAGGTTAAGGTCTTAACTCATACTCTGGCCTAATAGCTAAGGGCTTAGACTCGTACCCTGGCCTAATGGTTAAGGTCTTAACTCTTACTTTGGCCTACTGGTTAAGGTCTTAGACTCCTACTCTGGCCTATTGGTTAAGGTCTTAACTCTTACTCTGGCCTAATAACTAAGGTCTTAACTCTTACTCTGGCCTAATTGCTAAGGTCTTAACTCTTACTCTGGCCTAATAGCTAAGGTCGTAGACTTGTACTCTGGCCTAATGGTTAAGGTCTTAACTCTTACTCTGGCCTACTGGTTAAGGTCTTAACTCTTACTCTGGCCTACTAGCTAAGGTCTTAACTCTTACTCTTGCCTAATAGCTAAGGTCTTAACTCTTACTCTTGCCTACTGCTTAACGTCTTAACTCCTACTCTGGCCTAATAGCTAAGGTCTAACTCCTACTCTGGCCTACTGGTTAAGGTCTTAACTCTTACTCTGGCCTAATAGCTAAGGTCTTAACTCTTACTTTGGCCTAATAGCTAAGGTTTTAGACTCGTACTCTGGCCTAATGGTTAAGGTCTTAACTCTTACTCTGGCCTACTGGTTAAGGTCTTAACTCTTACTCTGGCCTAATAGCTAAGGTCTTAGACTCTTACTCTGGCCTACTGGTTAAGGTCTTAACTCTTACTCTGGCCTACTGGTTAAGGTCTTAACTCTTACTCTGGCCTAATAGCTAAGGTCTTAACTCTTACGCTGGCCTAATAGCTAAGGTCTTAACTCTTACACTGGCCGAATAGCTAAGGTGTTAGACTCGTACTCTGGCCTAATGGTTAAGGTCTTAACTCTTACTCTGGCCTAATAGCTAAGGTCTTAACTCTTACTCTGGCCTAATAGCTAAGGTCTTAGACTCGTACTCTGGCCTAATGTTTAAGGTCTTAACTCTTACTCTGGCCTAATAGCTAAGGTCTTAGACTGGTACTCTGGCCTAATAGCTAATGTCTTAGACTCGTACTCTGACCTACTGGTTAAGGTCTTAACTCGTACTCTGGCCTAATAGCTAAGGTCTTAGACTCGTACTCTGGCCTACTGGTCAAGGTCTTAACTCTTACTCTGGCCTACTGGTTAAGGTCTTAACTCTTACTTTGGCCTACTGGTTAAGGTCTTAACTCCTACTCTGGCCTACTGGTTAAGGTCTTAACTCTTACTCTGGCCTAATAGCTAAGGTCTTAAATCTTACTCTGGCCTAATAGCTAAGGTCTTAGACTCGTACTCTGGCCTAATATCTAAGGTCTTAGACTCGTACTCTGGCCTAATGGTTAAGGTCTTAACTCTTACTCTGGCCTAATGGTTAAGGTCTTAACTCTTACTCTGGCCTACTTGTTAAGGTCTTAACTCTTACTCTGGCCTAATAGCTAAGGTCTTAGACTCGTACTCTGGCCTAATGGTTAAGGTCTTAACTCTTACTCTGGCCTATTGGTTAAGGTCTTATCTCTTACTCTGGCCTAATAACTAAGGTCTTAACTCTTACTCTGGCCTAATAGCTAAGGTCTTAACTCTTACTCTGGCCTAATAGCTAAGGTCTTAGACTCGTACTCTGGCCTAATGGTTAAGTTCTTAACTCTTACTCTGGCCTACTGGTTAAGGTCTTAACTATTACTCTGGCCTAATAGCTAAGGGCTTAGACTCGTACTCTGGCCTAATGGTTAAGGTCTTAGCTCTTACTCTGGCCTACTGGTTAAGGTCTTAACTCTTACTCTGGCCTAATAGCTAAGGTCTTAACTCTTACTCTGGCCTAATAGCACAGGTATTAGACTCGTAATCTGGCCTAATGGTTAAGGTCTTAACTCTTACTCTGGCCTACTAGCTAAGGTCTTAACTCTTACTCTTGCCTAATAGCTAAGGTCTTAACTCTTACTCTTGCCTACTGCTTAACGTCTTAACTCCTACTCTGGCCTAATAGCTAAGGTCTTAACTCCTACTCTGGCCTACTGGTTAAGGTCTTAACTCTTACTCTGGCCTAATAGCTAAGGTCTTAACTCTTACTTTGGCCTAATAGCTAAGGTTTTAGACTCGTACTCTGGCCTAATGGTTAAGGTCTTAACTCTTACTCTGGCCTACTGGTTAAGGTCTTAACTCTTACTCTGGCCTAATAGCTAAGGTCTTAGACTCTTACTCTGGCCTACTGGTTAAGGTCTTAACTCTTACTCTGGCCTACTGGTTAAGGTCTTAACTCTTACTCTGGCCTAATAGCTAAGGTCTTAACTCTTACGCTGGCCTAATAGCTAAGGTCTTAACTCTTACACTGGACGAATAGCTAAGGTGTTAGACTCGTACTCTGGCCTAATGGTTAAGGTCTTAACTCTTACTCTGGCCTAATAGCTAAGGTCTTAACTCTTACTCTGGCCTAATAGCTAAGGTCTTAGACTCGTACTCTGGCCTAATGTTTAAGGTCTTAACTCTTACTCTGGCCTAATAGCTAAGGTCTTAGACTGGTACTCTGGCCTAATAGCTAATGTCTTAGACTCGTACTCTGACCTACTGGTTAAGGTCTTAACTCGTACTCTGGCCTAATAGCTAAGGTCTTAGACTCGTACTCTGGCCTACTGGTCAAGGTCTTAACTCTTACTCTGGCCTACTGGTTAAGGTCTTAACTCTTACTTTGGCCTACTGGTTAAGGTCTTAACTCCTACTCTGGCCTACTGGTTAAGGTCTTAACTCTTACTCTGGCCTAATAGCTAAGGTCTTAAATCTTACTCTGGCCTAATAGCTAAGGTCTTAGACTCGTACTCTGGCCTAATAGCTAAGGTCTTAGACTCGTACTCTGGCCTAATGGTTAAGGTCTTAACTCTTACTCTGGCCTAATGGTTAAGGTCTTAACTCTTACTCTGGCCTACTTGTTAAGGTCTTAACTCTTACTCTGGCCTAATAGCTAAGGTCTTAGACTCGTACTCTGGCCTAATGGTTAAGGTCTTAACTCTTACTCTGGCCTATTGGTTAAGGTCTTATCTCTTACTCTGGCCTACTGGTTAAGGTCTTAACTATTACTCTGGCCTAATAGCTAAGGGCTTAGACTCGTACTCTGGCCTAATGGTTAAGGTCTTAGCTCTTACTCTGGCCTACTGGTTAAGGTCTTAACTCTTACTCTGGCCTAATAGCTAAGGTCTTAACTCTTACTCTGGCCTAATAGCACAGGTATTAGACTCGTAATCTGGCCTAATGGTTAAGGTCTTAACTCTTACTCTGGCCTAATAGCTAAGGTCTTAACTCTTACTCTGGCCTAATAGCTAAGGTCTTAGACTCGTACTATGGCCTACAGGTTAAGGTCTTAAATCTTACTCTGGCCTACTGGTTAAGGTCTTAACTCTTACTCTGGCCTAATAGCTAAGGTGTTATACTCGTACTCTGGCCTAATGGTTAAGGTCTTAACTCTTACTCTGGCCTACTGGTTAAGGTCTTAACTCTTACTCTGGCCTAATAGCTAAGGTCTTAAATCTTACTCTGGCCTAATAGCAAAGATCTTAGACTCGTAATCTGGCCTAATGGTTAAGGTCTTAACTCTTACTCTGGCCTAATAGCTAAGGTCTTAACTCTTACTCTGGCCTAATAGCTAAGGTCTTAGACTCGTACTCTGGCCTAATGGTTAAGGTCTTAACTCTTTCTCTGGCCTAATAGCTAAGGTCTTAGACTGGTACTCTGGCCTAATAGCTAAGGTCTTAGACTCGTTACCTAACCTACTGGTTAAGGTCTTAACTCGTACTCTGGCCTAATAGCTAAGGTCTTAGACTCGTACTCTGGCCTACTGGTCAAGGTCTTAACTCTTACTCTGGCCTACTGGTTAAGGTCTTATCTCTTACTCTGGCCTACTGGTTAATGTCTTAACTCCTACTCTGGCCTAATAGCTAATGTCTTAGACTCGTACTCTGGCCTAATAGCTAAGGTCTTAACTCTTACTCTGGCCTAATAGCTAAGGTCTTAGACTCGTACTCTGGCCTACTGGTTAAGGTCTTAACTCTTACTCTGACCTAATAGCTAAGGTCTTAACTCTTACTCTGGCCTAATAGCTAAGGTCTTAACTCTTACTCTGGCCTAATAGCTAAGGTCTTAGACTCGTACTCTGGCCTAATGGTTAAGGTCTTAACTCTTACTCTGGCCTAATAGCTAAGGTCTTAGACTCGTACTCTGGCCTAATGGTTAAGGTCTTAACTCTTACTCTGGCCTATTGGTTAAGGTCTTAATAGGTGGTAGTGTTTCAAAAACCCTGGCAAAAGCTGTATTGGCAGCCCAGAGTCTGGAAACGTGGTTACTGACTGCGGGGAGTCTGAAAAACCGCATGAGACTCCTAAGCTCACCGTGATGTCTAAAAACGTTCCCAGGCTCAAAAGTCAAATCAACCTTCTTGAGGGTTGATTTTTGCACCAGAGGCCTGCATACTGCACGGAGCCATAAACCGCATGAGACTCCCTAGCTCACAATGACGTCTAGCAAGGCTCCCAGGCTCAAAAGTAAAAAAAAAACAAAAAAAAGTTTGCAAACTGCAGGGAAAAAAACCAGATGAGAGTCCAAATCTCACAGTGAGACTACTCGTCGAAAAGGTGAAATGTTTGGCAATGTAGGAGTCACAGTTAGGTGGTAGTGTTTCAAAAACCCTGGCAAAAGCTGTGTTGGCAGCCCAGAGTCTGGAAACGTGGTTACTGACTGCGGGGAGTCTGAAAAACCGCATGAGACTCCTAAGCTCACTGTGATGTCTATAAAGGTTCCCAGGCTCAAAAGTCAAATCAAGCTTGTTGAGGGTTGGTTTTTGCACCCGAGGTCTGCATACTACACGCTGAGACTCCTAGCTCACCGTGCCGTCTAGCAAGGCTCCCAGACTCAAATGTCAAACAGCAGAAAACAAAAAAAAACAAGATGAGGGGTCAAGTGTCCATTTTTGCACCCGTGGACTGCAAACTGCAGGGAGCCATGAGAGTCAAACCTCACAGTGAAGACTCCTGAACGGCGAAAAGGTGAAATGCTTGGTAATGGTAGGCCAGTGCCACAGTAGGTGGCAGGATTGGAAAGACGCTGACAAAAGCTGTATTGGCAGCTCTAGAGCCTGGAAACGTGGTTACTGACTGCGGGGAGTCTGAAAAACCACAGGAGACTCCTAAGCTCACCGTGATGTCTAAAAACGTTCCCAGGCTCAAAAGTCAAATCAAGCTTTTTGAGGGTTGGTTTTTGCGCCCGAGGCCTGCATACTGCACAGAGCCATAAACCGCATGAGACTCCCTAGCTCACAATGACGTCAAGCAAGGCTCCCAGGCTCAAAAGTCAAAAAAAAAAAAAAAAAAGCTTGTGAGAGGTCATGGTCTATTTTTGCCCATGAGGTCTGCAAACTGCAGGGGAAAAAAACCAGATGAGAGTCCAAATCTCACAGTGAGACTACTCGTCGAAAAGGTGAAATGCTTGGCAATGTAGGAGTCACAGTTAGGTGGTAGTGTTTCAAAAACCCTGGCAAAAGCTGTATTGGCAGCCCAGAGTCTGGAAACGTGGTTACTGACTGCGGGGAGTCTGAAAAACCGCATGAGACTCCTAAGCTCACTGTGAAGTCTAAAAAGGTTCCCAGGCTCAAAAGTCAAATCAAGCTTGTTGAGGGTTGGTTTTTGCACCCGAGGCCTGCATACTGCACGGAGCCATAAACCACATGAGACTCCCTAGCTCACAGTGACGTCTAGCAAGGCTCCCAGGCTCAAATGTCAAACAGCAGAAAAGAAAAAAAAAAAAAAAAAACAAGATGAGGGGTCAAATGTCCTTTTTTGCACACGTGGACGGCAAACTGCAGGGAGCCATGAGAGTCAAACTCACAGTGAAGACTCCTGAACGGCGAACAGGTGAAATGCTTGGTAATGGTAGGCCAGTGCCACAGTCGGTGGCAGGATTGGAAAAACGCTGACAAAGGCTCTAGAGTGTGGAAACGTGGTTACTGACTGCGGGGAGTCTGAAGAACCGCATGAGACTCCTAAGCTCACAGTGATGTCTAACAAGGTTCCCAGGCTCAAAAGTAAAAAAAAAAAAAAAAAAGCTTATGAGAGGTCATGGTCTATTTTTGCCCATGGGCTGCAAATTGCAGGGAAAAAAAACCAGATAAGAGTCCAAATCTCACAGTGAGACTACTCGTCGAAAAGGTGAAATGCTTGGCAATGTAGGAGTCACAGTAGGTGGTAGTGTTTCAAAAACCCTGGCAAACCCTGGCAAAAGCTGTATTGGCAGTAACCACTGGAAACGTGGTTACTGACTGCGGGGAGTCTGAAAAACCGCATGAGACTCCTAAGCTCACCGTGATGTCTAAAAACGTTCCCAGGCTCAAAAGTCAAATCAACCTTCTTGAGGGTTGATTTTTGCACCAGAGGCCTGCATACTGCACGGAGCCATAAACCGCATGAGACTCCCTAGCTCACAATGACGTCTAGCAAGGCTCCCAGGCTCAAAAGTAAAAAAAAAAACAAAAAAAAGTTTGCAAACTGCAGGGAAAAAAAACCAGATGAGAGTCCAAATCTCACAGTGAGACTACTCGTCGAAAAGGTGAAATGTTTGGCAATGTAGGAGTCACAGTTAGGTGGTAGTGTTTCAAAAACCCTGGCAAAAGCTGTGTTGGCAGCCCAGAGTCTGGAAACGTGGTTACTGACTGCGGGGAGTCTGAAAAACCGCATGAGACTCCTAAGCTCACTGTGATGTCTATAAAGGTTCCCAGGCTCAAAAGTCAAATCAAGCTTGTTGAGGGTTGGTTTTTGCACCCGAGGTCTGCATACTACACGCTGAGACTCCTAGCTCACCGTGCCGTCTAGCAAGGCTCCCAGACTCAAATGTCAAACAGCAGAAAACAAAAAAAAACAAGATGAGGGGTCAAGTGTCCATTTTTGCACCCGTGGACTGCAAACTGCAGGGAGCCATGAGAGTCAAACCTCACAGTGAAGACTCCTGAACGGCGAAAAGGTGAAATGCTTGGTAATGGTAGGCCAGTGCCACAGTAGGTGGCAGGATTGGAAAGACGCTGACAAAAGCTGTATTGGCAGCTCTAGAGCCTGGAAACGTGGTTACTGACTGCGGGGAGTCTGAAAAACCACATGAGACTCCTAAGCTCACCGTGATGTCTAAAAACGTTCCCAGGCTCAAAAGTCAAATCCAGCTTCTTGAGGGTTGGTTTTTGCACCCGAGGCCTGCATACTGCACAGAGCCATAAACCGCATGAGACTCCCTAGCTCACAATGACGTCAAGCAAGGCTCCCAGGCTCAAAAGTCAAAAAAAAAAAAAAAAAAAAAAGCTTGTGAGAGGTCATGGTCTATTTTTGCCCATGAGGCTTGCAAACTGCACGGAAAAAAAACCAGACGAGAGTCCAAATCTCACAGTGAGACTACTCGTCGAAAAGGTGAAATGCTTGGCAAAGTAGGAGTCACAGTAGGTGGTAGTGTTTCAAAAACCCTGGCAAAAGCTGTATTGGCAGCCCAGAGTCTGGAAACATGGTTACTGACTGCGGGGAGTCTGAAAAACCGCATGAGACTCCTAAGCTCACTGTGATGTCTAAAAAGGTTCCCAGGCTCAAAAGTCAAATCAAGCTTGTTGAGGGTTGGTTTTTGCACCCGAGGCCTGATACTGCACGGAGCCATAAACCGCATGAGACTCCCTAGCTCACAATGACGTCTAGCAAGGCTCCCAGGCTCAAATGTCAAACAGCAGAAAAGAAAAAAAAAAAAAAAAAACAAGATGAGGGGTCAAATGTCCATTTTTGCACCCGTGGACGTCAAACTGCAGGAGCCATGAGAGTCAAACCTCACAGTGAAGACTCCTGAACGGCGAAAAGTTGAAATGCTTGGTAATGGTAGGCCAGTGCCACAGTAGGTGGCAGGATTGGAAAGACGCTGAGAAAAGCTGAATTGGCAGCTCTAGAGCCTGGAAACGTGGTTACTGACTGCAGGGAGTCTGAAAAACCGCATGAGACTCCTAAGCTCACCGTGATGTCTAAAAACGTTCCCAGGCTCAAAAGTCAAATCAAGCTTCTTGAGGGTTGATTTTTGCACCCGAGGCCTGCATACTGCACGGAGCCATAAACCACATGAGACTCCCTAGCTCACAGTGACGTCTAGCAAGGCTCCCAGGCTCAAATGTCAAACAGCAGAAAAGAAAAAAAAAAAAAAAAAACAAGATGAGGGGTCAAATGTCCATTTTTGCACCCGTGGACGTCAAACTGCAGGGAGCCATGAGAGTCAAACCTCACAGTGAAGACTCCTAAACGGCGAAAAGGTGAAATGCTTGGTAATGGTAGGCCAGTGCCACAGTAGGTGGCAGGATTGGAAAGACGCTGAGAAAAGCTGAATTGGCAGCTCTAGAGCCTGGAAACGTGGTTACTGACTGCGGGGAGTCTGAAAAACCGCATGAGACTCCTAAGCTCACTGTGATGTCTAAAAACGTTCCCAGGCTCAAAAGTCAAATCAAGCTTCTTAAGGGTTGATTTTTGCACCCGAGGCCTGCATACTGCACGGAGCCATAAACCGCATGAGACTCCCTAGCTCACAATGACGTCAAGCAAGGCTCCCAGGCTCAAAAGTCAAAAAAAAAAAAAAAAAAAGCTTGTGAGAGGTCATGGTCTATTTTTGCCCATGAGGCTGCAAACTGCAGGGGAAAAAAAACAGATGAGAGTACAAATCTCACAGTGAGACTGCTCGTCGAAAAGGTGAAATGCTCGGCAATGTAGGAGTCACACAGTAGGTGGTAGTGTTTCAAAAACCCTGGCAAAAGCTGTATTGGCAGCCCAGAGCCTGGAAACGTGGCTACTGACTGTGGGGAGTCTGAAAAACCGCATGAGACTCCTCAGCTCACCGTGATGTCTAACAAGGCTCCCAGGCTCAAAAGTAAAAAAAAAAAAAAAAAAAAAAAAGCTTGTGAGAGGTCATGGTCTATTTTTGCCCATGAGGCTTGCAAACTGCACGGAAAAAAAAACTGACGAGAGTCCAAATCTCACAGTGAGACTACTCGTCGAAAAGGTGAAATGCTTGGCAAAGTAGGAGTCACAGTAGGTGGTAGTGTTTCAAAAACCCTGGCAAAAGCTGTATTGGCAGCCCAGAGTCTGGAAACGTGGTTACTGACTGCGCGGAGTCTGAAAAACCGCATGAGACTCCTAAGCTCACCGTGATGTCTAAAAACGTTCCCAGGCTCAAAAGTCAAATCAAGCTTCTTGAGGGTTGATTTTTGCACCCGAGGCCTGCATACTGCACGGAGCCATAAACCACATGAGACTCCCTAGCTCACAGTGACGTCTAGCAAGGCTCCCAGGCTCAAATGTCAAACAGCAGAAAAGAAAAAAAAAAAAAACAAGATGAGGGGTCAAATGTCCATTTTTGCACCCGTGGACGGCAAACTGCAGGGAGCCATGAGAGTCAAACCTCACAGTGAAGACTCCTGAACGGCGAAAAGGTGAAATGCTTGGTAATGGTAGGCCAGTGCCACAGTAGGTGGCAGGATTGGAAAGACGCTGAGAAGAGCTGAATTGGCAGCTCTAGAGCCTGGAAACGTGGTTACTGACTGCGGGGAGTCTGAAAAACCGCATGAGACTCCTAAGCTCACCGTGATGGCTAAAAACGTTCCCAGGCTCAAAAGTCAAATCCAGCTTCTTGAGGGCCTGCATACTGCACGGAGCCATAAACCGCATGAGACTCCTAAGCTCACAATGACGTCAAGCAAGGCTCCCAGGCTCAAAAGTAAAAAAAAAAAAAAAAAAAAAGCTTGTGAGAGGTCATGGTCTATTTTTGCCCATGAGGCTGCAAACTGCAGGGGGAAAAAACGAGATGAGAGTACAAATCTCACAGTGAGACTACTCGTCGAAAAGGTGAAATGCTCGGCAATGTAGGAGTCACACAGTAGGTGGTAGTGTTTCAAAAACCCTGGCAAAAGCTGTATTGGCAGCCCAGAGTCTGGAAACGTGGTTACTGACTGCGGGGAGTCTGAAAAACCGCATGAGACTCCTAAGCTCACTGTGATGTCTAAAAAGATTCCCAGGCTCAAAAGTCAAATCAAGCTTGTTGAGGGTTGGTTTTTGCAACCGAGGTCTGCATACTACACGCTGAGACTCCTAGCTCACCGTGCCGTCTAGCAATGCTCCCAGACTCAAATGTCAAACAGCAGAAAAAAAAAAAAAAAAGATGAGGGGTCAAGTGTCCATTTTTGCACCCGTGGACTGCAAACTGCAGGGAGCCATGAGAGTCAAACCTCACAGTGAAGACTCCTGAACGGGGAAAAGGTAAAATGCTTGGTAATGGTAGACCAGTGCCACAGTAGGTGGCAGGATTGGAAAGACGCTGACAAAAGCTGTATTGGCAGCTCTAGAGCCTGGAAACGTGGTTACTGACTGCGGGGAGTCTGAAAAACCGCATTAGACTCCTAAGCTCACCGTGATGTCTAAAAACGTTTCCAGGCTCAAAAGTCAAATCAAGCTTCTTGATGGTTGATTTTTGCACCCGAGGCCTGCATACTGCACGGAGCCATAAACCACATGAGACTCCCTAGCTCACAGTGACGTCTAGCAAGGCTCCCAGGCTCAAATGTCAAACAGCAGAAAAGAAAAAAAAAAAAAAAAAAAAAACAAGATGAGTGGTCAAATGTCCATTTTTGCACCCGTGGACGTCAAACTGCAGGGAGCCATGAGAGTCAAACCTCACAGTGAAGACTCCTGAACGGCGAAAAGGTGAAATGCTTGGTAATGGTAGGCCAGTGCCACAGTAGGTGGCAGGATTGGAAAGACGCTGAGAAAAGCTGAATTGGCAGCTCTAGAGCCTGGAAACGTGGTTACTGACTGCGGGGAGTCTGAAAAACCGCATGAGACTCCTAAGCTAACCGTGATGTCTAAAAACGTTCCCAGGCTCAAAAGTCAAATCACGCTTCTTGAGGGTTGATTTTTGCACCCGAGGCCTGCATACTGCAGGGAGCCATAAACCACATGAGACTCCCTAGCTCACAGTGACGTCTAGCAAGGCTCCCAGGCTCAAATGTCAAACAGCAGAAAAGAAAAAAAAAAAAAAAACAAGATGAGGGGTCCAATGTCCATTTTTGCACCCGTGGACGGCAAACTGCAGGGAGCCATGAGAGTCAAACCTCACAGTGAGTACTCCTGAACGGCGAAAAGGTGAAATGCTTGGTAATGGTAGGCCAGTGCCACAGTAGGTGGTAGTGTTTCAAAAACCCTGGCAAAAGCTGTATTGGCAGCCCAGAGCCTGGAAACGTGGTTACTGACTGTGGGGAGTCTGAAAAACCGCATGAGACTCCTCAGCTCACCGTGATGTCTAACAAGGCTCCCAGGCTCAAAAGTCAAAAAAAAAAAAAAAAAAAAAAGCTTGTGAGAGGTCATGGTCTATTTTTGCCCATGAGGCTTGCAAACTGCACGGAAAAAAAACCAGACGAGAGTCCAAATCTCACAGTGAGACTACTCGTCGAAAAGGTGAAATGCTTGGCAAAGTAGGAGTCACAGTAGGTGGTAGTGTTTCAAAAACCCTGGCAAAAGCTGTATTGGCAGCCCAGAGTCTGGAAACGTGGTTACTGACTGCGGGGAGACTGAAAAACCGCATGAGACTCCTAAGCTCACCGTGATGTCTAAAAACGTTCCCAGGCTCAAAAGTCAAATCACGCTTCTTGAGGGTTGATTTTTGCACCCGAGGCCTGCATACTGCAGGGAGCCATAAACCACATGAGACTCCCTAGCTCACAGTGACGTCTAGCAAGGCTCCCAGGCTCAAATGTCAAACAGCAGAAAAGAAAAAAAAAAAAAAAAACAAGATGAGGGGTCCAATGTCCATTTTTGCACCCGTGGACGGCAAACTGCAGGGAGCCATGAGAGTCAAACCTCACAGTGAGTACTCCTGAACGGCGAAAAGGTGAAATGGTGAAATGCTGCACCCGAGGCCTGCATACTGCACGGAGCCATAAACCACATGAGACTCCCTAGCTCACAGTGACGTCTAGCAAGGCTCCCAGGCTCAAATGTCAAACAGCAGAAAAGAAAAAAAACAAAAAAAACAAGATGAGGGGTCAAATGTCCATTTTTGCACCCGTGGACGTCAAACTGCAGGAGCCATGAGAGTCAAACCTCACAGTGAAGACTCCTGAACGGCGAAAAGTTGAAATGCTTGGTAATGGTAGGCCAGTGCCACAGTAGGTGGCAGGATTGGAAAGACGCTGAGAAAAGCTGAATTGGCAGCTCTAGAGCCTGGAAACGTGGTTACTGACTGCGGGGAGTCTGAAAAACCGCATGAGACTCCTAAGCTCACCGTGATGTCTAAAAACGTTCCCAGGCTCAAAGTCAAATCAAGCTTCTTGAGGGTTGATTTTTGCACCCGAGGCCTGCATACTGCACGGAGCCATAAACCGCATGAGACTCCCTAGCTCACAATGACGTCAAGCAAGGCTCCCAGGCTCAAAAGTCAAAAAAAAAAAAAAAAAAAGCTTGTGAGAGGTCATGGTCTATTTTTGCCCATGAGGCTGCAAACTGCAGGGGAAAAAAAAACAGATGAGAGTACAAATCTCACAGTGAGACTGCTCGTCGAAAAGGTGAAACGCTCGGCAATGTAGGAGTCACACAGTAGGTGGTAGGGTTTCAAAAACCCTGGCAAAAGCTGTATTGGCAGCCCAGAGTCTGGAAACGTGGTTACTGACTGCGGGGAGTCTGAAAAACCGCATGAGACTCCTAAGCTCACTGTGATGTCTAAAAAGATTCCCAGGCTCAAAAGTCAAATCAAGCTTGTTGAGGGTTGGTTTTTGCAACCGAGGTCTGCATACTACACGCTGAGACTCCTAGCTCACCGTGCCGTCTAGCAATGCTCCCAGACTCAAATGTCAAACAGCAGAAAAAAAAAAAAACAAGATGAGGGGTCAAGTGTCCATTTTTGCACCCGTGGACTGCAAACTGCAGGGAGCCATGAGAATCAAACCTCACAGTGAAGACTCCTGAACGGGGAAAAGGTGAAATGCTTGGTAATGGTAGACCAGTGCCACAGTAGGTGGCAGGATTGGAAAGACGCTGACAAAAGCTGTATTGGCCGCTCTAGAGCCTGGAAACGTGGTTACTGACTGCGGGGAGTCTGAAAAACCGCATTAGACTCCTAAGCTCACCGTGATGTCTAAAAACGTTCCCAGGCTCAAAAGTCAAATCAAGCTTCTTGAGGGTTGGTTTTTGCACCCGAGGCCTGCATACTGCACGGAGCCATAAACCGCATGAGACTCCCTAGCTCACAATGACGTCAAGCAAGGCTCCCAGGCTCAAAAGTCAAAAAAAAAAAAAAAAAAAGCTTGTGAGAGGTCATGGTCTATTTTTGCCCATGAGGTCTGCAAACTGCAGGGGAAAAAAACCAGATGAGAGTCCAAATCTCACAGTGAGACTACTCGTTGAAAAGGTGAAATGCTTGGCAATGTAGGAGTCACAGTTAGGTGGTAGTGTTTCAAAAACCCTGGCAAAAGCTGTATTGGCAGCCCAGAGTCTGGAAACGTGGTTACTGACTGCGGGGAGTCTGAAAAACCGCATGAGACTCCTAAGCTCACTGTGAAGTCTAAAAAGGTTCCCAGGCTCAAAAGTCAAATCAAGCTTCTTGAGGGTTGATTTTTGCACCCGAGGCCTGCATACTGCAGGGAGCCATAAACCACATGAGACTCCCTAGCTCACAGTGACGTCTAGCAAGGTTCCCAGGCTCAAATGTCAAACAGCAGAAAAGAAAAAAAAAAAAAAAAACAAGATGAGGGGTCCAATGTCCATTTTTGCACCCGTGGACGGCAAACTGCAGGGAGCCATGAGAGTCAAACCTCACAGTGAGTACTCCTGAACGGCGAAAAGGTGAAATGCTTGGTAATGGTAGGCCAGTGCCACAGTAGGTGGTAGTGTTTCAAAAACCCTGGCAAAAGCTGTATTGGCAGCCCAGAGCCTGGAAACGTGGTTACTGACTGTGGGGAGTCTGAAAAACCGCATGAGACTCCTCAGCTCACCGTGATGTCTAACAAGGCTCCCAGGCTCAAAAGTCAAAAAAAAAAAAAAAAAAAAAAGCTTGTGAGAGGTCATGGTCTATTTTTGCCCATGAGGCTTGCAAACTGCACGAAAAAAAAAACCAGACGAGAGTCCAAATCTCACAGTGAGACTACTCGTCGAAAAGGTGAAATGCTTGGCAAAGTAGGAGTCACAGTAGGTGGTAGTGTTTCAAAAACCCTGGCAAAAGCTGTATTGGCAGCCCAGAGTCTGGAAACGTGGTTACTGACTGCGGGGAGACTGAAAAAATGCATGAGACTCCTAAGCTCACCGTGATGTCTAAAAACGTTCCCAGGCTCAAAAGTCAAATCACGCTTCTTGAGGGTTGATTTTTGCACCCGAGGCCTGCATACTGCAGGGAGCCATAAACCACATGAGACTCCCTAGCTCACAGTGACGTCTAGCAAGGCTCCCAGGCTCAAATGTCAAACAGCAGAAAAGAAAAAAAAAAAAAAAAACAAGATGAGGGGTCCAATGTCCATTTTTGCACCCGTGGACGGCAAACTGCAGGGAGCCATGAGAGTCAAACCTCACAGTGAGTACTCCTGAACGGCGAAAAGGTGAAATGCTTGGTAATGGTAGGCCAGTGCCACAGTAGGTGGTAGTGTTTCAAAAACCCTGGCAAAAGCTGTATTGGCAGCCCAGAGCCTGGAAACGTGGTTACTGACTGTGGGGAGTCTGAAAAACCGCATGAGACTCCTCAGCTCACCGTGATGTCTAACAAGGCTCCCAGGCTCAAAAGTCAAAAAAAAAAAAAAAAAAAAAAGCTTGTGAGAGGTCATGGTCTATTTTTGCCCATGAGGCTTGCAAACTGCACGGAAAAAAACCAGACGAGAGTCCAAATCTCACAGTGAGACTACTCGTCGAAAAGGTGAAATGCTTGGCAAAGTAGGAGTCACAGTAGGTGGTAGTGTTTCAAAAACCCTGGCAAAAGCTGTATTGGCAGCCCAGAGTCTGGAAACGTGGTTACTGACTGCGGGGAGACTGAAAAACCGCATGAGACTCCTAAGCTCACCGTGATGTCTAAAAACGTTCCCAGGCTCAAAAGTCAAATCACGCTTCTTGAGGGTTGATTTTTGCACCCGAGGCCTGCATACTGCAGGGAGCCATAAACCACATGAGACTCCCTAGCTCACAGTGACGTCTAGCAAGGCTCCCAGGCTCAAATGTCAAACAGCAGAAAAGAAAAAAAAAAAAAAAAACAAGATGAGGGGTCCAATGTCCATTTTTGCACCCGTGGACGGCAAACTGCAGGGAGCCATGAGAGTCAAACCTCACGGTGAGTACTCCTGAACGGCGAAAAGGTGAAATGCTTGGTAATGGTAGGCCAGTGCCACAGTAGGTGGTAGTGTTTCAAAAACCCTGGCAAAAGCTGTATTGGCAGCCCAGAGCCTGGAAACGTGGTTACTGACTGTGGGGAGTCTGAAAAACCGCATGAGACTCCTCAGCTCACCGTGATGTCTAACAAGGCTCCCAGGCTCAAAAGTCAAAAAAAAAAAAAAAAAAAAAAGCTTGTGAGAGGTCATGGTCTATTTTTGCCCATGAGGCTTGCAAACTGCACGGAAAAAAAACCAGACGAGAGTCCAAATCTCACAGTGAGACTACTCGTCGAAAAGGTGAAATGCTTGGCAAAGTAGGAGTCACAGTAGGTGGTAGTGTTTCAAAAACCCTGGCAAAAGCTGTATTGGCAGCCCAGAGTCTGGAAACGTGGTTACTGACTGCGGGGAGACTGAAAAACCGCATGAGACTCCTAAGCTCACCGTGATGTCTAAAAACGTTCCCAGGCTCAAAAGTCAAATCAAGCTTCTTGAGGGTTGATTTTTGCACCCGAGGCCTGCATACTGCACGGAGCCATAAACCACATGAGACTCCCTAGCTCACAGTGACGTCTAGCAAGGCTCCCAGGCTCAAATGTCAAACAGCAGAAAAGAAAAAAAAAAAAAAAAAACAAGATGAGGGGTCAAATGTCCATTTTTGCACCCGTGGACGGCAAACTGCAGGGAGCCATGAGAGTCAAACCTCACAGTGAGTACTCCTGAACGGCGAAAAGGTGAAATGCTTGGTAATGGTAGGCCAGTGCCACAGTAGGTGGTAGTGTTTCAAAAACCCTGGCAAAAGCTGTATTGGCAGCCCAGAGCCTGGAAACGTGGTTACTGACTGTGGGGAGTCTGAAAAACCGCATGAGACTCCTCAGCTCACCGTGATGTCTAAAAACGTTCCCAGGCTCAAAAGTCAAATCACGCTTCTTGAGGGTTGATTTTTGCACCCGAGGCCTGCATACTGCAGGGAGCCATAAACCACATGAGACTCCCTAGCTCACAGTGACGTCTAGCAAGGCTCCCAGGCTCAAATGTCAAACAGCAGAAAAGAAAAAAAAAAAAAAAACAAGATGAGGGGTCCAATGTCCATTTTTGCACCCGTGGACGGCAAACTGCAGGGAGCCATGAGAGTCAAACCTCACAGTGAGTACTCCTGAACGGCGAAAAGGTGAAATGCTTGGTAATGGTAGGCCAGTGCCACAGTAGGTGGTAGTGTTTCAAAAACCCTGGCAAAAGCTGTATTGGCAGCCCAGAGCCTGGAAACGTGGTTACTGACTGTGGGGAGTCTGAAAAACCGCATGAGACTCCTCAGCTCACCGTGATGTCTAACAAGGCTCCCAGGCTCAAAAGTCGAAAAAAAAAAAAAAAAGCTTGTGAGAGGTCATGGTCTATTTTTGCCCATGAGGCTTGCAAACTGCACGGAAAAAAAACCAGACGAGAGTCCAAATCTCACAGTGAGACTACTCGTCGAAAAGGTGAAATGCTTGGCAAAGTAGGAGTCACAGTAGGTGGTAGTGTTTCAAAAACCCTGGCAAAAGCTGTATTGGCAGCCCAGAGTCTGGAAACGTGGTTACTGACTGCGGGGAGTCTGAAAAACCGCATGAGACTCCTAAGCTCACTGTGATGTCTAAAAAGATTCCCAGGCTCAAAAGTCAAATCAAGCTTGTTGAGGGTTGGTTTTTGCAACCGAGGTCTGCATACTACACGCTGAGACTCCTAGCTCACCGTGCCGTCTAGCAATGCTCCCAGACTCAAATGTCAAACAGCAGAAAAAAAAAAAAAACAAGATGAGGGGTCAAGTGTCCATTTTTGCACCCGTGGACTGCAAACTGCAGGGAGCCATGAGAATCAAACCTCACAGTGAAGACTCCTGAACGGGGAAAAGGTGAAATGCTTGGTAATGGTAGACCAGTGCCACAGTAGGTGGCAGGATTGGAAAGACGCTGACAAAAGCTGTATTGGCCGCTCTAGAGCCTGGAAACGTGGTTACTGACTGCGGGGAGTCTGAAAAACCGCATTAGACTCCTAAGCTCACCGTGATGTCTAAAAACGTTCCCAGGCTCAAAAGTCAAATCAAGCTTCTTGAGGGTTGGTTTTTGCACCCGAGGCCTGCATACTGCACGGAGCCATAAACCGCATGAGTCTCCCTAGCTCACAATGACGTCAAGCAAGGCTCCCAGGCTCAAAAGTCAAAAAAAAAAAAAAAAAAAGCTTGTGAGAGGTCATGGTCTATTTTTGCCCATGAGGTCTGCAAACTGCAGGGGAAAAAAACCAGATGAGAGTCCAAATCTCCCAGTGAGACTACTCGTTGAAAAGGTGAAATGCTTGGCAATGTAGGAGTCACAGTTAGGTGGTAGTGTTTCAAAAACCCTGGCAAAAGCTGTATTGGCAGCCCAGAGTCTGGAAACGTGGTTACTGACTGCGGGGAGTCTGAAAAACCGCATGAGACTCCTAAGCTCACTGTGAAGTCTAAAAAGGTTCCCAGGCTCAAAAGTCAAATCAAGCTTGTTGAGGGTTGGTTTTTGCACCCGAGGTCTGCATACTGCAGGAAGCCATAAACCACATGAGACTCCCTAGCTCACAGTGACGTCTAGCAAGGCTCCCAGGCTCAAATGTCAAACAGCAGAAAAGAAAAAAAAAAAAAAAAAACAAAACAAGATGAGGGGTCCAATGTCCATTTTTGCACCCGTGGACGGCAAACTGCAGGGAGCCATGAGAGTCAAACCTCACAGTGAGTACTCCTGAACGGCGAAAAGGTGAAATGCTTGGTAATGGTAGGCCAGTGCCACAGTAGGTGGTAGTGTTTCAAAAACCCTGGCAAAAGCTGTATTGGCAGCCCAGAGCCTGGAAACGTGGCTACTGACTGTGGGGAGTCTGAAAAACCGCATGAGACTCCTCAGCTCACCGTGATGTCTAACAAGGCTCCCAGGCTCAAAAGTAAAAAAAAAAAAAAAAAAAAAAAAGCTTGTGAGAGGTCATGGTCTATTTTTGCCCATGAGGCGTGCAAACTGCACGGAAAAAAAACCAGACGAGAGTCCAAATCTCACAGTGAGACTACTCGTCGAAAAGGTGAAATGCTTGGCAAAGTAGGAGTCACAGTAGGTGGTAGTGTTTCAAAAACCCTGGCAAAAGCTGTATTGGCAGCCCAGAGTCTGGAAACGTGGTTACTGACTGCGGGGAGTCTGAAAAACCGCATGAAACTCCTAAGCTCACCGTGATGTCTAAAAACGTTCCCAGGCTCAAAAGTCAAATCAAGCTTCTTGAGGGTTGATTTTTGCACCCGAGGCCTGCATACTGCAGGGAGCCATAAACCACATGAGACTCCCTAGCTCACAGTGACGTCTAGCAAGGCTCCCAGGCTCAAATGTCAAACAGCAGAAAAGAAAAAAAAAAAAAAAAACAAGATGAGGGGTCCAATGTCCATTTTTGCACCCGTGGACGGCAAACTGCAGGGAGCCATGAGAGTCAAACCTCACAGTGAGTACTCCTGAACGGCGAAAAGGTGAAATGCTTGGTAATGGTAGGCCAGTGCCACAGTAGGTGGTAGTGTTTCAAAAACCCTGGCAAAAGCTGTATTGGCAGCCCAGAGCCTGGAAACGTGGTTACTGACTGTGGGGAGTCTGAAAAACCGCATGAGACTCCTCAGCTCACCGTGATGTCTAACAAGGCTCCCAGGCTCAAAAGTCAAAAAAAAAAAAAAAAAGCTTGTGAGAGGTCATGGTCTATTTTTGCCCATGAGGCTTGCAAACTGCACGGAAAAAAAACCAGACGAGAGTCCAAATCTCACAGTGAGACTACTCGTCGAAAAGGTGAAATGCTTGGCAAAGTAGGAGTCACAGTAGGTGGTAGTGTTTCAAAAACCCTGGCAAAAGCTGTATTGGCAGCCCAGAGTCTGGAAACGTGGTTACTGACTGCGGGGAGTCTGAAAAACCGCATGAGACTCCTAAGCTCACTGTGATGTCTAAAAAGATTCCCAGGCTCAAAAGTCAAATCAAGCTTGTTGAGGGTTGGTTTTTGCAACCGAGGTCTGCATACTACACGCTGAGACTCCTAGCTCACCGTGCCGTCTAGCAATGCTCCCAGACTCAAATGTCAAACAGCAGAAAAAAAAAAAAACAAGATGAGGGGTCAAGTGTCCATTTTTGCACCCGTGGACTGCAAACTGCAGGGAGCCATGAGAATCAAACCTCACAGTGAAGACTCCTGAACGGGGAAAAGGTGAAATGCTTGGTAATGGTAGACCAGTGCCACAGTAGGTGGCAGGATTGGAAAGACGCTGACAAAAGCTGTATTGGCCGCTCTAGAGCCTGGAAACGTGGTTACTGACTGCGGGGAGTCTGAAAAACCGCATTAGACTCCTAAGCTCACCGTGATGTCTAAAAACGTTCCCAGGCTCAAAAGTCAAATCAAGCTTCTTGAGGGTTGGTTTTTGCACCCGAGGCCTGCATACTGCACGGAGCCATAAACCGCATGAGTCTCCCTAGCTCACAATGACGTCAAGCAAGGCTCCCAGGCTCAAAAGTCAAAAAAAAAAAAAAAAAAAGCTTGTGAGAGGTCATGGTCTATTTTTGCCCATGAGGTCTGCAAACTGCAGGGGAAAAAAACCAGATGAGAGTCCAAATCTCCCAGTGAGACTACTCGTTGAAAAGGTGAAATGCTTGGCAATGTAGGAGTCACAGTTAGGTGGTAGTGTTTCAAAAACCCTGGCAAAAGCTGTATTGGCAGCCCAGAGTCTGGAAACGTGGTTACTGACTGCGGGGAGTCTGAAAAACCGCATGAGACTCCTAAGCTCACTGTGAAGTCTAAAAAGGTTCCCAGGCTCAAAAGTCAAATCAAGCTTGTTGAGGGTTGGTTTTTGCACCCGAGGTCTGCATACTGCAGGAAGCCATAAACCACATGAGACTCCCTAGCTCACAGTGACGTCTAGCAAGGCTCCCAGGCTCAAATGTCAAACAGCAGAAAAGAAAAAAAAAAAAACAAAACAAGATGAGGGGTCCAATGTCCATTTTTGCACCCGTGGACGGCAAACTGCAGGGAGCCATGAGAGTCAAACCTCACAGTGAGTACTCCTGAACGGCGAAAAGGTGAAATGCTTGGTAATGGTAGGCCAGTGCCACAGTAGGTGGTAGTGTTTCAAAAACCCTGGCAAAAGCTGTATTGGCAGCCCAGAGCCTGGAAACGTGGCTACTGACTGTGGGGAGTCTGAAAAACCGCATGAGACTCCTCAGCTCACCGTGATGTCTAACAAGGCTCCCAGGCTCAAAAGTAAAAAAAAGAAAAAAAAAAAAAAAGCTTGTGAGAGGTCATGGTCTATTTTTGCCCATGAGGCGTGCAAACTGCACGGAAAAAAAACCAGACGAGAGTCCAAATCTCACAGTGAGACTACTCGTCGAAAAGGTGAAATGCTTGGCAAAGTAGGAGTCACAGTAGGTGGTAGTGTTTCAAAAACCCTGGCAAAAGCTGTATTGGCAGCCCAGAGTCTGGAAACGTGGTTACTGACTGCGGGGAGTCTGAAAAACCGCATGAAACTCCTAAGCTCACCGTGATGTCTAAAAACGTTCCCAGGCTCAAAAGTCAAATCAAGCTTCTTGAGGGTTGATTTTTGCACCCGAGACCTGCATACTGCACGGAGCCATAAACCACATGAGACTCCCTAGCTCACAGTGACGTCTAGCAAGGCTCCCAGGCTCAAATGTCAAACAGCAGAAAAGAAAAAAAAAAAAAAACAAGATGAGGGGTCAAATGTCCATTTTTGCACCCGTGGACGGCAAACTGCAGGGAGCCATGAGAGTCAAACCTCACAGTGAAGACTCCTGAACGGCGAAAAGGTGAATTGCTTGGTAATGGTAGGCCAGTGCCACAGTAGGTGGCAGGATTGGAAAGACGCTGAGAAGAGCTGAATTGGCAGCTCTAGAGCCTGGAAACGTGGATACTGACTGCGGGGAATCTGAAAAACCGCATGAGACTCCTAAGCTCACCGTGATGGCTAAAAACGTTCCCAGGCTCAAAAGTCAAATCCAGCTTCTTGAGGGCCTGCATACTGCACGGAGCCATAAACCGCATGAGACTCCTAAGCTCACAATGACGTCAAGCAAGGCTCCCAGGCTCAAAAGTCAAAAAAAAAAAAAAAAAAAGCTTGTGAGAGGTCATGGTCTATTTTTGCCCATGAGGCTGCAAACTGCAGGGGGAAAAAAACAGATGAGAGTACAAATCTCACAGTGAGACTGCTCGTCGAAAAGGTGAAACGCTCGGCAATGTAGGAGTCACACAGTAGGTGGTAGTGTTTCAAAAACCCTGGCAAAAGCTGTATTGGCAGCCCAGAGTCTGGAAACGTGGTTACTGACTGCGGGGAGTCTGAAAAACCGCATGAGACTCCTAAGCTCACTGTGATGTCTAAAAAGATTCCCAGGCTCAAAAGTCAAATCAAGCTTGTTGAGGGTTGGTTTTTGCAACCGAGGTCTGCATACTACACGCTGAGACTCCTAGCTCACCGTGCCGTCTAGCAATGCTCCCAGACTCAAATGTCAAACAGCAGAAAAAAAAAAAAAACAAGATGAGGGGTCAAGTGTCCATTTTTGCACCCGTGGACTGCAAACTGCAGGGAGCCATGAGAATCAAACCTCACAGTGAAGACTCCTGAACGGGGAAAAGGTGAAATGCTTGGTAATGGTAGACCAGTGCCACAGTAGGTGGCAGGATTGGAAAGACGCTGACAAAAGCTGTATTGGCCGCTCTAGAGCCTGGAAACGTGGTTACTGACTGCGGGGAGTCTGAAAAACCGCATTAGACTCCTAAGCTCACCGTGATGTCTAAAAACGTTCCCAGGCTCAAAAGTCAAATCAAGCTTCTTGAGGGTTGGTTTTTGCACCCGAGGCCTGCATACTGCACGGAGCCATAAACCGCATGAGACTCCCTAGCTCACAATGACGTCAAGCAAGGCTCCCAGGCTCAAAAGTCAAAAAAAAAAAAAAAAAAAGCTTGTGAGAGGTCATGGTCTATTTTTGCCCATGAGGTCTGCAAACTGCAGGGGAAAAAAACCAGATGAGAGTCCAAATCCCACAGTGAGACTACTCGTCGAAAAGGTGAAATGCTTGGCAATGTAGGAGTCACAGTTAGGTGGTAGTGTTTCAAAAACCCTGGCAAAAGCTGTATTGGCAGCCCAGAGTCTGGAAACGTGGTTACTGACTGCGGGGAGTCTGAAAAACCGCATGAGACTCCTAAGCTCACTGTGAAGTCTAAAAAGGTTCCCAGGCTCAAAAGTCAAATCACGCTTCTTGAGGGTTGATTTTTGCACCCGAGGCCTGCATACTGCAGGGAGCCATAAACCACATGAGACTCCCTAGCTCACAGTGACGTCTAGCAAGGCTCCCAGGCTCAAATGTCAAACAGCAGAAAAAAAAAAAAAAAAACAAGATGAGGGGTCCAATGTCCATTTTTGCACCCGTGGACGGCAAACTGCAGGGAGCCATGAGAGTCAAACCTCACAGTGAAGACTCCTGAACGGCGAAAAGTTGAAATGCTTGGTAATGGTAGGCCAGTGCCACAGTAGGTGGCAGGATTGGAAAGACGCTGAGAAAAGCTGAATTGGCAGCTCTAGAGCCTGGAAACGTGGTTACTGACTGCGGGGAGTCTGAAAAACCGCATGAGACTCCTAAGCTCACCGTGATGTCTAAAAACGTTCCCAGGCTCAAAGTCAAATCAAGCTTCTTGAGGGTTGATTTTTGCACCCGAGGCCTGCATACTGCACGGAGCCATAAACCGCATGAGACTCCCTAGCTCACAATGACGTCAAG
Source organism: Triturus cristatus (assembly GCF_964204655.1). NCBI lineage: Eukaryota > Metazoa > Chordata > Amphibia > Caudata > Salamandridae > Triturus > Triturus cristatus. The sequence goes on along the minus strand of NC_140589.1, from coordinate 1,101,693,617 downwards.
CAAGGCTCCCAGGCTCAAAAGTCAAAAAAAAAAAAAAAAAAAGCTGGTGAGAGGTCATGGTCTATTTTTGCCCATGAGGCTGCAAACTGCAGGGGAAAAAAAACAGATGAGAGTACAAATCTCACAGTGAGACTGCTCGTCGAAAAGGTGAAACGCTCGGCAATGTAGGAGTCACACAGTAGGTGGTAGTGTTTCAAAAACCCTGGCAAAAGCTGTATTGGCAGCCCAGAGTCTGGAAACGTGGTTACTGACTGCGGGGAGTCTGAAAAACCGCATGAGACTCCTAAGCTCACTGTGATGTCTAAAAAGATTCCCAGGCTCAAAAGTCAAATCAAGCTTGTTGAGGGTTGGTTTTTGCAACCGAGGTCTGCATACTACACGCTGAGACTCCTAGCTCACCGTGCCGTCTAGCAATGCTCCCAGACTCAAATGTCAAACAGCAGAAAAAAAAAAAAAACAAGATGAGGGGTCAAGTGTCCATTTTTGCACCCGTGGACTGCAAACTGCAGGGAGCCATGAGAATCAAACCTCACAGTGAAGACTCCTGAACGGGGAAAAGGTGAAATGCTTGGTAATGGTAGACCAGTGCCACAGTAGGTGGCAGGATTGGAAAGACGCTGACAAAAGCTGTATTGGCCGCTCTAGAGCCTGGAAACGTGGTTACTGACTGCGGGGAGTCTGAAAAACCGCATTAGACTCCTAAGCTCACCGTGATGTCTAAAAACGTTCCCAGGCTCAAAAGTCAAATCAAGCTTCTTGAGGGTTGGTTTTTGCACCCGAGGCCTGCATACTGCACGGAGCCATAAACCGCATGAGACTCCCTAGCTCACAATGACGTCAAGCAAGGCTCCCAGGCTCAAAAGTCAAAAAAAAAAAAAAAAAGCTTGTGAGAGGTCATGGTCTATTTTTGCCCATGAGGTCTGCAAACTGCAGGGGAAAAAAACCAGATGAGAGTCCAAATCTCACAGTGAGACTACTCGTTGAAAAGGTGAAATGCTTGGCAATGTAGGAGTCACAGTTAGGTGGTAGTGTTTCAAAAACCCTGGCAAAAGCTGTATTGGCAGCCCAGAGTCTGGAAACGTGGTTACTGACTGCGGGGAGTCTGAAAAACCGCATGAGACTCCTAAGCTCACTGTGAAGTCTAAAAAGGTTCCCAGGCTCAAAAGTCAAATCAAGCTTCTTGAGGGTTGATTTTTGCACCCGAGGCCTGCATACTGCACGGAGCCATAAACCACATGAGACTCCCTAGCTTACAGTGACGTCTAGCAAGGCTCCCAGGCTCAAATGTCAAACAGCAGAAAAGAAAAAAAAAAAAAAAAAACAAGATGAGGGGTCAAATGTCCATTTTTGCACCCGTGGACGTCAAACTGCAGGAGCCATGAGAGTCAAACCTCACAGTGAAGACTCCTGAACGGCGAAAAGTTGAAATGCTTGGTAATGGTAGGCCAGTGCCACAGTAGGTGGCAGGATTGGAAAGACGCTGAGAAAAGCTGAATTGGCAGCTCTAGAGCCTGGAAACGTGGTTACTGACTGCGGGGAGTCTGAAAAACCGCATGAGACTCCTAAGCTCACCGTGATGTCTAAAAACGTTCCCAGGCTCAAAGTCAAATCAAGCTTCTTGAGGGTTGATTTTTGCACCCGAGGCCTGCATACTGCACGGAGCCATAAACCGCATGAGACTCCCTAGCTCACAATGACGTCAAGCAAGGCTCCCAGGCTCAAAAGTCAAAAAAAAAAAAAAAAAAAGCTGGTGAGAGGTCATGGTCTATTTTTGCCCATGAGGCTGCAAACTGCAGGGGAAAAAAAACAGATGAGAGTACAAATCTCACAGTGAGACTGCTCGTCGAAAAAGTGAAACGCTCGGCAATGTAGGAGTCACACAGTAGGTGGTAGTGTTTCAAAAACCCTGGCAAAAGCTGTATTGGCAGCCCAGAGTCTGGAAACGTGGTTACTGACTGCGGGGAGTCTGAAAAACCGCATGAGACTCCTAAGCTCACTGTGATGTCTAAAAAGATTCCCAGGCTCAAAAGTCAAATCAAGCTTGTTGAGGGTTGGTTTTTGCAACCGAGGTCTGCATACTACACGCTGAGACTCCTAGCTCACCGTGCCGTCTAGCAATGCTCCCAGACTCAAATGTCAAACAGCAGAAAAAAAAAAAAAACAAGATGAGGGGTCAAGTGTCCATTTTTGCACCCGTGGACTGCAAACTGCAGGGAGCCATGAGAATCAAACCTCACAGTGAAGACTCCTGAACGGGGAAAAGGTGAAATGCTTGGTAATGGTAGACCAGTGCCACAGTAGGTGGCAGGATTGGAAAGACGCTGACAAAAGCTGTATTGGCCGCTCTAGAGCCTGGAAACGTGGTTACTGACTGCGGGGAGTCTGAAAAACCGCATTATACTCCTAAGCTCACCGTGATGTCTAAAAACGTTCCCAGGCTCAAAAGTCAAATCAAGCTTCTTGAGGGTTGGTTTTTGCACCCGAGGCCTGCATACTGCACGGAGCCATAAACCGCATGAGACTCCCTAGCTCACAATGACGTCAAGCAAGGCTCCCAGGCTCAAAAGTCAAAAAAAAAAAAAAAAAAGCTTGTGAGAGGTCATGGTCTATTTTTGCCCATGAGGTCTGCAAACTGCAGGGGAAAAAAACCAGATGAGAGTCCAAATCTCACAGTGAGACTACTCGTTGAAAAGGTGAAATGCTTGGCAATGTAGGAGTCACAGTTAGGTGGTAGTGTTTCAAAAACCCTGGCAAAAGCTGTATTGGCAGCCCAGAGTCTGGAAACGTGGTTACTGACTGCGGGGAGTCTGAAAAACCGCATGAGACTCCTAAGCTCACTGTGAAGTCTAAAAAGGTTCCCAGGCTCAAAAGTCAAATCAAGCTTGTTGAGGGTTGGTTTTTGCACCCGAGGTCTGCATACTGCAGGGAGCCATAAACCACATGAGACTCCCTAGCTTACAGTGACGTCTAGCAAGGCTCCCAGGCTCAAATGTCAAACAGCAGAAAAGAAAAAAAAAAAAAAAACAAGATGAGGGGTCCAATGTCCATTTTTGCACCCGTGGACGGCAAACTGCAGGGAGCCATGAGAGTCAAACCTCACAGTGAGTACTCCTGAACGGCGAAAAGGTGAAATGCTTGGTAATGGTAGGCCAGTGCCACAGTAGGTGGTAGTGTTTCAAAAACCCTGGCAAAAGCTGTCTTGGCAGCCCAGAGCCTGGAAACGTGGCTACTGACTGTGGGGAGTCTGAAAAACCGCATGAGACTCCTCAGCTCACCGTGATGTCTAACAAGGCTCCCAGGCTCAAAAGTAAAAAAAAAAAAAAAAAAAAAAAGCTTGTGAGAGGTCATGGTCTATTTTTGCCCATGAGGCGTGCAAACTGCACGGAAAAAAAACCAGACGAGAGTCCAAATCTCACAGTGAGACTACTCGTCGAAAAGGTGAAATGCTTGGCAAAGTAGGAGTCACAGTAGGTGGTAGTGTTTCAAAAACCCTGGCAAAAGCTGTATTGGCAGCCCAGAGTCTGGAAACGTGGTTACTGACTGCGGGGAGTCTGAAAAACCGCATGAGACTCCTAAGCTCACCGTGATGTCTAAAAACGTTCCCAGGCTCAAAAGTCAAATCAAGCTTCTTGAGGGTTGATTTTTGCACCCGAGACCTGCATACTGCACGGAGCCATAAACCACATGAGACTCCCTAGCTCACAGTGACGTCTAGCAAGGCTCCCAGGCTCAAATGTCAAACAGCAGAAAAGAAAAAAAAAAAAAACAAGATGAGGGGTCAAATGTCCATTTTTGCACCCGTGGACGGCAAACTGCAGGGAGCCATGAGAGTCAAACCTCACAGTGAAGACTCCTGAACGGCGAAAAGGTGAAATGCTTGGTAATGGTAGGCCAGTGCCACAGTAGGTGGCAGGATTGGAAAGACGCTGAGAAGAGCTGAATTGGCAGCTCTAGAGCCTGGAAACGTGGTTACTGACTGCGGGGAATCTGAAAAACCGCATGAGACTCCTAAGCTCACCGTGATGGCTAAAAACGTTCCCAGGCTCAAAAGTCAAATCCAGCTTCTTGAGGGCCTGCATACTGCACGGAGCCATAAACCGCATGAGACTCCTAAGCTCACAATTACGTCAAGCAAGGCTCCCAGGCTCAAAAGTAAAAAAAAAGCTTGTGAGAGGTCATGGTTTATTTTTGCCCATGAGGCTGCAAACTGCAGGGGGAAAAAACCAGATGAGAGTACAAATCTCACAGTGAGACTACTCGTCGAAAAGGTGAAATGCTCGGCAATGTAGGAGTCACACAGTAGGTGGTAGTGTTTCAAAAACCCTGGCAAAAGCTGTATTGGCAGCCCAGAGTCTGGAAACGTGGTTACTGACTGCGGGGAGTCTGAAAAACCGCATGAGACTCCTAAGCTCACTGTGATGTCTAAAAAGATTCCCAGGCTCAAAAGTCAAATCAAGCTTGTTGAGGGTTGGTTTTTGCAACCGAGGTCTGCATACTACACGCTGAGACACCTAGCTCACCGTGCCGTCTAGCAATGCTCCCAGACTCAAATGTCAAACAGCAGAAAAAAAAAAAACAAGATGAGGGGTCAAGTGTCCATTTTTGCACCCGTGGACTGCAAACTGCAGGGAGCCATGAGAGTCAAACCTCACAGTGAAGACTCCTGAACGGGGAAAAGGTGAAATGCTTGGTAATGGTAGACCAGTGCCACAGTAGGTGGCAGGATTGGAAAGACGCTGACAAAAGCTGTATTGGCCGCTCTAGAGCCTGGAAACGTGGTTACTGACTGCGGGGAGTCTGAAAAACCGCATTAGACTCCTAAGCTCACCGTGATGTCTAAAAACGTTCCCAGGCTCAAAAGTCAAATCAAGCTTCTTGATGGTTGATTTTTGCACCCGAGGCCTGCATACTGCACGGAGCCATAAACCACATGAGACTCCCTAGCTCACAGTGACGTCTAGCAAGGCTCCCAGGCTCAAATGTCAAACAGCAGAAAAGAAAAAAAAAAAAAAAAAACAAGATGAGGGGTCCAATGTCCATTTTTGCACCCGTGGACGGCAAACTGCAGGGAGCCATGAGAGTCAAACCTCACAGTGAGTACTCCTGAACGGCGAAAAGGTGAAATGCTTGGTAATGGTAGGCCAGTGCCACAGTACGTGGTAGTGTTTCAAAAACCCTGGCAAAAGCTGTATTGGCAGCCCAGAGCCTGGAAACGTGGCTACTGACTGTGGGGAGTCTGAAAAACCGCATGAGACTCCTCAGCTCACCGTGATGTCTAACAAGGCTCCCAGGCTCAAAAGTAAAAAAAAAAAAAAAAAAAAAAGCTTGTGAGAGGTCATGGTCTATTTTTGCCCATGAGGCGTGCAAACTGCACGGAAAAAAAACCAGACGAGAGTCCAAATCTCACAGTGAGACTACTCGTCGAAAAGGTGAAATGCTTGGCAAAGTAGGAGTCACAGTAGGTGGTAGTGTTTCAAAAACCCTGGCAAAAGCTGTATTGGCAGCCCAGAGTCTGGAAACGTGGTTACTGACTGCGGGGAGTCTGAAAAACCGCATGAGACTCCTAAGCTCACCGTGATGTCTAAAAACGTTCCCAGGCTCAAAAGTCAAATCAAGCTTCTTGAGGGTTGATTTTTGCACCCGAGACCTGCATACTGCACGGAGCCATAAACCACATGAGACTCCCTAGCTCACAGTGACGTCTAGCAAGGCTCCCAGGCTCAAATGTCAAACAGCAGAAAAGAAAAAAAAAAAAAAACAAGATGAGGGGTCAAATGTCCATTTTTGCACCCGTGGACGGCAAACTGCAGGGAGCCATGAGAGTCAAACCTCACAGTGAAGACTCCTGAACGGCGAAAAGGTGAAATGCTTGGTAATGGTAGGCCAGTGCCACAGTAGGTGGCAGGATTGGAAAGACGCTGAGAAGAGCTGAATTGGCAGCTCTAGAGCCTGGAAACGTGGTTACTGACTGCGAGGAATCTGAAAAACCGCATGAGACTCCTAAGCTCACCGTGATGGCTAAAAACGTTCCCAGGCTCAAAAGTCAAATCCAGCTTCTTGAGGGCCTGCATACTGCACGGAGCCATAAACCGCATGAGACTCCTAAGCTCACAATTACGTCAAGCAAGGCTCCCAGGCTCAAAAGTAAAAAAAAATAAAAAAAAAAGCTTGTGAGAGGTCATGGTCTATTTTTGCCCATGAGGCTGCAAACTGCAGGGGGAAAAAACCAGATGAGAGTACAAATCTCACAGTGAGACTACTCGTCGAAAAGGTGAAATGCTCGGCAATGTAGGAGTCACACAGTAGGTGGTAGTGTTTCAAAAACCCTGGCAAAAGCTGTATTGGCAGCCCAGAGTCTGGAAACGTGGTTACTGACTGCGGGGAGTCTGAAAAACCGCATGAGACTCCTAAGCTCACTGTGATGTCTAAAAAGATTCCCAGGCTCAAAAGTCAAATCAAGCTTGTTGAGGGTTGGTTTTTGCAACCGAGGTCTGCATACTACACGCTGAGACACCTAGCTCACCGTGCCGTCTAGCAATGCTCCCAGACTCAAATGTCAAACAGCAGAAAAAAAAAAACAAGATGAGGGGTCAAGTGTCCATTTTTGCACCCGTGGACTGCAAACTGCAGGGAGCCATGAGAGTCAAACCTCACAGTGAAGACTCCTGAACGGGGAAAAGGTGAAATGCTTGGTAATGGTAGACCAGTGCCACAGTAGGTGGCAGGATTGGAAAGACGCTGACAAAAGCTGTATTGGCCGCTCTAGAGCCTGGAAACGTGGTTACTGACTGCGGGGAGTCTGAAAAACCGCATTAGACTCCTAAGCTCACCGTGATGTCTAAAAACGTTCCCAGGCTCAAAAGTCAAATCAAGCTTCTTGATGGTTGATTTTTGCACCCGAGGCCTGCATACTGCACGGAGCCATAAACCACATGAGACTCCCTAGCTCACAGTGACGTCTAGCAAGGCTCCCAGGCTCAAATGTCAAACAGCAGAAAAGAAAAAAAAAAAAAAAAAAAAAACAAGATGAGGGGTCAAATGTCCATTTTTGCACCCGTGGACGTCAAACTGCAGGGAGCCATGAGAGTCAAACCTCACAGTGAAGACTCCTGAACGGCGAAAAGGTGAAATGCTTGGTAATGGTAGGCCAGTGCCACAGTAGGTGGCAGGATTGGAAAGACGCTGAGAAAAGCTGAATTGGCAGCTCTAGAGCCTGGAAACGTGGTTACTGACTGCGGGGAGTCTGAAAAACCGCATGAGACTCCTAAGCTCACCGTGATGTCTAAAAACGTTCCCAGGCTCAAAAGTCAAATCAAGCTTCTTGAGGGTTGATTTTTGCACCCGAGGCCTGCATACTGCACGGAGCCATAAACCACATGAGACTCCCTAGCTCACAGTGACGTCTAGCAAGGCTCCCAGGCTCAAATGTCAAACAGCAGAAAAGAAAAAAAAAAAAAAAACAAGATGAGGGGTCAAATGTCCATTTTTGCACCCGTGGACGGCAAACTGCAGGGAGCCATGAGAGTCAAACCTCACAGTGAAGACTCCTGAACGGCGAAAAGGTGAAATGCTTAGTAATGGTAGGCCAGTGCCACAGTAGGTGGCAGGATTGGAAAGACGCTGAGAAGAGCTGAATTGGCAGCTCTAGAGCCTGGAAACGTGGTTACTGACTGCGGGGAGTCTGAAAAACCGCATGAGACTCCTAAGCTCACCGTGATGGCTAAAAACGTTCCCAGGCTCAAAAGTCAAATCCAGCTTCTTGAGGGCCTGCATACTGCACGGAGCCATAAACCGCATGAGACTCCTAAGCTCACAATGACGTCAAGCAAGGCTCCCAGGCTCAAAAGTAAAAAAAAAAAAAAAAAAAAGCTTGTGAGAGGTCATGGTCTATTTTTGCCCATGAGGCTGCAAACTGCAGGGGGAAAAAACCAGATGAGAGTACAAATCTCACAGTGAGACTACTCGTCGAAAAGGTGAAATGCTCGGCAATGTAGGAGTCACACAGTAGGTGGTAGTGTTTCAAAAACCCTGGCAAAAGCTGTATTGGCAGCCCAGAGTCTGGAAACGTGGTTACTGACTGCGGGGAGTCTGAAAAACCGCATGAGACTCCTAAGCTCACTGTGATGTCTAAAAAGATTCCCAGGCTCAAAAGTCAAATCAAGCTTGTTGAGGGTTGGTTTTTGCAACCGAGGTCTGCATACTACACGCTGAGACTCCTAGCTCACCGTGCCGTCTAGCAATGCTCCCAGACTCAAATGTCAAACAGCAGAAAAAAAAAAAACAAGATGAGGGGTCAAGTGTCCATTTTTGCACCCGTGGACTGCAAACTGCAGGGAGCCATGAGAGTCAAACCTCACAGTGAAGACTCCTGAACGGGGAAAAGGTGAAATGCTTGGTAATGGTAGACCAGTGCCACAGTAGGTGGCAGGATTGGAAAGACGCTGACAAAAGCTGTATTGGCCGCTCTAGAGCCGGGAAACGTGGTTACTGACTGCGGGGAGTCTGAAAAACCGCATTAGACTCCTAAGCTCACCGTGATGTCTAAAAACGTTCCCAGGCTCAAAAGTCAAATCAAGCTTCTTGATGGTTGATTTTTGCACCCGAGGCCTGCATACTGCACGGAGCCATAAACCACATGAGACTCCCTAGCTCACAGTGACGTCTAGCAAGGCTCCCAGGCTCAAATGTCAAACAGCAGAAAAGAAAAAAAAAAAAAAAAACAAGATGAGGGGTCAAGTGTCCATTTTTGCACAGGTGGACTGCAAACTGCAGGGAGCCATGAGAGTCAAACCTCACAGTGAAGACTCCTGAACGGCGAAAAGGTGAAATGCTTGGCCAGTGCCACAGTAAGTGGCAGGATTGGAAAAACGCTGACAAAAGCTGTATTGGCAGCTCTAGAGCCTGGAAACGTGGTTACTGACTGTGGGGAGTCTGAAAAACCGCATGAGACACCTCAGCTCACCGTGATGTCTAACAAGGCTCCCAGGCTCAAAAGTCAAAAAAAAAAAAAAAAGCTTGTGAGAGGTCATGGTCTATTTTTGCCCATGAGGCTTGCAAACTGCACGGAAAAAAAACCAGACGAGAGTCCAAATCTCACAGTGAGACTACTCGTCGAAAAGGTGAAATGCTTGGCAAAGTAGGAGTCACAGTAGGTGGTAGTGTTTCAAAAACCCTGGCAAAAGCTGTATTGGCAGCCCAGAGTCTGGAAACGTGGTTACTGACTGCGGGGAGTCTGAAAAACCGCATGAGACTCCTAAGCTCACTGTGATGTCTATAAAGGTTCCCAGGCTCAAAAGTCAAATCAAGCTTGTTGAGGGTTGGTTTTTGCAACCGAGGTCTGCATACTACACGCTGAGACTCCTAGCTCACCGTGCCGTCTACAAGGCTCCCAGACTCAAATGTCAAACAGCAGAAAAAAAAAAAAAACAAGATGAGGGGTCAAGTGTCCATTTTTGCACAGGTGGACTGCAAACTGCAGGGAGCCATGAGAGTCAAACCTCACAGTGAAGACTTCTGAACGGCGAAAAGGTGAAATGCTTGGTAATGGTAGGCCAGTGCCACAGTAAGTGGCAGGATTGGAAAAACGCTGACAAAAGCTGTATTGGCAGCTCTAGAGCCTGGAAACGTGGTTACTGACTGCGGGGAGTCTGAAAAACCGCATAAAACTCCTAAGCTCGCCGTGATGTCTAAAAACGTTCCCAGGCTCAAAAGTCAAATCAAGCTTCTTGAGGGTTGATTTTTGCACCCGAGGCCTGCATACTGCACGGAGCCATAAACCACATGAGACTCTCTAGCTCACAGTGACGTCTAGCAAGGCTCCCAGGCTCAAATGTCAAAGAGCAGAAAAGAAAAAAAAAAAAAAAACAAGATGAGGGGTCAAATGTCCATTTTTGCACCCGTGGACGTCAAACTGCAGGGAGCCATGAGAGTCAAACCTCACAGTGAAGACTCCTGAACGGCGAAAAGTTGAAATGCTTGGTAATGGTAGGCCAGTGCCACAGTAGGTGGCAGGATTGGAAAGACGCTGAGAAAAGCTGAATTGGCAGCTCTAGAGCCTGGAAACGTGGTTACTGACTGCGGGGAGTCTGAAAAACCGCATGAGACTCCTAAGCTCACCGTGATGTCTAAAAACGTTCCCAGGCTCAAAAGTCAACAAGCTTCTTGAGGGTTGATTTTGCACCCGAGGCCTGCATACTGCACGGAGCCATAAACCACATGAGACTCCCTAGCTCACAGTGACGTCTAGCAAGGCTCCCAGGCTCAAATGCCAAACAGCAGAAAAGAAAAAAAAAAAAAAAAACAAGATGAGGGGTCAAATGTCCATTTTTGCACCCGTGGACGTCAAACTGCAGGGAGCCATGAGAGTCAAACCTCACAGTGAAGACTCCTGAACGGCGAAAAGTTGAAATGCTTGGTAATGGTAGGCCAGTGCCACAGTAGGTGGCAGGATTGGAAAGACGCTGAGAAAAGCTGAATTGGCAGCTCTAGAGCCTGGAAACGTGGTTACTGACTGCGGGGAGTCTGAAAAACCGCATGAGACTCCTAAGCTCACCGTGATGTCTAAAAACGTTCCCAGGCTCAAAAGTCAAATCAAGCTTCTTGCGGGTTGATTTTTGCACCCGAGGCCTGCATACTGCACGGAGCCATAAACCGCATGAGACTCCCTAGCTCACAATGACGTCAAGCAAGGCTCCCAGGCTCGAAAGTCAAAAAAAAAAAAAAAAGATTGTGAGAGGTCATGGTCTATTTTTGCCCATGAGGCCTGCAAACTGCAGGGAAAAAAAACCAGATGAGAGTCCAAATCTCACAGTGAGACTACTCGTCGAAAAGGTGAAATGCTTGGCAATGTAGGAGTCACAGTTAGGTGGTAGTGTTTCAAAAACCCTGGCAAAAGCTGTGTTGGCAGCCCTAGAGTCGGAAACGTGGTTACTGACTGCGGGGAGTCTGAAAAACCGCATGAGACTCCTAAGCTCACTGTGATGTCTAAAAAGGTTCCCAGGCTCAAAAGTCAAATCAAGCTTGTTGAGGGTTGGTTTTTGCACCCGAGGTCTGCATACTACACGCTGAGGCTCCTAGCTCACAGTGCCGTCTAGCAAGGCTCCCAGACTCAAATGTCAAAGAGCAGAAAAAAAAAAAAAACAAGATGAGGGGTCAAGTGTCCATTTTTGCACAGGTGGACTGCAAACTGCAGGGAGCCATGAGAGTCAAACCTCACAGTGAAGACTCCTGAACGGCGAAAAGGTGAAATGCTTGGTAATGGTAGGCCAGTGCCACAGTAAGTGGCAGGATTACAAAAACGCTGACAAAGCTGTATTGGAAGCTCTAGAGCCTGGAAACGTGGTTACTGACTGCGGGGAGTCTGAAAAACCGCATGAGACTCCTTAGCTCACCGTGATGTCTAAAAACGTTCCCAGGCTCAAAAGTCAAATCAAGCTTCTTGAGCGTTGATTTTTGCACCCGAGGCCTGCATACTGCACGGAGCCATAAACCACATGAGACTCCCTAGCTTAGCAGTGACGTCTAGCAAGGCTCACAGGCTCAAATGTCAAACAGCAGAAAAGAAAAAAAAAAAAAAAACAAGATGAGGGGTCAAGTGTCCATTTTTGCACCCGTGGACGGCAAACTGCAGGGAGCCATGAGAGTCAAACCTCACAGTGAAGACTCCTGAACGGCGAAAAGGTGAAATGCTTGGTAATGGTAGGCCAGTGCCACAGTAGGTGGCAGGATTGGAAAGACGCTGACAAAAGCTGTATTGGCAGCTCTAGAGCCTGGAAACGTGGTTACTGACTGCGGGGAGTCTGAAAAACCGCATGAGAGTCCTAAGCTCATCGTGATGTCTAAAAACGTTCCCAGGCTCAAAAGTCAAATCAAGCTTCTTGAGGGTTGATTTGTGCACCCGAGGCCTGCATACTGCACGGAGCCATAAACCGCATGAGACTCCCTAGCTCACAATGACGTCAAGCAAGGCTCCCAGGCTCAAAAGTAAAAAAAAAATAAAAAAGCTTGTGAGAGGTCATGGTCTATTTTTGCCCATGAGGCTGCAAACTGCAGGGGAAAAAAACCAGATGAGAGTACAAATCTCACAGTGAGACACTCGTCGAAAAGGTGAAATGCTCGGCAATGTAGGAGTCACACAGTAGGTGGTAGTGTTTCAAAAACCCTGGCAAAAGCTGTATTGGCAGCCCAGAGTCTGGAAACGTGGTTACTGACTGCGGGGAGTCTGAAAAACCGCATCAGACTCCTAAGCTCACTGTGATGTCTAAAAAGATTCCCAGGCTCAAAAGTCAAATCAAGCTTGTTGAGGGTTGGTTTTTGCAACCGAGGTCTGCATACTACACGCTGAGACTCCTAGCTCACCGTGCCGTCTAGCAATGCTCCCAGACTCAAATGTCAAAGAGCAGAAAAAAAAAAAAAACAAGATGAGGGGTCAAGTGTCCATTTTTGCACAGGTGGACTGCAAACTGCAGGGAGCCATGAGAGTCAAACCTCACAGTGAAGACTTCTGAACGGCGAAAAGGTGAAATGCTTGGTAATGGTAGGCCAGTGCCACAGTAAGTGGCAGGATTGGAAAAACGCTGACAAAAGCTGTGGCAGCTCTAGAGCCTGGAAACGTGGTTACTGACTGCGGGGAGTCTGAAAAACCGCATAAAACTCCTAAGCTCGCCGTGATGTCTAAAAACGTTCCCAGGCTCAAAAGTCAAATCAAGCTTCTTGAGGGTTGATTTTTGCACCCGAGGCCTGCATACTGCACGGAGCCATAAACCACATGAGACTCTCTAGCTCACAGTGACGTCTAGCAAGGCTCCCAGGCTCAAATGTCAAAGAGCAGAAAAGAAAAAAAAAAAAAAAACAAGATGAGGGGTCAAATGTCTATTTATGCACCCGTGGACGGAAAAACGCTGACAAAGGCTCTAGAGCCTGGAAACGTGGTTACTGACTGCGGGAAGTATGAAGAACCGCATGAGACTCCTAAGCTCACCGTGATGTCTAAAAACGTTCCCAGGCTCAAAAGTCAACAAGCTTCTTGAGGGTTGATTTTGCACCCGAGGCCTGCATACTGCACGGAGCCATAAACCACATGAGACTCCCTAGCTCACAGTGACGTCTAGCAAGGCTCCCAGGCTCAAATGCCAAACAGCAGAAAAGAAAAAAAAAAAAAAAAACAAGATGAGGGGTCAAATGTCCATTTTTGCACCCGTGGACGTCAAACTGCAGGGAGCCATGAGAGTCAAACCTCACAGTGAAGACTCCTGAACGGCGAAAAGTTGAAATGCTTGGTAATGGTAGGCCAGTGCCACAGTAGGTGGCAGGATTGGAAAGACGCTGAGAAAAGCTGAATTGGCAGCTCTAGAGCCTGGAAACGTGGTTACTGACTGCGGGGAGTCTGAAAAACCGCATGAGACTCCTAAGCTCACCGTGATGTCTAAAAACGTTCCCAGGCTCAAAAGTCAAATCAAGCTTCTTGCGGGTTGATTTTTGCACCCGAGGCCTGCATACTGCACGGAGCCATAAACCGCATGAGACTCCCTAGCTCACAATGACGTCAAGCAAGGCTCCCAGGCTCGAAAGTCAAAAAAAAAAAAAAAAGATTGTGAGAGGTCATGGTCTATTTTTGCCCATGAGGCCTGCAAACTGCAGGGAAAAAAAACCAGATGAGAGTCCAAATCTCACAGTGAGACTACTCGTCGAAAAGGTGAAATGCTTGGCAATGTAGGAGTCACAGTTAGGTGGTAGTGTTTCAAAAACCCTGGCAAAAGCTGTGTTGGCAGCCCTAGAGTCGGAAACGTGGTTACTGACTGCGGGGAGTCTGAAAAACCGCATGAGACTCCTAAGCTCACTGTGATGTCTAAAAAGGTTCCCAGGCTCAAAAGTCAAATCAAGCTTGTTGAGGGTTGGTTTTTGCACCCGAGGTCTGCATACTACACGCTGAGGCTCCTAGCTCACAGTGCCGTCTAGCAAGGCTCCCAGACTCAAATGTCAAAGAGCAGAAAAAAAAAAAAAACAAGATGAGGGGTCAAGTGTCCATTTTTGCACAGGTGGACTGCAAACTGCAGGGAGCCATGAGAGTCAAACCTCACAGTGAAGACTCCTGAACGGCGAAAAGGTGAAATGCTTGGTAATGGTAGGCCAGTGCCACAGTAAGTGGCAGGATTACAAAAACGCTGACAAAGCTGTATTGGAAGCTCTAGAGCCTGGAAACGTGGTTACTGACTGCGGGGAGTCTGAAAAACCGCATGAGACTCCTTAGCTCACCGTGATGTCTAAAAACGTTCCCAGGCTCAAAAGTCAAATCAAGCTTCTTGAGCGTTGATTTTTGCACCCGAGGCCTGCATACTGCACGGAGCCATAAACCACATGAGACTCCCTAGCTCAGCAGTGACGTCTAGCAAGGCTCACAGGCTCAAATGTCAAACAGCAGAAAAGAAAAAAAAAAAAAAAACAAGATGAGGGGTCAAGTGTCCATTTTTGCACCCGTGGACGGCAAACTGCAGGGAGCCATGAGAGTCAAACCTCACAGTGAAGACTCCTGAACGGCGAAAAGGTGAAATGCTTGGTAATGGTAGGCCAGTGCCACAGTAGGTGGCAGGATTGGAAAGACGCTGACAAAAGCTGTATTGGCAGCTCTAGAGCCTGGAAACGTGGTTACTGACTGCGGGGAGTCTGAAAAACCGCATGAGAGTCCTAAGCTCATCGTGATGTCTAAAAACGTTCCCAGGCTCAAAAGTCAAATCAAGCTTCTTGAGGGTTGATTTGTGCACCCGAGGCCTGCATACTGCACGGAGCCATAAACCGCATGAGACTCCCTAGCTCACAATGACGTCAAGCAAGGCTCCCAGGCTCAAAAGTAAAAAAAAAATAAAAAAGCTTGTGAGAGGTCATGGTCTATTTTTGCCCATGAGGCTGCAAACTGCAGGGGAAAAAAACCAGATGAGAGTACAAATCTCACAGTGAGACACTCGTCGAAAAGGTGAAATGCTCGGCAATGTAGGAGTCACACAGTAGGTGGTAGTGTTTCAAAAACCCTGGCAAAAGCTGTATTGGCAGCCCAGAGTCTGGAAACGTGGTTACTGACTGCGGGGAGTCTGAAAAACCGCATCAGACTCCTAAGCTCACTGTGATGTCTAAAAAGATTCCCAGGCTCAAAAGTCAAATCAAGCTTGTTGAGGGTTGGTTTTTGCAACCGAGGTCTGCATACTACACGCTGAGACTCCTAGCTCACCGTGCCGTCTAGCAATGCTCCCAGACTCAAATGTCAAAGAGCAGAAAAAAAAAAAAAACAAGATGAGGGGTCAAGTGTCCATTTTTGCACAGGTGGACTGCAAACTGCAGGGAGCCATGAGAGTCAAACCTCACAGTGAAGACTTCTGAACGGCGAAAAGGTGAAATGCTTGGTAATGGTAGGCCAGTGCCACAGTAAGTGGCAGGATTGGAAAAACGCTGACAAAAGCTGTATTGGCAGCTCTAGAGCCTGGAAACGTGGTTACTGACTGCGGGGAGTCTGAAAAACCGCATAAAACTCCTAAGCTCGCCGTGATGTCTAAAAACGTTCCCAGGCTCAAAAGTCAAATCAAGCTTCTTGAGGGTTGATTTTTGCACCCGAGGCCTGCATACTGCACGGAGCCATAAACCACATGAGACTCTCTAGCTCACAGTGACGTCTAGCAAGGCTCCCAGGCTCAAATGTCAAAGAGCAGAAAAGAAAAAAAAAAAAAAAACAAGATGAGGGGTCAAATGTCTATTTATGCACCCGTGGACGGAAAAACGCTGACAAAGGCTCTAGAGCCTGGAAACGTGGTTACTGACTGCGGGAAGTATGAAGAACCGCATGAGACTCCTAAGCTCACCGTGATGTCTAAAAACGTTCCCAGGCTCAAAAGTCAACAAGCTTCTTGAGGGTTGATTTTGCACCCGAGGCCTGCATACTGCACGGAGCCATAAACCACATGAGACTCCCTAGCTCACAGTGACGTCTAGCAAGGCTCCCAGGCTCAAATGCCAAACAGCAGAAAAGAAAAAAAAAAAAAAAAACAAGATGAGGGGTCAAATGTCCATTTTTGCACCCGTGGACGTCAAACTGCAGGGAGCCATGAGAGTCAAACCTCACAGTGAAGACTCCTGAACGGCGAAAAGTTGAAATGCTTGGTAATGGTAGGCCAGTGCCACAGTAGGTGGCAGGATTGGAAAGACGCTGAGAAAAGCTGAATTGGCAGCTCTAGAGCCTGGAAACGTGGTTACTGACTGCGGGGAGTCTGAAAAACCGCATGAGACTCCTAAGCTCACCGTGATGTCTAAAAACGTTCCCAGGCTCAAAAGTCAAATCAAGCTTCTTGCGGGTTGATTTTTGCACCCGAGGCCTGCATACTGCACGGAGCCATAAACCGCATGAGACTCCCTAGCTCACAATGACGTCAAGCAAGGCTCCCAGGCTCAAAAGTCAAAAAAAAAAAAAAAAGATTGTGAGAGGTCATGGTCTATTTTTGCCCATGAGGCCTGCAAACTGCAGGGAAAAAAAACCAGATGAGAGTCCAAATCTCACAGTGAGACTACTCGTCGAAAAGGTGAAATGCTTGGCAATGTAGGAGTCACAGTTAGGTGGTAGTGTTTCAAAAACCCTGGCAAAAGCTGTGTTGGCAGCCCTAGAGTCGGAAACGTGGTTACTGACTGCGGGGAGTCTGAAAAACCGCATGAGACTCCTAAGCTCACTGTGATGTCTAAAAAGGTTCCCAGGCTCAAAAGTCAAATCAAGCTTGTTGAGGGTTGGTTTTTGCACCCGAGGTCTGCATACTACACGCTGAGGCTCCTAGCTCACAGTGCCGTCTAGCAAGGCTCACAGGCTCAAATGTCAAACAGCAGAAAAGAAAAAAAAAAAAAAAACAAGATGAGGGGTCAAGTGTCCATTTTTGCACCCGTGGACGGCAAACTGCAGGGAGCCATGAGAGTCAAACCTCACAGTGAAGACTCCTGAACGGCGAAAAGGTGAAATGCTTGGTAATGGTAGGCCAGTGCCACAGTAGGTGGCAGGATTGGAAAGACGCTGACAAAAGCTGTATTGGCAGCTCTAGAGCCTGGAAACGTGGTTACTGACTGCGGGGAGTCTGAAAAACCGCATGAGAGTCCTAAGCTCATCGTGATGTCTAAAAACGTTCCCAGGCTCAAAAGTCAAATCAAGCTTCTTGAGGGTTGATTTGTGCACCCGAGGCCTGCATACTGCACGGAGCCATAAACCGCATGAGACTCCCTAGCTCACAATGACGTCAAGCAAGGCTCCCAGGCTCAAAAGTAAAAAAAAATAAAAAAGCTTGTGAGAGGTCATGGTCTATTTTTGCCCATGAGGCTGCAAACTGCAGGGGAAAAAAACCAGATGAGAGTACAAATCTCACAGTGAGACACTCGTCGAAAAGGTGAAATGCTCGGCAATGTAGGAGTCACACAGTAGGTGGTAGTGTTTCAAAAACCCTGGCAAAAGCTGTATTGGCAGCCCAGAGTCTGGAAACGTGGTTACTGACTGCGGGGAGTCTGAAAAACCGCATCAGACTCCTAAGCTCACTGTGATGTCTAAAAAGATTCCCAGGCTCAAAAGTCAAATCAAGCTTGTTGAGGGTTGGTTTTTGCAACCGAGGTCTGCATACTACACGCTGAGACTCCTAGCTCACCGTGCCGTCTAGCAATGCTCCCAGACTCAAATGTCAAAGAGCAGAAAAGAAAAAAAAAAAAAAAACAAGATGAGGGGTCAAATGTCTATTTATGCACCCGTGGACGGAAAAACGCTGACAAAGGCTCTAGAGCCTGGAAACGTGGTTACTGACTGCGGGAAGTATGAAGAACCGCATGAGACTCCTAAGCTCACCGTGATGTCTAAAAACGTTCCCAGGCTCAAAAGTCAACAAGCTTCTTGAGGGTTGATTTTGCACCCGAGGCCTGCATACTGCACGGAGCCATAAACCACATGAGACTCCCTAGCTCACAGTGACGTCTAGCAAGGCTCCCAGGCTCAAATGCCAAACAGCAGAAAAGAAAAAAAAAAAAAAAAACAAGATGAGGGGTCAAATGTCCATTTTTGCACCCGTGGACGTCAAACTGCAGGGAGCCATGAGAGTCAAACCTCACAGTGAAGACTCCTGAACGGCGAAAAGTTGAAATGCTTGGTAATGGTAGGCCAGTGCCACAGTAGGTGGCAGGATTGGAAAGACGCTGAGAAAAGCTGAATTGGCAGCTCTAGAGCCTGGAAACGTGGTTACTGACTGCGGGGAGTCTGAAAAACCGCATGAGACTCCTAAGCTCACCGTGATGTCTAAAAACGTTCCCAGGCTCAAAAGTCAAATCAAGCTTCTTGCGGGTTGATTTTTGCACCCGAGGCCTGCATACTGCACGGAGCCATAAACCGCATGAGACTCCCTAGCTCACAATGACGTCAAGCAAGGCTCCCACGCTCAAAAGTCAAAAAAAAAAAAAAAAGATTGTGAGAGGTCATGGTCTATTTTTGCCCATGAGGCCTGCAAACTGCAGGGAAAAAAAACCAGATGAGAGTCTAAATCTCACAGTGAGACTACTCGTCGAAAAGGTGAAATGCTTGGCAAGGTAGGAGTCACAGTTAGGTGGTAGTGTTTCAAAAACCCTGGCAAAAGCTGTGTTGGCAGCCCTAGAGTCGGAAACGTGGTTACTGACTGCGGGGAGTCTGAAAAACCGCATGAGACTCCTAAGCTCACTGTGATGTCTAAAAAGGTTCCCAGGCTCAAAAGTCAAATCAAGCTTGTTGAGGGTTGGTTTTTGCACCCGAGGTCTGCATACTACACACTGAGGCTCCTAGCTCACAGTGCCGTCTAGCAAGGCTCCCAGACTCAAATGTCAAGGAGCAGAAAAAAAAAAAAACAAGATGAGGGGTCAAGTGTCCATTTTTGCACAGGTGGACTGCAAACTGCAGGGAGCCATGAGAGTCAAACCTCACAGTGAAGACTCCTGAACGGCGAAAAGGTGAAATGCTTGGTAATGGTAGGCCAGTGCCACAGTAAGTGGCAGGATTAGAAAAACGCTGACAAAGCTGTATTGGAAGATCTAGAGCCTGGAAACGTGGTTACTGACTGCGGGGAGTCTGAAAAACCGCATGAGACTCCTTAGCTCACCGTGATGTCTAAAAACGTTCCCAGGCTCAAAAGTCAAATCAAGCTTCTTGAGCGTTGATTTTTGCACCCGAGGCCTGCATACTGCACGGAGCCATAAACCACATGAGACTCCCTAGCTCAGCAGTGACGTCTAGCAAGGCTCACAGGCTCAAATGTCAACCAGCAGAAAAGAAAAAAAAAAAAAAACAAGATGAGGGGTCAAGTGTCCATTTTTGCACCCGTGGACGGCAAACTGCAGGGAGCCATGAGAGTCAAACCTCACAGTGAAGACTCCTGAACGGCGAAAAGGTGAAATGCTTGGTAATGGTAGGCCAGTGCCACAGTAGGTGGCAGGATTGGAAAGACGCTGACAAAAGCTGTATTGGCAGCTCTAGAGCCTGGAAACGTGGTTACTGACTGCGGGGAGTCTGAAAAACCGCATGAGAGTCCTAAGCTCATCGTGATGTCTAAAAACGTTCCCAGGCTCAAAAGTCAAATCAAGCTTCTTGAGGGTTGATTTGTGCACCCGAGGCCTGCATACTGCACGGAGCCATAAACCGCATGAGACTCCCTAGCTCACATTGACGTCAAGCAAGGCTCCCAGGCTCAAAAGTAAAAAAAAATAAAAAAGCTTGTGAGAGGTCATGGTCTATTTTTGCCCATGAGGCTGCAAACTGCAGGGGAAAAAAAACAGATGAGAGTACAAATCTCACAGTGAGACACTCGTCGAAAAGGTGAAATGCTCGGCAATGTAGGAGTCACACAGTAGGTGGTAGTGTTTCAAAAACCCTGGCAAAAGCTGTATTGGCAGCCCAGAGTCTGGAAACGTGGTTACTGACTGCGGGGAGTCTGAAAAACCGCATCAGACTCCTAAGCTCACTGTGATGTCTAAAAAGATTCCCAGGCTCAAAAGTCAAATCAAGCTTGTTGAGGGTTGGTTTTTGCAACCGAGGTCTGCATACTACACGCTGAGACTCCTAGCTCACCGTGCCGTCTAGCAATGCTCCCAGACTCAAATGTCAAACAGCAGAAAAAAAAAAAAACAAGATGAGGGGTCAAGTGTCCATTTTTGCACCCGTGGACTGCAAACTGCAGGGAGGCATGAGAGTCAAACCTCACAGTGAAGACTCCTGAATGGGGAAAAGGTGAAATGCTTGGTAATGGTAGACCAGTGCCACAGTAGGTGGCAGGATTGGAAAGACGCTGACAAAAGCTGTGTTGGCCGCTCTAGAGCCTGGAAACGTGGTTACTGACTGCGGGGAGTCTGAAAAACCGCATTAGACTCCTAAGCTCACCGTGATGTCTAAAAACGTTCCCAGGCTCAAAAGTCAAATCAAGCTTCTTGATGGTTGATTTTTGCACCCGAGGCCTGCATACTGCACGGAGCCATAAACCACATGAGACTCCCTAGCTCACAGTGACGTCTAGCAAGGCTCCCAGGCTCAAATGTCAAACAGCAGAAAAGAAAAAAAAAAAAAAAAACAAGATGAGGGGTCAAGTGTCCATTTTTGCACAGGTGGACTGCAAACTGCAGGGAGCCATGAGAGTCAAACCTCACAGTGAAGACTTCTGAACGGCGAAAAGGTGAAATGCTTGGTAATGGTAGGCCAGTGCCACAGTAAGTGGCAGGATTGGAAAAACGCTGACAAAAGCTGTATTGGCAGCTCTAGAGCCTGGAAACGTGGTTACTGACTGTGGGGAGTCTGAAAAACCGCATGAGACTCCTCAGCTCACCGTGATGTCTAACAAGGCTCCCAGGCTCAAAAGTCAAAAAAAAAAAAAAAAAGCTTGTGAGAGGTCATGGTCTATTTTTGCCCATGAGACTGCAAACTGCAGGGGAAAAAAACCAGATGAGAGTCCAAATCTCACAGTGAGACTACTCGTCGAAAAGGTGAAATGCTTGGCAAAGTAGGAGTCACAGTAGGTGGTAGTGTTTCAAAAACCCTGGCAAAAGCTGTATTGGCAGCCCATAGTATGGAAACGTGGTTACTGACTGCGGGGAGTCTGAAAAACCGCATGGGACTCCTAAGCTCACTGTGATGTCTAAAAAGGTTCCCAGGCTCAAAAGTCAAATCAAGCTTGTTGACGGTTGGTTTTTGCACCCGAGGTCTGCATACTACACGCTGAGACTCCTAGCTCACCGTGCAGTCTACAAGGCTCCCAGACTCAAATGTCAAACAGCAGAAAAAAAAAAAAAACAAGATGAGGGGTCAAATGTCCATTTTTGCACCCGTGGACGTCAAACTGCAGGGAGCCATGAGAGTCAAACCTCACAGTGAAGACTCCTGAACGGCGAAACGGTGAAATGCTTGGTAATGGTAGGCCAGTGCCACAGTAGGTGGTAGGATTGGAAAGACGCTGACAAAAGCTGTTTTGGCAGCTCTAGAGCCTGGAAACGTGGTTACTGACTGCGGGGAGACTGAAAAACCGCATGAGACTCCTAAGCTCACCGTGATGTCTAAAAACGTTCCCAGGCTCAAGAGTCAAATCAAGCTTCTTGAGGGTTGATTTTTGCACCCGAGGCCTGCATACTGAACGGAGCCATAAACCACATGAGACTCCCTAGCTCAGCAGTGACGTCAAGCAAGGCTCCCAGGCTCAAAAGCCAAAAAAAAAAAAAAAAAGCTTGTGAGAGGTCATGGTCTATTTTTGCCCATGAGGCCTGCAAACTGCAGGGAAAAAAAAACAGATGAGAGTCCAAATCTCACAGTGAGACTACTCGTCGAAAAGGTGAAATGCTTGGCAATGTAGGAGTCACAGTTAGGTGGTAGTGAAAAAAAAAAAAAACAAGATGAGGGGTCAAGTGTCCATTTTTGCACCCGTGGACTGCAAACTGCAGGGAGCCATGAGAGTCAAACCTCACAGTGAAGACTCCTGAACGGCGAAAAGGTGAAATGCTTGGTAATGGTAGGCCCGTGCCACAGTAAGTGGCAGGATTAGAAAAACGCTGACAAAGCTGTATTGGCAGCTCTAGAGTCGGAAACGTGGTTTCTGACTGCGGGGAGTCTGAAAAACCGCATGAGACTCCTAAGCTCACCGTGATGTCTAACAAGGCTCCCAGGCTCAAAAGTAAAAAAAAAAAAAAAAAAAAAAGCTTGTGAGAGGTCATGGTCTATTTTTGCCCATGAGGCCTGCAAACTGCAGGGGAAAAAAACCAGACGAGAGTCCAAATCTCACAGTGAGACTACTCGTCAAAAAGGTGAAATGCTTGGGAAAGTAGGAGTCACAGTAGGTGGTAGTGTTTTAAAAACCCTGGCAAAAGCTGTGTTGGCAGTCGGAAACGTGGTTACTGACTGCGGGGAGTCTGAAAAACCGCATGAGACTCCTAAGTTCACTGTGATGTCTAAAAAGGTTCCCAGGCTCAAAAGTCAAATCAAGATTGTTGAGGGTTGGTTTTTGCACCCGAGATCTGCATACTACACGCTGAGACTCCTAGCTCACAGTGCCGTGTAGCAAGGCTCCCAGACTCAAATGTCAAACAGCAGAAAAAAAAAAAAACAAGATGAGGGGTCAAGTGTCCATTTTTGCACCCGTGGACTGCAAACTGCAGGGAGCCATGAGAGTCAAACCTCAAAGACTCCTGAACGGCGAAAAGGTGAAATGATTGGTAATGGTAGGCCAGTGCCACAGTAAGTGGCAGGATTGGAAAAACGCTGACAAAAGCTGTATTGGCAGCTCTACAGCCTGGAAACGTGGTTACTGACTGTGGGGAGTCTGAAAAACCGCATGAGACTCCTCAGCTCACCGTGATGTCTAACAAGGCTCCCAGGCTCAAAAGTCAAAAAAAAAAAAAAAAAAGCTTGTGAGAGGTCATGGTCTATTTTTGCCCATGAGGCTTGCAAACTGCACGGAAAAAAACACCAGACGAGAGTCCAAATCTCACAGTGAGACTATTCGTCGAAAAGGTGAAATGCTTGGCAAAGTAGGAGTCTAGGTGGTAGTGTTTCAAAAACCCTGGCAAAAGCTGTATTGGGAGCCCAGAGTCTGGAAACGTGGTTACTGACTGCGGGGAGTCTGAAAAACCGCATGAGACTCCTAAGCTCACTGTGATGTCTATAAAGGTTCCCAGGCTCAAAAGTCAAATCAAGCTTGTTGAGGGTTGGTTTTTGCACCCGAGGTCTGCATACTACACGCTGAGACTCCTAGCTCACCGTGCCGTCTAGCAAGGCTCCCAGACTCAAATGTCAAACAGCAGAAAAGAAAAAAAAAAAAAAGTGTCCATTTTTGCACCCGTGGACTGCATACTGCAGGGAGCCATGAGAGTCAAAGCTCACAGTGAAGACTCCTGAACGGCGAAAAGGTGAAATGCTTGGTAATGGTAGGCCAGTGCCACAGTAGGTGGCAGGATTGGAAAGACGCTGACAAAAGCTGTATTGGCAGCTAGAGCCTGGAAACGTGGTTACTGACTGCGGGGACTCTGAAAAACCGCATGAGACTCTTAAGCTCACCGTGATGTCTAAAAACGTTCCCAGGCTCAAAAGTCAAATCAAGCTTCTTGAGGGTTGATTTTTGCACCCGAGGCCTGAATACTGCACGGAGCCATAAACCGCATGAGACTCCCTAGCTCACAATGACGTCAAGCAAGGCTCCCAGGCTCAAAAGTCAAAAAAAAAAAAAAAAGCTTGTGAGAGGTCATGGTCTATTTTTGCCCATGAGGCCTGCAAACTGTTTCGAAAAAAAACCAGATGAGAGTCCAAATCTCACAGTGAGACTACTCGTCGAAAAGGTGAAATGCTTGGCAATGTAGGAGTCACAGTTAGGTGGTAGTGTTTCAAAAACCCTGGCAAAAGCTGTGTTGGCAGCCCTAGAGTCGGAAACGTGGTTACTGACTGCGGGGAGTCTGAAAAACCGCATGAGACTCCTAAGCTCACTGTGATGTCTAAAAAGGTTCCCAGGCTCAAAAGTCAAATCAAGCTTGTTGAGGGTTGGTTTTTGCACCCGAGGCCTGCATACTGCACGGAGCCATAAACCGCATGAGACTCCCTAGCTCACAATGACGTCAAGCAAGGCTCCCAGACTCAATCAAACAGCAGAAAAAAAAAAAAACAAGATGAGGGGTCAAGTGTCCATTTTTGCACAGGTGGACTGCAAACTGCAGGGAGCCATGAGAGTCAAACCTCACAGTGAAGACTCCTGAACGGCGAAAAGGTGAAATGCTTGGTAATGGTAGGCCAGTGCCACAGTAGGTGGCAGGATTGGAAAGACGCTGACAAAAGCTGTATTGGCAGCTCTAGAGCCTGGAAACGTGGTTACTGACTGCGGGGAGTCTGAAAAACCGCATAAAACTCCTAAGCTCGCCGTGATGTCTAAAAACGTTCCCAGGCTCAAAAGTCAAATCAAGCTTCTTGAGGGTTGATTTTTGCACCCGAGGCCTGCATACTGCACGGAGCCATAAACCACATGAGACTCTCTAGCTCACAGTGACGTCTAGCAAGGCTCCCAGGCTCAAATGTCAAACAGCAGAAAAGAAAAAAAAAAAAAAAAACAAGATGAGGGGTCAAGTGTCCATTTTTGCACAGGTGGACTGCAAACTGCAGGGAGCTATGAGAGTCAAACCTCACAGTGAAGACTTCTGAACGGCGAAAAGGTGAAATGCTTGGTAATGGTAGGCCAGTGCCACAGTAAGTGGCAGGATTGGAAAAACGCTGACAAAAGCTGTATTGGCAGCTCTAGAGCCTGGAAACGTGGTTACTGACTGTGGGGAGTCTGAAAAACCGCATGAGACTCCTCAGCTCACCGTGATGTCTAACAAGGCTCCCAGGCTCAAAAGTCAAAAAAAAAAAAAAAAGCTTGTGAGAGGTCATGGTCTATTTTTGCCCATGAGGCTGCAAACTGCAGGGGAAAAAAACCAGATGAGAGTCCAAATCTCACAGTGAGACTACTCGTCGAAAAGGTGAAATGCTTGGCAAAGTAGGAGTCACAGTAGGTGGTAGTGTTTCAAAAACCCTGGCAAAAGCTGTATTGGCAGCCCATAGTATGGAAACGTGGTTACTGACTGCGGGGAGTCTGAAAAACCGCATGGGACTCCTAAGCTCACTGTGATGTCTAAAAAGGTTCCCAGGCTCAAAAGTCAAATCAAGCTTGTTGACGGTTGGTTTTTGCACCCGAGGTCTGCATACTACACGCTGAGACTCCTAGCTCACCGTGCAGTCTACAAGGCTCCCAGACTCAAATGTCAAACAGCAGAAAAAAAAAAAAAACAAGATGAGGGGTCAAATGTCCATTTTTGCACCCGTGGACGTCAAACTGCAGGAAGCCATGAGAGTCAAACCTCACAGTGAAGACTCCTGAACGGCGAAAAGGTGAAATGCTTGGTAATGGTAGGCCAGTGCCACAGTAGGTGGTAGGATTGGAAAGACGCTGACAAAAGCTGTTTTGGCAGCTCTAGAGCCTGGAAACGTGGTTACTGACTGCGGGGAGACTGAAAAACCGCATGAGACTCCTAAGCTCACCGTGATGTCTAAAAACGTTCCCAGGCTCAAGAGTCAAATCAAGCTTCTTGAGGGTTGATTTTTGCACCCGAGGCCTGCATACTGAACGGAGCCATAAACCACATGAGACTCCCTAGCTCACAGTGACGTCTAGCAAGGCTCCCAGGCTCAAATGCCAAACAGCAGAAAAGAAAAAAAAAAAAAAAAACTAGATGAGGGGTCAAATGTCCATTTTTGCACCCGTGGACGTCAAACTGCAGGGAGCCATGAGAGTCAAACCTCACAGTGAAGACTCCTGAACGGCGAAAAGTTGAAATGCTTGGTAATGGTAGGCCAGTGCCACAGTAGGTGGCAGGATTGGAAAGACGCTGAGAAAAGCTGAATTGGCAGCTCTAGAGCCTGGAAACGTGGTTACTGACTGCGGGGAGTCTGAAAAACCGCATGAGACTCCTAAGCTCACCGTGATGTCTAAAAACGTTCCCAGGCTCAAAAGTCAAATCAAGCTTCTTGAGGGTTGATTTTTGCACCCAAGGCCTGCATACTGCACGGAGCCATAAACCGCATGAGACTCCCTAGCTCACAATGACGTCAAGCAAGGCTCCCAGGCTCAAAAGTCAAAAAAAAAAAAAAAGCTTGTGAGAGGTCGTGGTCTATTTTTGCCCATGAGGCCTGCAAACTGCAGGGAAAAAAAACCAGATGAGAGTCCAAATCTCACAGTGAGACTACTCGTCGAAAAGGTGAAATGCTTGGCAATGTAGGAGTCAGAGTTAGGTGGTAGTGTTTCAAAAACCCTGGCAAAAGCTGTCTTGGCAGCCCAGAGCCTGGAAACGTGGCTACTGACTGTGGGGAGTCTGAAAAACCGCATGAGACTCCTCAGCTCACCGTGATGTCTAACAAGGCTCCCAGGCTCAAAAGTAAAAAAAAAAAAAAAAAAAAAAGCTTGTGAGAGGTCATGGTCTATTTTTGCCCATGAGGCGTGCAAACTGCACGGAAAAAAAACCAGACGAGAGTCCAAATCTCACAGTGAGACTACTCGTCGAAAAGGTGAAATGCTTGGCAAAGTAGGAGTCACAGTAGGTGGTAGTGTTTCAAAAACCCTGGCAAAAGCTGTATTGGCAGCCCAGAGTCTGGAAACGTGGTTACTGACTGCGGGGAGTCTGAAAAACCGCATGAGACTCCTAAGCTCACTGTGATGTCTAAAAAGGTTCCCAGGCTCAAAAGTCAAATCAAGCTTGTTGAGGGTTGGTTTTTGCACCCGAGGTCTGCATACTACACACTGAGGCTCCTAGCTCACAGTGCCGTCTAGCAAGGCTCCCAGACTCAAATGTCAAGGAGCAGAAAAAAAAAAAAACAAGATGAGGGGTCAAGTGTCCATTTTTGCACAGGTGGACTGCAAACTGCAGGGAGCCATGAGAGTCAAACCTCACAGTGAAGACTCCTGAACGGCGAAAAGGTGAAATGCTTGGTAATGGTAGGCCAGTGCCACAGTAAGTGGCAGGATTAGAAAAACGCTGACAAAGCTGTATTGGAAGATCTAGAGCCTGGAAACGTGGTTACTGACTGCGGGGAGTCTGAAAAACCGCATGAGACTCCTTAGCTCACCGTGATGTCTAAAAACGTTCCCAGGCTCAAAAGTCAAATCAAGCTTCTTGAGCGTTGATTTTTGCACCCGAGGCCTGCATACTGCACGGAGCCATAAACCACATGAGACTCCCTAGCTCAGCAGTGACGTCTAGCAAGGCTCACAGGCTCAAATGTCAACCAGCAGAAAAGAAAAAAAAAAAAAAACAAGATGAGGGGTCAAGTGTCCATTTTTGCACCCGTGGACGGCAAACTGCAGGGAGCCATGAGAGTCAAACCTCACAGTGAAGACTCCTGAACGGCGAAAAGGTGAAATGCTTGGTAATGGTAGGCCAGTGCCACAGTAGGTGGCAGGATTGGAAAGACGCTGACAAAAGCTGTATTGGCAGCTCTAGAGCCTGGAAACGTGGTTACTGACTGCGGGGAGTCTGAAAAACCGCATGAGAGTCCTAAGCTCATCGTGATGTCTAAAAACGTTCCCAGGCTCAAAAGTCAAATCAAGCTTCTTGAGGGTTGATTTGTGCACCCGAGGCCTGCATACTGCACGGAGCCATAAACCGCATGAGACTCCCTAGCTCACATTGACGTCAAGCAAGGCTCCCAGGCTCAAAAGTAAAAAAAAATAAAAAAGCTTGTGAGAGGTCATGGTCTATTTTTGCCCATGAGGCTGCAAACTGCAGGGGAAAAAAAACAGATGAGAGTACAAATCTCACAGTGAGACACTCGTCGAAAAGGTGAAATGCTCGGCAATGTAGGAGTCACACAGTAGGTGGTAGTGTTTCAAAAACCCTGGCAAAAGCTGTATTGGCAGCCCAGAGTCTGGAAACGTGGTTACTGACTGCGGGGAGTCTGAAAAACCGCATCAGACTCCTAAGCTCACTGTGATGTCTAAAAAGATTCCCAGGCTCAAAAGTCAAATCAAGCTTGTTGAGGGTTGGTTTTTGCAACCGAGGTCTGCATACTACACGCTGAGACTCCTAGCTCACAGTGCCGTGTAGCAAGGCTCCCAGACTCAAATGTCAAACAGCAGAAAAAAAAAAAACAAGATGAGGGGTCAAGTGTCCATTTTTGCACCCGTGGACTGCAAACTGCAGGGAGCCATGAGAGTCAAACCTCACAGTGAAGACTCCTGAACGGCGAAAAGGTGAAATGCTTGGTAATGGTAGGCCCGTGCCACAGTAAGTGGCAGGATTAGAAAAACGCTGACAAAGCTGTATTGGCAGCTCTAGAGTCGGAAACGTGGTTTCTGACTGCGGGGAGTCTGAAAAACCGCATGAGACTCCTAAGCTCACTGTGATGTCTAAAAAGGTTCCCAGGCTCAAAAGTCAAATCAAGCTTTTTGAGGGTTGGTTTTTGCACCCGTGGTCTGCATACTACACGCTGAGACTCCTAGCTCACCGTGCCGTCTAGCAAGGCTCCCAGACTCAAATGTCAAACAGCAGAAAAAAAAAAAAACAAGATGAGGGGTCAAGTGTCCATTTTTGCACAGGTGGACTGCAAACTGCAGGGAGCCATGAGAGTCAAACCTCACAGTGAAGACTCCTGAACGGCGAAAAGGTGAAATGCTTGGTAATGGTAGGCCAGTGCCACAGTAGGTCGTAGGATTGGAAAGACGCTGACAAAAGCTGTTTTGGCAGCTCTAGAGCCTGGAAACGTGGTTACTGACTGCGGGGAGTCTGAAAAACCGCATAAAACTCCTAAGCTCGCCGTGATGTCTAAAAACGTTCCCAGGCTCAAAAGTCAAATCAAGCTTCTTGAGGGTTGATTTTTGCACCCGAGGCCTGCATACTGCACGGAGCCATAAACCGCATGAGACTCCCTAGCTCACAATGACGTCAAGCAAGGCTCCCAGACTCAATCAAACAGCAGAAAAAAAAAAAACAAGATGAGGGGTCAAGTGTCCATTTTTGCACAGGTGGACTGCAAACTGCAGGGAGCCATGAGAGTCAAACCTCACAGTGAAGACTCCTGAACGGCGAAAAGGTGAAATGCTTGGTAATGGTAGGCCAGTGCCACAGTAGGTGGCAGGATTGGAAAGACGCTGACAAAAGCTGTATTGGCAGCTCTAGAGCCTGGAAACGTGGTTACTGACTGCGGGGAGTCTGAAAAACCGCATAAACTCCTAAGCTCGCCGTGATGTCTAAAAACGTTCCCAGGCTCAAAAGTCAAATCAAGCTTCTTGAGGGTTGATTTTTGCACCCGAGGCCTGCATACTGCACGGAGCCATAAACCACATGAGACTCTCTAGCTCACAGTGACGTCTAGCAAGGCTCCCAGGCTCAAATGTCAAAGAGCAGAAAAGAAAAAAAAAAAAAAAACAAGATGAGGGGTCAAATGTCTATTTTTGCACCCGTGGACGGAAAAACGCTGACAAAGGCTCTAGAGCCTGGAAACGTGGTTACTGACTTCGGGAAGTATGAAGAACCGCATGAGACTCCTAAGCTCACCGTGATGTCTAAAAACGTTCCTAGGCTCAAAAGTCAACAAGCTTCTTGAGGGTTGATTTTTGCACCCGAGGCCTGCATACTGCACGGAGCCATAAACCACATGAGACTCCCTAGCTCACAGTGACGTCTAGCAAGGCTCCCAGGCTCAAATGCCAAACAGCAGAAAAAAAAAAAAAAAAAAAAACAAGATGAGGGGTCAAATGTCCATTTTTGCACCCGTGGACGTCAAACTGCAGGAGCCATGAGAGTCAAACCTCACAGTGAAGACTCCTGAACGGCGAAAAGGTGAAATGCTTGGTAATGGTAGGCCAGTGCCACAGTAGGTCGTAGGATTGGAAAGACGCTGACAAAAGCTGTTTTGGCAGCTCTAGAGCCTGGAAACGTGGTTACTGACTGCAGGGAGTCTGAAAAACCGCATGAGACTCCTAAGCTCACCGTGATGTCTAAAAACGTTCCCAGGCTCAAAAGTCAAATCAAGCTTCTTGAGGGTTGATTTTTGCACCCGAGGCCTGCATACTGCACGGAGCCATAAACCACATGAGTCTCCCTAGCTCACAGTGACGTCTAGCAAGGCTCCCAGGCTCAAATGCCAAACAGCAGAAAAGAAAAAAAAAAAAAAAAAAAACAAGATGAGGGGTCAAATGTCCATTTTTGCACCCGTGGACGTCAAACTGCAGGGAGCCATGAGAGTCAAACCTCACAGTGAAGACTCCTGAACGGCGAAAAGTTGAAATGCTTGGTAATGGTAGGCCAGTGCCACAGTAGGTGGCAGGATTGGAAAGACGCTGAGAAAAGCTGAATTGGCAGCTCTAGAGCCTGGAAACGTGGTTACTGACTGCGGAGAGTCTGAAAAACCGCATGAGACTCCTAAGCTCACCGTGATGTCTAAAAACGTTCCCAGGCTCAAAAGTCAAATCAAGCTTCTTGAGGGTTGATTTTTGCACCCGAGGCCTGCATACTGCACGGAGCCATAAACCGCATGAGACTCCCTAGCTCACAATGACGGCAAGCAAGGCTCCCAGGCTCAAAAGTCAAAAAAAAAAAAAAAGCTCGTGAGAGGTCATGGTCTATTTTTGCCCATGAGTCCTGCAAACTGCAGGGAAAAAAAACCAGATGAGAGTCCAAATCTCACAGTGAGACTACTCGTCGAAAAGGTGAAATGCTTGGCAATGTATGAGTCACAGTTAGGTGGTAGTGTTTCAAAAACCCTGGCAAAAGCTGTGTTGGCAGCCCTAGAGTCGGAAACGTGGTTTCTGACTGCGGGGAGTCTGAAAAACCGCATGAGACTCCTAAGCTCACTGTGATGTCTAAAAAGGTTCCCAGGCTCAAAAGTCAAATCAAGCTTGTTGAGGGTTGGTTTTTGCACCCGAGGTCTGCATACTACACGCTGAGACTCCTAGCTCACCGTGCCGTCTAGCAAGGCTCCCAGACTCAAATGTCAAACAGCAGGAAAAAAAAAAACAAGATGAGGGGTCAAGTGTCCATTTTTGCACAGGTGGACTGCAAACTGCAGGGAGCCATGAGAGTCAAACCTCACAGTGAAGACTCCTGAACGGCGAAAAGGTGAAATGCTTGGTAATGGTAGGCCAGTGCCACAGTAGGTGGCAGGATTAGAAAAACGCTGACAAAGCTGTATTGGAAGCTCTAGAGCCTGGAAACGTGGTTACTGACTGCGGGGAGTCTGAAAAACCGCATGAGACTCCTGAACGGCGAAAAGGTGAAATGCTTGGTAATGGTAGGCCAGTGCCACAGTAGGTGGCAGGATTAGAAAAACGCTGACAAAGCTGTATTGGAAGCTCTAGAGCCTGGAAACGTGGTTACTGACTGCGGGGAGTCTGAAAAACCGCATGAGACTCCTAAGCTCACCGTGATGTCTAAAAACGTTCCCAGGCTCAAAAGTCAAATCAAGCTTCTTGAGGGTTGATTTTTGCACCCGAGGCCTGCATACTGCACGGAGCCATACCCCACATGAGACTCCCTAGCTCAGCAGTGACGTCAAGCAAGGCTCCCAGGCTCAAAAGTCGAAAAAAATAAAAAAGCTTGTGAGAGGTCATGGTCTATTTTTGCCCATGAGGCCTGCAAACTGTTTGGGAAAAAAACCAGATGAGAGTCCAAATCTCACAGTGAGACTACTCGTCGAAAAGGTGAAATGCTTGGCAATGTAGGAGTCACAGTTAGGTGGTAGTGTTTCAAAAACCCTGGCAAAAGCTGTGTTGGCAGCCCTAGAGTCGGAAACGTGGTTACTGACTGCGGGGAGTCTGAAAAACCGCATGGGACTCCTAAGCTCACTGTGACGTCTAAAAAGGTTCCCAGGCTCAAAAGTCAAATCAAGCTTGTTGACGGTTGGTTTTTGGACCCGAGGTCTGCATACTACACGCTGAGACTCCTAGCTCCTAGCAGTCTACAAGGCTCCCAGACTCAAATGTCAAACAGCAGAAAAAAAAAAAAAACAAGATGAGGGGTCAAGTGTCCATTTTTGCACCCGTGGACTGCAAACTGCAGGGAGCCATGAGAGTCAAACCTCACAGTGAAGACTCCTGAACGGCGAAAAGGTGAAATGCTTGGTAATGGTAGGCCAGTGCCACAGTAGGTGGTAGGATTGGAAAGACGCTGACAAAAGCTGTTTTGGCAGCTCTAGAGCCTGGAAACGTGGTTACTGACTGCGGGGAGACTGAAAAACCGCATGAGACTCCTAAGCTCACCGTGATGTCTAAAAACGTTCCCAGGCTCAAAAGTCAAATCAAGCTTCTTGAGGGTTGATTTTTGCACCCGAGGCCTGCATACTGCACAGAGCCATAAACCACATGAGACTCCCTAGCTCACAGTGACGTCGAGCAAGGCTCCCAGGCTCAAATGTCAAAGAGCAGAAAAGAAAAAAAAAAAAAACCAAGATGAGGGGTCAAATGTCCATTTTTGCACCCGTGGACGGCAACTGCAGGGAGCCATGAGAGTCAAACCTCACAGTGAAGATTCCTGAACGGCGAAAAGGTGAAATGCTTGGTAATGGTAGGCCAGTGCCACAGTAGGTGGTAGGATTGGAAAGACGCTGACAAAAGCTGTTTTGGCAGCTCTAGAGCCTGGAAACGTGGTTACTGACTGCGGGGAGTCTGAAAAACCGCATGAGACTCCTAAGCTCACCGTGATGTCTAAAAACGTTCCCAGGCTCAAAAGTCAAATCAAGCTTCTTGAGGGTTGATTTTTGCACCCGAGGCCTGCATACTGCACGGAGCCATAAACCGCATGAGACTCCCTAGCTCACAATGACGGCAAGCAAGGCTCCCAGGCTCAAAAGTCAAAAAAAAAAAAAAAGCTCGTGAGAGGTCATGGTCTATTTTTGCCCATGAGTCCTGCAAACTGCAGGGAAAAAAAACCAGATGAGAGTCCAAATCTCACAGTGAGACTACTCGTCGAAAAGGTGAAATGCTTGGCAATGTATGAGTCACAGTTAGGTGGTAGTGTTTCAAAAACCCTGGCAAAAGCTGTTGGCAGCCCTAGAGTCGGAAACGTGGTTTCTGACTGCGGGGAGTCTGAAAAACCGCATGAGACTCCTAAGCTCACTGTGATGTCTAAAAAGGTTCCCAGGCTCAAAAGTCAAATCAAGCTTGTTGAGGGTTGGTTTTTGCACCCGAGGTCTGCATACTACACGCTGAGACTCCTAGCTCACCGTGCCGTCTAGCAAGGCTCCCAGACTCAAATGTCAAACAGCAGGAAAAAAAAAAAACAAGATGAGGGGTCAAGTGTCCATTTTTGCACAGGTGGACTGCAAACTGCAGGGAGCCATGAGAGTCAAACCTCACAGTGAAGACTCCTGAACGGCGAAAAGGTGAAATGCTTGGTAATGGTAGGCCCGTGCCACAGTAAGTGGCAGGATTAGAAAAACGCTGACAAAGCTGTATTGGCAGCTCTAGGCCTGGAAACGTGGTTACTGACTGTGGGGAGTCTGAAAAACCGCATGAGACTCCTCAGCTCACCGTGATGTCTAACAAGGCTCCCAGGCTCAAAAGTAAAAAAAAAAAAAAAAAAAAAGCTTGTGAGAGGTCATGGTCTATTTTTGCCCATGAGGCCTGCAAACTGCAGGGGAAAAAAACCAGACGAGAGTCCAAATCTCACAGTGAGACTACTCGTCGAAAAGGTGAAATGCTTGGGAAAGTAGGAGTCACAGTAGGTGGTAGTGTTTCAAAAACCCTGGCAAAAGCTGTGTTGGCAGCCCTAGGAAACGTGGTTACTGACTGCGGGGAGTCTGAAAAACCGCATGAGACTCCTAAGCTCACTGTGATGTCTAAAAAAGTTCCCAGGCTCAAAAGTCAAATCAAGCTTGTTGAGGGTTGGTTTTTGCACCCGAGGTCTGCATACTACACGCTGAGACTCCTAGCTCACAGTGCCGTGTAGCAAGGCTCCCAGACTCAAATGTCAAACAGCAGAAAAAAAAAAAAAACAAGATGAGGGGTCACCCGTGGACTGCAAACTGCAGGGAGCCATGAGAGTCAAACCTCACAGTGAAGACTCCTGAACGGCGAAAAGGTGAAATGATTGGTAATGGTAGGCCAGTGCCACAGTAAGTGGCAGGATTGGAAAAACGCTGACTAAAGCTGTATTGGCAGCTCTAGAGCCTGGAAACGTGGTTAATGACTGGGGAGTCTGAAAAACCGCATGAGACTCCTAAGCAGCTCACCGTGATGTCTAAAAACGTTCCCAGGCTCAAGAGTCAAATCAAGCTTCTTGAGGGTTGATTTTTGCACCCGAGGCCTGCATACTGCACGGAGCCATAAACCACATGAGACTCCCTAGCTCACAGTGACGTCTAGCAAGGCTCCCAGGCTCAAATGCCAAACAGCAGAAAAGAAAAAAAAAAAAAAAAACAAGATGAGGGGTCAAATGTCCATTTTTGCACCCGTGGACGTCAAACTGCAGGGAGCCATGAGAGTCAAACCTCACAGTGAAGACTCCTGAACGGCGAAAAGTTGAAATGCTTGGTAATGGTAGGCCAGTGCCACAGTAGGTGGCAGTATTGGAAAGACGCTGAGAAAAGCTGAATTGGCAGCTCTAGAGCCTGGAAACGTGGTTACTGACTGCGGGGAGTCTGAAAAACCGCATGAGACTCCTAAGCTCACCGTGATGTCTAAAAACGTTCCCAGGCTCAAAAGTCAAATCAAGCTTCTTGAGGGTTGATTTTTGCACCCGAGGCCTGCATACTGCACGGAGCCATAAACCGCATGAGACTCCCTAGCTCACAATGACGTCAAGCAAGGCTCCCAGGCTCAAAAGTAAAAAAAAAAAAAAAAGCTTGTGAGAGGTCGTGGTCTATTTTTGCCCATGAGGCCTGCAAACTGCAGGGAAAAAAAACCAGATGAGAGTCCAAATCTCACAGTGAGACTACTCATCGAAAAGGTGAAATGCTTGGCAATGTAGGAGTCACAGTTAGGTGGTAGTGTTTCAAAAACCCTGGCAAAACCTGTGTTGGCAGCCCTGGAGTCGGAAACGTGGTTACTGACTGCGGGGAGTCTGAAAAACCGCATGAGACTCCTTAGCTCACTGTGATGTCTAAAAAGGTTCCCAGGCTCAAAAGTCAATCAAGCTTGTTGAGTGTTGGTTTTTGCACCCGAGGTCTGCATACTACACGCTGAGACTCGTAGCACACCGTGCCGTCTAGCAAGGCTCCCAGACTCAAATGTCAAACAGCAGAAAAAAAAAAAACAAGATGAGGGGTCAAGTGTCCATTTTTGCACAGGTGGACTGCAAACTGCAGGGAGCCATGAGAGTCAAACCTCACAGTGAAGACTCCTGAACGGCGAAAAGGTGAAATGCTTGGTAATGGTAGGCCAGTGCCACAGTAAGTGGCAGGATTAGAAAAACGCTGACAAAGCTGTATTGGCAGCTCTAGAGCCTGGAAACGTAGTTACTGACTGCGGGGAGTCTGAAAAACCGCATGAGACTCCGAAGCTCACCGTGATGTCTAAAAACGTTCCCAGGCTCAAAAGTCAAATCAAGCTTCTTGAGGGTTGATTTTTGCACCCGAGGCCTGCATACTGCACGGAGCCATAAACCGCATGAGACTCCCTAGCTCACAATGACGTCAAGCAAGGCTCCCAGGCTCAAAAGCCAAAAAAAAAAAAAAAAAGCTTGTGAGAGGTCATGGTCTATTTTTGCCCATGAGGCCTGCAAACTGCAGGGAAAAAAAACCAGATGAGAGTCCAAATCTCACAGTGAGACTACTCGTCGAAAAGGTGAAATGCTTGGCAATGTAGGAGTCACAGTTAGGTGGTAGCGTTTCAAAAACCCTGGCAAAAGCTGTGTTGGCAGCCCTAGAGTCGGAAACGTGCTTACTGACTGCGGGGAGTCTGAAAAACCGCATGAGACTCCTAAGCTCACTGTGATGTCTAAACAGGTTCCCAGGCTCAAAAGTCAGCTTGTTGAGGGTTGGTTTTTGCACCCGAGGTCTGCATACTACACGCTGAGACTCCTAGCGCACCGTGCCGTCTAGCAAGGCTCCCAGACTCAAATGTCAAACAGCAGAAAAAAAAAACAAGATGAGGGGTCAAGTGTCCATTTTTGCACAGGTGGACTGCAAACTGCAGGGAGCCATGAGAGTCAAACCTCACAGTGAAGACTCCTGAACCGCGAAAAGGTGAAATGCTTGGTAATGGTAGGCCAGTGCCACAGTAAGTGGCAGAATTAGAAAAACGCTGACAAAGCTGTATTGGCAGCTCTAGAGCCTGGAAACGTAGTTACTGACTGCGGGGAGTCTGAAAAACCGCATGAGACTTCGAAGCTCACTGTGATGTCTAAAAACGTTCCCAGGCTAAAAAGTCAAATCAAGCTTCTTGAGGGTTGATTTTTGCACCCGAGGCCTGCATACTGCACGGAGCCATAAACCGCATGAGACTCCCTAGCTCACAATGACGTCAAACAAGGCTCCCAGGCTCAAAAGTCAAAAAAAATAAAAAAGCTTGTGAGAGGTCATGGTCTATTTTTGCCCATGAGGCCTGCAAACTGTTTCGAAAAAAAACCAGATGAGAGTCCAAATCTCACAGTGAGACTACTCGTCGAAAAGGTGAAATGCTTGGCAATGTAGGAGTCACAGTTAGGTGGTAGTGTTTCAAAAACCCTGGCAAAAGCTGTGTTGGCAGCCCTAGAGTCGGAAACGTGGTTACTGACTGCGGGGAGTCTGAAAAACCGCATGAGACTCCTAAGCTCACTGTGATGTCTAAAAAGGTTCCCAGGCTCAAAAGTCAAATCAAGCTTGTTGAGGGTTGGTTTTTGCACCCGAGGTCTGCATACTACACGCTGAGACTCCTAGCTCACCGTGCCGTCTACAAGGCTCCCAGACTCAAATGTCAAACAGCAGAAAAAAAAAAAAAACAAGATGAGGGGTCAAGTGTCCATTTTTGCACCCGTGGACTGCAAACTGCAGCGAGCCATGAGAGTCAAACCTCACAGTGAAGACTCCTGAACGGCGAAAAGGTGAAATGCTTGGTAATGGTAGGCCAGTGCCACAGTAGGTGGCAGGATTGTAAAGACGCTGACAAAAGCTGTATTGGCAGCTCTAGAGCCTGGAAACGTGGTTACTGACTGCGGGGAGTCTGAAAAACCGCATGAGACTCCTAAGCTCACCGTGATGTCTAAAAACGTTCCCAGGCTCAAAAGTCAAATCAAGCTTCTTGAGGGTTGATTTTTGCACCCGAGGCCTGCATACTGCACGGAGCCATAAACCGCATGAGACTCCCTAGCTCACAATGACGTCAAGCAAGGCTCCCAGGCTCAAAAGTAAAAAAAAAAAAAAAAGCTTGTGAGAGGTCGTGGTCTATTTTTGCCCATGAGGCCTGCAAACTGCAGGGAAAAAAAACCAGATGAGAGTCCAAATCTCACAGTGAGACTACTCATCGAAAAGGTGAAATGCTTGGCAATGTAGGAGTCACAGTTAGGTGGTAGTGTTTCAAAAACCCTGGCAAAACCTGTGTTGGCAGCCCTGGAGTCGGAAACGTGGTTACTGACTGCGGGGAGTCTGAAAAACCGCATGAGACTCCTTAGCTCACTGTGATGTCTAAAAAGGTTCCCAGGCTCAAAAGTCAATCAAGCTTGTTGAGTGTTGGTTTTTGCACCCGAGGTCTGCATACTCACGCTGAGACTCGTAGCACACCGTGCCGTCTAGCAAGGCTCCCAGACTCAAATGTCAAACAGCAGAAAAAAAAAAAACAAGATGAGGGGTCAAGTGTCCATTTTTGCACAGGTGGACTGCAAACTGCAGGGAGCCATGAGAGTCAAACCTCACAGTGAAGACTCCTGAACGGCGAAAAGGTGAAATGCTTGGTAATGGTAGGCCAGTGCCACAGTAAGTGGCAGGATTAGAAAAACGCTGACAAAGCTGTATTGGCAGCTCTAGAGCCTGGAAACGTAGTTACTGACTGCGGGGAGTCTGAAAAACCGCATGAGACTCCGAAGCTCACCGTGATGTCTAAAAACGTTCCCAGGCTCAAAAGTCAAATCAAGCTTCTTGAGGGTTGATTTTTGCACCCGAGGCCTGCATACTGCACGGAGCCATAAACCGCATGAGACTCCCTAGCTCACAATGACGTCAAGCAAGGCTCCCAGGCTCAAAAGCCAAAAAAAAAAAAAAAAAGCTTGTGAGAGGTCATGGTCTATTTTTGCCCATGAGGCCTGCAAACTGCAGGGAAAAAAAACCAG
Source organism: Triturus cristatus (assembly GCF_964204655.1). Classification (NCBI taxonomy): domain Eukaryota; kingdom Metazoa; phylum Chordata; class Amphibia; order Caudata; family Salamandridae; genus Triturus; species Triturus cristatus. The sequence goes on along the minus strand of NC_140589.1, from coordinate 1,101,655,376 downwards.
ATGAGAGTCCAAATCTCACAGTGAGACTACTCGTCGAAAAGGTGAAATGCTTGGCAATGTAGGAGTCACAGTTAGGTGGTAGCGTTTCAAAAACCCTGGCAAAAGCTGTGTTGGCAGCCCTAGAGTCGGAAACGTGCTTACTGACTGCGGGGAGTCTGAAAAACCGCATAAGACTCCTAAGCTCACTGTGATGTCTAAACAGGTTCCCAGGCTCAAAAGTCAGCTTGTTGAGGGTTGGTTTTTGCACCCGAGGTCTGCATACTACACGCTGAGACTCCTAGCGCACCGTGCCGTCTAGCAAGGCTCCCAGACTCAAATGTCAAACAGCAGAAAAAAAAAAACAAGATGAGGGGTCAAGTGTCCATTTTTGCACAGGTGGACTGCAAACTGCAGGGAGCCATGAGAGTCAAACCTCACAGTGAAGACTCCTGAACCGCGAAAAGGTGAAATGCTTGGTAATGGTAGGCCAGTGCCACAGTAAGTGGCAGAATTAGAAAAACGCTGACAAAGCTGTATTGCAGCTCTAGAGCCTGGAAACGTGGTTACTGACTGCGGGGAAGCTCACCGTGATGTCTAAAAACGTTCCCAGGCTCAAAAGTCAAATCAAGCTTCTTGAGGGTTGATTTTTGCACCCGAGGCCTGCATACTGCACGGAGCCATAAACCACATGAGACTCCCTAGCTCACAGTTACGTCGAGCAAGGCTCCCAGGCTCAAATGTCAAAGAGCAGAAAAGAAAAAAAAAAAAAAACCAAGATGAGGGGTCAAATGTCCATTTTTGCACCCGTGGACGGAAAACTGCAGGGAGCCATGAGAGTCAAACCTCACAGTGAAGACTCCTGAACGGCGAAAAGGTGAAATGCTTGGTAATGGTAGGCCAGTGCCACAGTAGGTGGCAGGATTGTAAAGACGCTGACAAAAGCTGTATTGGCAGCTCTAGAGCCTGGAAACGTGGTTACTGACTGCGGGGAGTCTGAAAAACCGCATGAGACTCCTAAGCTCACCGTGATGTCTAAAAACGTTCCCAGGCTCAAAAGTCAAATCAAGCTTCTTGAGGGTTGATTTTTGCACCCGAGGCCTGCATACTGCACGGAGCCATAAACCACATGAGACTCCCTAGCTCACAGTGACGTCTAGCAAGGCTCCCAGGCTCAAATGCCAAACAGCAGAAAAGAAAAAAAAAAAAAAAAAACAAGATGAGGGGTCAAGTGTCCATTTTTGCACAGGTGGACTGCAAACTGCAGGGAGCCATGAGAGTCAAACCTCACAGTGAAGACTCCTGAACGGCGAAAAGGTGAAATGCTTGGTAATGGTAGGCCAGTGCCACAGTAAGTGGCAGGATTAGAAAAACGCTGACAAAGCTGTATTGGCAGCTCTAGAGCCTGGAAACGTAGTTACTGACTGCGGGGAGTCTGAAAAACCGCATGAGACTCCGAAGCTCACCGTGATGTCTAAATACGTTCCCAGGCTCAAGAGTCAAATCAAGCTTCTTGAGGGTTGATTTTTGCACCGGAGGTCTGCATACTGCACGGAGCCATAAACCACATGAGACTCCCTAGCTCACAGTGACGTCGAGCAAGGCTCCCAGGCTCAAATGTCAAACAGCAGAAAAGAAAAAAAAAGAAAAAAACAAGATGAGGGGTCAAAATTTCCATTTTTGCACCCGTGGACGGCAAACTGCAGGGAGCCATGAGAGTCAAACCTCACAGTGAAGACTCCTGAACGGCGAAAAGGTGAAATGCTTGGTAATGGTAGACCAGTGCCACAGTAGGTGGCAGGATTGGAAAGACGCTGACAAAAGCTGTATTGCAGCTCTAGAGCCTGGAAACGTGGTTACTGACTGCGGGGAGACTGAAAAACCGCATGAGACTCCTAAGCTCACCGTGATGTCTAAAAACGTTCCCAGGCTCAAAAGTCAAATCAAGCTTCTTGAGGGTTGATTTTTGCACCCGAGGCCTGCATACTGCACGGAGCCATAAACCACATGAGACTCCCTAGCTCACAGTGACGTCGAGCAAGGCTCCCAGGCTCAAATGTCAAAGAGCAGAAAAGAAAAAAAAAAAAAAACCAAGATGAGGGGTCAAATGTCCATTTTTGCACCCGTGGACGGAAAACTGCAGGGAGCCATGAGAGTCAAACCTCACAGTGAAGACTCCTGAACGGCGAAAAGGTGAAATGTTTGGTAATGGTAGGCCAGTGCCACAGTAGGTGGTAGGATTGGAAAGACGCTGACAAAAGCTGTTTTGGCAGCTCTAGAGCCTGGAAACGTGGTTACTGACTGCAGGGAGTCTGAAAAACCGCATGAGACTCCTAAGCTCACCGTGATGTCTAAAAATGTTCCCAGGCTCAAAAGTCAAATCAAGCTTCTTGAGGGTTGATTTTTGCACCCGAGGCCTGCATACTGCACGGAGCCATAAACCACATGAGACTCCCTAGCTCACAGTGACGTCTAGCAAGGCTCCCAGGCTCAACTGCCAAACAGCAGAAAAGAAAAAAAAAAAAAAAAAAACAAGATGAGGGGTCAAATGTCCATTTTTGCACCCGTGGACGTCAAACTGCAGGGAGCCATGAGAGTCAAACCTCACAGTGAAGACTCCTGAACGGCGAAAAGTTGAAATGCTAGGTAATGGTAGGCCAGTGCCACAGTAGGTGGCAGGATTGGAAAGACGCTGAGAAAAGCTGAATTGGCAGCTCTAGAGCCTGGAAACGTGGTTACTGACTGCGGGGAGTCAGAAAAACCGCATGAGACTCCTAAGCTCACTGTGATGTCTAAAAAGGTTCTCAGGCTCAAAAGTCAAATCAAGCTTGTTGTGGATTGGTTTTTGCACCCGAGGTCTGCATACTACACGCTGAGACTCCTATCTTACCGTGCCGTCTACCAAGGCTCCCAGGCTCAAATGTCAAAGAGCAGAAAAGAAAAAAAAAAAAAAAACAAGATGAGGGGTCAAATGTCCATTTTTGCACCCGTGGACGGAAAACTGCAGGGAGCCATGAGAGTCAAACCTCACAGTGAAGACTCCTGAACGGCGAAAAGGTGAAATGCTTGGTAATGGTAGGCCAGTGCCACAGTAGGTGGCAGGATTGTAAAGACGCTGACAAAAGCTGTATTGGCAGCTCTAGAGCCTGGAAACGTGGTTACTGACTGCGGGGAGTCTGAAAAACCGCATGAGACTCCTAAGCTCACCGTGATGTCTAAAAACGTTCCCAGGCTCAAAAGTCAAATCAAGCTTCTTGAGGGTTGATTTTTGCACCCGAGGCCTGCATACTGCACGGAGCCATAAACCACATGAGACTCCCTAGCTCACAGTGACGTCTAGCAAGGCTCCCAGGCTCAAATGCCAAACAGCAGAAAAGAAAAAAAAAAAAAAAAAACAAGATGAGGGGTCAAGTGTCCATTTTTGCACAGGTGGACTGCAAACTGCAGGGAGCCATGAGAGTCAAACCTCACAGTGAAGACTCCTGAACGGCGAAAAGGTGAAATGCTTGGTAATGGTAGACCAGTGCCACAGTAGGTGGCAGGATTGGAAAGACGCTGACAAAAGCTGTATTGGCAGCTCTAGAGCCTGGAAACGTGGTTACTGACTGCGGGGAGTCTGAAAAACCGCATGAGACTCTTAAGCTCACCGTGATGTCTAAAAACGTTCCCAGGCTCAAAAGTCAAATCAAGCTTTTGAGGGTTGATTTTTGCACCAGAGGCCTGCATCTGCACGGAGCCATAAACCACATGAGACTCCCTAGCTCACAGTGACGTCTAGCAAGGCTCCCAGACTCCAATGTCAAACAGCAGAAAAAAAAAAAAAGAAGATGAGGGGTCAAATGTCCATTTTTGCATCCGTGGACGGCAAACTGCAGGGAGCCATGAGAGTCAAAGCTCACAGTGAAGACTCCTGAACGGCGAAAAGGTGAAATGCTTGGTAATGGTAGGCCAGTGCCACAGTAGGTGGCAGGATTGGAAAGACGCTGACAAAAGCTGTATTGGCAGCTCTAGAGCCTGGAAACCTGGTTACTGACTGCGGGGAGTCTGAAAAACCGCATAAGCTCACCGAGATGTCTAAAAACGTTCCCAGGCTCAAAAGTCAAATCAAGCTTCTTGAGGGTTGATTTTTGCACCCGAGGCCTGCATACTGCACGGAGCCATAAACCACATGAGACTCCCTAGCTCACAGTGACGTCTAGCAAGGCTCCCAGGCTCAAATGCCAAACAGCAGAAAAGAAAAAAAAAAAAAAAAAAAAACAAGATGAGGGGTCAAATGTCCATTTTTGCACCCGTGGACGTCAAACTGCAGGGCCATGAGAGTCAAACCTCACAGTGAAGACTCCTGAACGGCGAAAAGTTGAAATGCTAGGTAATGGTAGGCCAGTGCCACAGTAGGTGGCAGGATTGGAAAGACGCTGAGAAAAGCTGAATTGGCAGCTCTAGAGCCTGGAAACGTGGTTACTGACTGCGGGGAGTCAGAAAAACCGCATGAGACTCCTAAGCTCACTGTGATGTCTAAAAAGGTTCCCAGGCTCAAAAGTCAAATCAAGCTTGTTGTGGATTGGTTTTTGCACCCGAGGTCTGCATACTACACGCTGAGACTCCTATCTTACCGTGCCGTCTACCAAGGCTCCCAGACTCAAATGTCAAACAGCAGAAAAAAAAAAAAACATGATGAGGGGTCAAGTGTCCATTTTTGCACACGTGGACTGCAAACTGCAGGGAGCCATGAGAGTCAAACCTCACAGTGAAGACTCCTGAACGACGAAAAGGTGAAATGCTTGGTAATGGTAGGCCAGTGCCACAGTAAGTGGCAGGATTGGAAAAACCCTGACAAAAGCTGTATTGGCAGCTCTAGAGCCTGGAAACGTGGTTACTGACTGTGGAGAGTCTGAAAAACCGCATGGGACTCCTCAGCTCACCGTGATGTCTAACAAGGCTCCCAGGCTCAAAAGTAAAAAAAAAAAAAAAAAAGCTTGTGAGAGGTCATGGTCTATTTTTGCCCATGAGGCATGCAAACTGCACGGAAAAAAAACCAGACGAGAGTCCAAATCTCACAGTGAGACTACTCGTCGAAAAGGTGAAATGCTTGGCAGAGTAGGAGTCTAGGTGGTAGTGTTTCAAAAACCCTGGCAAAAGCTGTATTGGCAGCCCAGAGTCTGGAAACGTGGTTACTGACTGCCCAGAGTCTGAAAAACCGCATGAGACTCCTAGGCTCACTGTGATGTCTATAAAGGTTCCCAGGCTCAAAAGTCAAATCAAGCTTGTTGAGGGTTGGTTTTTGCACCCGAGGTCTGCATACTACACGCTGAGACTCCTAGCTCACCGTGCCGTCTAGCAAGGCTCCCAGACTCAAATGTCAAACAGCAGAAAAGAAAAAAAAAAAAAAGTGTCCATTTTTGCACCCGTGGACGGCAAACTGCAGGGAGCCATGAGAGTCAAAGCTCACAGTGAAGACTCCTGAACGGCGAAAAGGTGAAATGCTTGGTAATGGTAGGCCAGTGCCACAGTAGGTGGCAGGATTGGAAAGACGCTGACAAAAGCTGTATTGGCAGCTCTAGAGCCTGGAAACCTGGTTACTGACTGCGGGGAGTCTGAAAAACCGCATAAGCTCACCGAGATGTCTAAAAACGTTCCCAGGCTCAAAAGTCAAATCAAGCTTCTTGAGGGTTGATTTTTGCACCCGAGGCCTGAATACTGCACGGAGCCATAAACCGCATGAGACTCCCTAGCTCCAATGACGTCAAGCAAGGCTCCCAGGCTCAAAAGTAAAAAAAAAAAAAAAAAAGCTTGTGAGAGGTCAAGGTCTATTTTTGCCAATGAGGTCTGCAACCTGCAGGGAAAAAAAACCAGATGAGAGTCCAAATCTCACAGTGAGACTACTCGTCGAAAAGGTGAAATGCTTGGCAATGTAGGAGTCACAGTTAGGTGGTAGTGTTTCAAAAACCCTGGCAAAAGCTGTGTTGGCAGCCCTTGAGTCGGAAACGTGGTTACTGACTGCGGGGAGTCTGAAAAACCGCATGAGACTCCTAAGCTCACTGTGATGTCTAAAAACGTTCCCAGGCTCAAAAGTCAAATCAAGCTTGTTGTGGATTGGTTTTTGCACCCGAGGCTACACGCTGAGACTCCTATCTCACCGTGCCGTCTAGCAAGGCTCCCAGACTCAAATGTCAAACAGCGGAAAAAAAAAAAAAACAAGATGAGGGGTCAAGTGTCCATTTTTGCACACGTGGACTGCAAACTACAGGGAGCCATGAGAGTCAAACCTCACAGTGAAGACTCCTGAACGGCGAAAAGGTGAAATGCTTGGTAATGGTAGACCAGTGCCACAGTAGGTGGCAGGATTGGAAAGACGCTGACAAAAGCTGTATTGCAGCTCTAGAGCCTGGAAACGTGGTTACTGACTGCGGGGAGACTGAAAAACCGCATGAGACTCCTAAGCTCACCGTGATGTCTAAAAACGTTCCCAGGCTCAAAAGTCAAATCAAGCTTCTTGAGGGTTGATTTTTGCACCCGAGGCCTGCATACTGCACGGAGCCATAAACCACATGAGACTCCCTAGCTCACAGTGACGTCGAGCAAGGCTCCCAGGCTCAAATGTCAAAGAGCAGAAAAGAAAAAAAAAAAAAAAAAACAAGATGAGGGGTCAAATGTCCATTTTTGCACCCGTGGACGGCAAACTGCAGGGAGCCATGAGAGTCAAACCTCACAGTGAAGACTCCTGAACGGCGAAAAGGTGAAATGCTTGGTAATGGTAGGCCAGTGCCACAGTAGGTGGCAGGATTGGAAAGACGCTGACAAAAGCTGTTGGCAGCTCTAGAGCCTGGGAACGTGGTTACTGACTGCAGGGAGTCTGAAAAACCGCATGAGACTCCTAAGCTCATCGTGATGTCTAAAAACGTTCCCAGGCTCAAAAGTCAAATCAAGCTTCTTGTGGGTTGATTTGTGCACCCGAGGCCGCAATACTGCACGGAGCCATAAACCGCATGAGACTCCCTAGCTCACAATGACGTCAAGCAAGGCTCCCAGGCTCAAAAGTCAAAAAAAAAAAAAAAGCTTGTGAGAGGTCATGGTCTACTTTTGCCCATGAGGCCTGCAAACTGTTTGGAAAAAAAACCAGATGAGAGTCCAAATCTCACAGTGAGACTACTCGTCGAAAAGGTGAAATGCTTGGCAATGTAGGAGTCACAGTTAGGTGGTAGTGTTTCAAAAACCCTGGCAAAAGCTGTGTTGGCAGCCCTAGAGTCGGAAACGTGGTTACTGACTGCGGGGAGTCTGAAAAGGCGCATGAGACTCCTAAGCTCACTGTGATGTCTAAAAAGGTTCCCAGGCTCAAAAGTCAAATCAAGCTTGTTGAGGGTTGGTTTTTGCACCCGAGGTCTGCATACTACACGCTGAGACTCCTAGCTCACCGTGCCGTCTACAAGGCTCCCAGACTCAAATGTCAAACAGCAGAAAAAAAAAAAAAACAAGATGAGGGGTCAAGTGTCCATTTTTGCACCCGTGGACTGCAAACTGCAGCGAGCCATGAGAGTCAAACCTCACAGTGAAGACTCCTGAACGGCGAAAAGGTGAAATGCTTGGTAATGGTAGACCAGTGCCACAGTAGGTGGCAGGATTGGAAAGACGCTGACAAAAGCTGTATTGCAGCTCTAGAGCCTGGAAACGTGGTTACTGACTGCGGGGAGACTGAAAAACCGCATGAGACTCCTAAGCTCACCGTGATGTCTAAAAACGTTCCCAGGCTCAAAAGTCAAATCAAGCTTCTTGAGGGTTGATTTTTGCACCCGAGGCCTGCATACTGCACGGAGCCATAAACCACATGAGACTCCCTAGCTCACAGTGACGTCGAGCAAGGCTCCCAGGCTCAAATGTCAAAGAGCAGAAAAGAAAAAAAAAAAAAAAACCAAGATGAGGGGTCAAATGTCCATTTTTGCACCCGTGGACGGAAAACTGCAGGGAGCCATGAGAGTCAAACCTCACAGTGAAGACTCCTGAACGGCGAAAAGGTGAAATGTTTGGTAATGGTAGGCCAGTGCCACAGTAGGTGGTAGGATTGGAAAGACGCTGACAAAAGCTGTTTTGGCAGCTCTAGAGCCTGGAAACGTGGTTACTGACTGCAGGGAGTCTGAAAAACCGCATGAGACTCCTAAGCTCACCGTGATGTCTAAAAACGTTCCCAGGCTCAAAAGTCAAATCAAGCTTCTTGAGGGTTGATGTTTGCACCCGAGGCCTGCATACTGCACGGAGCCATAAACCACATGAGACTCCCTAGCTCACAGTGACGTCTAGCAAGGCTCCCAGGCTCAAATGCCAAACAGCAGAAAAGAAAAAAAAAAAAAAAAAACAAGATGAGGGGTCAAATGTCCATTTTTGCACCCGTGGACGTCAAACTGCAGGGAGCCATGAGAGTCAAACCTCACAGTGAAGACTCCTGAACGGCGAAAAGTTGAAATGCTAGGTAATGGTAGGCCAGTGCCACAGTAGGTGGCAGGATTGGAAAGACGCTGAGAAAAGCTGAATTGGCAGCTCTAGAGCCTGGAAACGTGGTTACTGACTGCGGGGAGTCAGAAAAACCGCATGAGACTCCTAAGCTCACTGTGATGACTAAAAAGGTTCCCAGGCTCAAAAGTCAAATCAAGCTTGTTGTGGATTGGTTTTTGCACCCGAGGTCTGCATACTACACGCTGAGACTCCTATCTTACCGTGCCGTCTACCAAGGCTCCCAGACTCAAATGTCAAACAGCAGAAAAAAAAAAAAACATGATGAGGGGTCAAGTGTCCATTTTTGCACACGTGGACTGCAAACTGCAGGGAGCCATGAGAGTCAAACCTCACAGTGAAGACTCCTGAACGACGAAAAGGTGAAATGCTTGGTAATGGTAGGCCAGTGCCACAGTAAGTGGCAGGATTGGAAAAACCCTGACAAAAGCTGTATTGGCAGCTCTAGAGCCTGGAAACGTGGTTACTGACTGTGGAGAGTCTGAAAAACCGCATGGGACTCCTCAGCTCACCGTGATGTCTAACAAGGCTCCCAGGCTCAAAAGTAAAAAAAAAAAAAAAAAAGCTTGTGAGAGGTCATGGTCTATTTTTGCCCATGAGGCATGCAAACTGCACGGAAAAAAAACCAGACGAGAGTCCAAATCTCACAATGAGACTACTCGTCGAAAAGGTGAAATGCTTGGCAGAGTAGGAGTCTAGGTGGTAGTGTTTCAAAAACCCTGGCAAAAGCTGTATTGGCAGCCCAGAGTCTGGAAACGTGGTTACTGACTGCCCAGAGTCTGAAAAACCGCATGAGACTCCTAGCTCACCGTGCCGTCTAGCAAGGCTCCCAGACTCAAATGTCAAACAGCAGAAAAGAAAAAAAAAAAAAAGTGTCCATTTTTGCACCCGTGGACTGCATACTGCAGGGAGCCATGAAAGTCAAACCTCACAGTGAAGACTCCTGAACGGCGAAAAGGTGAAATGCTTGGTAATGGTAGGCCAGTGCCACAGTAGGTGGCAGGATTGGAAAGACGCTGACAAAAGCTGTATTGGCAGCTCTAGAGCCTGGAAACGTGGTTACTGACTGCGGGGAGTCTGAAAAACCGCATGAGACTCTTAAGCTCACCGTGATGTCTAAAAACGTTCCCAGGCTCAAAAGTCAAATCAAGCTTTTGAGGGTTGATTTTTGCACCCGAGGCCTGCATACTGCACGGAGCCATAAACCACATGAGACTCCCTAGCTCACAGTGACGTCTAGCAAGGCTCCCAGACTCCAATGTCAAACAGCAGAAAAAAAAAAAAAAGAAGATGAGGGGTCAAATGTCCATTTTTGCATCCGTGGACGGCAAACTGCAGGGAGCCATGAGAGTCAAAGCTCACAGTGAAGACTCCTGAACGGCGAAAAGGTGAAATGCTTGGTAATGGTAGGCCAGTGCCACAGTAGGTGGCAGGATTGGAAAGACGCTGACAAAAGCTGTATTGGCAGCTCTAGAGCCTGGAAACCTGGTTACTGACTGCGGGGAGTCTGAAAAACCGCATAAGCTCACCGAGATGTCTAAAAACGTTCCCAGGCTCAAAAGTCAAATCAAGCTTCTTGAGGGTTGATTTTTGCACCCGAGGCCTGAATACTGCACGGAACCATAAACCGCATGAGACTCCCTAGCTCACAATGACGTCAAGCAAGGCTCCCAGGCTCAAAAGTCAAAAAAAAAAAAAAAAGCTTGTGAGAGGTCAAGGTCTATTTTTGCCCATGAGGTCTGCAACCTGCAGGGAAAAAAAACCAGATGAGAGTCCAAATCTCACAGTGAGACTACTCGTCGAAAAGGTGAAATGCTTGGCAATGTAGGAGTCACAGTTAGGTGGTAGTGTTTCAAAAACCCTGGCAAAAGCTGTGTTGGCAGCCCTTGAGTCGGAAACGTGGTTACTGACTGCGGGGAGTCTGAAAAACCGCATGAGACTCCTAAGCTCACTGTGATGTCTAAAAACGTTCCCAGGCTCAAAAGTCAAATCAAGCTTGTTGTGGATTGGTTTTTGCACCCGAGGCTACACGCTGAGACTCCTATCTCACCGTGCCGTCTAGCAAGGCTCCCAGACTCAAATGTCAAACAGCAGAAAAAAAAAAAAAACAAGATGAGGGGTCAAGTGTCCATTTTTGCACAGGTGGACTGCAAACTACAGGGAGCCATGAGAGTCAAACCTCACAGTGAAGACTCCTGAACGGCGAAAAGGTGAAATGCTTGGTAATGGTAGGCCAGTGCCACAGTAAGTGGCAGGATTGGAAAAACGCTGACAAAAGCTGTATTGGCAGCTCTACAGCCTGGAAACGTGGTTACTGACTGTGGGGAGTCTGAAAAACCGCATGAGACTCCTCAGCTCACCGTGATGTCTAACAAGGCTCCCAGGCTCAAAAGTCAAAAAAAAAAAAAAAAAAGCTTGTGAGAGGTCATGGTCTATTTTTGCCCATGAGGCTTGCAAACTGCACGGAAAAAAACACCAGACGAGAGTCCAAATCTCACAGTGAGACTATTCGTCGAAAAGGTGAAATGCTTGGCAAAGTAGGAGTCTAGGTGGTAGTGTTTCAAAAACCCTGGCAAAAGCTGTATTGGGAGCCCAGAGTCTGGAAACGTGGTTACTGACTGCGGGGAGTCTGAAAAACCGCATGAGACTCCTAAGCTCACTGTGATGTCTATAAAGGTTCCCAGGCTCAAAAGTCAAATCAAGCTTGTTGAGGGTTGGTTTTTGCAACCGAGGTCTGCATACTACACGCTGAGACTCCTAGCTCATCGTGCCGTCTAGCAAGGCTCCCAGACTCAAATGTCAAACAGCAGAAAAAAAAAAAAACAAGATGAGGGGTCAAGTGTCCATTTTTGCACCCGTGGACTGCAAACTGCAGGGAGCCATGAGAGTCAAACCTCACTCCTGAACGGCGAAAAGGTGAAATTTAGTAATGGTAGGCCAGTGCCACAGTAGGTGGCAGGATTGGAAAGACGCTGACAAAAGCTGTATTGGCAGCTCTAGAGCCTGGGAACGTGGTTATGACTGCGGGGAGTCTGAAAAACCGTATGAGACTCCTAAGCTCACCGTGATGTCTAAAAACGTTCCCAGGCTCAAAAGTCAAATCAAGCTTCTTGAGGGTTGATTTTTGCACCCGAGGCCTGCATACTGCACGGAGCCATAAACCACATGAGACTCCCTAGCTCACAGTGACGTCTAGCAAGGCTCCAGGCTCAAATGTCAAACAGCAGAAAAGAAGAAGAAAAAAAAAACAAGATGAGGGGTCAAATGTCCATTTTTGCATCCGTGGACGGCAAACTGCAGGGAGCCATGAGAGTCAAAGCTCACAGTGAAGACTCCTGAACGGCGAAATGGTGAAATGCTTGGTAATGGTAGGCCAGTGCCACAGTAGGTGGCAGGATTGGAAAGACGCTGACAAAAGCTGTATTGGCAGCTCTAGAGCCTGGAAACGTGGTTACTGACTGCGGGGAGTCTGAAAAACCGCATGAGACTCCTAAGCTCACTGTGATGTCTAAAAACGTTCCCAGGCTCAAAAGTCAAATCAAGCTTGTTGTGGATTGGTTTTTGCACCCGAGGCTACACGCTGAGACTCCTATCTCACCGTGCCGTCTAGCAAGGCTCCCAGACTCAAATGTCAAACAGCAGAAAAAAAAAAAAACAAGATGAGGGGTCAAGTGTCCATTTTTGCACAGGTGGACTGCAAACTACAGGGAGCCATGAGAGTCAAACCTCACAGTGAAGACTCCTGAACGGCGAAAAGGTGAAATGCTTGGTAATGGTAGGCCAGTGCCACAGTAAGTGGCAGGATTGGAAAAACGCTGACAAAAGCTGTATTGGCAGCTCTACAGCCTGGAAACGTGGTTACTGACTGTGGGGAGTCTGAAAAACCGCATGAGACTCCTCAGCTCACCGTGATGTCTAACAAGGCTCCCAGGCTCAAAAGTCAAAAAAAAAAAAAAAAAAGCTTGTGAGAGGTCATGGTCTATTTTTGCCCATGAGGCTTGCAAACTGCACGGAAAAAAACACCAGACGAGAGTCCAAATCTCACAGTGAGACTATTCGTCGAAAAGGTGAAATGCTTGGCAAAGTAGGAGTCTAGGTGGTAGTGTTTCAAAAACCCTGGCAAAAGCTGTATTGGGAGCCCAGAGTCTGGAAACGTGGTTACTGACTGCGGGGAGTCTGAAAAACCGCATGAGACTCCTAAGCTCACTGTGATGTCTATAAAGGTTCCCAGGCTCAAAAGTCAAATCAAGCTTGTTGAGGGTTGGTTTTTGCAACCGAGGTCTGCATACTACACGCTGAGACTCCTAGCTCATCGTGCCGTCTAGCAAGGCTCCCAGACTCAAATGTCAAACAGCAGAAAAAAAAAAAAACAAGATGAGGGGTCAAGTGTCCATTTTTGCACCCGTGGACTGCAAACTGCAGGGAGCCATGAGAGTCAAACCTCACAGTGAAGACTCCTGAACGGCGAAAAGGTGAAATTTAGTAATGGTAGGCCAGTGCCACAGTAGGTGGCAGGATTGGAAAGACGCTGACAAAAGCTGTATTGGCAGCTCTAGAGCCTGGGAACGTGGTTATGACTGCGGGGAGTCTGAAAAACCGTATGAGACTCCTAAGCTCACCGTGATGTCTAAAAACGTTCCCAGGCTCAAAAGTCAAATCAAGCTTCTTGAGGGTTGATTTTTGCACCCGAGGCCTGCATACTGCACGGAGCCATAAACCACATGAGACTCCCTAGCTCACAGTGACGTCTAGCAAGGCTCCAGGCTCAAATGTCAAACAGCAGAAAAGAAGAAGAAAAAAAAAACAAGATGAGGGGTCAAATGTCCATTTTTGCATCCGTGGACGGCAAACTGCAGGGAGCCATGAGAGTCAAAGCTCACAGTGAAGACTCCTGAACGGCGAAATGGTGAAATGCTTGGTAATGGTAGGCCAGTGCCACAGTAGGTGGCAGGATTGGAAAGACGCTGACAAAAGCTGTATTGGCAGCTCTAGAGCCTGGAAACGTGGTTACTGACTGCGGGGAGTCTGAAAAACCGCATGAGACTCCTAAGCTCACCGTGATGTCTAAAACGTTCCCAGGCTCAAAAGTCAAATCAAGCTTGTTGAGGGTTGGTTTTTGCACCCGAGGTCTGCATACTACACGCTGAGACTCCTAGCTCACCGTGCCGTCTAGCAAGGCTCCCAGACTCAAATGTCAAACAGCAGAAAAGAAAAAAAAAAAAAAGTGTCCATTTTTGCACCCGTGGACTGCATACTGCAGGGAGCCATGAAAGTCAAACCTCACAGTGAAGACTCCTGAACGGCGAAAAGGTGAAATGCTTGGTAATGGTAGGCCAGTGCCACAGTAGGTGGCAGGATTGGAAAGACGCTGACAAAAGCTGTATTGGCAGCTAGAGCCTGGAAACGTGGTTACTGACTGCGGGGACTCTGAAAAACCGCATGAGACTCTTAAGCTCACCGTGATGTCTAAAAACGTTCCCAGGCTCAAAAGTCAAATCAAGCTTTTGAGGGTTGATTTTTGCACCCGAGGCCTGCATACTGCACGGAGCCATAAACCACATGAGACTCCCTAGCTCACAGTGACGTCTAGCAAGGCTCCCAGACTCCAATGTCAAACAGCAGAAAAAAAAAAAAAGAAGATGAGGGGTCAAATGTCCATTTTTGCATCCGTGGACGGCAAACTGCAGGGAGCCATGAGAGTCAAAGCTCACAGTGAAGACTCCTGAACGGCGAAAAGGTGAAATGCTTGGTAATGGTAGGCCAGTGCCACAGTAGGTGGCAGGATTGGAAAGACGCTGACAAAAGCTGTATTGGCAGCTCTAGAGCCTGGAAACCTGGTTACTGACTGCGGGGAGTCTGAAAAACCGCATAAGCTCACCGAGATGTCTAAAAACGTTCCCAGGCTCAAAAGTCAAATCAAGCTTCTTGAGGGTTGATTTTTGCACCCGAGGCCTGCATACTGCACGGAGCCATAAACCGCATGAGACTCCCTAACTCACAATGACGTCAAGCAAGGCTCCCAGGCTCAAAAGTCAAAAAACAAAAAAAAAAGCTTGTGAGAGGTCATGGTCTATTTTTGACCATGAGGCTTGCAAACTGCACGGAAAAAAAAACAGACGAGAGTCCAAATCTCACAGTGAGACTACTCGTCGAAAAGGTGAAATGCTTGGCAAAGTAGGAGTCACAGTAGGTGGTAGTGTTTCAAAAACCCTGGCAAAAGCTGTATTGGCAGCCCAGAGTCTGGAAACGAGGTTACTGACTGCGGGGAGTCTGAAAAACCGCATAAGCTCACTGGGATGTCTATAAAGGTTCCCAGGCTCAAAAGTCAAATCAAGCTTGTTGAGGTTGGTTTTTGCACCCGAGGTCTGCATTCTACACGCTGAGACTCCTAGCTCACCGTGCCGTCTAGCAAGGCTCCCAGACTCAAATGTCAAAGAGCAGAAAAAAAAAAAAACAAGATGAGGGGTCAGTGTCCATTTTTGCACCCGTGGACTGCAAACTGCAGAGCCATGAGAGTCAAACCTCACAGTGAAGACTCCTGAACGGCGAAAAGGTGAAATGCTTGGTAATGGTAGGCCAGTGCCACAGTAGGTGGCAGGATTGGAAAGACGCTGACAAAAGCTGTATTGGCAGCTCTAGAACCTGGAAACGTGGTTACTGACTGCGGGGAGTCTGAAAAACCGCATGAGACTCTTAAGCTCACCGTGATGTCTAAAAACGTTCCCAGGCTCAAAAGTCAAATCAAGCTTCTTGAGGGTTGATTTTTGCACCCGAGGCCTGAATACTGCACGGAGCCATAACCCGCATGAGACTCCCTAGCTCACAGTGACGTCTAGCAAGGCTCCCAGGCTCAAAAGTCAAAAAAAAAAAAAAAAAGCTTGTGAGAGGTCATGGTCTATTTTTGCCCATGAGGCATGCAAACTGCACGGAAAAAAAACCAGACGAGAGTCCAAATATCACAGTGAGACTACTCGTCGAAAAGGTGAAATGCTTGGCAGAGTAGGAATCTAGGTGGTAGTGTTTCAAAAACCCTGGCAAAAGCTGTATTGGCAGCCCAGAGTCTGGAAACGTGGTTACTGACTGCGGGGAGTCTGAAAAACCGCATGAGACTCCTAGGCTCACTGTGATGTCTATAAAGGTTCCCAGGCTCAAAAGTCAAATCAAGCTTGTTGAGGGTTGGTTTTTGCACCCGAGGTCTGCATACTACACGCTGAGACTCCTAGCTCACCGTGCCGTCTAGCAAGGCTCCCAGACTCAAATGTCAAACAGCAGAAAAGAAAAAAAAAAAAAAGTGTCCATTTTTGCACCCGTGGACTGCATACTGCAGGGAGCCATGAAAGTCAAACCTCACAGTGAAGACTCCTGAACGGCGAAAAGGTGAAATGCTTGGTAATGGTAGGCCAGTGCCACAGTAGGTGGCAGGATTGGAAAGACGCTGACAAAAGCTGTATTGGCAGCTAGAGCCTGGAAACGTGGTTACTGACTGCGGGGACTCTGAAAAACCGCATGAGACTCTTAAGCTCACCGTGATGTCTAAAAACGTTCCCAGGCTCAAAAGTCAAATCAAGCTTTTGAGGGTTGATTTTTGCACCCGAGGCCTGCATACTGCACGGAGCCATAAACCACATGAGACTCCCTAGCTCACAGTGACGTCTAGCAAGGCTCCCAGACTCCAATGTCAAACAGCAGAAAAAAAAAAAAAGAAGATGAGGGGTCAAATGTCCATTTTTGCATCCGTGGACGGCAAACTGCAGGGAGCCATGGGAGTCAAAGCTCACAGTGAAGACTCCTGAACGGCGAAAAGGTGAAATGCTTGGTAATGGTAGGCCAGTGCCACAGTAGGTGGCAGGATTGGAAAGACGCTGACAAAAGCTGTATTGGCAGCTCTAGAGCCTGGAAACCTGGTTACTGACTGCGGGGAGTCTGAAAAACCGCATAAGCTCACCGAGATGTCTAAAAACGTTCCCAGGCTCAAAAGTCAAATCAAGCTTCTTGAGGGTTGATTTTTGCACCCGAGGCCTGAATACTGCACGGAGCCATAAACCGCATGAGACTCCCTAGCTCACAATGACGTCAAGCAAGGCTCCCAGGCTCAAAAGTCAAAAAAAAAAAAAAAAGCTTGTGAGAGGTCAAGGTCTATTTTTGCCCATGAGGTCTGCAACCTGCAGGGAAAAAAAACCAGATGAGAGTCCAAATCTCACAGTGAGACTACTCGTCGAAAAGGTGAAATGCTTGGCAATGTAGGAGTCACAGTTAGGTGGTAGTGTTTCAAAAACCCTGGCAAAAGCTGTGTTGGCAGCCCTTGAGTCGGAAACGTGGTTACTGACTGCGGGGAGTCTGAAAAACCGCATGAGACTCCTAAGCTCACTGTGATGTCTAAAAACGTTCCCAGGCTCAAAAGTCAAATCAAGCTTGTTGTGGATTGGTTTTTGCACCCGAGGCTACACGCTGAGACTCCTAGCTCATCGTGCCGTCTAGCAAGGCTCCCAGACTCAAATGTCAAACAGCAGAAAAAAAAAAAACAAGGTGAGGGGTCAAGTGTCCATTTTTGCACCCGTGGACTGCAAACTGCAGGGAGCCATGAGAGTCAAACCTCACAGTGAAGACTCCTGAACGGCGAAAAGGTGAAATTTAGTAATGGTAGGCCAGTGCCACAGTAGGTGGCAGGATTGGAAAGACGCTGACAAAAGCTGTATTGGCAGCTCTAGAGCCTGGGAACGTGGTTATGACTGCGGGGAGTCTGAAAAACCGTATGAGACTCCTAAGCTCACCGTGATGTCTAAAAACGTTCCCAGGCTCAAAAGTCAAATCAAGCTTCTTGAGGGTTGATTTTTGCACCCGAGGCCTGCATACTGCACGGAGCCATAAACCTAAACCGCATGAGACTCCCTAGCTCACAATGACGTCAAGCAAGGCTCCCAGGCTCAAAAGTCAAAAAACAAAAAAAAAGCTTGTGAGAGGTCATGGTCTATTTTTGCCCATGAGGCTTGCAAACTGCACGGAAAAAAAAACAGACGAGAGTCCAAATCTCACAGTGAGACTACTCGTCGAAAAGGTGAAATGCTTGGCAAAGTAGGAATCACAGTAGGTGGTAGTGTTTCAAAAACCCTGGCAACAGCTGTATTGGCAGCCCAGAGTCTGGAAACGAGGTTACTGACTGCGGGGAGTCTGAAAAACCGCAAGAGACTCCTAAGCTCACTGGGATGTCTATAAAGGTTCCCAGGCTCATAAGTCAAATCAAGCTTGTTGAGGTTGGTTTTTGCACCCGAGGTCTGCATTCTACACGCTGAGACTCCTAGCTCACCGTGCCGTCTAGCAAGGCTCCCAGACTCAAATGTCAAACAGCAGAAAAAAAAAAAAACAAGATGAGGGGTCAAGTGTCCATTTTTGCACCCGTGGACTGCAAACTGCAGAGCCATGAGAGTCAAACCTCACAGTGAAGACTCCTGAACGGCGAAAAGGTGAAATGCTTGGTAATGGTAGGCCAGTGCCACAGTAGGTGGCAGGATTGGAAAGACGCTGAGAAAAGCTGTATTGGCAGCTCTAGAGCCTAAAAACGTGGTTACTGACTGTGGGGAGTCTGAAAAACCGCATGAGACTCCTAAGCTCACTGTGATGTCTAAAAAGGTTCCCAGACTCAAAAGTCAAATCAAGCTTCTTGAGGGTTGATTTTTGCACCCGAGGCCTGCATACTGCACGGAGCCATAAACCACATGAGACTCCCTAGCTCACAGTGACGTCTAGCAAGGCTCCCAGGCTCAAATGTCAAACAGCAGAAAAGAAGAAAAAAAAAAAAACAAGATGAGGGGTCAAATGTCCATTTTTGCATCCGTGGACGGCAAACTGCAGGGAGCCATGAGAGTCAAAGCTCACAGTGAAGACTCCTGAACGGCGAAATGGTGAAATGCTTGGTAATGGTAGGCCAGTGCCACAGTAGGTGGCAGGATTGGAAAGACGCTGACAAAAGCTGTATTGGCAGCTCTAGAGCCTGGAAACGTGGTTACTGACTGCGGGGAGTCTGAAAAACCGCATGAGACTCCTAAGCTCACCGTGATGTCTAAAACGTTCCCAGGCTCAAAAGTCAAATCAAGCTTCTTGAGGGTTGATTTTTGCACCCGAGGCCTGCATACTGCACGGAGCCATAAACCTATACCGCATGAGACTCCCTAGCTCACAATGACGTCAAGCAAGGCTCCCAGGCTCAAAAGTCAAAAAACAAAAAAAAAAGCTTGTGAGAGGTCATGGTCTATTTTAGCCCATGAGGCTTGCAAACTGCACGGAAAAAAAACCAGACGAGAGTCCAAATCTCACAGTGAGACTACTCGTCGAAAAGGTGAAATGCTTGGCAAAGTAGGAGTCACAGTAGGTGGTAGTGTTTCAAAAACCCTGGCAAAAGCTGTATTGGCAGCCCAGAGTCTGGAAACGAGGTTACTGACTGCGGGGAGTCTGAAAAACCGCATGAGACTCCTAAGCTCACTGGGATGTCTTTAAAGGTTCCCAGGCTCAAAAGTCAAATCAAGCTTGTTGAGGTTGGTTTTTGCACCCGAGGTCTGCATTCTACACGCTGAGACTCCTAGCTCACCGTGCCGTCTAGCAAGGCTCCCAGACTCAAATGTCAAACAGCAGAAAAAAAAAAAAACAAGATGAGGGGTCAAGTGTCCATTTTTGCACCCGTGGACTGCAAACTGCAGAGCCATGAGGTCAAACCTCACAGTGAAGACTCCTGAACGGCGAAAAGGTGAAATGCTTGGTAATGGTAGGCCAGTGCCACAGTAGGTGGCAGGATTGGAAAGACGCTGACAAAAGCTGTATTGGCAGCTCTAGAGCCTGGAAACGTGGTTACTGACTGCGGGGAGTCTGAAAAACCGCATGAGACTCTTAAGCTCACCGTGATGTCTAAAAAGGTTCCCAGGCTCAAAAGTCAAATCAAGCTTCTTGAGGGTTGATTTTTGCACCCGAGGCCTGAATACTGCACGGACCCATAACCCGCATGAGACTCCCTAGCTCACAGTGACGTCTAGCAAGGCTCCCAGGCTCAAAAGTCAAAAAAAAAAAAAAAAAAGCTTGTGAGAGGTCATGGTCTATTTTTGCCCATGAGGCATGCAAACTGCACGGAAAAAAAACCAGACGAGAGTCCAAATATCACAGTGAGACTACTCGTCGAAAAGGTGAAATGCTTGGCAGAGTAGGAATCTAGGTGGTAGTGTTTCAAAAACCCTGGCAAAAGCTGTATTGGCAGCCCAGAGTCTGGAAACGTGGTTACTGACTGCGGGGAGTCTGAAAAACCGCATGAGACTCCTAGGCTCACTGTGATGTCTATAAAGGTTCCCAGGCTCAAAAGTCAAATCAAGCTTGTTGAGGGTTGGTTTTTGCACCCGAGGTCTGCATACTACACGCTGAGACTCCTAGCTCACCGTGCCGTCTAGCAAGGCTCCCAGACTCAAATGTCAAACAGCAGAAAAGAAAAAAAAAAAAAGTGTCCATTTTTGCACCCGTGGACTGCATACTGCAGGGAGCCATGAAAGTCAAACCTCACAGTGAAGACTCCTGAACGGCGAAAAGGTGAAATGCTTGGTAATGGTAGGCCAGTGCCACAGTAGGTGGCAGGATTGGAAAGACTCTGACAAAAGCTGTATTGGCAGCTAGAGCCTGGAAACGTGGTTACTGACTGCGGGGACTCTGAAAAACCGCATGAGACTCTTAAGCTCACCGTGATGTCTAAAAACGTTCCCAGGCTCAAAAGTCAAATCAAGCTTTTGAGGGTTGATTTTTGCACCCGAGGCCTGCATACTGCACGGAGCCATAAACCACATGAGACTCCCTAGCTCACAGTGACGTCTAGCAAGGCTCCCAGACTCCAATGTCAAACAGCAGAAAAAAAAAAAAAGAAGATGAGGGGTCAAATGTCCATTTTTGCATCCGTGGACGGCAAACTGCAGGGAGCCATGAGAGTCAAAGCTCACAGTGAAGACTTCTGAACGGCGAAAAGGTGAAATGCTTGGTAATGGTAGGCCAGTGCCACAGTAGGTGGCAGGATTGGAAAGACGCTGACAAAAGCTGTATTGGCAGCTCTAGAGCCTGGAAACCTGGTTACTGACTGCGGGGAGTCTGAAAAACCGCATAAGCTCACCGAGATGTCTAAAAACGTTCCCAGGCTCAAAAGTCAAATCAAGCTTCTTGAGGGTTGATTTTTGCACCCGAGGCCTGAATACTGCACGGAGCCATAAACCGCATGAGACTCCCTAGCTCACAATGACGTCAAGCAAGGCTCCCAGGCTCAAAAGTCAAAAAAAAAAAAAAAAGCTTGTGAGATGTCAAGGTCTATTTTTGCCCATGAGGTCTGCAACCTGCAGGGAAAAAAAACCAGATGAGAGTCCAAATCTCACAGTGAGACTACTCGTCGAAAAGGTGAAATGCTTGGCAATGTAGGAGTCACAGTTAGGTGGTAGTGTTTCAAAAACCCTGGCAAAAGCTGTGTTGGCAGCCCTTGAGTCGGAAACGTGGTTACTGACTGCGGGGAGTCTGAAAAACCGCATGAGACTCCTAAGCTCACTGTGATGTCTAAAAACGTTCCCAGGCTCAAAAGTCAAATCAAGCTTGTTGTGGATTGGTTTTTGCACCCGAGGCTACACGCTGAGACTCCTAGCTCATCGTGCCGTCTAGCAAGGCTCCCAGACTCAAATGTCAAACAGCAGAAAAAAAAAAAAAGAAGATGAGGGGTCAAATGTCCATTTTTGCATCCGTGGACGGCAAACTGCAGGGAGCCATGAGAGTCAAAGCTCACAGTGAAGACTCCTGAACGGCGAAAAGGTGAAATGCTTGGTAATGGTAGGCCAGTGCCACAGTAGGTGGCAGGATTGGAAAGACGCTGACAAAAGCTGTATTGGCAGCTCTAGAGCCTGGAAACCTGGTTACTGACTGCGGGGAGTCTGAAAAACCGCATAAGCTCACCGAGATGTCTAAAAACGTTCCCAGGCTCAAAAGTCAAATCAAGCTTCTTGAGGGTTGATTTTTGCACCCGAGGCCTGAATACTGCACGGAGCCATAAACCGCATGAGACTCCCTAGCTCACAATGACGTCAAGCAAGGCTCCCAGGCTCAAAAGTCAAAAAAAAAAAAAAAAGCTTGTGAGAGGTCAAGGTCTATTTTTGCCCATGAGGTCTGCAACCTGCAGGGAAAAAAAACCAGATGAGAGTCCAAATCTCACAGTGAGACTACTCGTCGAAAAGGTGAAATGCTTGGCAATGTAGGAGTCACAGTTAGGTGGTAGTGTTTCAAAAACCCTGGCAAAAGCTGTGTTGGCAGCCCTTGAGTCGGAAACGTGGTTACTGACTGCGGGGAGTCTGAAAAACCGCATGAGACTCCTAAGCTCACTGTGATGTCTAAAAACGTTCCCAGGCTCAAAAGTCAAATCAAGCTTGTTGTGGATTGGTTTTTGCACCCGAGGCTACACGCTGAGACTCCTAGCTCATCGTGCCGTCTAGCAAGGCTCCCAGACTCAAATGTCAAACAGCAGAAAAAAAAAAAAACAAGGTGCGGGGTCAAGTGTCCATTTTTGCACCCGTGGACTGCAAACTGCAGGGAGCCATGAGAGTCAAACCTCACAGTGAAGACTCCTGAACGGCGAAAAGGTGAAATTTAGTAATGGTAGGCCAGTGCCACAGTAGGTGGCAGGATTGGAAAGACGCTGACAAAAGCTGTATTGGCAGCTCTAGAGCCTGGGAACGTGGTTATGACTGCGGGGAGTCTGAAAAACCGTATGAGACTCCTAATCTCACCGTGATGTCTAAAAACGTTCCCAGGCTCAAAAGTCAAATCAAGCTTCTTGAGGGTTGATTTTTGCACCCGAGGCCTGCATACTGCACGGAGCCATAAACCTATACCGCATGAGACTCCCTAGCTCACAATGACGTCAAGCAAGGCTCCCAGGCTCAAAAGTCAAAAAACAAAAAAAAAAGCTTGTGAGAGGTCATGGTCTATTTTTGCCCATGAGGCTTGCAAACTGCACGGAAAAAAAACCAGACGAGAGTCCAAATCTCACAGTGAAACTACTCGTCGAAAAGGTGAAATGCTTGGCAAAGTAGGAGTCACAGTAGGTGGTAGTGTTTCAAAAACCCTGGCAAAAGCTGTATTGGCAGCCCAGAGTCTGGAAACGAGGTTACTGACTGCGGGGAGTCTGAAAAACCGCATGAGACTCCTAAGCTCACTGGGATGTCTTTAAAGGTTCCCAGGCTCAAAAGTCAAATCAAGCTTGTTGAGGTTGGTTTTTGCACCCGAGGTCTGCATTCTACACGCTGAGACTCCTAGCTCACCGTGCCGTCTAGCAAGGCTCCCAGACTCAAATGTCAAACAGCAGAAAAAAAAAAAAACAAGATGAGGGGTCAAGTGTCCATTTTTGCACCCGTGGACTGCAAACTGCAGAGCCATGAGAGTCAAACCTCACAGTGAAGACTCCTGAACGGCGAAAAGGTGAAATGCTTGGTAATGGTAGGCCAGTGCCACAGTAGGTGGCAGGATTGGAAAGACGCTGACAAAAGCTGTATTGGCAGCTCTAGAGCCTGGAAACGTGGTTACTGACTGCGGGGAGTCTGAAAAACCGCATGAGACTCTTAAGCTCACCGTGATGTCTAAAAAGGTTCCCAGGCTCAAAAGTCAAATCAAGCTTCTTGAGGGTTGATTTTTGCACCCGAGGCCTGAATACTGCACGGAGCCATAACCCGCATGAGACTCCCTAGCTCACAGTGACGTCTAGCAAGGCTCCCAGGCTCAAAAGTCAAAAAAAAAAAAAAAAAAGCTTGTGAGAGGTCATGGTCTATTTTTGCCCATGAGGCATGCAAACTGCACGGAAAAAAAACCAGACGAGAGTCCAAATATCACAGTGAGACTACTCGTCGAAAAGGTGAAATGCTTGGCAGAGTAGGAATCTAGGTGGTAGTGTTTCAAAAACCCTGGCAAAAGCTGTATTGGCAGCCCAGAGTCTGGAAACGTGGTTACTGACTGCGGGGAGTCTGAAAAACCGCATGAGACTCCTAGGCTCACTGTGATGTCTATAAAGGTTCCCAGGCTCAAAAGTCAAATCAAGCTTGTTGAGGGTTGGTTTTTGCACCCGAGGTCTGCATACTACACGCTGAGACTCCTAGCTCACCGTGCCGTCTAGCAAGGCTCCCAGACTCAAATGTCAAACAGCAGAAAAGAAAAAAAAAAAAGTGTCCATTTTTGCACCCGTGGACTGCATACTGCAGGGAGCCATGAAAGTCAAACCTCACAGTGAAGACTCCTGAACGGCGAAAAGGTGAAATGCTTGGTAATGGTAGGCCAGTGCCACAGTAGGTGGCAGGATTGGAAAGACGCTGACAAAAGCTGTATTGGCAGCTAGAGCCTGGAAACGTGGTTACTGACTGCGGGGACTCTGAAAAACCGCATGAGACTCTTAAGCTCACCGTGATGTCTAAAAACGTTCCCAGGCTCAAAAGTCAAATCAAGCTTTTGAGGGTTGATTTTTGCACCCGAGGCCTGCATACTGCACGGAGCCATAAACCACATGAGACTCCCTAGCTCACAGTGACGTCTAGCAAGGCTCCCAGACTCCAATGTCAAACAGCAGAAAAAAAAAAAAAGAAGATGAGGGGTCAAATGTCCATTTTTGCATCCGTGGACGGCAAACTGCAGGGAGCCATGAGAGTCAAAGCTCACAGTGAAGACTCCTGAACGGCGAAAAGGTGAAATGCTTGGTAATGGTAGGCCAGTGCCACAGTAGGTGGCAGGATTGGAAAGACGCTGACAAAAGCTGTATTGGCAGCTCTAGAGCCTGGAAACCTGGTTACTGACTGCGGGGAGTCTGAAAAACCGCATAAGCTCACCGAGATGTCTAAAAACGTTCCCAGGCTCAAAAGTCAAATCAAGCTTCTTGAGGGTTGATTTTTGCACCCGAGGCCTGAATACTGCACGGAGCCATAAACCGCATGAGACTCCCTAGCTCACAATGACGTCAAGCAAGGCTCCCAGGCTCAAAAGTCAAAAAAAAAAAAAAAAGCTTGTGAGAGGTCAAGGTCTATTTTTGCCCATGAGGTCTGCAACCTGCAGGGAAAAAAAACCAGATGAGAGTCCAAATCTCACAGTGAGACTGCTCGTCGAAAAGGTGAAATGCTTGGCAATGTAGGAGTCACAGTTAGGTGGTAGTGTTTCAAAAACCCTGGCAAAAGCTGTGTTGGCAGCCCTTGAGTCGGAAACGTGGTTACTGACTGCGGGGAGTCTGAAAAACCGCATGAGACTCCTAAGCTCACTGTGATGTCTAAAAACGTTCCCAGGCTCAAAAGTCAAATCAAGCTTGTTGTGGATTGGTTTTTGCACCCGAGGCTACACGCTGAGACTCCTAGCTCATCGTGCCGTCTAGCAAGGCTCCCAGACTCAAATGTCAAACAGCAGAAAAAAAAAAAAACAAGGTGAGGGGTCAAGTGTCCATTTTTGCACCCGTGGACTGCAAACTGCAGGGAGCCATGAGAGTCAAACCTCACAGTGAAGACTCCTGAACGGCGAAAAGGTGAAATGCTTGGTAATGGTAGGCCAGTGCCACAGTAGGTGGCAGGATTGGAAAGACGCTGACAAAAGCTGTATTGGCAGCTCTAGAGCCTGGGAACGTGGTTACTGACTGCGGGGACTCTGAAAAACCGCATGAGACTCTAAGCTCACCGTGATGTCTAAAAACGTTCCCAGGCTCAAAAGTCAAATCAAGCTTCTTGAGGGTTGATTTTTGCACCCGAGGCCTGCATACTGCACGGAGCCATAAACCACATGAGACTCCCTAGCTCACAGTGACGTCTAGCAAGGCTCCCAGACTCCAATGTCAAACAGCAGAAAAAAAAAAAAAGAAGATGAGGGGTCAAATGTCCATTTTTGCATCCGTGGACGGCAAACTGCAGGGAGCCATGAGAGTCAAAGCTCACAGTGAAGACTCCTGAACGGCGAAAAGGTGAAATGCTTGGTAATGGTAGGCCAGTGCCACAGTAGGTGGCAGGATTGGAAAGACGCTGACAAAAGCTGTATTGGCAGCTCTAGAGCCTGGAAACCTGGTTACTGACTGCGGGGAGTCTGAAAAACCGCATAAGCTCACCGAGATGTCTAAAAACGTTCCCAGGCTCAAAAGTCAAATCAAGCTTCTTGAGGGTTGATTTTTGCACCCGAGGCCTGAATACTGCACGGAGCCATAAACCGCATGAGACTCCCTAGCTCACAATGACGTCAAGCAAGGCTCCCAGGCTCAAAAGTCAAAAAAAAAAAAAAAAGCTTGTGAGAGGTCAAGGTCTATTTTTGCCCATGAGGTCTGCAACCTGCAGGGAAAAAAAAACCAGATGAGAGTCCAAATCTCACAGTGAGACTACTCGTCGAAAAGGTGAAATGCTTGGCAATGTAGGAGTCACAGTTAGGTGGTAGTGTTTCAAAAACCCTGGCAAAAGCTGTGTTGGCAGCCCTTGAGTCGGAAACGTGGTTACTGACTGCGGGGAGTCTGAAAAACCGCATGAGACTCCTAAGCTCACTGTGATGTCTAAAAACGTTCCCAGGCTCAAAAGTCAAATCAAGCTTGTTGTGGATTGGTTTTTGCACCCGAGGCTACACGCTGAGACTCCTAGCTCATCGTGCCGTCTAGCAAGGCTCCCAGACTCAAATGTCAAACAGCAGAAAAAAAAAAAAACAAGGTGCGGGGTCAAGTTTCCATTTTTGCACCCGTGGACTGCAAACTGCAGGGAGCCATGAGAGTCAAACCTCACAGTGAAGACTCCTGAACGGCGAAAAGGTGAAATTTAGTAATGGTAGGCCAGTGCCACAGTAGGTGGCAGGATTGGAAAGACGCTGACAAAAGCTGTATTGGCAGCTCTAGAGCCTGGGAACGTGGTTATGACTGCGGGGAGTCTGAAAAACCGTATGAGACTCCTAATCTCACCGTGATGTCTAAAAACGTTCCCAGGCTCAAAAGTCAAATCAAGCTTCTTGAGGGTTGATTTTTGCACCCGAGGCCTGCATACTGCACGGAGCCATAAACCTAAACCGCATGAGACTCCCTAGCTCACAATGACGTCAAGCAAGGCTCCCAGGCTCAAAAGTCAAAAAACAAAAAAAAAAGCTTGTGAGAGGTCATGGTCTATTTTAGCCCATGAGGCTTGCAAACTGCACGGAAAAAAAACAGACGAGAGTCCAAATGTCACAGTGAGACTACTCGTCGAAAAGGTGAAATGCTTGGCAAAGTAGGAGTCACAGTAGGTGGTAGTGTTTCAAAAACCCTGGCAACAGCTGTATTGGCAGCCCAGAGTCTGGAAACGAGGTTACTGACTGCGGGGAGTCTGAAAAACCGCATGAGACTCCTAAGCTCACTGGGATGTCTATAAAGGTTCCCAGGCTCAAAAGTCAAATCAAGCTTGTTGAGGTTGGTTTTTGCACCCGAGGTCTGCATTCTACACGCTGAGACTCCTAGCTCACCGTGCCGTCTAGCAAGGCTCCCAGACTCAAATGTCAAACAGCAGAAAAAAAAAAAAACAAGATGAGGGGTCAAGTGTCCATTTTTGCACCCGTGGACTGCAAACTGCAGAGCCATGAGAGTCAAACCTCACAGTGAAGACTCCTGAACGGCGAAAAGGTGAAATGCTTGGTAATGGTAGGCCAGTGCCACAGTAGGTGGCAGGATTGGAAAGACGCTGACAAAAGCTGTATTGGCAGCTCTAGAGCCTGGAAACGTGGTTACTGACTGCGGGGAGTCTGAAAAACCGCATGAGACTCTTAAGCTCACTGTGATGTCTAAAAAGGTTCCCAGGCTCAAAAGTCAAATCAAGCTTCTTGAGGGTTGATTTTTGCACCCGAGGCCTGAATACTGCACGGAGCCATAACCCGCATGAGACTCCCTAGCTCACAGTGACGTCTAGCAAGGCTCCCAGGCTCAAAAGTCAAAAAAAAAAAAAAAAAAGCTTGTGAGAGGTCATGGTCTATTGTTGCCCATGAGGCATGCAAACTGCACGGAAAAAAAACCAGACGAGAGTCCAAATATCACAGTGAGACTACTCGTCGAAAAGGTGAAATGCTTGGCAGAGTAGGAATCTAGGTGGTAGTGTTTCAAAAACCCTGGCAAAAGCTGTATTGGCAGCCCAGAGTCTGGAAACGTGGTTACTGACTGCGGGGAGTCTGAAAAACCGCATGAGACTCCTAAGCTCACTGTGAAGTCTAAAAAGGTTCCCAGGCTCAAAAGTCAAATCAAGCTTGTTGAGGGTTGGTTTTTGCACCCGAGGTCTGCATACTACACGCTGAGACTCCTAGCTCACCGTGCCGTCTAGCAAGGCTCCCAGACTCAAATGTCAAACAGCAGAAAAAAAAAAAAAAACAAGATGAGGGGTCAAGTGTCCATTTTTGCACAGGTGGACTGCAAACTGCAGGAAGCCATGAGAGTCAAACCTCACAGTGAAGACTCCTGAACGGCGAAAAGGTGAAATGCTTGGTAATGGTAGGCCAATGCCTCAGTAAGTGGCAGGATTGGAAGAACGCTGACAAAAGCTGTATTGGCAGCTCTAGAGCCTGGAAACGTGGTTACTGACTGTGGGGAGTCTGAAAAACCGCATGAGACTCCTCAGCTCACCGTGATGTCTAACAAGGCTCCCAGGCTCAAAAGTAAAAAAATAAAATAAAAAAGCTTGTGAGAGGTCATGGTCTATTTTTGCCCATGAGGCGTGCAAACTGCACGGAAAAAAAACCAGACGAGAGTCCAATCTCACAGTGAGACTACTCGTCGAAAAGGTGAAATGCTTGGCAAAGTAGGAGTCACAGTAGGTGGTAGTGTTTCAAAAACCCTGGCAAAAGCTGTATTGGCATCCCAGAGTCTGGAAACGTGGTTACTGACTGCGGGAAGTCTGAAAAACCGCATGAGACTCCTAAGCTCACTGAGATGTCTAAAAAGGTTCCCAGGCTCAAAAGTCAAATCAAGCTTCTTGAGGGTTGATTTTTGCACCCGAGGCCTGCATACTGCACAGAGCCATCAACCACATGAGACTCCCTAGCTCACAGTGACGTCTAGCAAGGCTCCCAGGCTCAAATGTCAAGCAGCAGAAAAGAAAAAAAAAAAAAAACAAGATGAGGGGTCAAATGTCCACTTTTGCACCCGTGGACGGCAAACTGCAGGGAGCCATGAGAGTCAAACCTCACAGTGAAGACTCCTGAACAGCGAAAAGGTGAAATGCTTGGTAATGGTAGGCCAGTGCCACGATTGGAAAGACGCTGAGAAAAGCTGTATTGGCAGCTCTAGAGCCTGGAAACGTGGTTACTGACTGCGGGGAGTCTGAAAAACCGCATGAGACTCCTAAGCTCACCGTGATGTCTAAAAACTTCCCAGGCTCAAAAGTCAAATCAAGCTTCCTAAGGGTTGATTTTTGCACCCGAGGCCTGCATACTGCACGGAGCCATAAACCGCATGAGACTCCCTAGCTCACAATGACGTCAAGCAAGGCTCCCAGGCTCAAAAGTCAAAAAAAAAAAAAAAGCTTGTGAGAGGTCATGGTCTATTTTTGCCCATGAGGCCTGCAAACTGCAGGTAAAAAAAACCAGATGAGAGTCCAAATCTCACAGTGAGACTACTCGTCGAAAAGGTGAAATGCTTGGCAATGTAGGAGTCACAGTTAGGTGGTAGTGTTTCAAAAACCCTGGCAAAAGCTGTGTTGGCAGCCCTAGAGTCGGAAACGTGGTTACTGACTGCGGGGAGTCTGAAAAACCGCATGAGACTCCTAAGCTCACTGTGATGTCTAAAAACGTTCCCAGGCTCAAAAGTCAAATCAAGCTTGTTGTGGATTGGTTTTTGCACCCGAGGCTACACGCTGAGACTCCTAGCTCATCGTGCCGTCTAGCAAGGCTCCCAGACTCAAATGTCAAACAGCAGAAAAAAAAAAAAACAAGGTGCGGGGTCAAGTGTCCATTTTTGCACCCGTGGACTGCAAACTGCAGGGAGCCATGAGAGTCAAACCTCACAGTGAAGACTCCTGAACGGCGAAAAGGTGAAATGCTTGGTAATGGTAGGCCAGTGCCACAGTAGGTGGCAGGATTGGAAAGACGCTGACAAAAGCTGTATTGGCAGCTCTAGAGCCGCGAAACGTGGTTACTAACTGCGGGGAGTCTGAAAAACCGCATGAGACTCCTAAGCTCACCGTGATGTCTAAAAACGTTCCCAGGCTCAAAAGTCAAATCAAGCTTCTTGAGGGTTGACTTTTGCACCCGAGGCCTGCATACTGCACGGAGCCATAAACCACATGAGACACCCTAGCTCACAGTGACGTCTAGCAAGGCTCCCAGGCTCAAATGTCAAACAGCAGAAAAGAAAAAAAAAAAAAAAAAAACAAGATGAGGGGTCAAGTGTCCATTTTTGCACAGGTGGACTGCAAACTGCAGGGAGCCATGAGAGTCAAACCTCACAGTGAAGACTCCTGAACGGCGAAAAGGTGAAATGCTTGGTAATGGTAGGCCAGTGCAACAGTAAGTGGCAGGATTGGAAAAACGCTGACAAAAGCTGTATTGGCAGCTCTAGAGCCTGGAAAAGTGGTTACTGACTGTGGGGAGTCTGAAAAACCGCATGAGACTCCTCAGCTCACCGTGATGTCTAACAAGGCTCCCAGGCTCAAAAGTCAAAAAAAAAAAAAAAAAAGCTTGTGAGAGGTCATGGTCTATTTTTGCCCATGAGGCGTGCAAACTGCACGGAAAAAAACACCAGACGAGAGTCCTAATCTCACAGTGAGACTACTCGTCGAAAAGGTGAAATGCTTGGCAAAGTAGGAGTCACAGTAGGTGGTAGTGTTTCAAAAACCCTGGCAAAAGCTGTATTGGCATCCCAGAGTCTGGAAACGTGGTTACTGACTGCGGGAAGTCTGAAAAACCGCATGAGACTCCTAAGCTCACTGAGATGTCTATAAAGGTTCCCAGGCTCAAAAGTCAAATCAAGCTTGTTGAGGTTTGGTTTTTGCACCCGAGGTCTGCATACTACACGCTGAGACTCCTTGCTCACCGTGCCGTCTAGCAAGGCTCCCAGACTCAAATGTCAAACAGCAGAAAAAAAAAAAAAACAAGATGAGGGGTCAAGTGTCCATTTTTGCACAGGTGGACTGCAAACTGCAGGAAGCCATGAGAGTCAAACCTCACAGTGAAGACTCCTGAACGGCGAAAAGGTGAAATGCTTGGTAATGGTAAGCCAGTGCCACAGTAGGTGGCAGGATTGGAAAGACGCTGAGAAAAGCTGTATTGGCAGCTCTAGAGCCTGGAAACGTGGTTACTGACTGCGGGGAGTCTGAAAAACCGCATGAGACTCCTAAGCTCACCGTGATGTCTAAAAGCGTTCCCAGACTCAAAAGTCAAATCAAGCTTCTTGAGGGTTGATTTTTGCACCCGAGGCCTGCATACTGCACGGAGCCATAAACCGCATGAGACTCCCTAGCTCACAATGACGTCAAGCAAGGCTCCCAGGCTCAAAAGTCAAAAAAAAAAAAAAAAAAAGCTTGTGAGAGGTCATGGTCTATTTTTGCCCATGGTCTATTTTTGCAAACTGCAGGGAAAAAAAACCAGATGAGAGTCCAAATCTCACAGTGAGACTACTCGTCGAAAAGGTGAAATGCTTGGCAATGTAGGAGTCACAGTTAGGTGGTAGTGTTTCAAAAACCCTGGACGCCCTAGAGTCTGGAAACGTGGTTACTGACTGCGGGGAGTCTGAAAAACCGCATGAGACTCCTAAGCTCACTGTGATGTCTAAAAAGGTTCCCAGGCTCAAAAGTCAAATCAAGCTTGTTGAGGGTTGGTTTTTGCAACCGAGGTCTGCATACTACACGCTGAGACTCCTAGCCCACCGTGCCGTCTAGCAAGGCTCCCAGACTCAAATGTCAAACAGCAGAAAAAAAAAAAAAAAACAAGGTGAGGGGTCAAGTGTCCATTTTTGCACCCGTGGACTGCAAACTGCAGGGAGCCATGAGAGTCAAACCTCACAGTGAAGACTCCTGAACGGCGAAAAGGTGAAATGCTTGGTAAGGTAGGCCAGTGCCACAGTAAGTGGCAGGATTGGAAAAACGCTGACAAAAGCTGTATTGGCAGCTCTAGAGCCTGGAAACGTGGTTACTGACTGCGGGGAGTCTGAAAAACCGCATGAGACTCCTAAGCTCACCGTGATGTCTAAAAACGTTCCCAGGCTCAAAAGTCAAATCAAGGTTCTTGAGGGTTGATTTTTGCACCCGAGGCCTGCATACTGCACGGAGCCATAGACCGCATGAGACTCCCTAGCTCACAAGACGTCAAGCAAGGCTCCCAGGCTCAAAAGTAAAAAAAAAGCTTGTGAGAGGTCATGGTCTATTTTTGCCCATGAGGCCTGCAAACTGCAGGGAAAAAAAACCAGATGAGAGTCCAAATCTCAGTGAGACTACTCGTCGAAAAGGTGAAATGCTTGGCAATGTAGGAGTCACAGTAGGTGGTAGTGTTTCAAAAACCCTGGCAAAAGCTGTGTTGGCAGCCCTAGAGTCTGGAAACGTGGTTACTGACTGTGGGGAGTCTGAAAAACCGCATGAGACTCCTCAGCTCACTGTGATGTTAAAAAGGTTCCCAGACTCAAAAGTCAAATCAAGCTTGTTGAGGGTTGGTCTTTGCACCCGAGGTCTGCATACTACACGCTGAGACTCCTAGCTCACCGTGCCGTCTAGCAAGGCTCCCAGACTCAAATGTCAAACAGCAAAAAAAAAAAAAACAAGATGAAGGGGTCAAGTGTCCATTTTTGCACCCGTAGACTGCAAACTGCAGGGAGCCATGAGAGTCAAACCTCACAGTGAAGACTCCTGAACGGCGAAAAGGTGAAATGCTTGGTAAGGTAGGCCAGTGCCACAGTAAGTGGCAGGAATGGAAAAACGCTGACAAAAGCTGTATTGGCAGCTCTAGAGCCTGGAAACGTGGTTACTGACTGCGGGGAGTCTGAAAAACCGCATGAGACTCCTCAGCTCACCGTGATGTCTAACAAGGCTCCCAGGCTCAAAAGTAAAAAAAAAAAAAAAAAAGCTTGGGAGAGGTCATGGTCTATTTTTGCCCATGAGGCCTGCAAACAGCAGGGAAAAAAAACCAGACGAGAGTCCAAATCTCACAGTGAGACTACTCGTCGAAAAGGTGAAATGCTTGGCAAAGTAGGAGTCACAGTAGGTGGTAGTGTTTCAAAAAACCTAGCAAAAGCTGTATTGGCAGCCCAGAGTCTGGAAACGTGGTTACTGACTGCGGGGAGTCTGAAACACCGCATGAGACTCCTAAGCTCACTGTGATGTCTAAAAAGGTTCCCAGGCTCAAAAGTCAAATCAAGCTTGTTGAGGGTTGGTTTTTGCACCCGAGGTCTGCATACTACACGCTGAGACTCCTAGCTCACCGTGCCGTGTAGCAAGGCTCCCAGACTCAAATGTCAAACAGCAGAAAAAAAAAAAAAAACAAGATGAGGGGTCAAGTGTCCATTTTTGCACCCGTGGACTGCAAACTGCAGGGAGCCATGAGAGTCAAACCTCACAGTGAAGACTCCTGAACGGCGAAAAGGTGAAATGCTTGGTAATGGTAGGCCAGTGCCACAGTAAGTGGCAGGATTGGAAAAACGCTGACAAAAGCTGTATTGGCAGCTCTAGAGCCTGGAAACGTGGTTACTGACTGCGGGGAGTCTGAAAAACCGCATGAGACTCCTAAGCTCACCGTGATGTCTAAAAACGTTCCTAGGCTCAAAAGTCAAATCAAGGTTCTTGAGGGTTGATTTTTGCACACGAGGCCTGCATACTGCACGGAGCCATAAACCACATGAGACTCCCTAGCTCACAATGACGTCAAGCAAGGCTCCCAGGCTCAAAAGTAAAAAAAAAAAAAAAAAGCTTGTGAGAGGTCATGGTCTATTTTTGCCCATGGTCTATTTTTGCAAACTGCAGGGAAAAAAAACCAGATGAGAGTCCAAATCTCACAGTGAGACTACTCGTCGAAAAGGTAAAATGCTTGGCAATGTAGGAGTCACAGTTAGGTGGTAGTGTTTCAAAAACCCTGGCAAAAGCTGTGTTGGACGCCCTAGAGTCTGGAAACGTGGTTACTGACTGCGGGGAGTCTGAAAAACTGCATGAGACTCCTAAGCTCACTGTGATGTCTAAAAAGGTTCCCAGGCTCAAAAGTCAAATCAAGCTTGTTGAGGGTTGGTTTTTGCACCCGAGGTCTGCATACTACGCGCTGAGACTCCTAGTTCACCGTGCCGTCTAGCAAGGCTCCCAGACTCAAATGTCAAACAGCAGAAAAAAAAAAAAAAAGAAGATTAGGGGTCAAGTGTCCATTTTTGCACCCGTGGACTGCAAACTGCAGGGAGCCATGAGAGTCAAACCTCACAATAAAGTCTCCTGAGCGGCGAAAAGGTGAAATGCTTGGTAATGGTAGGCCAGTGCCACAGTAGGTGGTAGGATTTCAAAAACGCTGGCAAAAGCTGTGTCGGCAGTCCGAGTCTGGAAACGTGGTTACTGACTGCGGGGAGTCTGAAAAACCGCATGAGACTCCTCAGCTCACTGTGATGTCTAACAAGGCTCCCAGGCTCAAAAGTCAATAAAAAAAAAAAAAGTTTGTGAGAGGTCATGGACTATTTTTTGCCCATGAGGCCTGCAAACTGCAGGGAGAAAAAACCAGATGAGAGTCCAAATCTCACAGTGAGACTACTCGTCGAAAAGGTGAAATGCTTGGCAATGTAGGAGTCACAGTTAGGTGGTAGTATTTCAAAAACCCTGGCAAAAGCTGTATTGGCAGTCCGAGTCTGAAAACGTGGTTACTGACTGCGGGGAGTCTGAAAACCCGCATGAGACTCTGAAGCTCACTTGATGTCTAAAAAGGTTCCCAGGCTCGAAAGTCAAATCAAGCTTGTTGAGGGTTGATTTTTGCACCCGAGGCCTGCATACTGCACGGAGCCATAAACCACATGTGACTCCCTAGCTCACAGTGACGTCTAGCAAGGCTCCCAGACTCAAATGTCAAACAGCAGAAAAAAAAAACAAGATGAGGGGTCTAGTGTCCATTTTTGCACCCGTGGACTGCAAACTGCAGGGAGCCATGAGAGTCAAACCTCACAGTGAAGACTCCTGAGCGGCGAAAAGGTGAAATGCTGGTAATGGTAGGCCAGTGCAACAGTAAGTGGCAGGATTGGAAAAACGCTGACAAAAGCTATATTGGCAGCTCTAGAGCCTGGAAACGTGGGTACTGACTGCGGGGAGTCTGAAAAACCGCATGAGACTCCTAAGCTCACTGTGATGTCTAAAAGGGATCCCAGGCTCAAAAGTCAAATCAAGCTTGTTGAGGGTTGATTTTTGCATCCGAGGCCTGCATACTGCACAGAGCCATAAAACCACATGAGACTCCTAGCTCACCGTGACGTCTAGCAAGGCTCCCAGACTCAAATGTCAAACAGCAGAAAAAAAAAAAATACAAGCTGGAGGGGTCAGTGTCCATTTTTGCACCCGTGGGCTGCAAACTGCAGGGAGCCATGACAGTCAAACCTCACAGTGAAGACTCCTGAGCGGCGAAAAGGTGAAATGCTTGTTTTAATGGTAGGCCAGTGCCACAGTAGGTGGCAGGATTGGAAAAGCGCTGGCAAAAGCTGTATTGGCAGCTCTACAGCCTGGAAACGTGGTTACTGAATTCTGGGAGTCTGAAAAACCGCATGAGACTCCTCAGCTCACTGTGATGTTAAAAAGGTTCCCAGGCTCGAAAGTCAAATCAAGCTTTTTGAGGGTTGATTTTTGCACCCGAGGCCTGCATACTGTACGGAGCCATAAACCACATGAGACTCCCTAGCTCACAGTGACGTCTAGCAAGGCTCCCAGACTCAAAAAGTCAAAAAAACAGAAAAAAAAAAAGAAAAAAAGCTTGTGAGAGGTCATGGTCTATTTCTGCCCATGAGGCCTGCAAACTGCAGGGGAAAAAAACAGATGAGAAACCAAATCTCACAGTGAGACTACTTGTCGAAAAGGTGAAATGCTTGGCAATGTAGGAGTCACAGTAGGTGGTAGTATTTAAAAAACCCTGGCAAAAGCTGTATTGGCAGTCAGAGTCTGAAAACGTGGTTACTGACTGCGGGGAGTCTGAAAACCCGCATGAGACTCCGAAGCTCACTTGATGTCTAAAACGGTTCCCAGGCTCGAAAGTCAAATCAAGCTTGTTGAGGGTTGATTTTTGCACCCGAGGCCTGCATACTGCACGGAGCCATGAACCACATGAGACTCCCTAGCTCACAGTGACGTCTAGCAAGGCTCCCAGACTCAAATGTCAAACAGCAGAAAAAAAACAAAAAACAAGATGAGGGGTCAGTGTCCATTTTTGCACCCGTGGCCTGCAAACTGCAGGGAGCCATGAGAGTCAAACCTCACAATAAAGTCTCCGGAGCGGCGAAAAGGTGAAATGCTTGGTAATGGTAGGCCAGTGCCACAGTAAGTAGGTGGTAGGATTTCAAAAACGCTGGCAAAAGCTGTATCGGCAGTCCGAGTCTGGAAACGTGGTTACTGACTGCGGGGAGTCTGAAAAACCGCATGAGACTCCTCAGCTCACCGTCATGTCTAACAAGGCTCCCAGGCTCAAAAGTCAATAAAAAAAAAAAAAGTTTGTGAGAGGTCATGGTCTATTTTTTGCCCATGAGGCCTGCAAACTGCAGGGAGAAAAAACCAGATGAGAGTCCAAATCTCACAGTGAGACTACTCGTCGAAAAGGTGAAATGCTTGGCAATGTAGGAGTCACAGTTAGGTGGTAGTATTTCAAAAACCCTGGCAAAAGCTGTATTGGCAGTCCGAGTCTGAAAACGTGGTTACTGACTGCGGGGAGTCTGAAAACCCGCATGAGACTCTGAAGCTCACTTGACGTCTAAAAAGGTTCCCAGGCTCGAAAGTCAAATCAAGCTTGTTGAGGGTTGATTTTTGCACCCGAGGCCTGCATACTGCACGGAGCCATAAACCACATGTGACTCCCTAGCTCACAGTGACGTCTAGCAAGGCTCCCAGACTCAAATGTCAAACAGCAGAAAAAAAAAAAAAAACAAGATGAGGGGTCAAGTGTCCATTTTTGCACCCGTGGACTGCAAACTGCAGGGAGCCATGAGAGTCAAACCTCACAGTGAAGACTCCTGAACGGCGAAAAGGTGAAATGCTTGGTAATGGTAGGCCAGTGCCACAGTAAGTGGCAGGATTGGAAAAACGCTGACAAAAGCTGTATTGGCAGCTCTAGAGCCTGGAAACGTGGTTACTGACTGCGGGGAGTCTGAAAAACCGCATGAGACTCCTAAGCTCACCGTGATGTCTAAAAACGTTCCTAGGCTCAAAAGTCAAATCAAGGTTCTTGAGGGTTGATTTTTGCACACGAGGCCTGCATACTGCACGGAGCCATAAACCACATGAGACTCCGTAGCTCACAATGACGTCAAGCAAGGCTCCCAGGCTCAAAAGTAAAAAAAAAAAAAAAAAGCTTGTGAGAGGTCATGGTCTATTTTTGCCCATGGTCTATTTTTGCAAACTGCAGGGAAAAAAAACCAGATGAGAGTCCAAATCTCACAGTGAGACTACTCGTCGAAAAGGTGAAATGCTTGGCAATGTAGGAGTCACAGTTAGGTGGTAGTGTTTCAAAAACCCTGGCAAAAGCTGTGTTGGACGCCCTAGAGTCTGGAAACGTGGTTACTGACTGCGGGGAGTCTGAAAAACTGCATGAGACTCCTAAGCTCACTGTGATGTCTAAAAAGGTTCCCAGGCTCAAAAGTCAAATCAAGCTCGTTGAGGGTTGGTTTTTGCACCCGAGGTCTGCATACTACGCGCTGAGACTCCTAGTTCACCGTGCCGTCTAGCAAGGCTCCCAGACTCAAATGTCAAACAGCAGAAAAAAAAAAAAAAAGAAGATTAGGGGTCAAGTGTCCATTTTTGCACCCGTGGACTGCAAACTGCAGGGAGCCATGAGAGTCAAACCTCACAATAAAGTCTCCTGAGCGGCGAAAAGGTGAAATGCTTGGTAATGGTAGGCCAGTGCCACAGTAGGTGGTAGGATTTCAAAAACGCTGGCAAAAGCTGTGTCGGCAGTCCGAGTCTGGAAACGTGGTTACTGACTGCGGGGAGTCTGAAAAACCGCATGAGACTCCTCAGCTCACTGTGATGTCTAACAAGGCTCCCAGGCTCAAAAGTCAATAAAAAAAAAAAAAGTTTGTGAGAGGTCATGGACTATTTTTTGCCCATGAGGCCTGCAAACTGCAGGGAGAAAAAACCAGATGAGAGTCCAAATCTCACAGTGAGACTACTCGTCGAAAAGGTGAAATGCTTGGCAATGTAGGAGTCACAGTTAGGTGGTAGTATTTCAAAAACCCTGGCAAAAGCTGTATTGGCAGTCCGAGTCTGAAAACGTGGTTACTGACTGCGGGGAGTCTGAAAACCCGCATGAGACTCTGAAGCTCACTTGATGTCTAAAAAGGTTCCCAGGCTCGAAAGTCAAATCAAGCTTGTTGAGGGTTGATTTTTGCACCCGAGGCCTGCATACTGCACGGAGCCATAAACCACATGTGACTCCCTAGCTCACAGTGACGTCTAGCAAGGCTCCCAGACTCAAATGTCAAACAGCAGAAAAAAAAAACAAGATGAGGGGTCTAGTGTCCATTTTTGCACCCGTGGACTGCAAACTGCAGGGAGCCATGAGAGTCAAACCTCACAGTGAAGACTCCTGAGCGGCGAAAAGGTGAAATGCTGGTAATGGTAGGCCAGTGCAACAGTAAGTGGCAGGATTGGAAAAACGCTGACAAAAGCTATATTGGCAGCTCTAGAGCCTGGAAACGTGGGTACTGACTGCGGGGAGTCTGAAAAACCGCATGAGACTCCTAAGCTCACTGTGATGTCTAAAAGGGATCCCAGGCTCAAAAGTCAAATCAAGCTTGTTGAGGGTTGATTTTTGCATCCGAGGCCTGCATACTGCACAGAGCCATAAAACCACATGAGACTCCTAGCTCACCGTGACGTCTAGCAAGGCTCCCAGACTCAAATGTCAAACAGCAGAAAAAAAAAAAATACAAGCTGGAGGGGTCAGTGTCCATTTTTGCACCCGTGGGCTGCAAACTGCAGGGAGCCATGACAGTCAAACCTCACAGTGAAGACTCCTGAGCGGCGAAAAGGTGAAATGCTTGTTTTAATGGTAGGCCAGTGCCACAGTAGGTGGCAGGATTGGAAAAGCGCTGGCAAAAGCTGTATTGGCAGCTCTACAGCCTGGAAACGTGGTTACTGAATTCTGGGAGTCTGAAAAACCGCATGAGACTCCTCAGCTCACTGTGATGTTAAAAAGGTTCCCAGGCTCGAAAGTCAAATCAAGCTTTTTGAGGGTTGATTTTTGCACCCGAGGCCTGCATACTGTACGGAGCCATAAACCACATGAGACTCCCTAGCTCACAGTGACGTCTAGCAAGGCTCCCAGACTCAAAAAGTCAAAAAAACAGAAAAAAAAAAAAGAAAAAAAGCTTGTGAGAGGTCATGGTCTATTTCTGCCCATGAGGCCTGCAAACTGCAGGGGAAAAAAACAGATGAGAAACCAAATCTCACAGTGAGACTACTTGTCGAAAAGGTGAAATGCTTGGCAATGTAGGAGTCACAGTAGGTGGTAGTATTTAAAAAACCCTGGCAAAAGCTGTATTGGCAGTCAGAGTCTGAAAACGTGGTTACTGACTGCGGGGAGTCTGAAAACCCGCATGAGACTCCGAAGCTCACTTGATGTCTAAAACGGTTCCCAGGCTCGAAAGTCAAATCAAGCTTGTTGAGGGTTGATTTTTGCACCCGAGGCCTGCATACTGCACGGAGCCATGAACCACATGAGACTCCCTAGCTCACAGTGACGTCTAGCAAGGCTCCCAGACTCAAATGTCAAACAGCAGAAAAAAAACAAAAAACAAGATGAGGGGTCAGTGTCCATTTTTGCACCCGTGGCCTGCAAACTGCAGGGAGCCATGAGAGTCAAACCTCACAATAAAGTCTCCTGAGCGGCGAAAAGGTGAAATGCTTGGTAATGGTAGGCCAGTGCCACAGTAAGTAGGTGGTAGGATTTCAAAAACGCTGGCAAAAGCTGTATCGGCAGTCCGAGTCTGGAAACGTGGTTACTGACTGCGGGGAGTCTGAAAAACCGCATGAGACTCCTCAGCTCACCGTCATGTCTAACAAGGCTCCCAGGCTCAAAAGTCAATAAAAAAAAAAAAAGTTTGTGAGAGGTCATGGTCTATTTTTTGCCCATGAGGCCTGCAAACTGCAGGGAGAAAAAACCAGATGAGAGTCCAAATCTCACAGTGAGACTACTCGTCGAAAAGGTGAAATGCTTGGCAATGTAGGAGTCACAGTTAGGTGGTAGTATTTCAAAAACCCTGGCAAAAGCTGTATTGGCAGTCCGAGTCTGAAAACGTGGTTACTTACTGCGGGGAGTCTGAAAACCCGCATGAGACTCTGAAGCTCACTTGACGTCTAAAAAGGTTCCCAGGCTCGAAAGTCAAATCAAGCTTGTTGAGGGTTGATTTTTGCACCCGAGGCCTGCATACTGCACGGAGCCATAAACCACATGTGACTCCCTAGCTCACAGTGACGTCTAGCAAGGCTCCCAGACTCAAATGTCAAACAGCAGAAAAAAAAAAAACAAGATGAGGGGTCAAGTGTCCATTTTTGCACCCGTGGACTGCAAACTGCAGGGAGCCATGAGAGTCAAACCTCACAGTGAAGACTCCTGAACGGCGAAAAGGTGAAATGCTTGGTAATGGTAGGCCAGTGCCACAGTAAATGGCAGGATTAGAAAAACGCTGACAAAAGCTGTATTGGCAGCTCTAGAGCCTGGAAACGTGGTTACTGACTGCGGGGAGTCTGAAAAACCGCATGAGACTCCTCAGCTCACCGTGATGTCTAACAAGGCTCCCAGGCTCAAAAGTAAAAAAAAAAAAAAAAAAGCATGTGAGAGGTCATGGTCTATTTTTGCCCATGAGGCCTGCAAACAGCAGGGAAAAAAAACCAGACGAGAGTCCAAATCTCACAGTGAGACTACTCGTCGAAAAGGTGAAATGCTTGGCAAAGTAGGAGTCACAGTAGGTGGTAGTGTTTCAAAAAAAAGTTACTGACTGCGGGGAGTCTGAAACACCGCATGAGACTCCTAAGCTCACTGTGATGTCTAAAAAGGTTCCCAGGCTCAAAAGTCAAATCAAGCTTGTTGAGGGTTGGTTTTTGCACCCGAGGTCTGCATACTACGCGCTGAGACTCCTAGTTCACTGTGCCGTCTAGCAAGGCTCCCAGACTCAAATGTCAAACAGCAGAAAAAAAAAAAAAACAAGATGAGGGGTCAAGTGTCCATTTTTGCACCCGTGGACTGCAAACTGCAGGGAGCCATGAGAGTCAAACCTCACAGTGAAGACTCCTGAGCGGCGAAAAGGTGAAATGCTTGGTAATGGTAGGCCAGTGCCACAGTAGGTGGCAGGATTGGAAAAACGCTGGCAAAAGCTGTATTGGCAGCTCTACAGCCTGGAAACGTGGTTACTGACTGCGGGGAGTCTGAAAAACCGCATGAGACTCCTCAGCTCACTGTGATGTTAAAACGGTTCCCAGGCTCGAAAGTCAAATCAAGCTTGTTGAGGGTTGATTTTTGCACCCGAGGCCTGCATACTGCACGGAGCCATGAACCACATGAGACTCCCTAGCTCACAGTGACGTCTAGCAAGGCTCCCAGACTCAAATGTCAAACAGCAGAAAAAAAACAAAAAACTAGATGAGGGGTCAGTGTCCATTTTTGCACCCGTGGCCTGCAAACTGCAGGGAGCCATGAGAGTCAAACCTCACAATAAAGTCTCCTGAGCGGCGAAAAGGTGAAATGCTTGGTAATGGTAGGCCAGTGCCACAGTAAGTAGGTGGTAGGATTTCAAAAACGCTGGCAAAAGCTGTATCGGCAGTCCGAGTCTGGAAACGTGGTTACTGACTGCGGGGAGTCTGAAAAACCGCATGAGACTCCTCAGCTCACCGTCATGTCTAACAAGGCTCCCAGGCTCAAAAGTCAATAAAAAAAAAAAAAGTTTGTGAGAGGTCATGGTCTATTTTTTGCCCATGAGGCCTGCAAACTGCAGGGAGAAAAAACCAGATGAGAGTCCAAATCTCACAGTGAGACTACTCGTCGAAAAGGTGAAATGCTTGGCAATGTAGGAGTCACAGTTAGGTGGTAGTATTTCAAAAACCCTGGCAAAAGCTGTATTGGCAGTCCGAGTCTGAAAACGTGGTTACTGACTGCGGGGAGTCTGAAAACCCGCATGAGACTCTGAAGCTCACTTGACGTCTAAAAAGGTTCCCAGGCTCGAAAGTCAAATCAAGCTTGTTGAGGGTTGATTTTTGCACCCGAGGCCTGCATACTGCACGGAGCCTAAACCACATGTGACTCCCTAGCTCACAGTGACGTCTAGCAAGGCTCCCAGACTCAAATGTCAAACAGCAGAAAAAAAAAAAACAAGATGAGGGGTCAAGTGTCCATTTTTGCACCCGTGGACTGCAAACTGCAGGGAGCCATGAGAGTCAAACCTCACAGTGAAGACTCCTGAACGGCGAAAAGGTGAAATGCTTGGTAATGGTAGGCCAGTGCCACAGTAAGTGGCAGGATTAGAAAAACGCTGACAAAAGCTGTATTGGCAGCTCTAGAGCCTGGAAACGTGGTTACTGACTGCGGGGAGTCTGAAAAACCGCATGAGACTCCTCAGCTCACCGTGATGTCTAACAAGGCTCCCAGGCTCAAAAGTAAAAAAAAAAAAAAAAAAGCATGTGAGAGGTCATGGTCTATTTTTGCCCATGAGGCCTGCAAACAGCAGGGAAAAAAACCAGACGAGAGTCCAAATCTCACAGTGAGACTACTCGTCGAAAAGGTGAAATGCTTGGCAAAGTAGGAGTCACAGTAGGTGGTAGTGTTTCAAAAAAAAGTTACTGACTGCGGGGAGTCTGAAACACCGCATGAGACTCCTAAGCTCACTGTGATGTCTAAAAAGATTCCCAGGCTCAAAAGTCAAATCAAGCTTGTTGAGGGTTGGTTTTTGCACCCGAGGTCTGCATACTACGCGCTGAGACTCCTAGTTCACTGTGCCGCTAGCAAGGCTCCCAGACTCAAATGTCAAACAGCAGAAAAAAAAAAAAAACAAGATGAGGGGTCAAGCCATTTTTGCACCCGTGGACTGCAAACTGCAGGGAGCCATGAGAGTCAAACCTCACAGTGAAGACTCCTGAGCGGCGAAAAGGTGAAATGCTTGGTAATGGTAGGCCAGTGCCACAGTAGGTGGCAGGATTGGAAAAACGCTGGCAAATGCTGTATTGGCAGCTCTACAGCCTGGAAACGTGGTTACTGACTGCGGGGAGTCTGAAAAACCGCATGAGACTCC
Source organism: Triturus cristatus (assembly GCF_964204655.1). Classification (NCBI taxonomy): domain Eukaryota; kingdom Metazoa; phylum Chordata; class Amphibia; order Caudata; family Salamandridae; genus Triturus; species Triturus cristatus. Next base: position 1,101,612,487 of record NC_140589.1, on the reverse strand, counting down.
TCAGCTCACTGTGATGTTAAAAAGGTTCCCAGGCTCAAAAGTCAAATCAAGCTTGCTGAGGGTTGGTTTTTGCACCCGAGGTCTGCATACTGCACGGAGCCATAAAAACCACATGAGACTCCTAGCTCACCGTGATGTCTAACAAGGCTCCCAGGCTCAAAAAGTCAAAAAACAGAAAAAAAAAAAAAAAAAAAAAGCTTGTGAGAGGTCATGGTCTATTTCTGCCCATGAGGCCTGCAAACTGCAGGGGAAAAAACCAGATGAGAAACCAAATCTCACAATGAGACTACTTGTCGAAAAGGTGAAATGGTTGGCAATGTAGGAGTCACAGTTAGGTGGTAGTATTTCAAAAACCCTGGCAAAAGCTGTATTGGCAGTCCGAGTCTGAAAACGTGGTTACTGACTGCGGGGAGTCTGAAAACCCGCATGAGACTCTGAAGCTCACTTGACGTCTAAAAAGGTTCCCAGGCTCGAAAGTCAAATCAAGCTTGTTGAGGGTTGATTTTTGCACCCGAGGCCTGCATACTGCACGGAGCCATAAACCACATGAGACTCCCTAGCTCACAGTGACGTCTAGCAAGGCTCCCAGACTCAAATGTCAAACAGCAGAAAAAAAAAAAAACAAGATGAGGGGTCAATGTCCATTTTTGCACCCGTGGCCTGCATACTGCACGGAGCCATAAAAACCACATGAGACTCCTAGCTCACCGTGATGTCTAACAAGGCTCCCAGGCTCAAAAAGTCAAAAAACAGAAAAAAAAAAAAAAAAAAAAGCTTGTGAGAGGTCATGGTCTATTTCTGCCCATGAGGCCTCCAAACTGCAGGGGAAAAAACCAGATGAGAAACCAAATCTCACAGTGAGACTACTTGTCGAAAAGGTGAAATGCTTGGCAATGTAGGAGTCACAGTAGGTGGTAGTATTTAAAAAACCCTGGCAAAAGCTGTATTGGCAGTCCGAGTCTGAAAACGTGGTTACTGACTGCGGGGAGTCTGAAAACCCGCATGAGACTCCGAAGCTCACTTGATGTCTAAAACGGTTCCCAGGCTCGAAAGTCAAATCAAGCTTGATGAGGGTTGATTTTTGCACCCGAGGCCTGCATACTGCACGGAGCCATGAACCACATGAGACTCCCTAGCTCACAGTGACGTCTAGCAAGGCTCCCAGACTCAAATGTCAAACAGCAGAAAAAAAACAAAAAACAAGATGAGAGGTCAGTGTCCATTTTTGCACCCGTGGCCTGCAAACTGCAGGGAGCCATGAGAGTCAAACCTCACAATAAAGTCTCCTGAGCGGCGAAAAGGTGAAATGCTTGGTAATGGTAGGCCAGTGCCACAGTAGGTGGCAGGATTGGAAAAAGGCTGACAAAAGCTGTATTGGCAGCTCTAGAGCCTGGAAACGTGGTTACTGACTGCGGGGAGTCTGAAAAACCGCATGAGACTCCTCAGCTCACCGTGATGTCTAACAAGGCTCCCAGGCTCAAAAGTAAAAAAAAAAAAAAAAAAAAGCTTGTGAGAGGTCATGGTCTATTTTTGCCCATGAGGCCTGCAAACTGCAGGGAAAAAAACCAGATGAGAGTCCAAATCTCACAGTGAGACTACTCGTCGAAAAGGTGAAATTCTTGGCAATGTAGGAGTCGCAGTAGGTGGTAGTGTTTCAAAAACCCTGGCAAAAGATGTATTGGCAGCCCTAGAGTTTGGAAACATGGTTACTGACTGCGGGGAGTCTGAAAAACCGCATGAGACTCCTAAGCTCACTGTGACGTCTGAAAAGGTTCCCAGGCTCAAAAGTCAAATCAAGCTTGTTGAGGGTTGATTTTTGCACCCGAGGCCTGCATACTTCACGCTGAGACTCCTAGCTCACCGTGCCCTCTAGCAAGGCTCCCAGACTCAAATGTCAAACAGCAGAAAAAAACAAAACAAGCTGAGGGGTCAGTGTCCATTTTTGCACCAGTGGGCTGCAAACTGCAGGGAGCCATGACAGTCAAACCTCACAGTGAATACTCCTGAGCGGCGCAAAGGTGAAATGCTTGTAAATGGTAGGCCAGTGCCACAGTAGGTGGCAGGATTGGAACAGCGCTGGCAAAAGCTGTATTGGCAGCTCTAGAGCCTGGAAACGTGGTTACTGACTGCGGGGAGTCTGAAAAACCGCATGAGACTCCTAAGCTCACCGTGATGTCTAAAAACGTTCCCAGGCTCAAAAGTCAAATCAAGCTTGTTGAGGGTTGGTTTTTGCACCCGAGGTCTGCATACTGCACGGAGCCATAAACCACATGAGACTCCTAGCTCACAGTGACGTCTAGCAAGGCTCCCAGGCTCAAATGTCAAACAGCAGAAAAAAACAAAACAAGCTTGAGGGGTCAGTGTCCATTTTTGCACCAGTGGGCTGCAAACTGCAGGGAGCCATGACAGTCAAACCTCACAGTGAATACTCCTGAGCGGCGAAAAGGTGAAATGCTTGTTAATGGTAGGCCAGTGCCACAGTAGGTGGCAGGATTGGAACAACGCTGGCAAAAGCTGTATTGGCAGCTCTAGAGCCTGGAAACGTGGTTACTGACTGCGGGGAGTCTGAAAAACCGCATGAGACTCCTCAGCTCACCGTGATGTCTACCAAGGCTCACAGGCTCAATAAGAAATAAAAAAAAAAAAAAAGCTTGTGAGAGGTCATGGTCTATTTTTGCCCATGAGGCCTGCAAACTGCAGGGAAAAAAAACAGATGAGAGTCCAAATCTCACAGTGAGACTACTCGTCGAAAAGGTGAAAGTCTTGGCAATGTAGGAGTCACTGTCAGAAACCCTGGCAAAAGCTGTATTGGCAGCCCTAGAGTCTGGAAACGTGGTTACTGACTGCGGGGAGTCTGAAAAACCGCATGAGACTCCTAAGCTCACTGTGACGAAAAGGTTCCCAGGCTCAAAAGTCCAATCAAGCTTGTTGAGGGTTGATTTTTGCACCCGAGGCCTGCATACTGCACGGAGCTATAAACCACATGAGACTCCTAGCTCACAGTGACGTCTAGCAAGGCTCCCAGGCTCAAATGTCAAACAGCAGAAAAGAAAAAAAAAAACAAAACCAAGATGAGGGGTCGGTGTCCATTTTTGCACCCGTGGCCTGCAAACTGCAGGGAGCCATGAGAGTCAAATCTCACAGTGAAGACTCCTGAGCGGCGAAAAGGTGAAATGCTTGTTAAAGGTAGGCCAGTGCCACAGTAGGTGGCAGGATTGGAAAAACGCTGGCAAAAGCTGTATTGGCAGCCCTAGAGTCTGGAAACGTGGTTACTGACTGCGGGGAGTCTGAAAAACCGCATGAGACTCCTAAGCTCACCGTGATGTCTAAAAAGGTTCCCAGGCTCAAAAGTCAAATCAAGCTTGTTGAGGGTTGAATTTTGCACCCGAGGCCTGCTTACTGCACGGAGCCATAAAAACCACATGTGACTCCTAGCTCACCTTGACGTCTAGCAAGGCTCCCAGACTCAAATGTCAAACAGCAGAAAAAAAAATACAAGCTCTGGCCTAATAGCAAAGGTATTAGACTCGTAATCTGGCCTAATGGTTAAGGTCTTAACTTTTGCTCTGGCCTAATAGCTAAGGTCTTAGACTCGTACTCTGGCCTACTGGTTAAGGTCTTAACTCTTATGATGGCCTAATAGCTAATGTCTTAGACTCGTACTCTGGCCTAATGGTTAAGGTCTTAACTCTTACTCTGGCCTACTGGTTAAGGTCTTAACTCTTACTCTGGCCTAATAGCTAAGGTCTTAGACTCATACTCTGGCCTAATGGTTAAGGTCTTAACTCTTACTCTGGCCTATTGGTTAAGGTCTTAACTCTTACTCTGGCCTAATAAGTAAGGTCTTAACTCTTACTCTGGCCTAATAGCTAAGGTCCTAACTCTTACTCTGGCCTAATAGCTAAGGTCTTAGACTCTTACTATGGCCTACAGGTTAAGGTCTTAACTCTTACTCTGGCCTACTGGTTAAGGTCTTAACTCTTACTCTGGCCTAATAGCTAAGGTCTTAGACTCGTACTCTGGCCTAATGGTTAAGGTCTTAACTCTTACTCTGGCCTACTGGTTAAGGTCTTAACTCTTAATCTGGCCTAATAGCTAAGGTTTTAGACTCGTACTCTGGCCTAATGGTTAAGGTCTTAACTCTTACTCTGGCCTACTGGTTAAGGTCTTAACTCTTACTCTGGCCTACTGATGAATACAAGCCCCAGCTAGGCCCGCAAGAGACAAGGGTTCGCTCTTCTGTAACGAAATCTATAAGGAAGTTGGCACGGAAACTGCAAAGTACAAAAACAATGTTTATTAACCCTTAAGGGTGGTCCTACAATCCACACAACACTCTTCAGTATTGCAAGGAGTAGCACACAGAACTTGCGTACACAGTCCCCTTTTATACACAACAGAGGGGCTCATGAGTGGGTGGATAGTACATGGAGTCGAAGAACATTACCATTTAGGGTCATTCTCGATTCTAAATCAATACATGGGCGGAGCTAACACACTCCTTGAGCCCGCGAAAACACATGGTCAAGCAAAGCTAATTATAACAGATGTGGTCAAGTCTGGGCATGCGCCAGATGGACAGGAGGGAGCTATTTATAACTGTTGCTAGGCAGATTACAAGAGCAACTAACACAGAAGTCGGACTCTCCTCGTGGTGAACACGTGGCAGCATGTCAATACAAAATGGAGTCCGGACTTCGGCCAACATATGAGGAAAACACGATAAAAGGGAAACACTAATGTTTTCAGTAAATGCTTAATCACATTCTGCCTTAATTTACGACAGACGACCCTTTCAGCATTTACTGAAGACATCTGGCTTCCAAGAATAATCATCGTATATGTCAATTATCATCATTCCTTTAACCTCTTTAGCTAGACCCTTCTGGCGGGCAACTTCGGCAATAGCTTTCTTATCTGGAATGCAGAGTGAAATGCATACAGAACAACATAATGGTCCACATTGAATACACATACAGAGAAGAAATAGAATTGCTATGATAATACAAAAACCAGTTAGAACCTTCCAACCCCAGGCAGTGACCAACGCCCAAAACCATTCAGAAAAGGACCAAGTACCATTTTCCGTGTGGATTTCAGCTGCTATTTTATGCAGCTTATTGATGGCGTTATAAACGGATGGCGTATGATCAGGAATGAACACACAGCAGCTACTTCCAATAATTTTACAGGCTCCTCCTCGATCAGCTAGCATTACATCCAATACCATACGGTTCTGCAATGCAACAATTCTAGTAATTTGCAATTCCTCCGTAAGATTCCCAAGAGCAGCAGCAGTCTGATTTGTCACAGCTTCTACCACTCTTGTTAATCTTCGGATCTTCCTACTGTTCAGGGCAGCTCCAACAAAGAAAAACAGTCCTAAGTTGAAATCAATATACTGCTGCAGACTGGTGTCAGTCTGATCTACATCGTCAATTGATAAAGTACGTTTATACCTATTTACAGTCACATTATTCAATAATTTCAGATCCTTATGATAAGATGCGGGAGCTAGGAATACAGGAGGTAATAAGAATGATACATAGCATACCCCGGACCACCCAGCCGGCAAACGGTAATAACCTTTATTTCCACATACAAAATAGGTATTATGGGATGCTAGGAAGGTGCTGTTATTCAGTCCGTCGATATTCAGAACAGTTAAACAATCACTGACACCAACAGGGATAAAACCCACACTCTGGACACACAGGTCCGCTTGGGCTTGTGCCACTTGGATCACAAACTTGTCCTTCCCCATAGTGTCTCTAGTGTTCGTAAAGATATAGGGAATGGATTCATTGTCTGGTCGGTACTCTTCCCATTCCCAAATTGTTCCATTCGCTTGTGGATATCCATTCTTATCCTGATGGCATTCTTTATTAAGTCTGAAAAGCAATCGTCCCACTGTCGGTTTTCGAGTAGCAAACAACAGAGTGTACCATGCTCTACAAGAGCCGTTATGAGAGAAAGGAAGTGGTATGAATGGCGTACCTCCTTTCTTCTGATGGGCTGGCATCATCCCACATATCCAACAGTTCGTAGCGTTCGTAGCAACGTGGGTATGATGCAGCATCTGAATGAAAGTGTTATTCAAATAAGATTGTCGATGCTTCAACTCCTGATATGGCAATGTGTAAAAGTAGTGCTCCGCAGGCACTGGAGTCGTCAACACAAGTGTCTCTCGAGCTGGAGTTGCCTCCTCCACAAACCATGTGGTTATACCAACGATAGCTACTGTTAGCATGAACCCCAACGCACAAAAAATCTTCTTCTTCTCCATGTCAAAGGAAACAATACCCTAATATCTTCCTGAAACTAAAAATCTGTCAGAACTCTTCCCCTTGGGCAGCGGTTGATTTCTTCACCAACGGGCCAAGACGGGTGTCGCTACACTAATGCAGGGCTGATCCCCCCCCCTTGCCTCAGCGGCTCTCCGTTTCACTAACCCAAGGGCCGTTCTGACAGTATGTCCCAGTACTGAAGATCTCACTTCCTTGGTCGCAGATGATATCGCCTTCCTCCAGAAGTCATGTGGTCCGAAAAGAGCTCCTCAGTGTCGTTTGGCCTTGCAACACGGCCTGTCTCTGCTGCTAGGACTTCTCGTTGATCGGTCAGCACGGCAGACTCCACCAATCCGGGCGGTACCTTTCGACAGTGCAAGGAATGGATCCAATTCTTCCTGTTCGAGACTCGCACTGCCGTCCTCGTTGCCAGAAGGACTTGCTCAGGTCCGATCCATCTCGGCTCCAAACTGTTCGATCTATCGAAGACCTTTATCATCACATGGTCTCCGGGCCGGAGACCATGTCCTTCGCCAGTAGACCGATCAGGGAGCGCCTCTCGGACCTGTTGATGAATAGAAACCAAGTTATCCGTTAACTGTGCCAGATAATCACCCATCATCACACAAGGTACATCATACACAGCCTTAGGCCTTGGTGGACCCCAAATGTTCATTGGTCGTCCAAATACAATCTCATAGGGCGTAAGGCCGGTTCGAGAGTGTGGCACTGACCTAATTGACAATAACGCCAGTGGCAAGGCGTCTGGCCAAGTCAAAGATGTTGAAACTTGAATTTTGGCGATCTTAAGCTTCAGTGTACCATTATACTTCTCGACTAGTCCTGCAGACTGAGGGTGGAACACGGCATGGAACTTCTGAGTGATGCCTAGGCCCTTCAAGACATACTTTATAACATCCGCTACAAAGTGAGGGCCATTATCACTCCACAGAAGTCTACAGACGCCGTATCGGGGGAAAAACTCTTTCAGCAATAGCTTCGCTGTAGTCATTGCAGTATTGTCTTTCGCAGGGTACGCCTCAACCCACTTACTGAAGGCGCAAACCACTACTAGAACATACTTCAAATTGTTACAGCGCTCAAGCTGGATGTAATCCATCTGCAGAACCTCAAAGGGTGCAGTGGGTGTCGCAAATCCTCCTGCTGGAGTTCGAGTGCCTTTCCCTGGGTTATACCTCAGGCAGATCATACAGGTCTGCACCACCCTCTTTGCTGTGCTAGCAATCTCTGGATGCTCCCAGACTTGGGTAAGCAATTTCACAATTGCGGAAGCTCCAACATGTGCTAGCCCATGTGCCATCTGGACCATAGGTTGTACAAAAGCCGTGGGTAATTTCCATCTATCCATCTGCTTATTTCTCCAGCAACCCTCGTCATCCAGTTCTCCTTCGCTAACCCATTGTTCCCGCTCTTTGTCAGAAGCGGTCTTTTGTATTTCTCGCACTTGCTCCTTCGCATCATGCCATCTCTCCACCTGTGACTTCACTACATACATGGCAGTAGTGCCGGGCTGCATCGCAGTCTCCCGTGCTACTCGATCTGCTAACGCATTCCCTTCTCCAATCTTATCAACCACTTTCCTATGGGCACTACACTTAACAATGGCGATTTTCTTTGGGTATGTCAATGCAGTTAAAAGGTTATGAACTAACTCCCCATGCATTATCTGTACCCCATGTGACGTTAGAAACCCTCTCTCCTTCCAGAGTAGGCCGAAATCGTGCGCTACTCCGAAGGCATAGCGGCTGTCTGTGTAAACATTCACACACAATCCTGTACTGAGCTCACACGCTCGTGTTAACGCTATCAGTTCCGCTGCTTGAGCTGATTTCTGTGGTATGCGTGCTGTCTCCACTATCGTCTGTAACGTGGTAATTGCATACGCTGCTGAAGTCGTACCATCTGGTAGCTTCAGGCATGATCCATCCACCCACAACTCTCCATCTACATCTGGAAAGGGCGTATCCTGGAGATCAATACGACCCTTTGTCTGTTCCTCAGTCACAAGAATACAATCATGCGCTTTCTGTGCCTCAGGCTGGGTCTCGGGGTATGGCAACAATGTGGCCGGGTTTAATGTCACGCACCTTTTCAACGTAATATGAGGAGCCAAAAGCGTCAACTCATATCCCGTTAAACGGGCACTGGTCAAATGCTGCGTCTTTGTTTGATTAAGCAGGGCATCAACAGCGTGGGGAACTAACACCAACAGTTTATGGGACAATACAATTCCTTCACTCTGCCGTATTGACACAGCTGTCGCCGCAACCGAGCGAAAACACCCTGGTAATGCTCGGGCGACAGGATCAAGCACAGCCGAAAAGTATGCACACGGGCGCTGCTTGTCGCCGTGCATCTGCACTAAAACTGATAATGCACATCCATCTTTCTCATGCACATACAACGAAAAGGGTTTTGCATAATCAGGGGTCCCTAACACTGGTGCTGAACAAAGGGCCTGTCTTAGTTGCTGAAAAGCAGCGTCACACTCATCTGACCAGGGGATCGGGATGGGCGTGTCTTTTGTCAAGAGCGCTAGTAATGGCTTAGCTATGTGTGAAAACCCCAATATCCACTGTCTACAAAAAGAAACAAGACCCAAAAATGCACGCACGCCCTTCTGCGTGGATGGCCTTGGTGTGTCCAAAATTACTTGGATACGATCTGGTGTGAGTGCACGCCCCTCCTTAGACAAAAGGTGACCCAAATAAGTCACCTTTGGTCTACAGAATTGCAATTTCTTCCTAGAGACCTTGTGATTGTGGGATGCTAAAAAGGAAAGTAAGGCTATCGTGCTTTTCTCGCACAACTCCAGGGTGTCAGCCGCCAACAGGATGTCATCGACATATTGAATGAGGGCGACCCCCTCGAGTAAGACAAAGGAGTCCAACTGTCGCTTCAAAGCCTGACTGTAAATACTAGGGCTTTCTGTATAACCTTGGGGAATTCTACAAAAACGATAAGATCTATTGTTTAATGTGAACCCAAAAAGAAATCGGCTATCAGGGTGAATGGGAATAGAAAAGAAGGCATTTTTCAAATCAATCACTGAGAACACGGTCGCCGTAGGCGGAACCAGGGTGAGCAACGTCGTGATATCGGAAACCACCGGGTACTGAGGTATCACGATCTTGTTCACCTCCCTCAAATCAATTATGAACCGATAAACCTTTGCATCCGTGTCCTTTTTCAGAATAGGGAGAATCGGGCTGTTACAGATATTATAGGGGACTTCTTCCACTACTCCCACTGCGATCAAATCTTGCACAATCTGTATGAGAGCTTCCTCGCCCTCCTGGGAAATACGATACTGGGGGAGGCGCGGTAGCACCGCCCCCTCCTGGACACTAATGTGGACCGGAGGAATCACCATTTGTCCCACATCCGTGTCCGACGTTGCCCATAAAGTTTGGGGGAGGGTAGCCAACAACGCATCCTCTGAGATCGTACACATCCGCCCAGATCGGGGGTAGTTGTCATTTAAAATCACCCTCACACCCTCAGGGGAACAGCGAATTGTAGCCCTAAAATGCTTTAACATATCAAGGCCCATAATGTTATCCGGTGTGTACGGAGCAAGCAGAAACGGACAAGGCGCAGAAAAACAATCAACTTTAAATGCGAGGGGCTGTGAAAGAGGGCTTCGGGAAAGTGTACCGTCAAACCCTACCGATGTAACTATTGAGCCGGATGGGGGAGCCCCCGGAACCAAATACCTAGACAATGCACTACGTGTCGCTCCTGTATCCACTAGGAACTGATCAGTAGAACCTAAAACCTCAGCCGATACATAAGGACCCGTCTGATCGACCGGCACCTCAACTGATTCGGACCCCCATCCTACGCATTCCTATGCATGCTGAGAATCGTGATATCCCAATCGATCGCTGTCCGACACGTGATACTGGTGCTGGCGATCGAAAACATTGGAGCTATCTCGGTGCTGTCCGGCAGTATCGAAACGAGCATTATCGTTGGAATTCCCTCTAAAGTTCGAGAAGCCCCCTCTACCTCTCTGGCCACCCGGAGTGTGCCCCTGCCGCGAAGCGCGCAACGCTGGGCACTCCCTGGCCCAATGGCCCAACTGCTTACAGTACGCACATTGGTTCTTATTCAAATCAGGTCGGCCCGAAGGGGGACCATAAAATCCGCTCCTTCCCCTATTGTTATTACCCCGGCGGGGCGGCCCATATACTTGCGCTAACATAACTTTCGTTTTGAGATCTTTCGACTTCTTCTCCTCCTGGCCCTTCGCCTCGTGCTCCTGACGCTCATAATACTGGGCGATGGTCAGAAGGGCCGTCGGTGTCGCGGAGGACCAAGAACTCTCACTCGCTTTTAACCGGGCCGCAACTGCCGGCAGCAGATTAGCCACGTATTTGTCCGCAAAAAGGTGGCGGCCTGTGTCGTCGGTAAGCGACTGGCCACTAAAATCATGGAATGTTTCTTCAAAGCGCGTGAAGAAATCTGCCACTGACTCATCAACTTTCTGCTTACATGCCGCCAACATATTCCAGTCAATCTTCTTGGGGGGGATTATTGTTTTTAATTTAGCCACAATGGCAGCAGGGAGATCTAGAATATTCCGGGGAGGTTTCTGTGCGGGCTTCCGCTCCCTATCCTCATCCTCAAGGTCAGACCACCGGGCCTTAAAAGCAACTATATCATCCACCTTTCGGACAGATCGCCACGTGTCCGGTGGTAGAATAAGGCCAAAGAACAGATCTATATCCGCTAAGGTCATAATGCAAGAATTCAAGGCCCCCTCGACTTCTTCATAGAAGGCCGCTGGATTCTTGCGGGGGTCAGGCAATGCATTCTTTAACGCCATAACATCGGCTCTATGCCATGGAGTATAAACCCAATTATACACGAAATATCCCTTAGCATCGGCGGAGGTAATATCGGAGCTAGTCCCCGCTCCCTTAGGAGGAACATACAAAGGCGCCGCCTCTCGCATTGGTTTAGCATGCACTATGTCATCCTTATCTGACTGGGAGGCGGATGGGTGGCCCTCTGCTGCAGACGAATCCGACTGCTTCTCCGTTTCCGCTCGTTGGCGTGCTTTCTCTCGAAGGGCCAGTACCTCGTCCCGCAAGGCGAACAGCCGCCGAGCCGCCTCAGGAGCCTTAGAGGGAGAAAAAGCACCGTTACGTATTGCTCTGGCATCCGAAGACACTTCGTCAGGCTCAAAAACATGAGAATATTTTCGGAAAGCATTAATCACTTCATCCGCGAAATGACCCAGAAAATACACTTTATCTCTCTCCTGCCATGGCCCCCAAATTTGAAATAAGTCCTCCTGGGATACCTTGCCTTTCAGCGCACGGAAGGAAATTTGCCGAAGCTCAGCCATTTGCTCGGCTGGTAACATGGACCGCGTGTCTACCTTACCCGAAGCCGGGTCAGAATCTTGCGTCCACGGAGCAGATGCGCCAACATAAGGGGGTGGAGAGCGATCTAGTAAATAAAAATCGTCATCAGGATTATTAAGGACAGGATAAAGTGGCTGGCGAACAACATATTGACCCGAAACTTGTAGCCTACGCTCTTTCTCTTGTCTATCCGTCTGTTCTTTGTCCTCCCGACGCTTTGCTTCTTGTGCTCGCACATGATCATTCTTTCGTTGCTCTTTATCAAACAGCGCTTTCTCACGTTTCTCTCGCTCACGCACTTCCTTCACCCATAACCGCACACACTCAAACATATCCTGACGAGCACGTCGCTTACACATACACTGTTCCACATACTCAATCTTACGCATATCAAACGATCCATACAAAGGCCATCGCAACTCAGGATCCTTCTTGGTATATTTCCTCCACAATGTGCTGTACATTATGGAAGAAAGACCATGCTTCACGTACATATCCCTATTAGGAGTCCCCTCTGGGGGAGCTGGAGCAGATTCCTCGATGTTCAACCGGTTACCCAGACAGCAGCACCACTTACGGAGTGCGCTAAAAGCAGGCATGTTAGGAATAATGCAAAATATGCAGTATTATCAAGAAAAATGGCACTTAATCGTTGCGCCGTTCCAAGTTTACACAGCTCCGGAGAAATTTCTCCACATTACCTGCCTATATGTGTTGCAACGCATATATGTTCACAAAGACAAATTCAAAATATGACTAGTCACCATCAATCAAACTCAAATAGCCAGACCAGGCTTCAAAACTCGGAGCAAGTACCGTACAACGGTTCTTACCAATCAAGAGTCCAGGTTCCAACTGCCAAGCTCCACAATCGCCCAAACGGCTCTCACGGCAGGACCGACAGAAGAGGTCTCAGTCGATGACCGGCGCCACCCAGATGGTCAGCTCGGAAGGGAAGGAAGAAAAACCTCGGGATGCCAAGGCTAAGACGCCGCTGGCAGTGATCACGTCCCCGGCCAAACTCCTCACCTTCGTCGCGACCAGTCCTTCGAGCATCCGAGTCGCCGATGAGCCCCACGTTGGGCGCCAATTGATGAATACAAGCCCCAGCTAGGCCCGCAAGAGACAAGGGTTCGCTCTTCTGTAACGAAATCTATAAGGAAGTTGGCACGGAAACTGCAAAGTACAAAAACAATGTTTATTAACCCTTAAGGGTGGTCCTACAATCCACACAACACTCTTCAGTATTGCAAGGAGTAGCACACAGAACTTGCGTACACAGTCCCCTTTTATACACAACAGAGGGGCTCATGAGTGGGTGGATAGTACATGGAGTCGAAGAACATTACCATTTAGGGTCATTCTCGATTCTAAATCAATACATGGGCGGAGCTAACACACTCCTTGAGCCCGCGAAAACACATGGTCAAGCAAAGCTAATTATAACAGATGTGGTCAAGTCTGGGCATGCGCCAGATGGACAGGAGGGAGCTATTTATAACTGTTGCTAGGCAGATTACAAGAGCAACTAACACAGAAGTCGGACTCTCCTCGTGGTGAACACGTGGCAGCATGTCAATACAAAATGGAGTCCGGACTTCGGCCAACATATGAGGAAAACACGATAAAAGGGAAACACTAATGTTTTCAGTAAATGCTTAATCACATTCTGCCTTAATTTACGACACTACTGGTTAAGGTCTTAACTCTGGCCTATTGGTTAAGGTCTTAACTCTTACTCTGGCCTAATAGCTAAGGTCTTAACTCTTATTCTGTCCGAATAGCTAAGGTCTTAGACTCGTACTTGGCCTAATGGGTAAGGTCTTAACTCTTACTCTGGCCTAATAGCTATGGTCTTAACTCTTACTCTGGCCTAATAGCTAAGGTCTTAGACTCGTACTCTGGCCTAATGGTTAATGTCTTAACTCTTACGCTGGCCTAATAGCTAAGGTCTTAGACTGGTACTCTGGCCTAATAGCTAAGGTCATAGACTCGTACTCTGGCCTAATGGTTAACGTATTAACTCTTACTCTGGCCTACTGGTTAAGGTCTTAACTCTTACTCTGGCCTACTAGTTGAGGTATTAACTCTTACTCTGGCCTAATAGCTAAGGTCTTAACTCTTACTCTGGCCTAATAGCTAAGGTCTTAACTCTTACTCTGGCCGAATAGCTAAGGTCTTAGACTCGTACTCTGGCCTAATGGTTAAGGTCTTAACTCTTACACTGGCCTAATAGCTAAGGTCTTAACTCTTACTCTGGCCTAATAGCTAAGGTCTTAGACTCGTACTCTGGCCAAATGGTTAAGGTCTTAACACTTACTCTGGCCTAATAGCTAAGGTCTTAGACTGGTACTCTGGCCTAATAGCTAAGGTCTTAGACTCGTACTCTGACCTACTGGTTAAGGTCTTAACTTGTACTCTGGCCTAATAGCTAAGGTCTTAGACTCGTACTCTGGCCTACTGGTCAAGGTCTTAACTCTTACTCTGGCCTACTGGTTAAGGTCTTAACTCTTACTCTGGCCTACTGGTTAAGGTCTTAACTTCTACTCTGGCCTAATAGCTAAGGTCTTAGACTCGTACTCTGGCCTACTGGTTAAGGTCTTAACTCTTATTCTGGCCTAATAGCTAATGTCTTAGACTCGTACTCTGGCCTAATGGTTAAGGTCTTAACTCTTACTCTGGCCTACTGGTTAAGGTCTTAACTCTTACTCTGGCCTAATAGCTAAGGTCTTAGACTCGTACTCTGGCCTAATGGTTAAGGTGTTAACTCTTACTCTGGCCTATTGGTTAAGGTCTTAACTCTTACTCTGGCCTAATAGCTAAGGTCTTAACTCTTACTCTGGCCTAATAGAAAAGGTCTTAACTCTTTCTCTGGCCTAATAGCTAAGGTCTTAACTCTTACTCTGGCCTAATAGATAAGGTCTTAACTCTTACTCTGGCCTAATAGCTAAGGTCTTAGACTCGTACTATGGCCTACAGGTTAAGGTCTTAACTCTTACTCTGGCCTATGGGTTAAGGTCTTAACTCTTACTCTGGCCTAATAGCTAAGGTCTTAGACTCGTACTCTGGCCTAATGGTTAAGGTCTTAACTCTTACTCTGGCCTACTGGTTAAGGTCTTAACTCTTAATCTGGCCTAATAGCTAAGGTTTTAGACTCGTACTCTGGCCTAATGGTTAAGGTCTTAACTATTACTCTGGCCTACTGGTTAAGGTCTTAACTCTTACTCTGGCCTACTGGTTAAGGTCATAACTCTGGCCTACTGGTTAAGGTCTTAACTCTTACTCTGGCCCAATAGCTAAGGTCTTAACTCTTACTCTGGCCTAATAGCTAAGGTCTTAACTCTTATTCTGGCCGAATAGCTAAGGTCTTAGACTCGTACTTGGCCTAATGGGTAAGGTCTTAACTCTTACTCTGGCCTAATAGCTAAGGTCTTAACTCTTACTCTGGCCTAATAGCTAAGGTCTTAGACTCGTACTCTGGCCTAATGGTTAATGTCTTAACTCTTACGCTGGCCTAATAGCTAAGGTCTTACACTGGTACTCTGGCCTAATAGCTAAGGTCTTAGACTCGTACTCTGGCCTAATGGTTAAGGTATTAACTCTTACTCTGGCCTACTGGTTAAGGTCTTAACTCTTACTCTGGCCTACTGGTTGAGGTATTAACTCTTACTCTGGCATAATAGCTAAGGTCTTAACTCTTACTCTGGCCTAATAGCTAAGGTCTTAACTCTTACTCTGGCCGAATAGCTAAGGTCTTAGACTCGTACTCTGGCCTAATGGTTAAGGTCTTAACTCTTACACTGGCCTAATAGCTTAGGTCTTAACTCTTACTCTGGCCTAATAGCTAAGGTCTTAGACTCGTACTCTGGCCAAATGGTTAAGGTCTTAACTCTTACTCTGGCCTAATAGCTAAGGTCTTAGACTGGTACTCTGGCCTAATAGCTAAGGTCTTAGACTCGTACTCTGACCTACTGGTTAAGGTCTTAACTTGTACTCTGGCCTAATAGCTAAGGTCTTAGACTCGTACTCTGGCCTACTGGTCAAGGTCTTAACTCTTACTCTGGCCTACTGGTTAAGGTCTTAACTCTTACTCTGGCCTACTGGTTAAGGTCTTAACTTCTACTCTGGCCTAATAGCTAAGGTCTTAGACTCGTACTCTGGCCTAATGGCTAAGGTCTTAACTCTTACTCTGGCCTAATAGCTAAGGTCTTAGACTCGTAGTCTGGCCTAATGGTTAAGGTCTTAACTCTTACTCTGGCCTACTGGTTAAGGTCTTAACTCTTACTCTGGCCTAATAGCTAAAGTCTTAGACTCGTACTCTGGCCTAATGGTTAAGGTCTTAACTCTTACTCTGGCCTATTGGTTAAGGTCTTAACTCTTACTCTGGCCTAATAGCTAAGGTCTTAACTCTTACTCTGGCCTAATAGCTAAGGTCTTAGACTCATACTCTGGCCTAATGGTTAAGGTTTTAACTCTTACTCTGGCCTACTGGTTAAGGTCTTAACTCTTACTCTGGCCTAATAGGTAAGGGCTTAGACTCGTACTCTGGCCTAATGGTTAAGGTCTTAACTCTTACTCTGGCCTACTGGTTAAGGTCTTAACTCTTACTCTGGCCTAATAGGTAAGGGCTTAGACTCGTACTCTGGCCTAATGGTTAAGGTCTTAACTCTTACTCTGGCCTACTGGTTAAGGTCTTAACTCCTACTCTGGCCTAATAGCTAAGGTCTTAACTCTTATTCTGGCCTAATAGCAAAGGTATTAGACTCGTAATCTGGCCTAATGGTTAAGGTCTTAACTCTTACTCTGGCCTACTGGTTAAGGTCTTAACTCTTACTCTGGCCTAATAGCTAAGGTCTTAGACTCGTACTCTGGCCTAATAGCTAAGGTCTTAGACTCTTACTCTGGCCTACTGGTTAAGGTCTTAACTCTTACTTTGGCCCACTGGTTAAGGTCTTAACTCTTACTCTGGCCTAATAGCTAAGGTCTTAACTCTTACGCTGGCCTAATAGCTAAGGTCTTAACTCTTACTCTGGCCGAATAGCTAAGGTCTTAGACTCGTACTCTGGCCTAATGGTTAAGGTCTTAACTCTTACTCTGGCCTAATAGCTAAGGTCTTAGACTCATACTCTGGCCTAATGTTTAAGGTCTTAACTCTTACTCTGGCCTAATAGCTAAGGTCTTAGACTGGTACTCTGGCCTAATAGCTAAGGTCTTAGACTCGTACTCTGACCTACTGGTTAAGGTCTTAACTCGTACTCTGGCCTAATAGCTAAGGTCTTAGACTCGTACTCTGGCCTACTGGTCAAGGTCTTAACTCTTACTCTGGAATACTGGTTAAGGTCTTAACTCTTACTTTGGCCTACTGGTTAAGGTCTTAACTTCTACTCTGGCCTACTGGTTAAGGTCTTAACTCTTACTCTGGCCTAATAGCTAAGGTCTTAACTCTTACTCTGGCCTAATAGCTAAGGTCTTAGACTCATACTCTGGCCTAATGGTTAAGGTCTTAACTCTTACTCTGGCCTACTGGTTAAGGTCTTAACTCTTACTCTGGCCTAATAGGTAAGGGCTTAGACTCGTATTCTGGCCTAATGGTTAAGGTCTTAACTCTTACTCTGGCCTACTGGTTAAGGTCTTAACTCTTACTCTGGCCTAATAGCTAAGGTCTTAACTCTTACTCTGGCCTAATAGCAAAGGTATTAGACTCGCAATCTGGCCTAATGGTTAAGGTCTTAACTCTTACTCTGGCCTAATAGCTAAGGTCCTAACTCTTACTCTGGCCTAATAGCTAAGGTCTTAGACTCGTACTCTGGCCTAATGGTTAAGGTCTTAACTCTTACTCTGGCCTAATAGCTAAGGTCTTAGACTCTTACTCTGGCCTACTGGTTAAGGTCTTAACTCTTACTCTGGCCTACTGGTTAAGGTCTTAACTCTTACTCTGGCCTAATAGCTAAGGTCTTAACTCTTACGCTGGCCTAATACCTAAGGTCTTAACTCTTACTCTGGCTGAATAGCTAAGGTCTTAGAGTTGTACTCTGGCCTAATGGTTAAGGGCTTAACTCTCACTCTGGCCTAATAGCTAAGGTCTTAACTCTTACTCTGGCCTAATAGCTAAGGTCTTAGACTCATACTCTGGCCTAATGTTTAAGGTCTTAACTCTTACTCTGGCCTAATAGCTAAGGTCTTAAACTGGTACTCTGGCCTAATAGCTAAGGTCTTAGACTCTTACTCTGACCTACTGGTTAAGGTCTTAACTCGTACTCTGGCCTAATAGCCAAGGTCTTAGACTCGTACTCTGGCCTACTGTTCAAGGTCTTAACTCTTACTCTGGAATACTGGTTAAGGTCTTAACTCTTACTGTTGCCTACTGGTTAAGGTCTTAACTCCTACCCTGGCCTACTGGTTAAGGTCTTAACTCTTACTCTGGCCTAATAGCTAAGGTCTTAAATCTTACTCTGGCCTAAAAGCTAAGGTCTTAGACTCGTACTCTGGCCTAATAGCTAAGGTCTTAACTCTTACTCTGGCCTAATAGCTAAGGTCTTAGACTCGTACTCTGGCCTAATGGTTAAGGTCTTAACTCTTACTCTGGCCTAATAGCTAAAGTCTTAGACTCATACTCTGGCCTAATGGATAAGGTCTTAACTCTTACTCTGGCCTATTGGTTAAGGTCTTAACTCTTACTCTGGCCTAATAGCTAAGGTCTTAACTCTTACTCTGGCCTAATAGCTAAGGTCTTAGACTCATACTCTGGCCTAATGGTTAAGGTCTTAACTCTTACTCTGGCCTACTGGTTAAGGTCTTAACTCTTACTCTGGCCTAATAGCTAAGGTCTTAGACTCATACTCTGGCCTAATGGTTAAGGTTTTAACTCTTACTCTGGCCTACTGGTTAAGGTCTTAACTCTTACTCTGGCCTAATAGGTAAGGGCTTAGACTCGTACTCTGGCCTACTGGTTAAGGTCTTAACTCTTACTCTGGCCTACTGGTTAAGGTCTTAACTCTTACTCTGGCCTAATAGGTAAGGGCTTAGACTCATACTCTGGCCTAATGGTTAAGGTCTTAACTCTTACTCTGGCCTACTGGTTAAGGTCTTAACTCCTACTCTGGCCTAATAGCTAAGGTCTTAACTCTTATTCTGGCCTAATAGCAAAGGTATTAGACTCGTAATCTGGCCTAATGGTTAAGGTCTTAACTCTTACTCTGGCCTAATAGCTAACGTCCTAACTCTTACTCTGGCCTAATAGCTAAGGTCTTAGACTCATACTCTGGCCTAATGGTTAAGGTCTTAACTCTTACTCTGGCCTAATAGCTAAGGTCTTAGACTCTTACTGTGGCCTACTGGTTAAGGTCTTAACTCTTACTCTGGCCTACTGGTTAAGGTCTTAACTCTTACTCTGGCCTAATAGCTAAGGTCTTAACTCTTATTCTGGCCTAATAGCTAAGGTCTTAGACTCTTACTCTGGCCTACTGGTTAAGGTCTTAACTCTTACTCTGGCCT
This sequence comes from Triturus cristatus, assembly GCF_964204655.1. NCBI lineage: Eukaryota > Metazoa > Chordata > Amphibia > Caudata > Salamandridae > Triturus > Triturus cristatus. The sequence goes on along the minus strand of NC_140589.1, from coordinate 1,101,593,310 downwards.
ACTGGTTAAGGTCTTAACTCCTACTCTGGCCGAATAGCTAAGGTCTTAGAGTCGTACTCTGGCCTAATGGTTAAGGTCTTAACTCTTACTCTGGCCTAATAGCTAAGGTCTTAACTCTTACTCTGGCCTAATAGCTAAGGTCTTAGACTCATACTCTGGCCTAATGTTTAAGGTCTTAACTCTTACTCTGGCCTAATAGCTAAGGTCTTAGACTGGTACTCTGGCCTAATAGCTAAGGTCTTAGACTCGTACTCTGACCTACTGGTTAAGGTCTTAACTCGTACTCTGGCCTACTCGTCAAGGTCTTAACTCTTACTCTGGAATACTGGTTAAGGTCTTAACTCTTACTTTGGCCTACTGGTTAAGGTCTTAACTCCAACCCTGGCCTACTGGTTAAGGTCTTAACTCTTACTCTGGCCTAATAGCTAAGGTCTTAAATCTTACTCTGGCCTAATAGCTAAGGTCTGAGACTCGAACTCTGGCCTAATAGCTAAGGTCTTAACTCTTACTCTGGCCTAATAGCTAAGGTCTTAGACTCGTACTCTGGCCTAATGGTTAAGGTCTTAACTCTTACTCCGGCCTACTGGTTAATGTCTTAACTCTTACTCTGGCCTAATAGCTAAGGTCTTAGACTCGTACTCTGGCCTAATGGTTAAGGTCTTAACTCTTACTCTGGCCTACTGGTTAAGGTCTTAACTCTTACTCTGGCCTAATAGCTAAAGTCTTAGACTCGTACTCTGGCCTAATGGTTAAGGTCTTAACTCTTACTCTGGCCTATTGGTTAAGGTCTTAACTCTTACTCTGGCCTAATAACTAAGGTCTTAACTCTTACTCTGGCCTAATAGCTAATGTCTTAACTCCTACTCTGGCCTAATAGTTAAGGTCTTAACTCATACTCTGGCCTAATGGTTAAGGCCTTAACTCTTACTCTGGCCTACTGGTTAAGGTCTTAACTCTTACTCTGGCCTAATAGGTAAGGGCTTAGACTCGTACTCTGGCCTAATGGTTAAGGTCTTAACTCTTACTCTGGCCTACTGGTTATGGTCTTAACTCTTACTCTGGCCTAATAGCTAAGGTCTTAACTCTTACTCTGGCCTAAAAGCAAAGGTATTAGACTCGTAATCTGGCCTAATGGTTAAGGTCTTAACTCTTACTCTGGGCTAATAGCTAAGGTCTTAGACTCGTACTCTGGACTAATGGTTAAGGTCTTAACTCTTACTCTGGCCTACTGGTTAAGGTCTTAACTCTTATTCTGGCCTAATAGCTAATGTCTTAGACTCGTACTCTGGCCTAATGGTTAAGGTCTTAACTCTTACTCTGGACTACTGGTTAAGGTCTTAACTCTTACTCTGGCCTAATAGCTAAGGTCTTAGACTCGTACTCTGGCCTAATGGTTAAGGTCTTAACTCTTACTCTGGCCTACTGGTTAAGGTCTTAACTCTTACTCTGGCCTAATAGCTAAGGTCTTAAATCTTACTATGGCCTAATAGCAAAGATCTTAGACTCGTAATCTGGCCTAATGGTTAAGGTCTTAACTCTTACTCTGGCCTAATAGCTAAGGTCTTAACTCTTACTCTGGCCTAATAGCTAAGGTCTTAGACTCATACTATGGCCTACAGGTTATGGTCTTAACTCTTACTTTGGCCTACTGGTTAAGGTCTTAACTCTTACTCTGGCCTAATAGCTAAGGTCTTAGACTCGTACTCTGGCCTACTGGTTAAGGTCTTAACTCTTACTCTGGCCTAATAGCTAAGGTCTTAACTCTTACTCTGGCCTAATAGCTAAGGTTTTTGACTCGTACTCTGGCCTAATGATTATGGTCTTAACTCTTACTCTGGCCTACTGGTTAAGGTCTTAACTCTTACTCTGGCCTAATAGCTAAGGTCTTAGACTCCTACTCTGGCCTAATGGTTAAGGTATTAACTCTTACTCTGGCCTACTGGTTAAGGTCTTAACTCTTACTCTGGCCTAATAGCTAAGGTCCTAACTCTTACTCTGGCCTAAAAGCAAAGATATTAGACTCTTAATCTGGCCTAAAGGTTAAGGTCTTAACTCTTACTCTGGCCTAATTGCTAAGGTTTTAGACTCGTACTCTGGCCTAATGATTAAGGTCTTAACTCTTACTCTGGCCTACTGGTTAAGGTCTTAACTCTTACTCTGGCCTAATAGCTAAGGTCTTAGACTCGTACTCTGGCCTAATAGCTAAGGTCTTAGACTCTTACTCTGGCCTACTGGTTAATGTCTTAACTCTTACTTTGGCCTACTGGTTAAGGTCTTAACTCTTACTCTGGCCTAATAGCTAAGGTCTTAACTCTTACGCTGGCCTAATAGCTAAGGTCTTAACTCTTACTCTGGCCGAATAGCTAAGGTCTTAGACTCGTACTCTGGCCTAATGGTTAAGGTCTTAACTCTTACTCTGGCCTAATAGCTAAGGTCTTAGACTCATACTCTGGCCTAATGTTTAAGGTCTTAACTCTTACTCTGGCCTAATAGCTAAGGTCTTAGACTGGTACTCTGGTCTAATAGCTAAGGTCTTAGACTCGTACTCTGACCTACTGGTTAAGGTCTTAACTCGTACTCTGGCCTAATAGCTAAGGTCTTAGACTCGTACTCTGGCCTACTGGTCAAGGTCTTAACTCTCACTCTGGAATACTGGTTAAGGTCTTAACTCTTACTTTGGCCTACTGGTTAAGGTCTTAACTTCTACTCTGGCCTACTGGTTAAGGTCTTAACTCTTACTCTTGTCTAATAGCTAAGGTCTTAACTCTTACTCTGGCCTAATAGCTAAGGTCTTAGACTCATACTCTGGCCTAATGGTTAAGGTCTTAACTCTTACTCTGGCCTACTGGTTAAGGTCTTAACTCTTACTCTGGCCTAATAGGTAAGGGCTTAGACTCGTACTCTGGCCTAATGGTTAAGGTCTTAACTCTTACTCTGGCCTACTGGTTAAGGTCTTAACTCTTACTCTGGCCTAATAGCTAATGTCTTAACTCTTACTCTGGCCTAATAGCAAAGGTATTAGACTCGTAATCTGGCCTAATGGTTAAGGTCTTAACTCTTACTCTGGCCTAATAGCTAAGGTCCTAACTCTTACTCTGGCCTAATAGCTAAGGTCTTAGACTCGTACTCTGGCCTAATGGTTAAGGTCTTAACTCTTACTCTGGCCTAATAGCTAAGGTCTTAGACTCTTACTCTGGCCTACTGGTTAAGGTCTTAACTCTTACTCTGGCCTACTGGTTAAGGTCTTAACTCTTACTCTGGCCTAATAGCTAAGGTCTTAACACTTACGCTGGCCTAATTCCTAAGGTCTTAACTCTTACTCTGGCCGAATAGCTAAGGTCTTAGAGTTGTACTCTGGCCTAATGGTTAAGGGCTTAACTCTCACTCTGGCCTAATAGCTAAGGTCTTAACTCTTACTCTGGCCTAATAGCTAAGGTCTTAGACTCATACTCTGGCCTAATGTTTAAGGTCTTAACTCTTACTCTGGCCTAATAGCTAAGGTCTTAAACTGGTACTCTGGCCTAATAGCTAAGGTCTTAAACTCTTACTCTGACCTACTGGTTAAGGTCTTAACTCGTACTCTGGCCTAATAGCTAAGATCTTAGACTCGTACTCTGGCCTACTGTTCAAGGTCTTAACTCTTACTCTGGAATACTGGTTAAGGTCTTAACTCTTACTGTTGCCTACTGGTTAAGGTCTTAACTCCTACCCTGGCCTACTGGTTAAGGTCTTAACTCTTACTCTGGCCTAATAGCTAAGGTCTTAAATCTTACTCTGGCCTAAAAGCAAGGTCTTAGACTCGTACTCTGGCCTAATAGCTAAGGTCTTAACTCTTACTCTGGCCTAATAGCTAAGGTCTTAGACTCGTACTCTGGCCTAATGGTTAAGGTCTTAACTCTTACTCTGGCCTACTGGTTAAGGTCTTAACTCTTACTCTGGCCTAATAGCTAAAGTCTTAGACTCATACTCTGGCCTAATGGTTAAGGTCTTAACTCTTACTCTGGCCTATTGGTTAAGGTCTTAACTCTTACTCTGGCCTAATAGCTAAGGTCTTAACTCTTACTCTGGCCTAATAGCTAAGGTCTTAGACTCATACTCTGGCCTAATGGTTAAGGTCTTAACTCTTACTCTGGCCTACTGGTTAAGGTCTTAACTCTTACTCTGGCCTAATAGCTAAGGTCTTAACTCTTACGCTGGCCTAATAGCTAAGGTCTTAACTCTTACTCTGGCCGAATAGCTAAGGTCTTAGAATCGTACTCTGGCCTAATGGTTAAGGTCTTAACTCTTACTCTGGCCTAATAGCTAAGGTCTTAGACTCATACTCTGGCCTAATGTTTAAGGTCTTAACTCTTACTCTGGCCTAATAGCTAAGGTCTTAGACTGGTACTCTGGCCTAATAGCTAAGGTCTTAGACTCGTACTCTGACCTACGGGTTAAGGTCTTAACTCGTACTCTGGCCTAATAGCTAAGGTCTTAGACTCGTACTCTGGCCTACTGGTCAAGGTCTTAACTCTTACTCTGGAATACTGGTTACGGTCTAAACTCTTACTTTGGCCTACTGGTTAAGGTCTTAACTTCTACTCTGGCCTACTGGTTAAGGTCTTAACTCTTACTCTGGCCTAATAGCTAAGGTCTTAACTCTTACTCTGGCCTAATAGCTAAGGTCTTAGACTCATACTCTGGCCTAATGGTTAAGGTCTTAGCTCTTACTCTGGCCTACTGGTTAAGGTCTTAACTCTTACTCTGGCCTAATAGGTAAGGGCTTAGACTTGTACTCTGGCCAAATGGTTAAGGTCTTAACTCTTACTCTGGCCTACTGGTTAAGGTCTTAACTCTTACTCTGGCCTAATAGCTAAGGTCTTAACTCTTACTCTGGCCTAATAGCAAAGGTATTAGACTCGTAATCTGGCCTAATGGTTAAGGTCTTAACTCTTACTCTGGCCTAATAGCTAAGGTCCTAACTCTTACTCTGGCCTAATAGCTAAGGTCTTAGACTCGTACTCCGGCCTAATGGTTAAGGTCTTAACTCTTACTCTGGCCTAATAGCTAAGGTCTTAGACTCTTACTCTGGCCTACTGGTTAAGGTCTTAACTCTTACTCTGGCCTACTGGTTAAGGTCTTAACTCTGGCCTAATAGCTAAGGTCTTAACTCTTACGCTGGCCTAATACATAAGGTCTTAACTCTTACTCTGGCCGAATAGCTAAGGTCTTAGAGTTGTACTCTGGCCTAATGGTTAAGGGCTTAACTCTCACTCTGGCCTAATAGCTAAGGTCTTAACTCTTACTCTGGCCTAATAGCTAAGGTCTTAGACTCATACTCTGGCCTAATGTTTAAGGTCTTAACTCTTACTCTGGCCTAATAGCTAAGGTCTTAAACTGGTACTCTGGCCTAATAGCTAAGGTCTTAGACTCTTACTCTGACCTACTGGTTAAGGTCTTAACTCGTACTCTGGCCTAATAGCTAAGGTCTTAGACTCGTACTCTGGCCTACTGTTCAAGGTCTTAACTCTTACTCTGGAATACTGGTTAAGGTCTTAACTCTTACTGTTGCCTACTGGTTAAGGTCTTAACTCCTACCCTGGCCTACTGGTTAAGGTCTTAACTCTTACTCTGGCCTAATAGCTAAGGTCTTAAATCTTACTCTGGCCTAAAAGCTAAGGTCTTAGACTCGTACTCTGGCCTAATAGCTAAGGTCTTAACTCTTACTCTGGCCTAATAGCTAAGGTCTTAGACTCGTACTCTGGCCTAATGGTTAAGGTCTTAACTCTTACTCTGGCCTACTGGTTAAGGTCTTAACTCTTACTCTGGCCTAATAGCTAAAGTCTTAGACTCATACTCTGGCCTAATGGTTAAGGTCTTAACTCTTACTCTGGCCTATTGGTTAAGGTCTTAACTCTTACTCTGGCCTAATAGCTAAGGTCTTAACTCTTACTCTGGCCTAATAGCTAAGGTCTTAGACTCATACTCTGGCCTAATGGTTAAGGTCTTAACTCTTACTCTGGCCTACTGGTTAAGGTCTTAACTCTTACTCTGGCCTAATAGCTAAGGTCTTAACTCTTACGCTGGCCTAATAGCTAAGGTCTTAACTCTTACTCTGGCCGAATAGCTAAGGTCTTAGAATCGTACTCTGGCCTAATGGTTAAGGTCTTAACTCTTACTCTGGCCTAATAGCTAAGGTCTTAGACTCATACTCTGGCCTAATGTTTAAGGTCTTAACTCTTACTCTGGCCTAATAGCTAAGGTCTTAGACTGGTACTCTGGCCTAATAGCTAAGGTCTTAGACTCGTACTCTGACCTACGGGTTAAGGTCTTAACTCGTACTCTGGCCTAATAGCTAAGGTCTTAGACTCGTACTCTGGCCTACTGGTCAAGGTCTTAACTCTTACTCTGGAATACTGGTTAAGGTCTTAACTCTTACTTTGGCCTACTGGTTAAGGTCTTAACTTCTACTCTGGCCTACTGGTTAAGGTCTTAACTCTTACTCTGGCCTAATAGCTAAGGTCTTAACCCTTACTCTGGCCTAATAGCTAAGGTCTTAGACTCATACTCTGGCCTAATGGTTAAGGTCTTAACTCTTACTCTGGCCTACTGGTTAAGGTCTTAACTCTTACTCTGGCCTAAAAGGTAAGGGCTTAGACTCGTACTCTGGCCTAATGGTTAAGGTCTTAACTCTTACTCTGGCCTACTGGTTAAGGTCTTAACTCTTACTCTGGCCTAATAGCTAAGGTCTTAACTCTTACTCTGGCCTAATAGCAAAGGTATTAGACTCGTAATCTGGCCTAATGGTTAAGGTCTTAACTCTTACTCTGGCCTAATAGCTAAGGTTCTAACTCTTACTCTGGCCTAATAGCTAAGGTCTTAGACTCGTACTCTGGCCTAATGGTTAAGGTCTTAACTCTTACTCTGGCCTAATAGCTAAGGTCTTAGACTCTTACTCTGGCCTACTGGTTAAGGTCTTAACTCTTACTCTGGCCTACTGGTTAAGGTCTTAACTCTGGCCTAATAGCTAAGGTCTTAACTCTTACGCTGGCCTAATACCTAAGGTCTTAACTCTTACTCTGGCCGAATAGCTAAGGTCTTAGAGTTGTACTCTGGCCTAATGGTTAAGGGCTTAACTCTTACTCTGGCCTAATAGCTAAGGTCTTAACTCTTACTCTGGCCTAATAGCTAAGGTCTTAGACTCATACTCTGGCCTAATGTTTAAGGTCTTAACTCTTACTCTGGCCTAATAGCTAAGGTCTTAGACTGGTACTCTGGCCTAATAGCTAAGGTCTTAGACTCTTACTCTGACCTACTGGTTAAGGTCTTAACTCGTACTCTGGCCTAATAACTAAGGTCTTAGACTCGTACTCTGGCCTACTGTTCAAGGTCTTAACTCTTACTCTGGAATACTGGTTAAGGTCTTAACTCTTACTGTGGCCTACTGGTTAAGGTCTTAACTCCTACCCTGGCCTACTGGTTAAGGTCTTAACTCTTACTCTGGCCTAATAGCTAAGGTCTTAAATCTTACTCTGGCCTAAAAGCTAAGGTCTTAGACTCGTACTCTGGCCTAATAGCTAAGGTCTTAACTCTTACTCTGGCCTAATAGCTAAGGTCTTAGACTCGTACTCTGGCCTAATGGTTAAGGTCTTAACTCTTACTCTGGCCTAATAGCAAAAGTCTTAGACTCATACTCTGGCCTAATGGTTAAGGTCTTAACTCTTACTCTGGCCTAATAGCTAAGGTCTTAACTCTTATTCTGGCCTAATAGCAAAGGTATTAGACTCGTAATCTGGCCTAATGGTTAAGGTCTTAACTCTTACTCTGGCCTACTGGTTAAGGTCTTAACTCTTACTCTGGCCTAATAGCTAAGGTCTTAGACTCGTACTCTGGCCTAATAGCTAAGGTCTTAGACTCTTACTCTGGCCTACTGGTTAAGGTCTTAACTCTTACTTTGGCCTACTGGTTAAGGTCTTAACTCTTACTCTGGCCTAATAGATAAGGTCTTAACTCTTACGCTGGCCTAATAGCTAAGGTCTTAACTCTTACTCTGGCCGAATAGCTAAGGTCTTAGACTCGTACTCTGGCCTAATGGTTAAGGTCTTAACTTTTACTCTGGCCTAATAGCTAAGGTCTTAGACTCATACTCTGGCCTAATGTTTAAGGTCTTAACTCTTACTCTGGCCTAATAGCTAAGGTCTTAGACTGGTACTCTGGCCTAATAGCTAAGGTCTTAGACTCGTACTCTGACCTACTGGTTAAGGTCTTAACTCGTACTCTGGCCTAATAGCTAAGGTCTTAGACTCGTACTCTGGCCTACTGGTCAAGGTCTTAACTCTTACTCTGGAATACTGGTTAAGGTCTTAACTCTTACTTTGGCCTACTGGTTAAGGTCTTAACTTCTACTCTGGCCTACTGGTTAAGGTCTTAACTCTTACTCTGGCCTAATAGCTAAGGTCTTAACTCTTACTCTGGCCTAATAGCTAAGGTCTTAGACTCATACTCTGGCCTAATGGTTAAGGTCTTAACTCTTACTCTGGCCTACTGGTTAAGGTCTTAACTCTTACTCTGGCCTAATAGGTAAGGGCTTAGACTCGTATTCTGGCCTAATGGTTAAGGTCTTAACTCTTACTCTGGCCTACTGGTTAAGGTCTTAACTCTTACTCTGGCCTAATAGCTAAGGTCTTAACTCTTACTCTGGCCTAATAGCAAAGGTATTAGACTCGCAATCTGGCCTAATGGTTAAGGTCTTAACTCTTACTCTGGCCTAATAGCTAAGGTCCTAACTCTTACTCTGGCCTAATAGCTAAGGTCTTAGACTCGTACTCTGGCCTAATGGTTAAGGTCTTAACTCTTACTCTGGCCTAATAGCTAAGGTCTTAGACTCTTACTCTGGCCTACTGGTTAAGGTCTTAACTCTTACTCTGGCCTACTGGTTAAGGTCTTAGCTCTTACTCTGGCCTAATAGCTAAGGTCTTAACTCTTACGCTGGCCTAATACCTAAGGTCTTAACTCTTACTCTGGCTGAATAGCTAAGGTCTTAGAGTTGTACTCTGGCCTAATGGTTAAGGGCTTAACTCTCACTCTGGCCTAATAGCTAAGGTCTTAACTCTTACTCTGGCCTAATAGCTAAGGTCTTAGACTCATACTCTGGCCTAATGTTTAAGGTCTTAACTCTTACTCTGGCCTAATAGCTAAGGTCTTAAACTGGTACTCTGGCCTAATAGCTAAGGTCTTAGACTCTTACTCTGACCTACTGGTTAAGGTCTTAACTCGTACTCTGGCCTAATAGCCAAGGTCTTAGACTCGTACTCTGGCCTACTGTTCAAGGTCTTAACTCTTACTCTGGAATACTGGTTAAGGTCTTAACTCTTACTGTTGCCTACTGGTTAAGGTCTTAACTCCTACCCTGGCCTACTGGTTAAGGTCTTAACTCTTACTCTGGCCTAATAGCTAAGGTCTTAAATCTTACTCTGGCCTAAAAGCTAAGGTCTTAGACTCGTACTCTGGCCTAATAGCTAAGGTCTTAACTCTTACTCTGGCCTAATAGCTAAGGTCTTAGACTCGTACTCTGGCCTAATGGTTAAGGTCTTAACTCTTACTCTGGCCTACTGGTTAAGGTCTTAACTCTTACTCTGTCCTAATAGCTAAAGTCTTAGACTCATACTCTGGCCTAATGGTTAAGGTCTTAACTCTTACTCTGGCCTATTGGTTAAGGTCTTAACTCTTACTCTGGCCTAATAGCTAAGGTCTTAACTCTTACTCTGGCCTAATAGCTAAGGTCTTAGACTCATACTCTGGCCTAATGGTTAAGGTCTTAACTCTTACTCTGGCCTACTGGTTAAGGTCTTAACTCTTACTCTGGCCTAATAGCTAAGGTCTTAACTCTTACTCTGGCCTAATAGCTAAGGTCTTAGACTCATACTCTGGCCTAATGGTTAAGGTTTTAACTCTTACTCTGGCCTACTGGTTAAGGTCTTAACTCTTACTCTGGCCTAATAGGTAAGGGCTTAGACTCATACTCTGGCCTAATGGTTAAGGTCTTAACTCTTACTCTGGCCTACTGGTTAAGGTCTTAACTCTTACTCTGGCCTAATAGGTAAGGGCTTAGACTCGTACTCTGGCCTAATGGTTAAGGTCTTAACTCTTACTCTGGCCTACTGGTTAAGGTCTTAACTCCTACTCTGGCCTAATAGCTAAGGTCTTAACTCTTATTCTGGCCTAATAGCAAAGGTATTAGACTCGTAATCTGGCCTAATGGTTAAGGTCTTAACTCTTACTCTGGCCTAATAGCTAAGGTCCTAACTCTTACTCTGGCCTAATAGCTAAGGTCTTAGACTCGTACTCTGGCCTAATGGTTAAGGTCTTAACTCTTACTCTGGCCTAATAGCTAAGGTCTTAGACTCTTACTCTGGCCAACTGGTTAAGGTCTTAACTCTTACTCTGGCCTACTGGTTAAGGTCTTAACTCTTACTCTGGCCTAATAGCTAAGGTCTTAACTCTTACTCTGGCCTAATAGCTAAGGTCTTAGACTCTTACTCTGGCCTACTGGTTAAGGTCTTAACTCTTACTCTGGCCTACTGGTTAAGGTCTTAACTCCTACTCTGGCCGAATAGCTAAGGTCTTAGAGTCGTACTCTGGCCTAATGGTTAAGGTCTTAACTCTTACTCTGGCCTAATAGCTAAGGTCTTAACTCTTACTCTGGCCTAATAGCTAAGGTCTTAGACTCATACTCTGGCCTAATGTTTAAGGTCTTAACTCTTACTCTGGCCTAATAGCTAAGGTCTTAGACTGGTACTCTGGCCTAATAGCTAAGGTCTTAGACTCGTACTCTGACCTACTGGTTAAGGTCTTAACTCGTACTCTGGCCTAATAGCTAAGGTCTTAGACTCGTACTCTGGCCTACTGGTCAAGGTCTTAACTCTTACTCTGGAATACTGGTTAAGGTCTTAACTCTTACTTTGGCCTACTGGTTAAGGTCTTAACTCCTACCCTGGCCTACTGGTTAAGGTCTTAACTCTTACTCTGGCCTAATAGCTAAGGTCTTAAATCTTACTCTGGCCTAATAGCTAAGGTCTGAGACTCGAACTCTGGCCTAATAGCTAAGGTCTTAACTCTTACTCTGGCCTAATAGCTAAGGTCTTAGACTCGTACTCTGGCCTAATGGTTAAGGTCTTAACTCTTACTCCGGCCTACTGGTTAAGGTCTTAACTCTTACTCTGGCCTAATAGCTAAGGTCTTAGACTCGTACTCTGGCCTAATGGTTAAGGTCTTAACTCTTACTCTGGCCTACAGGTTAAGGTCTTAACTCTTACTCTGGCCTAATAGCTAAAGTCTTAGCCTCGTACTCTGGCCTAATGGTTAAGGTCTTAACTCTTACTCTGGCCTATTGGTTAAGGTCTTAACTCTTACTCTGGCCTAATAACTAAGGTCTTAACTCTTACTCTGGCCTAATAGCTAATGTCTTAACTCCTACTCTGGCCTAATAGTTAAGGTCTTAACTCATACTCTGGCCTAATGGTTAAGGCCTTAACTCTTACTCTGGCCTACTGGTTAAGGTCTTAACTCTTACTCTGGCCTAATAGGTAAGGGCTTAGACTCGTACTCTGGCCTAATGGTTAAGGTCTTAACTCTTACTCTGGCCTACTGGTTATGGTCTTAACTCTTACTCTGGCCTAATAGCTAATGGCTTAACTCTTACTCTGGCCTAATAGCAAAGGTATTAGACTCGTAATCTGGCCTAATGGTTAAGGTCTTAACTCTTACTCTGGGCTAATAGCTAAGGTCTTAGACTCGTACTCTGGACTAATGGTTAAGGTCTTAACTCTTACTCTGGCCTAATAGCTAAGGTCTTAGACTGGTACTCTGGCCTAATAGCTAAGGTCTTAGACTCGTACTCTGACCTACTGGTTAAGGTCTTAACTCGTACTCTGGCCTAATAGCTAAGGTCTTAGACTCGTACTCTGGCCTACTGGTCAAGGTTTTAACTCTTACTCTGGAATACTGGTTAAGGTCTTAACTCTTACTTTGGCCTACTGGTTAAGGTCTTAACTTCTACTCTGGCCTACTGGTTAAGGTCTTAACTCTTACTCTGGCCTAATAGCTAAGGTCTTAACTCTTACTCTGGCCTAATAGCTAAGGTCTTAGACTCATACTCTGGCCTAATGGTTAAGGTCTTAACTCTTACTCTGGCCTACTGGTTAAGGTCTTAACTCTTACTCTGGCCTAATAGGTAAGGGCTTAGACTCGTATTCTGGCCTAATGGTTAAGGTCTTAACTCTTACTCTGGCCTACTGGTTAAGGTCTTAACTCTTACTCTGGCCTAATAGCTAAGGTCTTAACTCTTACTCTGGCCTAATAGCAAAGGTATTAGACTCGCAATCTGGCCTAATGGTTAAGGTCTTAACTCTTACTCTGGCCTAATAGCTAAGGTCCTAACTCTTACTCTGGCCTAATAGCTAAGGTCTTAGACTCGTACTCTGGCCTAATGGTTAAGGTCTTAACTCTTACTCTGGCCTAATAGCTAAGGTCTTAGACTCTTACTCTGGCCTACTGGTTAAGGTCTTAACTCTTACTCTGGCCTACTGGTTAAGGTCTTAACTCTTACTCTGGCCTAATAGCTAAGGCCTTAACTCTTACGCTGGCCTAATACCTAAGGTCTTAACTCTTACTCTGGCTGAATAGCTAAGGTCTTAGAGTTGTACTCTGGCCTAATGGTTAAGGGCTTAACTCTCACTCTGGCCTAATAGCTAAGGTCTTAACTCTTACTCTGGCCTAATAGCTAAGGTCTTAGACTCATACTCTGGCCTAATGTTTAAGGTCTTAACTCTTACTCTGGCCTAATAGCTAAGGTCTTAAACTGGTACTCTGGCCTAATAGCTAAGGTCTTAGACTCTTACTCTGACCTACTGGTTAAGGTCTTAACTCGTACTCTGGCCTAATAGCCAAGGTCTTAGACTCGTACTCTGGCCTACTGTTCAAGGTCTTAACTCTTACTCTGGAATACTGGTTAAGGTCTTAACTCTTACTGTTGCCTACTGGTTAAGGTCTTAACTCCTACCCTGGCCTACTGGTTAAGGTCTTAACTCTTACTCTGGCCTAATAGCTAAGGTCTTAAATCTTACTCTGGCCTAAAAGCTAAGGTCTTAGACTCGTACTCTGGCCTAATAGCTAAGGTCTTAACTCTTACTCTGGCCTAATAGCTAAGGTCTTAGACTCGTACTCTGGCCTAATGGTTAAGGTCTTAACTCTTACTCTGGCCTACTGGTTAAGGTCTTAACTCTTACTCTGTCCTAATAGCTAAAGTCTTAGAGTCATACTCTGGCCTAATGGTTAAGGTCTTAACTCTTACTCTGGCCTATTGGTTAAGGTCTTAACTCTTACTCTGGCCTAATAGCTAAGGTCTTAACTCTTACTCTGGCCTAATAGCTAAGGTCTTAGACTCATACTCTGGCCTAATGGTTAAGGTCTTAACTCTTACTCTGGCCTACTGGTTAAGGTCTTAACTCTTACTCTGGCCTAATAGCTAAGGTCTTAACTCTTACTCTGGCCTAATAGCTAAGGTCTTAGACTCATACTCTGGCCTAATGGTTAAGGTTTTAACTCTTACTCTGGCCTACTGGTTAAGGTCTTAACTCTTACTCTGGCCTAATAGGTAAGGGCTTAGACTCGTACTCTGGCCTAATGGTTAAGGTCTTAACTCTTACTCTGGCCTACTGGTTAAGGTCTTAACTCTTACTCTGGCCTAATAGGTAAGGGCTTAGACTCGTACTCTGGCCTAATGGTTAAGGTCTTAACTCTTACTCTGGCCTACTGGTTAAGGTCTTAACTCCTACTCTGGCCTAATAGCTAAGGTCTTAACTCTTATTCTGGCCTAATAGCAAAGGTATTAGACTCGTAATCTGGCCTAATGGTTAAGGTCTTAACTCTTACTCTGGCCTAATAGCTAAGGTCCTAACTCTTACTCTGGCCTAATAGCTAAGGTCTTAGACTCGTACTCTGGCCTAATGGTTAAGGTCTTAACTCTTACTCTGGCCTAATAGCTAAGGTCTTAGACTCTTACTCTGGCCTACTGGTTAAGGTCTTAACTCTTACTCTGGCCTACTGGTTAAGGTCTTAACTCTTACTCTGGCCTAATAGCTAAGGTCTTAACTCTTACTCTGGCCTAATAGCTAAGGTCTTAGACTCTTACTCTGGCCTACTGGTTAAGGTCTTAACTCTTACTCTGGCCTACTGGTTAAGGTCTTAACTCCTACTCTGGCCGAATAGCTAAGGTCTTAGAGTCGTACTCTGGCCTAATGGTTAAGGTCTTAACTCTTACTCTGGCCTAATAGCTAAGGTCTTAACTCTTACTCTGGCCTAATAGCAAAGGTATTAGACTCGCAATCTGGCCTAATGGTTAAGGTCTTAACTCTTACTCTGGCCTAATAGCTAAGGTCCTAACTCTTACTCTGGCCTAATAGCTAAGGTCTTAGACTCGTACTCTGGCCTAATGGTTAAGGTCTTAACTCTTACTCTGGCCTAATAGCTAAGGTCTTAGACTCTTACTCTGGCCTACTGGTTAAGGTCTTAACTCTTACTCTGGCCTACTGGTTAAGGTCTTAACTCTTACTCTGGCCTAATAGCTAAGGTCTTAACTCTTACGCTGGCCTAATACCTAAGGTCTTAACTCTTACTCTGGCTGAATAGCTAAGGTCTTAGAGTTGTACTCTGGCCTAATGGTTAAGGGCTTAACTCTCACTCTGGCCTAATAGCTAAGGTCTTAACTCTTACTCTGGCCTAATAGCTAAGGTCTTAGACTCATACTCTGGCCTAATGTTTAAGGTCTTAACTCTTACTCTGGCCTAATAGCTAAGGTCTTAAACTGGTACTCTGGCCTAATAGCTAAGGTCTTAGACTCTTACTCTGACCTACTGGTTAAGGTCTTAACTCGTACTCTGGCCTAATAGCCAAGGTCTTAGACTCGTACTCTGGCCTACTGTTCAAGGTCTTAACTCTTACTCTGGAATACTGGTTAAGGTCTTAACTCTTACTGTTGCCTACTGGTTAAGGTCTTAACTCCTACCCTGGCCTACTGGTTAAGGTCTTAACTCTTACTCTGGCCTAATAGCTAAGGTCTTAAATCTTACTCTGGCCTAAAAGCTAAGGTCTTAGACTCGTACTCTGGCCTAATAGCTAAGGTCTTAACTCTTACTCTGGCCTAATAGCTAAGGTCTTAGACTCGTACTCTGGCCTAATGGTTAAGGTCTTAACTCTTACTCTGGCCTACTGGTTAAGGTCTTAACTCTTACTCTGTCCTAATAGCTAAAGTCTTAGACTCATACTCTGGCCTAATGGTTAAGGTCTTAACTCTTACTCTGGCCTATTGGTTAAGGTCTTAACTCTTACTCTGGCCTAATAGCTAAGGTCTTAACTCTTACTCTGGCCTAATAGCTAAGGTCTTAGACTCATACTCTGGCCTAATGGTTAAGGTCTTAACTCTTACTCTGGCCTACTGGTTAAGGTCTTAACTCTTACTCTGGCCTAATAGCTAAGGTCTTAACTCTTACTCTGGCCTAATAGCTAAGGTCTTAGACTCATACTCTGGCCTAATGGTTAAGGTTTTAACTCTTACTCTGGCCTACTGGTTAAGGTCTTAACTCTTACTCTGGCCTAATAGGTAAGGGCTTAGACTCGTACTCTGGCCTAATGGTTAAGGTCTTAACTCTTACTCTGGCCTACTGGTTAAGGTCTTAACTCTTACTCTGGCCTAATAGGTAAGGGCTTAGACTCGTACTCTGGCCTAATGGTTAAGGTCTTAACTCTTACTCTGGCCTACTGGTTAAGGTCTTAACTCCTACTCTGGCCTAATAGCTAAGGTCTTAACTCTTATTCTGGCCTAATAGCAAAGGTATTAGACTCGTAATCTGGCCTAATGGTTAAGGTCTTAACTCTTACTCTGGCCTAATAGCTAAGGTCCTAACTCTTACTCTGGCCTAATAGCTAAGGTCTTAGACTCGTACTCTGGCCTAATGGTTAAGGTCTTAACTCTTACTCTGGCCTAATAGCTAACGTCTTAGACTCTTACTCTGGCCTACTGGTTAAGGTCTTAACTCTTACTCTGGCCTACTGGTTAAGGTCTTAACTCTTACTCTGGCCTAATAGCTAAGGTCTTAACTCTTACTCTGGCCTAATAGCTAAGGTCTTAGACTCTTACTCTGGCCTACTGGTTAAGGTCTTAACTCTTACTCTGGCCTACTGGTTAAGGTCTTAACTCCTACTCTGGCCGAATAGCTAAGGTCTTAGAGTCGTACTCTGGCCTAATGGTTAAGGTCTTAACTCTTACTCTGGCCTAATAGCTAAGGTCTTAACTCTTACTCTGGCCTAATAGCTAAGGTCTTAGACTCATACTCTGGCCTAATGTTTAAGGTCTTAACTCTTACTCTGGCCTAATAGCTAAGGTCTTAGACTGGTACTCTTGCCTAATAGCTAAGGTCTTAGACTCGTACTCTGACCTACTGGTTAAGGTCTTAACTCGTACTCTGGCCTAATAGCTAAGGTCTTAGACTCGTACTCTGGCCTACTGGTCAAGGTCTTAACTCTTACTCTGGAATACTGGTTAAGGTCTTAACTCTTACTTTGGCCTACTGGTTAAGGTCTTAACTCCTACCCTGGCCTACTGGTTAAGGTCTTAACTCTTACTCTGGCCTAATAGCTAAGGTCTTAAATCTTACTCTGGCCTAATAGCTAAGGTCTGAGACTCGAACTCTGGCCTAATAGCTAAGGTCTTAACTCTTACTCTGGCCTAATAGCTAAGGTCTTAGACTCGTACTCTGGCCTAATGGTTAAGGTCTTAACTCTTACTCCGGCCTACTGGTTAAGGTCTTAACTCTTACTCTGGCCTAATAGCTAAGGTCTTAGACTCGTACTCTGGCCTAATGGTTAAGGTCTTAACTCTTACTCTGGCCTACAGGTTAAGGTCTTAACTCTTACTCTGGCCTAATAGCTAAAGTCTTAGCCTCGTACTCTGGCCTAATGGTTAAGGTCTTAACTCTTACTCTGGCCTATTGGTTAAGGTCTTAACTCTTACTCTGGCCTAATAACTAAGGTCTTAACTCTTCCTCTGGCCTAATAGCTAATGTCTTAACTCCTACTCTGGCCTAATAGTTAAGGTCTTAACTCATACTCTGGCCTAATGGTTAAGGCCTTAACTCTTACTCTGGCCTACTGGTTAAGGTCTTAACTCTTACTCTGGCCTAATAGGTAAGGGCTTAGACTCGTACTCTGGCCTAATGGTTAAGGTCTTAACTCTTACTCTGGCCTACTGGTTATGGTCTTAACTCTTACTCTGGCCTAATAGCTAATGGCTTAACTCTTACTCTGGCCTAATAGCAAAGGTATTAGACTCGTAATCTGGCCTAATGGTTAAGGTCTTAACTCTTACTCTGGGCTAATAGCTAAGGTCTTTGACTCATACTCTGGACTAATGGTTAAGGTCTTAACTCTTACTCTGGCCTACTGGTTAAGGTCTTAACTCTTATTCTGGCCTAATAGCTAATGTCTTAGACTCGTACTCTGGCCTAATGGTTAAGGTCTTAACTCTTACTCTGGACTACTGGTTAAGGTCTTAACTCTTACTCTGGCCTAATAGCTAAGGTCTTAGACTCGTACTCTGGCCTAATGGTTAAGGTCTTAACTCTTACTCTGGCCTATTGGTTAAGGTCTTAACTCTTACTCTGGACTAATAGCTAAGGTCTTAGACTCGTACTCTGGCCTAATGGTTAAGGTCTTAACTCTTACTCTGGCCTATTGGTTAAGGTCTTAACTCTTACTCTGGCCTAATAACTAAGGTCTTAACTCTTACTCTGGCCTAATAGCTAAGGTATTAACTCTTACTCTGGCCTAATTGATAAGGTCTTAACTCTTACTCTGGCCTAATAGCTAAGGTCTTAGACTCGTACTCTGGCCTAATGGTTAAGGTCTTAACTCTTACTCTGGCCTACTGGTTAAGGTCTTAACTCTTACTCTGGCCTAATAGCTAAGGGCTTAGACGCGTACTCTGGCCTAATAGCTAAGGTCTTAACTCTTACTCTGGCCGAATAGCAAAGGTCTTAGACTCTTACTATGGCCTACAGGTTAATGTCTTAACTTTCACTCTGGCCTACTGGTTAAGGTCTTAACTCTTACTCTGGCCTAATAGCTAAGGTCTTAGAATTGTACTATGGCCCACAGGTTAAGGTCTTAACTCTTACTCTGGCCTACTGGTTAAGGTCTTAACTCTTACTCTGGCCTAATAGCTAAGGTCTTAAATCTTACTATGGCCTAATAGCAAAGATCTTAGACTCGTAATCTGGCCTAATGGTTAAGGTCTTAACTCTTACTCTGGCCTAATAGCTAAGGTCTTAACTCTTACTCTGGCCTAATAGCTAAGGTCTTAGACTCATACTATGGCCTACAGGTTATGGTCTTAACTCTTACTTTGGCCTACTGGTTAAGGTCTTAACTCTTACTCTGGCCTAATAGCTAAGGTCTTAGACTCGTACTCTGGCCTACTGGTTAAGGTCTTAACTCTTACTCTGGCCTAATAGCTAAGGTCTTAACTCTTACTCTGGCCTAATAGCTAAGGTTTTTGACTCGTACTCTGGCCTAATGATTATGGTCTTAACTCTTACTCTGGCCTACTGGTTAAGGTCTTAACTCTTACTCTGGCCTAATAGCTAAGGTCTTAGACTCGTACTCTGGCCTAATGGTTAAGGTATTAACTCTTACTCTGGCCTACTGGTTAAGGTCTTAACTCTTACTCTGGCCTAATAGCTAAGGTCCTAACTCTTACTCTGGCCTAATAGCAAAAATATTAGACTCTTAATCTGGCCTAATGGTTAAGGTCTTAACTCTTACTCTGGCCTAATTGCTAAGGTTTTAGACTCGTACTCTGGCCTAATGATTAAGGTCTTAACTCTTACTCTGGCCTACTGGTTAAGGTCTTAACTCTTACTCTGGCCTAATAGCTAAGGTCTTAGACTCGTACTCTGGCCTAATAGCTAAGGTCTTAGACTCTTACTCTGGCCTACTGGTTAAGGTCTTAACTCTTACTTTGGCCTACTGGTTAAGGTCTTAACTCTCACTCTGGCCTAATAGCTAAGGTCTTAACTCTTACGCTGGCCTAATAGCTAAGGTCTTAACTCTTACTCTGGCCGAATAGCTAAGGTCTTAGACTCATACTCTGGCCTAATGGTTAAGGTCTTAACTCTTACTCTGGCCTAATAGCTAAGGTCTTAGACTCATACTCTGGCCTAATGTTTAAGGTCTTAACTCTTACTCTGGCCTAATAGCTAAGGTCTTAGACTGGTACTCTGGCCTAATAGCTAAGGTCTTAGACTCGTACTCTGACCTACTGGTTAAGGTCTTAACTGGTACTCTGGCCTAATAGCTAAGGTCTTAGACTCGTACTCTGGCCTACTGGTCAAGGTCTTAACTCTTACTCTGGAATACTGGTTAAGGTCTTAACTCTTACTTTGGCCTACTGGTTAAGGTCTTAACTTCTACTCTGGCCTACTGGTTAAGGTCTTAACTCTTACTCTTGTCTAATAGCTAAGGTCTTAACTCTTACTCTGGCCTAATAGCTAAGGTCTTAGACTCATACTCTGGCCTAATGGTTAAGGTCTTAACTCTTACTCTGGCCTACTGGTTAAGGTCTTAACTCTTACTCTGGCCTAATAGGTAAGGGCTTAGACTCGTACTCTGGCCTAATGGTTAAGGTCTTAACTCTTACTCTGGCCTACTGGTTAAGGTCTTAACTCTTACTCTGGCCTAATAGCTAAGGTCTTAACTCTTACTCTGGCCTAATAGCAAAGGTATTAGACTCGTAATCTGGCCTAATGGTTAAGGCCTTAACTCTTACTCTGGCCTAATAGCTAAGGTCCTAACTCTTACTCTGGCCTAATAGCTAAGGTCTTAGACTCGTACTCTGGCCTAATGGTTAAGGTCTTAACTCTTACTCTGGCCTAATAGCTAAGGTCTTAGACTCTTACTCTGGCCTACTGGTTAAGGTCTTAACTCTTACTCTGGCCTAATAGCTAAGGTCTTAACACTTACGCTGGCCTAATTCCTAAGGTCTTAACTCTTACTCTGGCCGAATAGCTAAGGTCTTAGAGTTGTACTCTGGCCTAATGGTTAAGGGCTTAACTCTCACTCTGGCCTAATAGCTAAGGTCTTAACTCTTACTCTGGCCTAATAGCTAAGGTCTTAGACTCATACTCTGGCCTAATGTTTAAGGTCTTAACTCTTACTCTGGCCTAATAGCTAAGGTCTTAAACTGGTACTCTGGCCTAATAGCTAAGGTCTTAAACTCTTACTCTGACCTACTGGTTAAGGTCTTAACTCGTACTCTGGCCTAATAGCTAAGGTCTTAGACTCGTACTCTGGCCTACTGTTCAAGGTCTTAACTCTTACTCTGGAATACTGGTTAAGGTCTTAACTCTTACTGTTGCCTACTGGTTAAGGTCTTAACTCCTACCCTGGCCTACTGGTTAAGGTCTTAACTCTTACTCTGGCCTAATAGCTAAGGTCTTAAATCTTACTCTGGCCTAAAAGCTAAGGTCTTAGACTCGTACTCTGGCCTAATAGCTAAGGTCTTAACTCTTACTCTGGCCTAATAGCTAAGGTCTTAGACTCGTACTCTGGCCTAATGGTTAAGGTCTTAACTCTTACTCTGGCCTACTGGTTAAGGTCTTAACTCTTACTCTGGCCTAATAGCTAAAGTCTTAGACTCATACTCTGGCCTAATGGTTAAGGTCTTAACTCTTACTCTGGCCTATTGGTTAAGGTCTTAACTCTTACTCTGGCCTAATAGCTAAGGTCTTAACTCTTACTCTGGCCTAATAGCTAAGGTCTTAGACTCATACTCTGGCCTAATGGTTAAGGTCTTAACTCTTACTCTGGCCTACTGGTTAAGGTCTTAACTCTTACTCTGGCCTAATAGCTAAGGTCTTAACTCTTACGCTGGCCTAATAGCTAAGGTCTTAACTCTTACTCTGGCCGAATAGCTAAGGTCTTAGAATCGTACTCTGGCCTAATGGTTAAGGTCTTAACTCTTACTCTGGCCTAATAGCTAAGGTCTTAGACTCATACTCTGGCCTAATGTTTAAGGTCTTAACTCTTACTCTGGCCTAATAGCTAAGGTCTTAGACTGGTACTCTGGCCTAATAGCTAAGGTCTTAGACTCGTACTCTGACCTACGGGTTAAGGTCTTAACTCGTACTCTGGCCTAATAGCTAAGGTCTTAGACTCGTACTCTGGCCTACTGGTCAAGGTCTTAACTCTTACTCTGGAATACTGGTTACGGTCTTAACTCTTACTTTGGCCTACTGGTTAAGGTCTTAACTTCTACTCTGGCCTACTGGTTAAGGTCTTAACTCTTACTCTGGCCTAATAGCTAAGGTCTTAACTCTTACTCTGGCCTAATAGCTAAGGTCTTAGACTCATACTCTGGCCTAATGGTTAAGGTCTTAACTCTTACTCTGGCCTACTGGTTAAGGTCTTAACTCTTACTCTGGCCTAATAGGTAAGGGCTTAGACTCGTACTCTGGCCAAATGGTTAAGGTCTTAACTCTTACTCTGGCCTACTGGTTAAGGTCTTAACTCTTACTCTGGCCTAATAGCTAAGGTCTTAACTCTTACTCTGGCCTAATAGCAAAGGTATTAGACTCATAATCTGGCCTAATGGTTAAGGTCTTAACTCTTACTCTGGCCTAATAGCTAAGGTCCTAACTCTTACTCTGGCCTAATAGCTAAGGTCTTAGACTCGTACTCTGGCCTAATGGTTAAGGTCTTAACTCTTACTCTGGCCTAATAGCTAAGGTCGTAGACTCTTACTCTGGCCTACTGGTTAAGGTCTTAACTCTTACTCTGGCCTACTGGTTAAGGTCTTAACTCTGGCCTAATAGCTAAGGTCTTAACTCTTACGCTGGCCTAATACCTAAGGTCTTAACTCTTACTCTGGCCGAATAGCTAAGGTCTTAGAGTTGTACTCTGGCCTAATGGTTAAGGGCTTAACTCTCACTCTGGCCTAATAGCTAAGGTCTTAACTCTTACTCTGGCCTAATAGCTAAGGTCTTAGACTCATACTCTGGCCTAATGTTTAAGGTCTTAACTCTTACTCTGGCCTAATAGCTAAGGTCTTAAACTGGTACTCTGGCCTAATAGCTAAGGTCTTAGACTCTTACTCTGACCTACTGGTTAAGGTCTTAACTCGTACTCTGGCCTAATAGCTAAGGTCTTAGACTCGTACTCTGGCCTACTGTTCAAGGTCTTAACTCTTACTCTGGAATACTGGTTAAGGTCTTAACTCTTACTGTTGCCTACTGGTTAAGGTCTTAACTCCTACCCTGGCCTACTGGTTAAGGTCTTAACTCTTACTCTGGCCTAATAGCTAAGGTCTTAAATCTTACTCTGGCCTAAAAGCTAAGGTCTTAGACTCGTACTCTGGCCTAATAGCTAAGGTCTTAACTCTTACTCTGGCCTAATAGCTAAGGTCTTAGACTCGTACTCTGGCCTAATGGTTAAGGTCTTAACTCTTACTCTGGCCTACTGGTTAAGGTCTTAACTCTTACTCTGGCCTAATAGCTAAAGTCTTAGACTCATACTCTGGCCTAATGGTTAAGGTCTTAACTCTTACTCTGGCCTATTGGTTAAGGTCTTAACTCTTACTCTGGCCTAATAGCTAAGGTCTTAACTCTTACTCTGGCCTAATAGCTAAGGTCTTAGACTCATACTCTGGCCTAATGGTTAAGGTCTTAACTCTTACTCTGGCCTACTGGTTAAGGTCTTAACTCTTACTCTGGCCTAATAGCTAAGGTCTTAACTCTTACGCTGGCCTAATAGCTAAGGTCTTAACTCTTACTCTGGCCGAATAGCTAAGGTCTTAGAATCGTACTCTGGCCTAATGGTTAAGGTCTTAACTCTTACTCTGGCCTAATAGCTAAGGTCTTAGACTCATACTCTGGCCTAATGTTTAAGGTCTTAACTCTTACTCTGGCCTAATAGCTAAGGTCTTAGACTGGTACTCTGGCCTAATAGCTAAGGTCTTAGACTCGTACTCTGACCTACGGGTTAAGGTCTTAACTCGTACTCTGGCCTAATAGCTAAGGTCTTAGACTCGTACTCTGGCCTACTGGTCAAGGTCTTAACTCTTACTCTGGAATACTGGTTACGGTCTTAACTCTTACTTTGGCCTACTGGTTAAGGTCTTAACTTCTACTCTGGCCTACTGGTTAAGGTCTTAACTCTTACTCTGGCCTAATAGCTAAGGTCTTAACTCTTACTCTGGCCTAATAGCTAAGGTCTTAGACTCATACTCTGGCCTAATGGTTAAGGTCTTAACTCTTACTCTGGCCTACTGGTTAAGGTCTTAACTCTTACTCTGGCCTAATAGGTAAGGGCTTAGACTCGTACTCTGGCCAAATGGTTAAGGTCTTAACTCTTACTCTGGCCTACTGGTTAAGGTCTTAACTCTTACTCTGGCCTAATAGCTAAGGTCTTAACTCTTACTCTGGCCTAATAGCAAAGGTATTAGACTCATAATCTGGCCTAATGGTTAAGGTCTTAACTCTTACTCTGGCCTAATAGCTAAGGTCCTAACTCTTACTCTGGCCTAATAGCTAAGGTCTTAGACTCGTACTCTGGCCTAATGGTTAAGGTCTTAACTCTTACTCTGGCCTAATAGCTAAGGTCGTAGACTCTTACTCTGGCCTACTGGTTAAGGTCTTAACTCTTACTCTGGCCTACTGGTTAAGGTCTTAACTCTGGCCTAATAGCTAAGGTCTTAACTCTTACGCTGGCCTAATACCTAAGGTCTTAACTCTTACTCTGGCCGAATAGCTAAGGTCTTAGAGTTGTACTCTGGCCTAATGGTTAAGGGCTTAACTCTCACTCTGGCCTAATAGCTAAGGTCTTAACTCTTACTCTGGCCTAATAGCTAAGGTCTTAGACTCATACTCTGGCCTAATGTTTAAGGTCTTAACTCTTACTCTGGCCTAATAGCTAAGGTCTTAAACTGGTACTCTGGCCTAATAGCTAAGGTCTTAGACTCTTACTCTGACCTACTGGTTAAGGTCTTAACTCGTACTCTGGCCTAATAGCTAAGGTCTTAGACTCGTACTCTGGCCTACTGTTCAAGGTCTTAACTCTTACTCTGGAATACTGGTTAAGGTCTTAACTCTTACTGTTGCCTACTGGTTAAGGTCTTAACTCCTACCCTGGCCTACTGGTTAAGGTCTTAACTCTTACTCTGGCCTAATAGCTAAGGTCTTAAATCTTACTCTGGCCTAAAAGCTAAGGTCTTAGACTCGTACTCTGGCCTAATAGCTAAGGTCTTAACTCTTACTCTGGCCTAATAGCTAAGGTCTTAGACTCGTACTCTGGCCTAATGGTTAAGGTCTTAACTCTTACTCTGGCCTACTGGTTAAGGTCTTAACTCTTACTCTGGCCTAATAGCTAAAGTCTTAGACTCATACTCTGGCCTAATGGTTAAGGTCTTAACTCTTACTCTGGCCTATTGGTTAAGGTCTTAACTCTTACTCTGGCCTAATAGCTAAGGTCTTAACTCTTACTCTGGCCTAATAGCTAAGGTCTTAGACTCATACTCTGGCCTAATGGTTAAGGTCTTAACTCTTACTCTGGCCTACTGGTTAAGGTCTTAACTCTTACTCTGGCCTAATAGCTAAGGTCTTAACTCTTACGCTGGCCTAATAGATAAGGTCTTAACTCTTACTCTGGCCGAATAGCTAAGGTCTTAGAATCGTACTCTGGCCTAATGGTTAAGGTCTTAACTCTTACTCTGGCCTAATAGCTAAGGTCTTAGACTCATACTCTGGCCTAATGTTTAAGGTCTTAACTCTTACTCTGGCCTAATAGCTAAGGTCTTAGACTGGTACTCTGGCCTAATAGCTAAGGTCTTAGACTCGTACTCTGACCTACGGGTTAAGGTCTTAACTCGTACTCTGGCCTAATAGCTAAGGTCTTAGACTCGTACTCTGGCCTACTGGTCAAGGTCTTAACTCTTACTCTGGAATACTGGTTAAGGTCTTAACTCTTACTTTGGCCTACTGGTTAAGGTCTTAACTTCTACTCTGGCCTACTGGTTAAGGTCTTAACTCTTACTCTGGCCTAATAGCTAAGGTCTTAACCCTTACTCTGGCCTAATAGCTAAGGTCTTAGACTCATACTCTGGCCTAATGGTTAAGGTCTTAACTCTTACTCTGGCCTACTGGTTAAGGTCTTAACTCTTACTCTGGCCTAATAGGTAAGGGCTTAGACTCGTACTCTGGCCTAATGGTTAAGGTCTTAACTCTTACTCTGGCCTACTGGTTAAGGTCTTAACTCTTACTCTGGCCTAATAGCTAAGGTCTTAACTCTTACTCTGGCCTAATAGCAAAGGTATTAGACTCGTAATCTGGCCTAATGGTTAAGGTCTTAACTCTTACTCTGGCCTAATAGCTAAGGTTCTAACTCTTACTCTGGCCTAATAGCCAAGGTCTTAGACTCGTACTCTGGCCTAATGGTTAAGGTCTTAACTCTTACTCTGGCCTAATAGCTAAGGTCTTAGACTCTTACTCTGGCCTACTGGTTAAGGTCTTAACTCTTACTCTGGCCTACTGGTTAAGGTCTTAACTCTGGCCTAATAGCTACGGTCTTAACTCTTACGCTGGCCTAATACCTAAGGTCTTAACTCTTACTCTGGCCGAATAGCTAAGGTCTTAGAGTTGTACTCTGGCCTAATGGTTAAGGGCTTAACTCTTACTCTGGCCTAATAGCTAAGGTCTTAACTCTTACTCTGGCCTAATAGCTAAGGTCTTAGACTCATACTCTGGCCTAATGTTTAAGGTCTTAACTCTTACTCTGGCCTAATAGCTAAGGTCTTAGACTGGTACTCTGGCCTAATAGCTAAGGTCTTAGACTCTTACTCTGACCTACTGGTTAAGGTCTTAACTCGTACTCTGGCCTAATAGCTAAGGTCTTAGACTCGTACTCTGGCCTACTGTTCAAGGTCTTAACTCTTACTCTGGAATACTGGTTAAGGTCTTAACTCTTACTGTGGCCTACTGGTTAAGGTCTTAACTCCTTCCCTGGCCTACTGGTTAAGGTCTTAACTCTTACTCTGGCCTAATAGCTAAGGTCTTAAATCTTATTCTGGCCTAAAAGCTAAGGTCTTAACTCTTACTCTGGCCTAATAGCTAAGGTCTTAGACTCGTACTCTGGCCTAATGGTTAAGGTCTTAACTCTTACTCTGGCCTACTGGTTAAGGTCTTAACTCTTACTCTGGCCTAATAGCTAAAGTCTTAGACTCATACTCTGGCCTAATGTTTAAGGTCTTAACTCTTACTCTGGCCTATTGGTTAAGGTCTTATCTCTTACTCTGGCCTAATAGCTAAGGTCTTAACTCTTACTCTGGCCTAATAGCTAAGGTCTTAACTCTTACTCTGGCCTAATAGCTAAGGTCTTAGACTCATACTCTGGCCTAATGGTTAAGGTCTTAACTCTTACTCTGGCCTACTGGTTAAGGTCTTAACTCTTACTCTGGCCTAATAGGTAAGGGCTTAGACTCGTACTCTGGCCTAATGGTTAAGGTCTTAACTCTTACTCTGGCCTACTGGTTAAGGTCTTAACTCTTACTCTGGCCTAATAGCTAAGGTCTTAACTCTTACTCTGGCCTAATAGCAAAGGTATTAGACTCGTAATCTGGCCTAATGGTTAAGGTCTTAACTCTTACTCTGGCCTAATAGCTAAGGTCCTAACTCTTACTCTGGCCTAATAGCTAAGGTCTTAGACTGGTACTCTGGCCTAATGGTTAAGGTCTTAACTCTTACTCTGGCCTAATAGCTAAGGTCTTAGACTCTTACTCTGGCCTACTGGTTAAGGTCTTAACTCTTACTCTGGGCTACTGGTTAAGGTCTTAACTCTTACTCTGGCCTAATAGCTAAGGTCTTAACTCTTACTCTGGCCTAATAGCTAAGGTCTTAGACCCTTACTCTGGCCTACTGGTTAAGGTCTTAACTCTTACTCTGGCCTACTGGTTGAGGTATTAACTCTTACTCTGGCCTAATAGCTAAGGTCTTAACTCTTACTCTGGCCTAATAGCTAAGGTCTTACCTCTTACTCTGGCCGAATAGCTAAGGTCTTAGACTCGTACTCTGGCCTAATGGTTAAGGTCTTAACTCTTACACTGGACTAATAGCTAAGGTCTTAACTCTTACTCTGGCCTAATAGCTAAGGTCTTAGACTCGTACTCTGGCCAAATGGTTAAGGTCTTAACTCTTACTCTGGCCTAATAGCTAAGGTCTTAGACTGGTACTCTGGCCTAATAGCTAAGGTCTTAGACTCGTACTCTGACCTACTGGTTAAGGTCTTAACTTGTACTCTGGCCTAATAGCTAAGGTCTTAGACTCGTACTCTGGCCTACTGGTCAAGGTCTTAACTCTTACTCTGGCCTACTGGTTAAGGTCTTAACTCTTACTCTGGCCTACTGGTTAAGGTCTTAACTTCTACTCTGGCCTAATAGCTAAGGTCTTAGACTTGTACTCTGGCCTAATAGCTAAGGTCTTAACTCTTACTCTGGCCTAATA
This sequence comes from Triturus cristatus, assembly GCF_964204655.1. Lineage (NCBI taxonomy): Eukaryota > Metazoa > Chordata > Amphibia > Caudata > Salamandridae > Triturus > Triturus cristatus. The sequence goes on along the minus strand of NC_140589.1, from coordinate 1,101,565,732 downwards.
GCTAAGGTCTTAGACTCGTACTCTGGCCTACTGGTTAAGGTCTTAACTCTTACTCTGACCTAATAGCTAAGGTCTTAACTCTTACTCTGGCCTAATAGCTAAGGTCTTAGACTCGTACTCTGGCCTAATGGTTAAGGTCTTAACTCTTACTCTGGCCTACTGGTTAAGGTCTTAACTCTTACTCTGGCCTAATAGCTAAGATCTTCGACTCTTACTCTGGCCTACTGGTTAAGGTCTTAACTCTTACTATGGCCTAATAGCTGAGGTCTTAACTCTTACGCTGGCCTAATAGCTAAGGTCTTAACTCTTACTCTGGCCGAATAGCTAAGGTCTTAGACTCGTACTCTGGCCGAATGGTTAAGGTCTTAACTCTTACTCTGGCCTAATAGCTAAGGTCTTAACTCTTACTCTGGCCTAATAGCTAAGGTCTTAGAATCATACTCTGGCCTAATGTTTAAGGTCTTAACTCTTACTCTGGCCTAATAGCTAAGGTCTTAGACTGGTACTCTGGCCTAATAGCTAAGGTCTTAGACTCGTACTCTGACCTACTGGTTAAGGTCTTAACTCGTGCTCTGGCCTAATAGCTAAGGTCTTAGACTCGTACTCTGGCCTAATGGTTAAGGTCTTAACTCTTACTCTGGCCTAATGGTTAAGGTCTTAACTCTTACTCTGGCCTACTGGTTAAGGTCTTAACTCTTACTCTGGCCTAATAGCTAAGGTCTTAACTCTTACTCTGGCCTAATAGCAAAGGTCTTAGACTCGTAATCTGGCCTAATGGTTAAGGTCTTAACTCTTACTCTGGCCTAATAGTTAAGGTCTTAACTCTTACTCTGGCCTAATAGCTAAGGTCTTAGACTCTTACTATGGCCTACAGGTTAAGGTCTTAACTCTTACTCTGGCCTACTGGTTAAGGTCTTAGAATCTTACTCTGGCCTAACAGCTAAGGTCTTAGACTCGTACTATGGCCTACAGGTTAAGGTCTTAACTCTTACTCTGGCCTACTGGTTAAGGTCTTAACTCTTACTCTGGCCTAATAGCTAAGGTCTTAGACTCGTACTCTGGCCTAATGGTTAATGTCTTCACTCTTACTCTGGCCTACTGGTTAAGGTCTTAACTCTTACTCTGGCCTAATAGCTAAGGTCTTAAATCTTACTATGTCCTAATAGCAAAGATCTTAGACTCGTAATCTGGCCTAATGGTTAAGGTCTTAACTCTTACTCTGGCCTAATAGCTAAGGTCTTAACTCTTACTCTGGCCTAATAGCTAAGGTCTTAGACTCATACTATGGCCTACAGGTTATGGTCTTAACTCTTACTTTGGCCTACTGGTTAAGGTCTTAACTCTTACTCTGGCCTAATAGCTAAGGTATTAGACTCGTACTCTGGCCTACTGGTTAAGGTCTTAACTCTTACTCTGGCCTAATAGCTAAGGTCTTAACTCTTACTCTGGCCTAATAGCTAAGGTCTTAGACTCGTACTCTGGCCTAATGGTTAAGGTCTTAACTCTTACTCTGGCCTACTGGTTAAGGTCTTAACTCTTACTCTGGCCTAATAGCTAAGATCTTAGACTCTTACTCTGGCCTACTGGTTAAGGTCTTAACTCTTACTATGGCCTAATAGCTGAGGTCTTAACTCTTACGCTGGCCTAATAGCTAAGGTCTTAACTCTTACTCTGGCCGAATAGCTAAGGTCTTAGACTCGTACTCTGGCCGAATGGTTAAGGTCTTAACTCTTACTCTGGCCTAATAGCTAAGGTCTTAACTCTTACTCTGGCCTAATAGCTAAGGTCTTAGAATCATACTCTGGCCTAATGTTTAAGGTCTTAACTCTTACTCTGGCCTAATAGCTAAGGTCTTAGACTGGTACTCTGGCCTAATAGCTAAGGTCTTAGACTCGTACTCTGACCTACTGGTTAAGGTCTTAACTCGTACTCTGGCCTAATAGCTAAGGTCTTAGACTCGTACTCTGGCCTAATGGTTAAGGTCTTAACTCTTACTCTGGCCTAATGGTTAAGGTCTTAACTCTTACTCTGGCCTACTGGTTAAGGTCTTAACTCTTACTCTGGCCTAATAGCTAAGGTCTTAACTCTTACTCTGGCCTAATAGCAAAGGTCTTAGACTCGTAATCTGGCCTAATGGTTAAGGTCTTAACTCTTACTCTGGCCTAATAGTTAAGGTCTTAACTCTTACTCTGGCCTAATAGCTAAGGTCTTAGACTCTTACTATGGCCTACAGGTTAAGGTCTTAACTCTTACTCTGGCCTACTGGTTAAGGTCTTAGAATCTTACTCTGGCCTAACAGCTAAGGTCTTAGACTCGTACTATGGCCTACAGGTTAAGGTCTTAACTCTTACTCTGGCCTACTGGTTAAGGTCTTAACTCTTACTCTGGCCTAATAGCTAAGGTCTTAGACTCGTACTCTGGCCTAATGGTTAATGTCTTAACTCTTACTCTGGCCTACTGGTTAAGGTCTTAACTCTTACTCTGGCCTAATAGCTAAGGTCTTAAATCTTACTATGTCCTAATAGCAAAGATCTTAGACTCGTAATCTGGCCTAATGGTTAAGGTCTTAACTCTTACTCTGGCCTAATAGCTAAGGTCTTAACTCTTACTCTGGCCTAATAGCTAAGGTCTTAGACTCATACTATGGCCTACAGGTTATGGTCTTAACTCTTACTTTGGCCTACTGGTTAAGGTCTTAACTCTTACTCTGGCCTAATAGCTAAGGTATTAGACTCGTACTCTGGCCTACTGGTTAAGGTCTTAACTCTTACTCTGGCCTAATAGCTAAGGTCTTAACTCTTACTCTGGCCTAATAGCTAAGGCTTTAGACTCGTACTCTGGCCTAATGATTATGGTCTTAACTCTTACTCTGGCCTACTGGTTAAGGTCTTAACTCTTACTCTGGCCTAATAGCTAAGGTCTTAGACTCGTACTCTGGCCTAATGGTTAAGGTATTAACTCTTACTCTGGCCTACTGGTTAAGGTCTTAACTCTTACTCTGGCCTAATAGCTAAGGTCCTAACTCTTACTATGGCCTAATAGCAAAGATATTAGACTCTTAATCTGGCCTAATGGTTAAGGTCTTAACTCTTACTCTGGCCTAATAGCTAAGGTTTTAGACTCGTACTCTGGCCTAATGATTAAGGTCTTAACTCTAACTCTGGCCTACTGGTTAAAGTCTTAACTCTTAATCTGGCCTAATAGCTAAGGTTTTAGACTCGTACTCTGGCCTAATGATTAAGGTCTTAACTCTTACTCTGGCCTACTGGTTAAGGTCTTAACTCTTACTCTGGCCTAATAGCTAAGGTCTTAACTCTTACTCTGGCCTAATAACAAGGGTATTAGACTCGTAATCTGGCCTAATGGTTAAGGTCCGAACTCTTACTCTGGCCTAATAGCTAAGGTCCTAACTCTTACTCTGGCCTAATAGCTAAGGTCTTAGACTCATACTCTGGCCTAATGGTTAAGGTCTTAACTCTTACTCTGGCCTAATAGCTAAGGTCTTAGACTCTTACTCTGGCCTACTGGTTAAGGTCTTAACTCTTACGCTGGCCTAATACCTAAGGTCTTAACTCTTACTCTGGCCGAATAGCTAAGGTCTTAGAGTTGTACTCTGGCCTAATGGTTAAGGTCTTAACTCTTACTCGGGCCTAATAGCTAAGGTCTTAACTCTTACTCTGGCCTAATAGCTAAGGTCTTAGAATCATACTCTGGCCTAATGTTTAAGGTCTTAACTCGTACTCTGGCCTAATAGCTAAGGTCTTAGACTCGTACTCTGGCCTAATGGTTAAGGTCTTAACTCTTACTCTGGCCTAATTGTTAAGGTCTTAACTCTTACTCTGGCCTACTGGTTAAGGTCTTAACTCTTACTCTGGTCTAATAGCTAAGGTCTTAACTCTTACTCTGGCCTAATAGCAAAGGTCTTAGACTCGTAATCTGGCCTAATGGTAAAGGTCTTAACTCTTACTCTGGCCTAATAGTTAAGGTCTTAACTCTTACTCTGGCCTAATAGCTAAGGTCTTAGACTCTTACTATGGCCTACAGGTTAAGGTCTTAACTCTTACTCTGGCCTACTGGTTAAGGTCTTAACTCTTACTCTGGCCTAATAGCTAAGGTCTTAGACTCGTACTATGGCCTACAGGTTAAGGTCTTAACTCTTACTCTGGCCTAATGGTTAAGGTCTTAACTCTTACTCTGGCCTACTGGTTAAGGTCTTAACTCTTACTCTGGCCTAATAGCTAAGGTCTTAAATCTTACTATGGCCTAATAGCAAAGATCTTAGACTCGTAATCTGGCCTAATGGTTAAGGTCTTAACTCTTACTCTGGCCTAATAGCTAAGGTCTTAACTCTTACTCTGGCCTAATAGCTAAGGTCTTAGACTCATACTATGGCCTACAGGTTATGGTCTTAACTCTTACTTTGGCCTACTGGTTAAGGTCTTAACTCTTACTCTGGCCTAATAGCTAAGGTCTTAGACTCGTACTCTGGCCTACTGGTTAAGGTCTTAACTCTTACTCTGGCCTAATAGCTAAGGTCTTAAGTCTTACTCTGGCCTAATAGCTAAGGTTTTAGACTCGTACTCTGGCCTAATGATTATGGTCTTAACTCTTACTCTGGCCTACTGGTTAAGGTCTTAACTCTTACTCTGGCCTAATAGCAAAGATATTAGACTCTTAATCTGGCCTAATGGTTAAGGTCTTAACTCTTACTCTGGCCTAATAGCTAGGGTTTTAGACTCATACTCTGGCCTAATGATTAAGGTCTTAACTCTTACTCTGGCCTACTGGTTAAGGTCTTAACTCTTAATCTGGCCTAATAGCTAAGGTTTTAGACTCGTACTCTGGCCTAATGATTAAGGTCTTAACTCTTACTCTGGTCTACTGGTTAAGGTCTTAACTCTTACTCTGGCCTAATAGCTAAGGTCTTAACTCTTACTCTGGCCTAATAGCTAAGGTATTAGACTCGTAATCTGGCCTAATGGTTGATGTCTTAACTCTTACTCTGGCCTAATAGCTAAGGTCCTAACTCTTACTCTGGCCTAATAGCTAAGGTCTTAGACTGGTACTCTGGTCTAATGGTTAAGGTCTTAACTCTTACTCTGGCCTAATAGCTAAAGTCTTAGACTCTTACTCTGGCCTACTGGTTAAGGTCTTAACTCTTACTCTGGCCTACTGGTTAAGGTCTTAACTCTTACTCTGGCCTAATAGCTAAGGTCTTAGACTCTTACTCTGGCCTACTGGTTAAGGTCTTAACTCTTACTCTGGCCTACTGGTTGAGGTATTAACTCTTACTCTGGCCTAATAGCTAAGGTCTTAACTCTTACTCTGGCCTAATAGCTAAGGTCTTAACTTTTAATCTGGCCGAATAGCTAAGGTCTTAGACTCGTACTCTGGCCTAATGGTTAAGGTCTTAACTCTTACACTGGCCTAATAGCTAAGGTCTTAACTCTTACTCTGGCCTAATAGCTAAGATCTTAGACTCGTACTCTGGCCAAATGGTTAAGGTCTTAACTCTTACTCTTGCCTAATAGCTAAGGTCTTAGACTGGTACTCTGGCCTAATAGCTAAGGTCTTAGACTCGTACTCTGACCTACTGGTTAAGGTCTTAACTTGTACTCTGGCCTAATAGCTAAGGTCTTAGACTCGTACTCTGGCCTACTGGTCAAGGTCTTAACTCTTACTCTGGCCTACTGGTTAAGGTCTTAACTCTTACTCTGGCCTACTGGTTAAGGTCTTAACTTCTACTCTGGCCTAATAGCTAAGTTCTTAGACTCGTACTCTGGCCTAATAGCTAAGGTCTTAAATCTTACTCTGGCCTAATAGCTAAGGTCTTAGACCCGTACTCTGGCCTACTGGTTAAGGTCTTAACTCTTACTCTGACCTAATAGCTAAGGTCTTAACTCTTACTCTGGCCTAATAGCTAAGGTCTTAGACTCGTACTCTGGCCTAATGGTTAAGGTCTTAACTCTTACTCTGGCCTAATAGCTAAGGTCTTAGACTCGTACTCTGGCCTAATGGTTAAGGTCTTAACTCTTACTCTGGCCTACTGGTTAAGGTCTTAACTCTTACTCTGGCCTAATAGCTAAGATCTTAGACTCTTACTCTGGCCTACTGGTTAAGGTATTAACTCTTACTCTGGCCTACTGGTTAAGGTCTTAACTCTTACTCTGGCCTAATAGCTAAGGTCTTAACTCTTACGCTGGCCTAATAGCTAAGGTCTTAACTCTTACTCTGGCCGAATAGCTAAGGTCTTAGACTGGTACTCTGGCCTAATGGTTAAGGTATTAACTCTTACTCTGGCCTAATAGCTAAGGTCTTAGACTCTTACTCTGGCCTACTGGTTAAGGTCTTAACTCTTACTCTGGCCTACTGGTTAAGGTCTTAACTCTTACTCTGGCCTAATAGCTAAGGTCTTAGACTCTTACTCTGGCCTACTGGTTAAGGTCTTAACTCTTACTCTGGCCTACTGGTTGAGGTATTAACTCTTACTCTGGCCTAATAGCTAAGGTCTTAACTCTTACTCTGGCCTAATAGCTAAGGTCTTAACTTTTACTCTGGCCGAATAGCTAAGGTCTTAGACTCGTACTCTGGCCTAATGGTTAAGGTCTTAACTCTTACACTGGCCTAATAGCTAAGGTCTTAACTCTTACTCTGGCCTAATAGCTAAGGTCTTAGACTCGTACTCTGGCCAAATGGTTAAGGTCTTAACTCTTACTCTGGCCTAATAGCTAAGGTCTTAGACTGGTACTCTGGCCTAATAGCTAAGGTCTTAGACTCGTACTCTGACCTACTGGTTAAGGTCTTAACTTGTACTCTGGCCTAATAGCTAAGGTCTTAGACTCGTACTCTGGCCTACTGGTAAAGGTCTTAACTCTTACTCTGGCCTACTGGTTAAGGTCTTAACTCTTACTCTGGCCTACTGGTTAAGGTCTTAACTTCTACTCTGGCCTAATAGCTAAGGTCTTAGACTCGTACTCTGGCCTAATAGCTAAGGTCTTAAATCTTACTCTGGCCTAATAGCTAAGGTCTTAGACCCGTACACTGGCCTACTGGTTAAGGTCTTAACTCTTACTCTGACCTAATAGCTAAGGTCTTAACTCTTACTCTGGCCTAATAGCTAAGGTCTTAACTCTTACTCTGGCCTAATAGCTAAGGTCTTAGACTCGTACTCTGGCCTAATGGTTAAGGTCTTAACTCTTACTCTGGCCTAATAGCTAAGGTCTTAGACTCGTACTCTGGCCTAATGGTTAAGGTCTTAACTCTTACGCTGGCCTACTGGTTAAGGTCTTAACTCTTACTCTGGCCTAATAGCTAAGATCTTAGACTCTTACTCTGGCCTACTGGTTAAGGTCTTAACTCTTACTCTGGCCTACTGGTTAAGGTCTTAACTCTTACTCTGGCCTAATAGCTAAGGTCTTAACTCTTACGCTGGCCTAATAGCTAAGGTCTTAACTCTTACTCTGGCCGAATAGCTAAGGTCTTAGACTCGTACTCTGGCCTAATGGTTAAGGTCTTAACTCTTACTCTGGCCTAATAGCTAAGGTCTTAACTCTTACTCTGGCCTAATAGCTAAGGTCTTAGACTCATACTCTGGCCTAATGTTTAAGGTCTTAACTCTTACTCTGGCCTAATAGCTAAGGTCTTAGACTGGTAATCTGGCCTAATAGCTAAGGTCTTAGACTCGTACTCTGACCTACTGGTTAAGGTCTTAACTCGTACTCTGGCCTAATAGCTAAGGTCTTAGACTTGTACTCTGGCCTAATGGTTAAGGTCTTAACTCTTACTCTGGCCTAATAGCTAAGGTCTTAACTCTTACTCTGGCCTAATAGCTAAGGTCTTAACTCTTACTCTGGCCTAATAGCTAAGGTCTTAGACTGGTACTCTGGCCTAATAGCTAAGGTCTTAGACTCGTACTCTGACCTACTGGTTAAGGTCTTAACTCTTACTCTGGCCTAATAGGTAAGGGCTTAGACTCGTACTCTGGCCTAATGGTTAAGGTCTTAACTCTTACTCTGGCCTACTGGTTAAGGTCTTAAATCTTACTCTGGCCTAATAGCTAAGGTCTTAACTCTTACTCTGGCCTAATAGCAAAGGTATTAGACTCGTAATCTGGCCTAATGGTTAAGGTCTTAACTCTTACTCTGGCCTAATAGCTAAGGTTCTAACTCTTACTCTGGCCTAATAGCTAAGGTCTTAGACTGGTACTCTGGCCTACTGGTTAAGGTCTTAACTCTTACTCTGGCCTACTGGTTAAGGTCTTAACTCTTACTCTGGCCTAATAGCTAAGGTCTTAACTCTTACTCTGGCCTAATAGCTAAGGTCTTATACTCTTACTCTGGCCTACTGGTTAAGGTCTTAACTCTTACTCTGGCCTACTGGTTGAGGTATTAACTCTTACTCTGGCCTAATAGCTAAGGTCTTAACTCTTACTCTGGCCTAATAGCTAAGGTCTTAACTCTTACTCTGGCCGAATAGCTAAGGTCTTAGACTCGTACTCTGGCCTAATGGTTAAGGTCTTAACTCTTACACTGGCCTAATAGCTAAGGTCTTAACTCTTACTCTGGCCTAATAGCTAAGGTCTTAGACTCGTACTCTGGCCAAATGGTTAAGGTCTTAACTCTTACTCTGGCCTAATAGCTAAGGTCTTAGACTGGTACTCTGACCTAATAGCTAAGGTCTTAGACTCGTACTCTGGCCTACTGGTCAAGGTCTTAACTCTTACTCTGGCCTACTGGTTAAGGTCTTAACTCTTACTCTGGCCTACTGGTTAAGGTCTTAACTTCTACTCTGGCCTAATAGCTAAGGTCTTAGACTCGTACTCTGGCCTAATATCTAAGGTCTTAACTCTTACTCTGGCCTAATAGCTAAGGTCTTAGACTCGTACTCTGGCCTACTGGTTAAGGTCTTAACTCTTACTCTGACCTAATAGCTAAGGTCTTAACTCTTACTCTGGCCTAATAGCTAAAGTCTTAACTCTTACTCTGGCCTAATAGCAAAGTTCTTAGACTCGTACTCTGGCCTAATGGTTAAGGTCTTAACTCTTACTCTGGCCTAATAGCTAAGGTCTTAGACTCGTACTCTGGCCTAATGGTTAAGGTCTTAACTCTTACTCTGGCCTACTGGTTAAGGTCTTAACTCTTACTCTGGCCTAATAGCTAAGATCTTAGACTCTTACTCTGGCCTACTGGTTAAGGTCTTAACTCTTACTCTGGCCTACTGGTTAAGGTCTTAACTCTTACTCTGGCCTAATAGCTAAGGTCTTAACTCTTACGCTGGCCTAATAGCTAAGGTGTTAACTCTTACTCTGGCCTAATAGCTAAGGTCTTAACTCTTACTCTGGCCTAATAGCTAAGGTCTTAGACTCATACTCTGGCCTAATGTTTAAGGTCTTAACTCTTACTCTGGCCTAATAGCTAAGGTCTTAGACTGGTACTCTGGCCTAATAGCTAAGGTCTTAGACTCGTACTCTGACCTACTGGTTAAGGTCTTAACTCGTACTCTGGCCTAATAGCTAAGGTCTTAACTCTTACTCTGGCCTAATAGCTAAGGTCTTAGACTCGTACTCTGGCCTAATGGTTAAGGTCTTAACTCTTACTCTGGCCTAATTGTTAAGGTCTTAACTCTTACTCTGGCCTACTGGTTAAGGTCTTAACTCTTACTCTGGCCTAATAGCTAAGGTCTTAACTCTTACTCTGGCCTAATAGCAAAGGTCTTAGACTCGTAATCTGGCCTAATGGTTAAGGTCTTAACTCTTACTCTGGCCTAATAGTTAAGGTCTTAACTCTTAGTCTGGCCTAATAGCTAAGGTCTTAGACTCTTACTATGGCCTACAGGTTAAGGTCTTAACTCTTACTCTGGCCTACTGGTTGAGGTCTTAACTCTTACTCTGGCCTAATAGCTAAGGTCTTAGACTCGTACTCTGGCCTACAGGTTAAGGTCTTAACTCTTACTCTGGCCTACTGGTTAAGTCTTAACTCTTACTCTGGCCTAATAGCTAAGGTCTTAGACTCGTACTCTGGCCTAATGGTTAAGGTCTTAACTCTTACTCTGGCCTACTGGATAAGGTCTTAACTCTTACTCTGGCCTAATAGCTAAGGTCCTAAATCTTACTATGGCCTAATGGCAAAGATCTTAGACTCGTAATCTGGCCTAATGGTTAAGGTCTTAACTCTTACTCTGGCCTAATAGCTACGGTCTTATACTCATACTATGGCCTACAGGTTATGGTCTTAACTCTTACTTTGGCCTACTGGTTAAGGTCTTAACTCTTACTCTGGCCTACTGGTAGAGGTATTAACTCTTACTCTGGCCTAATAGCTAAGGTCTTAACTCTTACTCTGGCCTAATAGCTAAGGTCTTAACTCTTACTCTGGCCAAATAGCTAAGGTCTTAGACTCGTACTCTGGCCTAATGGTTAAGGTCTTAACTCTTACACTGGCCTAATAGCTAAGGTCTTAACTCTTACTCTGGCCTAATAGCTAAGGTCTTAGACTCGTACTCTGGCCAAATGGTTAAGGTCTTAACTTTTACTCTGGCCTAATAGCTAAGGTCTTAGACTCGTACTATGGCCTACAGGTTAAGGTCTTAACTCTTACTCTGGCCTACTGGTTAAGGTCTTATCTCTTACTCTGGCCTAATAGCTAAGGTCTTAGACTCGTACTCTGGCCTAATGGTTAAGGTCTTAACTCTTACTCTGGCCTACTGGTTAAGGTCTTAACTCTTACTCTGGCCTAATAGCTAAGGTCTTAAATCTTACTATGGCCTAATAGCAAAGATCTTAGACTCGTAATCTGGCCTAATGGTTAAGGTCTTAACTCTTACTCTGGCCTAATAGCTAAGGTCTTAGACTCGTACTCTGGCCTAATGGTTAAGGTCTTAACTCTTACTCTGGCCTAATTGTTAAGGTCTTAACTCTTACTCTGGCCTACTGGTTAAGGTCTTAACTCTTACTCTGGCCTAATAGCTAAGGTCTTAACTCTTACTCTGGCCTAATAGCAAAGGTCTTAGACTCGTAATCTGGCCTAATGGTTAAGGTCTTAACTCTTACTCTGGCCTAATAGTTAAGGTCTTAACTCTTAGTCTGGCCTAATAGCTAAGGTCTTAGACTCTTACTATGGCCTACAGGTTAAGGTCTTAACTCTTACTCTGGCCTACTGGTTAAGGTCTTAACTCTTACTCTGGCCTAATAGCTAAGGTCTTAGACTCGTACTCTGGCCTACAGGTTAAGGTCTTAACTCTTACTCTGGCCTACTGGTTAAGTCTTAACTCTTACTCTGGCCTAATAGCTAAGGTCTTAGACTCGTACTCTGGCCTAATGGTTAAGGTCTTAACTCTTACTCTGGCCTACTGGATAAGGTCTTAACTCTTACTCTGGCCTAATAGCTAAGGTCCTAAATCTTACTATGGCCTAATGGCAAAGATCTTAGACTCGTAATCTGGCCTAATGGTTAAGGTCTTAACTCTTACTCTGGCCTAATAGCTACGGTCTTATACTCATACTATGGCCTACAGGTTATGGTCTTAACTCTTACTTTGGCCTACTGGTTAAGGTCTTAACTCTTACTCTGGCCTACTGGTAGAGGTATTAACTCTTACTCTGGCCTAATAGCTAAGGTCTTAACTCTTACTCTGGCCTAATAGATAAGGTCTTAACTCTTACTCTGGCCAAATAGCTAAGGTCTTAGACTCGTACTCTGGCCTAATGGTTAAGGTCTTAACTCTTACACTGGCCTAATAGCTAAGGTCTTAACTCTTACTCTGGCCTAATAGCTAAGGTCTTAGACTCGTACTCTGGCCAAATGGTTAAGGTCTTAACTCTTACTCTGGCCTAATAGCTAAGGTCTTAGACTCGTACTATGGCCTACAGGTTAAGGTCTTAACTCTTACTCTGGCCTACTGGTTAAGGTCTTATCTCTTACTCTGGCCTAATAGCTAAGGTCTTAGACTCGTACTCTGGCCTAATGGTTAAGGTCTTAACTCTTACTCTGGCCTACTGGTTAAGGTCTTAACTCTTACTCTGGCCTAATAGCTAAGGTCTTAAATCTTACTATGGCCTAATAGCAAAGATCTTAGACTCGTAATCTGGCCTAATGGTTAAGGTCTTAACTCTTACTCTGGCCTAATAGCTAAGGTCTTAACTCTTACTCTGGCCTAATAGCTAAGGTCTTAGACTCATACTATGGCCTACAGGTTATGGTCTTAACTCTTACTTTGGCCTACTGGTTAAGGTCTTAACTCTTACTCTGGCCTAATAGCTAAGGTCTTAGACTCGTACTCTGGCGTACTGGTTAAGGTCTTAACTCTTACTCTGGCCTAATAGCTAAGGTCTTAACTCTTACTCCGGCCTAATAGCTAAGGGTTTAGACTCGTACTCTGGCCTAATGATTATGGTCTTAACTCTTACTCTGGCCTACTGGTTAAGGTCTTAACTCTTACTCTGGCCTAATAGCTAAGGTCTTAGACTCGTACTCTGGCCTAATGGTTAAGGTAATAACTCTTACTCTGGCCTACTGGTTAAGGTCTTAACTCTTACTCTGGCCTAATAGCTAAGGTCCTAACTCTTACTCTGGCCTAATAGCAAAGATATTAGACTCTTAATCTGGCCTAATGGTTAAGGTCTTAACTCTTACTCTGGCCTAATAGCTAAGGTTTTAGACTCGTACTCTGGCCTAATGATTAAGGTCTTAACTCTTACTCTGGCCTACTGGTTAAGGTCTTAACTCTTAATCTGGCCTAATAGCTAAGGTTTTAGACTCGTACTCTGGCCTAATGATTAAGGTCTTAACTCTTACTCTGGCCTACTGGTTAAGGTCTTAACTCTTACTCTGGCCTAATAGCTAAGGTCCTAACTCTTACTCTGGCCTAATAGCTAAGGTCTTAGACTGGTACTCTGGCCTAATGGTTAAGGTCTTAACTCTTACTCTGGCCTAATAGCTAAGGTCTTAGACTCTTACTCTGGCCTACTGGTTAAGGTCTTAACTCTTACTCTGGCCTACTGGTTAAGGTCTTAACTCTTACTCTGGCCTAATAGCTAAGGTCTTAGACTCTTACTCTGGCCTACTGGTTAAGGTCTTAACTCTTACTCTGGCCTACTGGTTGAGGTATTAACTCTTACTCTGGCCTAATAGCTAAGGTCTTAACTCTTACTCTGGCCTAATAGCTAAGGTCTTAACTTTTACTCTGGCCGAATAGCTAAGGTCTTAGACTCGTACTCTGGCCTAATGGTTAAGGTCTTAACTCTTACACTGGCCTAATAGCTAAGGTCTTAACTCTTACTCTGGCCTAATAGCTAAGGTCTTAGACTCGTACTCTGGCCAAATGGTTAAGGTCTTAACTCTTACTCTGGCCTAATAGCTAAGGTCTTAGACTGGTACTCTGGCCTAATAGCTAAGGTCTTAGACTCGTACTCTGACCTACTGGTTAAGGTCTAAACTTGTACTCTGGCCTAATAGCTAAGGTCTTAGACTCGTACTCTGGCCTACTGGTCAAGGTCTTAACTCTTACTCTGGCCTACTGGTTAAGGTCTTAACTCTTACTCTGGCCTACTGGTTAAGGTCTTAACTTCTACTCTGGCCTAATAGCTAAGGTCTTAGACTCGTACTCTGGCCTAATAGCTAAGGTCTTAAATCTTACTCTGGCCTAATAGCTAAGGTCTTAGACCCGTACTCTGGCCTACTTGTTAAGGTCTTAACTCTTACTCTGACCTAATAGCTAAGATCTTAACTCTTACTCTGGCCTAATAGCTAAGGTCTTAACTCTTACTCTGGCCTAATAGCTAAGGTCTTAGACTCGTACTCTGGCCTAATGGTTAAGGTCTTAACTCTTACTCTGGCCTAATAGCTAAGGTCTTAGACTCGTACTCTGGCCTAATGGTTAAGGTCTTAACTCTTACTCTGGCCTACTGGTTAAGGTCTTAACTCTTACTCTGGCCTAATAGCTAAGGTCTTAACTCTTACGCTGGCCTAATAGCTAAGGTCTTAACTCTTACTCTGGCCGAATAGCTAAGGTCTTAGACTCGTACTCTGGCCTAATGGTTAAGGTCTTAACTCTTACTCTGGCCTAATAGCTAAGGTCTTAGACTCGTACTCTGGCCTAATGGTTAAGGTCTTAACTCTTACTCTGGCCTACTGGTTAAGGTCTTAACTCTTACTCTGGCCTAATAGCTAAGATCTTAGACTCTTACTCTGGCCTACTGGTTAAGGTCTTAACTCTTACTCTGGCCTACTGGTTAAGGTCTTAACTCTTACTCTGGCCTAATAGCTAAGGTCTTAACTCTTACGCTGGCCTGATAGCTAAGGTCTTAACTCTTACTCTGGCCTAATAGCTAAGGTCTTAACTCTTACTCTGGCCTAATAGCTAAGGTCTTAGACTCATACTCTGGCCTAATGTTTAAGGTCTTAACTCTTACTCTGGCCTAATAGCTAAGGTCTTAGACTGGTACTCTGGCCTAATAGCTAAGGTCTTAGACTCATACTCTGACCTACTGGTTAAGGTCTTAACTCGTACTCTGGCCTAATAGCTAAGGTCTTAACTCTTACTCTGGCCTAATAGCTAAGGTCTTAGACTCGTACTCTGGCCTAATGGTTAAGGTCTTAACTCTTACTCTGGCCTAATTGTTAAGGTCTTAACTCTTACTCTGGCCTACTGGTTAAGGTCTTAACTCTTACTCTGGCCTAATAGCTAAGGTCTTAACTCTTACTCTGGCCAAATAGCTAAGGTCTTAGACTCGTACTCTGGCCTAATGGTTAAGGTCTTAACTCTTACTCTGGCCTACTGGTTAAGGTCTTAACTCTTACTCTGGCCTAATAGCTAAGGTCTTAGACTCGTATTCTGGCCTAATGGTTAAGGTCTTAACTCTTACTCTGGCCTAATAGTTAAGGTCTTAACTCTTAGTCTGGCCTAATAGCTAAGGTCTTAGACTCTTACTATGGCCTACAGGTTAAGGTCTTAACTCTTACTCTGGCCTACTGGTTAAGGTCTTAACTCTTACTCTGGCCTAATAGCTAAGGTCTTAGACTCGTACTCTGGCCTACAGGTTAAGGTCTTAACTCTTACTCTGGCCTACTGGTTAAGTCTTAACTCTTACTCTGGCCTAATAGCTAAGGTCTTAGACTCGTACTCTGGCCTAATGGTTAAGGTCTTAACTCTTACTCTGGCCTACTGGATAAGGTCTTAACTCTTACTCTGGCCTAATAGCTAAGGTCCTAAATCTTACTATGGCCTAATGGCAAAGATCTTAGACTCGTAATCTGGCCTAATGGTTAAGGTCTTAACTCTTACTCTGGCCTAATAGCTACGGTCTTATACTCATACTATGGCCTACAGGTTATGGTCTTAACTCTTACTTTGGCCTACTGGTTAAGGTCTTAACTCTTACTCTGGCCTACTGGTAGAGGTATTAACTCTTACTCTGGCCTAATAGCTAAGATCTTAACTCTTACTCTGGCCTAATAGCTAAGGTCTTAACTCTTACTCTGGCCAAATAGCTAAGGTCTTAGACTCGTACTCTGGCCTAATGGTTAAGGTCTTAACTCTTACACTGGCCTAATAGCTAAGGTCTTAACTCTTACTCTGGCCTAATAGCTAAGGTCTTAGACTCGTACTCTGGCCAAATGGTTAAGGTCTTAACTCTTACTCTGGCCTAATAGCTAAGGTCTTAGACTCGTACTATGGCCTACAGGTTAAGGTCTTAACTCTTACTCTGGCCTACTGGTTAAGGTCTTATCTCTTACTCTGGCCTAATAGCTAAGGTCTTAGACTCGTACTCTGGCCTAATGGTTAAGGTCTTAACTCTTACACTGGCCTAATAGCTAAGGTCTTAACTCTTACTCTGGCCTAATAGCTAAGGTCTTAGACTCATACTCTGGCCTAATGTTTAAGGTCTTAACTCTTACTCTGGCCTAATAGCTAAGGTCTTAGACTGGTACTCTGGCCTAATAGCTAAGGTCTTAGACTCGTACTCTGACCTACTGGTTAAGGTCTTAACTCGTAATCTGGCCTAATAGCTAAGGTCTTAGACTCGTACTCTGGCCTACTGGTCAAGGTCTTAACTCTTACTCTGGAATACTGGTTAAGGTCTTATCTCTTACTCTGGCCTAATAGCTAAGGTCTTAGACTCGTACTCTGGACTAATGGTTAAGGTCTTAACTCTTACTCTGGCCTACTGGTTAAGGTCTTAACTCTTACTCTGGCCTAATAGCTAAGGTCTTAAATCTTACTATGGCCTAATAGCAAAGATCTTAGACTCGTAATCTGGCCTAATGGTTAAGGTCTTAACTCTTACTCTGGCCTAATAGCTAAGGTCTTAACTCTTACTCTGGCCTAATAGCTAAGGCCTTAGACTCATACTATGGCCTACAGGTTATGGTCTTAACTCTTACTTTGGCCTACTGGTTAAGGTCTTAACTCTTACTCTGGCCTAATAGCTAAGGTCTTAGACTCGTACTCTGGCCTACTGGTTAAGGTCTTAACTCTTACTCTGGCCTAATAGCTAAGGTCTTAACTCTTACTCTGGCCTAATAGCTAAGGTTTTAGACTCGTACTCTGGCCTAATGATTATGGTCTTAACTCTTACTCTGGCCTACTGGTTAAGGTCTTAACTCTTACTCTGGCCTAATAGCAAAGATATTAGACTCTTAATCTGGCCTAATGGTTAAGGTCTTAACTCTTACTCTGGCCTAATAGCTAGGGTTTTAGACTCATACTCTGGCCTAATGATTAAGGTCTTAACTCTTACTCTGGCCTACTGGTTAAGGTCTTAACTCTTAATCTGGCCTAATAGCTAAGGTTTTAGACTCGTACTCTGGCCTAATGATTAAGGTCTTAACTCTTACTCTGGTCTACTGGTTAAGGTCTTAACTCTTACTCTGGCCTAATAGCTAAGGTCTTAACTCTTACTCTGGCCTAATAGCTAAGGTATTAGACTCGTAATCTGGCCTAATGGTTAATGTCTTAACTCTTACTCTGGCCTAATAGCTAAGGTCTTAGACTGGTACTCTGGTCTAATTGTTAAGGTCTTAACTCTTACTCTGGCCTAATAGCTAAGGTCTTAGACTCGTACTCTGGCCTAATGGTTAAGGTCTTAACTCTTACTCTGGCCTAATTGTTAAGGTCTTAACTCTTACTCTGGCCTACTGGTTAAGGTCTTAACTCTTACTCTGGCCTAATAGCTAAGGTCTTAACTCTTACTCTGGCCAAATAGCTAAGGTCTTAGACTCGTACTCTGGCCTAATGGTTAAGGTCTTTACTCTTACTCTGGCCTACTGGTTAAGGTCTTAACTCTTACTCTGGCCTAATAGCTAAGGTCTTAGACTCGTATTCTGGCCTAATGGTTAAGGTCTTAACTCTTACTCTGGCCTAATAGTTAAGGTCTTAACTCTTAGTCTGGCCTAATAGCTAAGGTCTTAGACTCTTACTATGGCCTACAGGTTAAGGTCTTAACTCTTACTCTGGCCTACTGGTTAAGGTCTTAACTCTTACTCTGGCCTAATAGCTAAGGTCTTAGACTCGTACTCTGGCCTACAGGTTAAGGTCTTAACTCTTTCTCTGGCCTACTGGTTAAGTCTTAACTCTTACTCTGGCCTAATAGCTAAGGTCTTAGACTCGTACTCTGGCCTAATGGTTAAGGTCTTAACTCTTACTCTGGCCTACTGGATAAGGTCTTAACTCTTACTCTGGCCTAATAGCTAAGGTCCTAAATCTTACTATGGCCTAATGGCAAAGATCTTAGACTCGTAATCTGGCCTAATGGGTAAGGTCTTAACTCTTACTCTGGCCTAATAGCTACGGTCTCATACTCATACTATGGCCTACAGGTTATGGTCTTAACTCTTACTTTGGCCTACTGGTTAAGGTCTTAACTCTTACTCTGGCCTACTGGTAGAGGTATTAACTCTTACTCTGGCCTAATAGCTAAGATCTTAACTCTTACTCTGGCCTAATAGCTAAGGTCTTAACTCTTACTCTGGCCAAATAGCTAAGGTCTTAGACTCGTACTCTGGCCTAATGGTTAAGGTCTTAACTCTTACACTGGCCTAATAGCTAAGGTCTTAACTCTTACTCTGGCCTAATAGCTAAGGTCTTAGACTCGTACTCTGGCCAAATGGTTAAGGTCTTAACTCTTACTCTGGCCTAATAGCTAAGGTCTTAGACTCGTACTATGGCCTACAGGTTAAGGTCTTAACTCTTACTCTGGCCTACTGGTTAAGGTCTTATCTCTTACTCTGGCCTAATAGCTAAGGTCTTAGACTCGTACTCTGGCCTAATGGTTAAGGTCTTAACTCTTACACTGGCCTAATAGCTAAGGTCTTAACTCTTACTCTGGCCTAATAGCTAAGGTCTTAGACTCATACTCTGGCCTAATGTTTAAGGTCTTAACTCTTACTCTGGCCTAATAGCTAAGGTCTTAGACTGGTACTCTGGCCTAATAGCTAAGGTCTTAGACTCGTACTCTGACCTACTGGTTAAGGTCTTAACTCGTAATCTGGCCTAATAGCTAAGGTCTTAGACTCGTACTCTGGCCTACTGGTCAAGGTCTTAACTCTTACTCTGGAATACTGGTTAAGGTCTTATCTCTTACTCTGGCCTAATAGCTAAGGTCTTAGACTCGTACTCTGGCCTAATGGTTAAGGTCTTAACTCTTACTCTGGCCTACTGGTTAAGGTCTTAACTCTTACTCTGGCCTAATAGCTAAGGTCTTAAATCTTACTATGGCCTAATAGCAAAGATCTTAGACTCGTAATCTGGCCTAATGGTTAAGGTCTTAACTCTTACTCTGGCCTAATAGCTAAGGTCTTAACTCTTACTCTGGCCTAATAGCTAAGGCCTTAGACTCATACTATGGCCTACAGGTTATGGTCTTAACTCTTACTTTGGCCTACTGGTTAAGGTCTTAACTCTTACTCTGGCCTAATAGCTAAGGTCTTAGACTCGTACTCTGGCCTACTGGTTAAGGTCTTAACTCTTACTCTGGCCTAATAGCTAAGGTCTTAACTCTTACTCTGGCCTAATAGCTAAGGTTTTAGACTCGTACTCTGGCCTAATGATTATGGTCTTAACTCTTACTCTGGCCTACTGGTTAAGGTCTTAACTCTTACTCTGGCCTAATAGCAAAGATATTAGACTCTTAATCTGGCCTAATGGTTAAGGTCTTAACTCTTACTCTGGCCTAATAGCTAGGGTTTTAGACACATACTCTGGCCTAATGATTAAGGTCTTAACTCTTACTCTGGCCTACTGGTTAAGGTCTTAACTCTTAATCTGGCCTAATAGCTAAGGTTTTAGACTCGTACTCTGGCCTAATGATTAAGGTCTTAACTCTTACTCTGGTCTACTGGTTAAGGTCTTAACTCTTACTCTGGCCTAATAGCTAAGGTCTTAACTCTTACTCTGGCCTAATAGCTAAGGTATTAGACTCGTAATCTGGCCTAATGGTTAATGTCTTAACTCTTACTCTGGCCTAATAGCTAAGGTCTTAGACTTGTACTCTGGTCTAATTGTTAAGGTCTTAACTCTTACTCTGGCCTAATAGCTAAGGTCTTAGACTCTTACTCTGGCCTACTGGTTAAGGTCTTAACTCTTACTCTGGCCTACTGGTTAAGGTCTTAACTCTTACTCTGGCCTAATAGCTAAGGTCTTAGTCTCTTACTCTGGCCTACTGGTTAAGGTCTTAACTCTTACTCTGGCCTACTGGTTGAGGTATTAACTCTTACTCTGGCCTAATAGCTAAGGTCTTAACTCTTACTCTGGCCTAATAGCTAAGGTCTTAACTTTTAATCTGGCCGAATAGCTAAGGTCTTAGACTCGTACTCTGGCCTAATGGTTAAGGTCTTAACTCTTACAATGGCCTAATAGCTAAGGTCTTAACTCTTACTCTGGCCTAATAGCTAAGGTCTTAGACTCGTACTCTGGCCAAATGGTTAAGGTCTTAACTCTTACTCTTGCCTAATAGCTAAGGTCTTAGACTGGTACTCTGGCCTAATAGCTAAGGTCTTAGACTCGTACTCTGACCTACTGGTTAAGGTCTTCACTTGTACTCTGGCCTAATAGCTAAGGTCTTAGACTCGTACTCTGGCCTACTGGTCAAGGTCTTAACTCTTACTCTGGCCTACTGGTTAAGGTCTTAACTCTTACTCTGGCCTACTGGTTAAGGTCTTAACTTCTACTCTGGCCTAATAGCTAAGTTCTTGGACTCGTACTCTGGCCTAATAGCTAAGGTCTTAAATCTTACTCTGGCCTAATAGCTAAGGTCTTAGACCCGTACTCTGGCCTACTGGTTAAGGTCTTAACTCTTACTCTGACCTAATAGCTAAGGTCTTAACTCTTACTCTGGCCTAATAGCTAAGGTCTTAGACTCGTACTCTGGCCTAATGGTTAAGGTCTTAACTCTTACTCTGGCCTAATAGCTAAGGTCTTAGACTCGTACTCTGGCCTAATGGTTAAGGTCTTAACTCTTACTCTGGCCTACTGGTTAAGGTCTTAACTCTTACTCTGGCCTAATAGCTAAGATCTTAGACTCTTACTCTGGCCTACTGGTTAAGGTATTAACTCTTACTCTGGCCTACTGGTTAAGGTCTTAACTCTTACTCTGGCCTAATAGCTAAGGTCTTAACTCTTACGCTGGCCTAATAGCTAAGGTCTTAACTCTTACTCTGGCCGAATAGCTAAGGTCTTAGACTGGTACTCTGGCCTAATGGTTAAGGTCTTAACTCTTACTCTGGCCTAATAGCTAAGGTCTTAGACTCTTACTCTGGCCTACTGGTTAAGGTCTTAACTCTTACTCTGGCCTACTGGTTAAGGTCTTAACTCTTACTCTGGCCTAATAGCTAAGGTCTTAGACTCTTACTCTTGCCTACTGGTTAAGGTCTTAACTCTTACTCTGGCCTACTGGTTGAGGTATTAACTCTTACTCTGGCCTAATAGCTAAGGTCTTAACTCTTACTCTGGCCTAATAGCTAAGGTCTTAACTTTTACTCTGGCCGAATAGCTAAGGTCTTAGACTCGTACTCTGGCCTAATGGTTAAGGTCTTAACTCTTACACTGGCCTAATAGCTAAGGTCTTAACTCTTACTCTGGCCTAATAGCTAAGGTCTTAGACTCGTACTCTGGCCAAATGGTTAAGGTCTTAACTCTTACTCTGGCCTAATAGCTAAGGTCTTAGACTGGTACTCTGGCCTAATAGCTAAGGTCTTAGACTCGTACTCTGACCTACTGGTTAAGGTCTTAACTTGTACTCTGGCCTAATAGCTAAGGTCTTAGACTCGTACTCTGGCCTACTGGTCAAGGTCTTAACTCTTACTCTGGCCTACTGGTTAAGGTCTTAACTCTTACTCTGGCCTACTGGTTAAGGTCTTAACTTCTACTCTGGCCTAATAGCTAAGGTCTTAGACCCGTACTCTGGCCTACTGGTTAAGGTCTTAACTCTTACTCTGACCTAATAGCTAAGGTCTTAACTCTTACTCTGGCCTAATAGCTAAGGTCTTAGACTCGTACTCTGGCCTAATGGTTAAGGTCTTAACTCTTACTCTGGCCTAATAGCTAAGGTCTTAGACTCGTACTCTGGCCTAATGGTTAAGGTCTTAACTCTTACTCTGGCCTACTGGTTAAGGTCTTAACTCTTACTCTGGCCTAATAGCTAAGATCTTAGACTCTTACTCTGGCCTACTGGTTAAGGTATTAACTCTTACTCTGGCCTACTGGTTAAGGTCTTAACTCTTACTCTGGCCTAATAGCTAAGGTCTTAACTCTTACGCTGGCCTAATAGCTAAGGTCTTAACTCTTACTCTGGCCGAATAGCTAAGGTCTTAGACTGGTACTCTGGCCTAATGGTTAAGGTCTTAACTCTTACTCTGGCCTAATAGCTAAGGTCTTAGACTCTTACTCTGGCCTACTGGTTAAGGTCTTAACTCTTACTCTGGCCTACTGGTTAAGGTCTTAACTCTTACTCTGGCCTAATAGCTAAGGTCTTAGACTCTTACTCTTGCCTACTGGTTAAGGTCTTAACTCTTACTCTGGCCTACTGGTTGAGGTATTAACTCTTACTCTGGCCTAATAGCTAAGGTCTTAACTCTTACTCTGGCCTAATAGCTAAGGTCTTAACTTTTACTCTGGCCGAATAGCTAAGGTCTTAGACTCGTACTCTGGCCTAATGGTTAAGGTCTTAACTCTTACACTGGCCTAATAGCTAAGGTCTTAACTCTTACTCTGGCCTAATAGCTAAGGTCTTAGACTCGTACTCTGGCCAAATGGTTAAGGTCTTAACTCTTACTCTGGCCTAATAGCTAAGGTCTTAGACTGGTACTCTGGCCTAATAGCTAAGGTCTTAGACTCGTACTCTGACCTACTGGTTAAGGTCTTAACTTGTACTCTGGCCTAATAGCTAAGGTCTTAGACTCGTACTCTGGCCTACTGGTCAAGGTCTTAACTCTTACTCTGGCCTACTGGTTAAGGTCTTAACTCTTACTCTGGCCTACTGGTTAAGGTCTTAACTTCTACTCTGGCCTAATAGCTAAGGTCTTAGACTCGTACTCTGGCCTAATAGCTAAGGTCTTAAATCTTACTCTGGCCTAATAGCTAAGGTCTTAGACCCGTACACTGGCCTACTGGTTAAGGTCTTAACTCTTACTCTGACCTAATAGCTAAGGTCTTAACTCTTACTCTGGCCTAATAGCTAAGGTCTTAACTCTTACTCTGGCCTAATAGCTAAGGTCTTAGACTCGTACTCTGGCCTAATGGTTAAGGTCTTAACTCTTACTCTGGCCTAATAGCTAAGGTCTTAGACTCGTACTCTGGCCTAATGGTTAAGGTCTTAACTCTTACGCTGGCCTACTGGTTAAGGTCTTAACTCTTACTCTGGCCTAATAGCTAAGATCTTAGACTCTTACTCTGGCCTACTGGTTAAGGTCTTAACTCTTACTCTGGCCTACTGGTTAAGGTCTTAACTCTTACTCTGGCCTAATAGCTAAGGTCTTAACTCTTACGCTGGCCTAATAGCTAAGGTCTTAACTCTTACTCTGGCCGAATAGCTAAGGTCTTAGACTCGTACTCTGGCCTAATGGTTAAGGTCTTAACTCTTACTCTGGCCTAATAGCTAAGGTCTTAACTCTTACTCTGGCCTAATAGCTAAGGTCTTAGACTCATACTCTGGCCTAATGTTTAAGGTCTTAACTCTTACTCTGGCCTAATAGCTAAGGTCTTAGACTGGTACTCTGGCCTAATAGCTAAGGTCTTAGACTCGTACTCTGACCTACTGGTTAAGGTCTTAACTCGTACTCTGGCCTAATAGCTAAGGTCTTAGACTTGTACTCTGGCCTAATGGTTAAGGTCTTAACTCTTACTCTGGCCTAATAGCTAAGGTCTTAACTCTTACTCTGGCCTAATAGCTAAGGTCTTAACTCTTACTCTGGCCTAATAGCTAAGGTCTTAGACTCATACTCTGGCCTAATGGTTAAGGTCTTAACTCTTACTCTGGCCTACTGGTTAAGGTCTTAACTCTTACTCTGGCCTAATAGGTAAGGGCTTAGACTCGTACTCTGGCCTAATGGTTAAGGTCTTAACTCTTACTCTGGCCTACTGGTTAAGGTCTTAAATCTTACTCTGGCCTAATAGCTAAGGTCTTAACTCTTACTCTGGCCTAATAGCAAAGGTATTAGACTCGTAATCTGGCCTAATGGTTAAGGTCTTAACTCTTACTCTGGCCTAATAGCTAAGGTTCTAACTCTTACTCTGGCCTAATAGCTAAGGTCTTAGACTGGTACTCTGGCCTACTGGTTAAGGTCTTAACTCTTACTCTGGCCTACTGGTTAAGGTCTTAACTCTTACTCTGGCCTAATAGCTAAGGTCTTAACTCTTACTCTGGCCTAATAGCTAAGGTCTTATACTCTTACTCTGGCCTACTGGTTAAGGTCTTAACTCTTACTCTGGCCTACTGGTTGAGGTATTAACTCTTACTCTGGCCTAATAGCTAAGGTCTTAACTCTTACTCTGGCCTAATAGCTAAGGTCTTAACTCTTACTCTGGCCGAATAGCTAAGGTCTTAGACTCGTACTCTGGCCTAATGGTTAAGGTCTTAACTCTTACACTGGCCT
Source organism: Triturus cristatus (assembly GCF_964204655.1). Taxonomy (NCBI): domain Eukaryota; kingdom Metazoa; phylum Chordata; class Amphibia; order Caudata; family Salamandridae; genus Triturus; species Triturus cristatus. Next base: position 1,101,541,649 of record NC_140589.1, on the reverse strand, counting down.
AATAGCTAAGGTCTTAACTCTTACTCTGGCCTAATAGCTAAGGTCTTAGACTCGTACTCTGGCCAAATGGTTAAGGTCTTAACTCTTACTCTGGCCTAATAGCTAAGGTCTTAGACTGGTACTCTGACCTAATAGCTAAGGTCTTAGACTCGTACTCTGGCCTACTGGTCAAGGTCTTAACTCTTACTCTGGCCTACTGGTTAAGGTCTTAACTCTTACTCTGGCCTACTGGTTAAGGTCTTAACTTCTACTCTGGCCTAATAGCTAAGGTCTTAGACTCGTACTCTGGCCTAATAGCTAAGGTCTTAACTCTTACTCTGGCCTAATAGCTAAGGTCTTAGACTCGTACTCTGGCCTACTGGTTAAGGTCTTAACTCTTACTCTGACCTAATAGCTAAGGTCTTAACTCTTACTCTGGCCTAATAGCTAAAGTCTTAACTCTTACTCTGGCCTAATAGCAAAGTTCTTAGACTCGTACTCTGGCCTAATGGTTAAGGTATTAACTCTTACTCTGGCCTAATAGCTAAGGTCTTAGACTCGTACTCTGGCCTAATGGTTAAGGTCTTAACTCTTACTCTGGCCTACTGGTTAAGGTCTTAACTCTTACTCTGGCCTAATAGCTAAGATCTTAGACTCTTACTCTGGCCTACTGGTTAAGGTCTTAACTCTTACTCTGGCCTACTGGTTAAGGTCTTAACTCTTACTCTGGCCTAATAGCTAAGGTCTTAACTCTTACGCTGGCCTAATAGCTAAGGTCTTAACTCTTACTCTGGCCTAATAGCTAAGGTCTTAACTCTTACTCTGGCCTAATAGCTAAGGTCTTAGACTCATACTCTGGCCTAATGTTTAAGGTCTTAACTCTTACTCTGGCCTAATAGCTAAGGTCTTAGACTGGTACTCTGGCCTAATAGCTAAGGTCTTAGACTCGTACTCTGACCTACTGGTTAAGGTCTTAACTCGTACTCTGGCCTAATAGCTAAGGTCTTAACTCTTACTCTGGCCTAATAGCTAAGGTCTTAGACTCGTACTCTGGCCTAATGGTTAAGGTCTTAACTCTTACTCTGGCCTAATTGTTAAGGTCTTAACTCTTACTCTGGCCTACTGGTTAAGGTCTTAACTCTTACTCTGGCCTAATAGCTAAGGTCTTAACTCTTACTCTGGCCTAATAGCAAAGGTCTTAGACTCGTAATCTGGCCTAATGGTTAAGGTCTTAACTCTTACTCTGGCCTAATAGTTAAGGTCTTAACTCTTAGTCTGGCCTAATAGCTAAGGTCTTAGACTCTTACTATGGCCTACAGGTTAAGGTCTTAACTCTTACTCTGGCCTACTGGTTAAGGTCTTAACTCTTACTCTGGCCTAATAGCTAAGGTCTTAAATCTTACTATGGCCTAATGGCAAAGATCTTAGACTCGTAATCTGGCCTAATGGTTAAGGTCTTAACTCTTACTCTGGCCTAATAGCTACGGTCTTATACTCATACTATGGCCTACAGGTTATGGTCTTAACTCTTACTTTGGCCTACTGGTTAAGGTCTTAACTCTTGCTCTGGCCTACTGGTAGAGGTATTAACTCTTACTCTGGCCTAATAGCTAAGGTCTTAACTCTTACTCTGGCCTAATAGCTAAGGTCTTAACTCTTACTCTGGCCAAATAGCTAAGGTCTTAGACTCGTACTCTGGCCTAATGGTTAAGGTCTTAACTCTTACACTGGCCTAATAGCTAAGGTCTTAACTCTTACTCTGGCCTAATAGCTAAGGTCTTAGACTCGTACTCTGGCCAAATGGTTAAGGTCTTAACTCTTACTCTGGCCTAATAGCTAAGGTCTTAGACTCGTACTATGGCCTACAGGTTAAGGTCTTAACTCTTACTCTGGCCTACTGGTTAAGGTCTTATCTCTTACTCTGGCCTAATAGCTAAGGTCTTAGACTTGTACTCTGGCCTAATGGTTAAGGTCTTAACTCTTACTCTGGCCTACTGGTTAAGGTCTTAACTCTTACTCTGGCCTAATAGCTAAGGTCTTAAATCTTACTATGGCCTAATAGCAAAGATCTTAGACTCGTAATCTGGCCTAATGGTTAAGGTCTTAACTCTTACTCTGGCCTAATAGCTAAGGTCTTAACTCTTACTCTGGCCTAATAGCTAAGGTCTTAGACTCATACTATGGCCTACAGGTTATGGTCTTAACTCTTACTTTGGCCTACTGGTTAAGGTCTTAACTCTTACTCTGGCCTAATAGCTAAGGTCTTAACTCTTACTCCGGCCTAATAGCTAAGGGTTTAGACTCGTACTCTGGCCTAATGATTATGGTCTTAACTCTTACTCTGGCCTACTGGTTAAGGTCTTAACTCTTACTCTGGCCTAATAGCTAAGGTCTTAGACTCGTACTCTGGCCTAATGGTTAAGGTAATAACTCTTACTCTGGCCTACTGGTTAAGGTCTTAACTCTTACTCTGGCCTAATAGCTAAGGTCCTAACTCTTACTCTGGCCTAATAGCAAAGATATTAGACTCTTAATCTGGCCTAATGGTTAAGGTCTTAACTCTTACTCTGGCCTAATAGCTAAGGTTTTAGACTCGTACTCTGGCCTAATGATTAAGGTCTTAACTCTTACTCTGGCCTACTGGTTAAGGTCTTAACTCTTAATCTGGCCTAATAGCTAAGGTTTTAGACTCGTACTCTGGCCTAATGATTAAGGTCTTAACTCTTACTCTGGCCTACTGGTTAAGGTCTTAACTCTTACTTTGGCCTAATAGCTAAGGTCCTAACTCTTACTCTGGCCTAATAGCTAAGGTCTTAGACTGGTACTCTGGCCTAATGGTTAAGGTCTTAACTCTTACTCTGGCCTAATAGCTAAGGTCTTAGACTCTTACTCTGGCCTACTGGTTAAGGTCTTAACTCTTACTCTGGCCTACTGGTTAAGGTCTTAACTCTTACTCTGGCCTACTGGTTGAGGTATTAACTCTTACTCTGGCCTAATAGCTAAGGTCTTAACTTTTACTCTGGCCGAATAGCTAAGGTCTTAGACTCGTACTCTGGCCTAATGGTTAAGGTCTTAACTCTTACACTGGCCTAATAGCTAAGGTCTTAACTCTTACTCTGGCCTAATAGCTAAGGTCTTAGACTCGTACTCTGGCCAAATGGTTAAGGTCTTAACTCTTACTCTGGCCTAATAGCTAAGGTCTTAGACTGGTACTCTGGCCTAATAGCTAAGGTCTTAGACTCGTACTCTGACCTACTGGTTAAGGTCTTAACTTGTACTCTGGCCTAATAGCTAAGGTCTTAGACTCGTACTCTGGCCTACTGGTCAAGGTCTTAACTCTTACTCTGGCCTACTGGTTAAGGTCTTAACTCTTACTCTGGCCTACTGGTTAAGGTCTTAACTTCTACTCTGGCCTAATAGCTAAGGTCTTAGACTCGTACTCTGGCCTAATAGCTAAGGTCTTAAATCTTACTCTGGCCTAATAGCTAAGGTCTTAGACCCGTACTCTGGCCTACTTGTTAAGGTCTTAACTCTTACTCTGACCTAATAGCTAAGATCTTAACTCTTACTCTGGCCTAATAGCTAAGGTCTTAACTCTTACTCTGGCCTAATAGCTAAGGTCTTAGACTCGTACTCTGGCCTAATGGTTAAGGTCTTAACTCTTACTCTGGCCTAATAGCTAAGGTCTTAGACTCGTACTCTGGCCTAATGGTTAAGGTCTTAACTCTTACTCTGGCCTACTGGTTAAGGTCTTAACTCTTACTCTGGCCTAATAGCTAAGGTCTTAACTCTTACGCTGGCCTAATAGCTAAGGTCTTAACTCTTACTCTGGCCGAATAGCTAAGGTCTTAGACTCGTACTCTGGCCTAATGGTTAAGGTCTTAACTCTTACTCTGGCCTAATAGCTAAGGTCTTAGACTCGTACTCTGGCCTAATGGTTAAGGTCTTAACTCTTACTCTGGCCTACTGGTTAAGGTCTTAACACTTACTCTGGCCTAATAGCTAAGATCTTAGACTCTTACTCTGGCCTACTGGTTAAGGTCTTAACTCTTACTCTGGCCTACTGGTTAAGGTCTTAACTCTTACTCTGGCCTAATAGCTAAGGTCTTAACTCTTACGCTGGCCTAATAGCTAAGGTCTTAACTCTTACTCTGGCCTAATAGCTAAGGTCTTAACTCTTACTCTGGCCTAATAGCTAAGGTCTTAGACTCATACTCTGGCCTAATGTTTAAGGTCTTAACTCTTACTCTGGCCTAATAGCTAAGGTCTTAGACTGGTACTCTGGCCTAATAGCTAAGGTCTTAGACTCGTACTCTGACCTACTGGTTAAGGTCTTAACTCGTACTCTGGCCTAATAGCTAAGGTCTTAACTCTTACTCTGGCCTAATAGCTAAGGTCTTAGACTCGTACTCTGGCCTAATGGTTAAGGTTTTAACTCTTACTCTGGCCTAATTGTTAAGGTCTTAACTCTTACTCTGGCCTACTGGTTAAGGTCTTAACTCTTACTCTGGCCTAATAGCTAAGGTCTTAACTCTTACTCTGGCCTAATAGCAAAGGTCTTAGACTCGTAATCTGGCCTAATGGTTAAGGTCTTAACTCTTACTCTGGCCTAATAGTTAAGGTCTTAACTCTTAGTCTGGCCTAATAGCTAAGGTCTTAGACTCTTACTATGGCCTACAGGTTAAGGTCTTAACTCTTACTCTGGCCTACTGGTTAAGGTCTTAACTCTTACTCTGGCCTAATAGCTAAGGTCTTAGACTCGTACTCTGGCCTACAGGTTAAGGTCTTAACTCTTACTCTGGCCTACTGGTTAAGTCTTAACTCTTACTCTGGCCTAATAGCTAAGGTCTTAGACTCGTACTCTGGCCTAATGGTTAAGGTCTTAACTCTTACTCTGGCCTACTGGATAAGGTCTTAACTCTTACTCTGGCCTAATAGCTAAGGTCCTAAATCTTACTATGGCGAATGGCAAAGATCTTAGACTCGTAATCTGGCCTAATGGTTAAGGTCTTAACTCTTACTGTGGCCTAATAGCTACGGTCTTATACTCATACTATGGCCTACAGGTTATGGTCTTAACTCTTACTTTGGCCAACTGGTTAAGGTCTTAACTCTTACTCTGGCCTACTGGTAGAGGTATTAACTCTTACTCTGGCCTAATAGCTAAGGTCTTAACTCTTACTCTGGCCTAATAGCTAAGGTCTTAACTCTTACTCTGGCCAAATAGCTAAGGTCTTAGACTCGTACTCTGGCCTAATGGTTAAGGTCTTAACTCTTACACTGGCCTAATAGCTAAGGTCTTAACTCTTACTCTGGCCTAATAGCTAAGGTCTTAGACTCGTACTCTGGCCAAATGGTTAAGGTCTTAACTCTTACTCTGGCCTAATAGCTAAGGTCTTAGACTCGTACTATGGCCTACAGGTTAAGGTCTTAACTCTTACTCTGGCCTACTGGTTAAGGTCTTATCTCTTACTCTGGCCTAATAGCTAAGGTCTTAGACTCGTACTCTGGCCTAATGGTTAATGTCTTAACTCTTACTCTGGCCTACTGGTTAAGGTCTTAACTCTTACTCTGGCCTAATAGCTAAGGTCTTAAATCTTACTATGGCCTAATAGCAAAGATCTTAGACTCGTAATCTGGCCTAATGGTTAAGGTCTTAACTCTTACTCTGGCCTAATAGCTAAGGTCTTAACTCTTACTCTGGCCTAATAGCTAAGGTCTTAGACTCATACTATGGCCTACAGGTTATGGTCTTAACTCTTACTTTGGCCTACTGGTTAAGGTCTTAACTCTTACTCTGGCCTAATAGCTAAAGTCTTAGACTCGTACTCTGGCGTACTGGTTAAGGTCTTAACTCTTACTCTGGCCTAATAGCTAAGGTCTTAACTCTTACTCCGGCCTAATAGCTAAGGGTTTAGACTCGTACTCTGGCCTAATGATTATGGTCTTAACTCTTACTCTGGCCTACTGGTTAAGGTCTTAACTCTTACTCTGGCCTAATAGCTAAGGTCTTAGACTCGTACTCTGGCCTAATGGTTAAGGTAATAACTCTTACTCTGGCCTACTGGTTAAGGTCTTAACTCTTACTCTGGCCTAATAGCTAAGGTCCTAACTCTTACTCTGGCCTAATAGCAAAGATATTATACTCTTAATCTGGCCTAATGGTTAAGGTCTTAACTCTTACTCTGGCCTAATAGCTAAGGTTTTAGACTCGTACTCTGGCCTAATGATTAAGGTCTTAACTCTTACTCTGGCCCACTGGTTAAGGTCTTAACTCTTAATCTGGCCTAATAGCTAAGGTTTTAGACTCATACTCTGGCCTAATGATTAAGGTCTTAACTCTTACTCTGGCCTACTGGTTAAGGTCTTAACTCTTACTCTGGCCTAATAGCTAAGGTCCTAACTCTTACTCTGGCCTAATAGCTAAGGTCTTAGACTGGTACTCTGGCCTAATGGTTAAGGTCTTAACTCTTACTCTGGCCTAATAGCTAAGGTCTTAGACTCTTACTCTGGCCTACTGGTTAAGGTCTTAACTCTTACTCTGGCCTACTGGTTAAGGTCTTAACTCTTACTCTGGCCTAATAGCTAAGGTCTTAGACTCTTACTCTGGCCTACTGGTTAAGGTCTTAACTCTTACTCTGGCCTACTGGTTGAGGTATTAACTCTTACTCTGGCCTAATAGCTAAGGTCTTAACTCTTACTCTGGCCTAATAGCTAAGGTCTTAACTTTTACTCTGGCCGAATAGCTAAGGTCTTAGACTCGTACTCTGGCCTAATGGTTAAGGTCTTAACTCTTACACTGGCCTAATAGCTAAGGTCTTAACTCTTACTCTGGCCTAATAGCTAAGGTCTTAGACTCGCACTCTGGCCAAATGGTTAAGGTCTTAACTCTTACTCTGGCCTAATAGCTAAGGTCTTAGACTGGTACTCTGGCCTAATAGCTAAGGTCTTAGACTCGTACTCTGACCTACTGGTTAAGGTCTTAACTTGTACTCTGGCCTAATAGCTAAGGTCTTAGACTCGTACTCTGGCCTACTGGTCAAGGTCTTAACTCTTACTCTGGCCTACTGGTTAAGGTCTTAACTCTTTCTCTGGCCTACTGGTTAAGGTCTTAACTTCTACTCTGGCCTAATAGCTAAGGTCTTAGACTCGTACTCTGGCCTAATAGCTAAGGTCTTAAATCTTACTCTGGCCTAATAGCTAAGGTCTTAGACCCGTACTCTGGCCTACTTGTTAAGGTCTTAACTCTTACTCTGACCTAATAGCTAAGATCTTAACTCTTACTCTGGCCTAATAGCTAAGGTCTTAACTCTTACTCTGGCCTAATAGCTAAGGTCTTAGACTCGTACTCTGGCCTAATGGTTAAGGTCTTAACTCTTACTCTGGCCTAATAGCTAAGGTCTTAGACTCGTACTCTGGCCTAATGGTTAAGGTCTTAACTCTTACTCTGGCCTACTGGTTAAGGTCTTAACTCTTACTCTGGCCTAATAGCTAAGGTCTTAACTCTTACGCTGGCCTAATAGCTAAGGTCTTAACTCTTACTCTGGCCGAATAGCTAAGGTCTTAGACTCGTACTCTGGCCTAATGGTTAAGGTCTTAACTCTTACTCTGGCCTAATAGCTAAGGTCTTAACTCTTACTCTGGCCTAATAGCTAAGGTCTTAGACTCATACTCTGGCCTAATGTTTAAGGTCTTAACTCTTACTCTGGCCTAATAGCTAAGGTCTTAGACTGGTACTCTGGCCTAATAGCTAAGGTCTTAGACTCGTACTCTGACCTACTGGTTAAGGTCTTAACTCGTACTCTGGCCTAATAGCTAAGGTCTTAGACTCGTACTATGGCCTACAGGTTAAGGTCTTAACTCTTACTCTGGCCTACTGGTTAAGATCTTATCTCTTACTCTGGCCTAATAGCTAAGGTCTTAGACTCGTACTCTGGCCTAATGGTTAAGGTCTTAACTCTTACTCTGGCCTACTGGTTAAGGTCTTAACTCTTCCTCTGGCCTAATAGCTAAGGTCTTAAATCTTACTATGGCCTAATAGCAAAGATCTTAGACTCGTAATCTGGCCTAATGGTTAAGGTCTTAACTCTTACTCTGGCCTAATAGCTAAGGTGTTAACTCTTACTCTGGCCTAATAGCTAAGGTCTTAGACTCATACTATGGCCTACAGGTTATGGTCTTAACTCTTACTTTGGCCTACTGGTTAAGGTCTTAACTCTTACTCTGGCCTAATAGCTAAGGTCTTAGACTCGTACTCTGGCGTACTGGTTAAGGTCTTAACTCTTACTCTGGCCTAATAGCTAAGGTCTTAACTCTTACTCCGGCCTAATAGCTAAGGTTTTAGACTTGTACTCTGGCCTAATGATTATGGTCTTAACTCTTACTCTGGCCTACTGGTTAAGGTCTTAACTCTTACTCTGGCCTAATAGCTAAGGTCTTAGACTCGTACTCTGGCCTAATGGTTAAGGTATTAACTCTTACTCTGGCCTACTGGTTAAGGTCTTAACTCTTACTCTGGCCTAATAGCTAAGGTCCTAACTCTTACTCTGGCCTAATAGCAAAGATATTAGACTCTTAATCTGGCCTAATGGTTAAGGTCTTAACTCTTACTCTGGCCTAATAGCTAAGGTTTTAGACTCGTACTCTGGCCTAATGATTAAGGTCTTAACTCTTACTCTGGCCTACTGGTTAAGGTCTTAACTCTTAATCTGGCCTAATAGCTAAGGTTTTAGACTCATACTCTGGCCTAATGATTAAGGTCTTAACTCTTACTCTGGCCTACTGGTTAAGGTCTTAACTCTTACTCTGGCCTAATAGCTAAGGTCCTAACTCTTACTCTGGCCTAATAGCTAAGGTCTTAGACTGGTACTCTGGCCTAATGGTTAAGGTCTTAACTCTTACTCTGGCCTAATAGCTAAGGTCTTAGACTCTTACTCTGGCCTACTGGTTAAGGTCTTAACTCTTACTCTGGCCTACTGGTTAAGGTCTTAACTCTTACTCTGGCCTAATAGCTAAGGTCTTAGACTCTTACTCTGGCCTACTGGTTAAGGTCTTAACTCTTACTCTGGCCTACTGGTTGAGGTATTAACTCTTACTCTGGCCTAATAGCTAAGGTCTTAACTCTTACTCTGGCCTAATAGCTAAGGTCTTAACTTTTACTCTGGCCGAATAGCTAAGGTCTTAGACTCGTACTCTGGCCTAATGGTTAAGGTCTTAACTCTTACACTGGCCTAATAGCTAAGGTCTTAACTCTTACTCTGGCCTAATAGCTAAGGTCTTAGACTCGTACTCTGGCCAAATGGTTAAGGTCTTAACTCTTACTCTGGCCTAATAGCTAAGGTCTTAGACTGGTACTCTGGCCTAATAGCTAAGGTCTTAGACTCGTACTCTGACCTACTGGTTAAGGTCTTAACTTGTACTCTGGCCTAATAGCTAAGGTCTTAGACTTGTACTCTGGCCTACTGGTCAAGGTCTTAACTCTTACTCTGGCCTACTGGTTAAGGTCTTAACTCTTACTCTGGCCTACTGGTTAAGGTCTTAACTTCTACTCTGGCCTAATAGCTAAGGTCTTAGACTCGTACTCTGGCCTAATAGCTAAGGTCTTAAATCTTACTCTGGCCTAATAGCTAAGGTCTTAGACCCGTACTCTGGCCTACTTGTTAAGGTCTTAACTCTTACTCTGACCTAATAGCTAAGATCTTAACTCTTACTCTGGCCTAATAGCTAAGGTCTTAACTCTTACTCTGGCCTAATAGCTAAGGTCTTAGACTCGTACTCTGGCCTAATGGTTAAGGTCTTAACTCTTACTCTGGCCTAATAGCTAAGGTCTTAGACTCGTACTCTGGCCTAATGGTTAAGGTCTTAACTCTTACTCTGGCCTACTGGTTAAGGTCTTAACTCTTACTCTGGCCTAATAGCTAAGGTCTTAACTCTTACGCTGGCCTAATAGCTAAGGTCTTAACTCTTACTCTGGCCGAATAGCTAAGGTCTTAGACTCGTACTCTGGCCTAATGGTTAAGGTCTTAACTCTTACTCTGGCCTAATAGCTAAGGTCTTAACTCTTACTCTGGCCTAATAGCTAAGGTCTTAGACTCATACTCTGGCCTAATGTTTAAGGTCTTAACTCTTACACTGGCCTAATAGCTAAGGTCTTAGACTGGTACTCTGGCCTAATAGCTAAGGTCTTAGACTCGTACTCTGACCTACTGGTTAAGGTCTTAACTCGTACTCTGGCCTAATAGCTAAGGTCTTAGACTCGTACTATGGCCTACAGGTTAAGGTCTTAACTCTTACTCTGGCCTACTGGTTAAGATCTTATCTCTTACTCTGGCCTAATAGCTAAGGTCTTAGACTCGTACTCTGGCCTAATGGTTAAGGTCTTAACTCTTACTCTGGCCTACTGGTTAAGGTCTTAACTCTTACTCTGGCCTAATAGCTAAGGTCTTAAATCTTACTATGGCCTAATAGCAAAGATCTTAGACTCGTAATCTGGCCTAATGGTTAAGGTCTTAACTCTTACTCTGGCCTAATAGCTAAGGTCTTAACTCTTACTCTGGCCTAATAGCTAAGGTCTTAGACTCATACTATGGCCTACAGGTTATGGTCTTAACTCTTACTTTGGCCTACTGGTTAAGGTCTTAACTCTTACTCTGGCCTAATAGCTAAGGTCTTAGACTCGTACTCTGGCGTACTGGTTAAGGTCTTAACTCTTACTCTGGCCTAATAGCTAAGGTCTTAACTCTTACTCCGGCCTAATAGCTAAGGTTTTAGACTTGTACTCTGGCCTAATGATTATGGTCTTAACTCTTACTCTGGCCTACTGGTTAAGGTCTTAACTCTTACTCTGGCCTAATAGCTAAGGTCTTAGACTCGTACTCTGGCCTAATGGTTAAGGTATTAACTCTTACTCTGGCCTACTGGTTAAGGTCTTAACTCTTACTCTGGTCTAATAGCTAAGGTCCTAACTCTTACTCTGGCCTAATAGCAAAGATATTAGACTCTTAATCTGGCCTAATGGTTAAGGTCTTAACTCTTACTCTGGCCTAATAGCTAAGGTTTTAGACTCGTACTCTGGCCTAATGATTAAGGTCTTAACTCTTACTCTGGCCTACTGGTTAAGGTCTTAACTCTTAATCTGGCCTAATAGCTAAGGTTTTAGACTCGTACTCTGGCCTAATGATTAAGGTCTTAACTCTTACTCTGGCCTACTGGTTAAGGTCTTAACTCTTACTCTGGCCTAATAGCTAAGGTCCTAACTCTTACTCTGGCCTAATAGCTAAGGTCTTAGACTGGTACTCTGGCCTAATGGTTAAGGTCTTAACTCTTACTCTGGCCTAATAGCTAAGGTCTTAGACTCTTACTCTGGCCTACTGGTTAAGGTCTTAACTCTTACTCTGGCCTACTGGTTAAGGTCTTAACTCTTACTCTGGCCTAATAGCTAAGGTCTTAGACTCTTACTCTGGCCTACTGGTTAAGGTCTTAACTCTTACTCTGGCCTACTGGTTGAGGTATTAACTCTTACTCTGGCCTAATAGCTAAGGTCTTAACTCTTACTCTGGCCTAATAGCTAAGGTCTTAACTTTTACTCTGGCCGAATAGCTAAGGTCTTAGACTCGTACTCTGGCCTAATGGTTAAGGTCTTAACTCTTACACTGGCCTAATAGCTAAGGTCTTAACTCTTACTCTGGCCTAATAGCGAAGGTCTTAGACTCGTACTCTGGCCAAATGGTTAAGGTCTTAACTCTTACTCTGGCCTAATAGCTAAGGTCTTAGACTGGTACTCTGGCCTAATAGCTAAGGTCTTAGACTCGTACTCTGACCTACTGGTTAAGGTCTTAACTTGTACTCTGGCCTAATAGCTAAGGTCTTAGACTCGTACTCTGGCCTACTGGTCAAGGTCTTAACTCTTACTCTGGCCTACTGGTTAAGGTCTTAACTCTTACTCTGGCCTACTGGTTAAGGTCTTAACGTCTACTCTGGCCTAATAGCTAAGGTCTTAGACTCGTACTCTGGCCTAATAGCTAAGGTCTTAAATCTTACTCTGGCCTAATAGCTAAGGTCTTAGACCCGTACTCTGGCCTACTTGTTAAGGTCTTAACTCTTACTCTGACCTAATAGCTAAGATCTTAACTCTTACTGTGGCCTAATAGCTAAGGTCTTAACTCTTACTCTGGCCTAATAGCTAAGGTCTTAGACTCGTACTCTGGCCTAATGGTTAAGGTCTTAACTCTTACTCTGGCCTAATAGCTAAGGTCTTAGACTCGTACTCTGGCCTAATGGTTAAGGTCTTAACTCTTACTCTGGCCTACTGGTTAAGGTCTTAACTCTTACTCTGGCCTAATAGCTAAGATCTTAGACTCTTACTCTGGCCTACTGGTTAAGGTCTTAACTCTTACTCTGGCCTACTGGTTAAGGTCTTAACTCTTACTCTGGCCTAATAGCTAAGGTCTTAACTCTTACGCTGGCCTAATAGCTAAGGTCTTAACTCTTACTCTGGCCGAATAGCTAAGGTCTTAGACTCGTACTCTGGCCTAATGGTTAAGGTCTTAACTCTTACTCTGGCCTAATAGCTAAGGTCTTAACTCTTACTCTGGCCTAATAGCTAAGGTCTTAGACTCATACTCTGGCCTAATGTTTAAGGTCTTAACTCTTACTCTGGCCTAATAGCTAAGGTCTTAGACTGGTACTCTGGCCTAATAGCTAAGGTCTTAGACTCGTACTCTGACCTACTGGTTAAGGTCTTAACTCGTACTCTGGCCTAATAGCTAAGGTCTTAGACTCGTACTCTGGCCTAATGGTTAAGGTCTTAACTCTTACTCTGGCCTAATAGCTAAGGTCTTAACTCTTACTCTGGCCTAATAGCTAAGGTCTTAAGTCTTACTCTGGCCTAATAGCTAAGGTCTTAGACTCATACTCTGGCCTAATGGTTAAGGTCTTAACTCTTACTCTGGCCTACTGGTTAAGGTCTTAACTCTTACTCTGGCCTAATAGGTAAGGGCTTAGACTCGTACTCTGGCCTAATGGTTAAGGTCTTAACTCTTACTCTGGCCTACTGGTTAAGGTCTTAACTCTTACTCTGGCCTAATAGCTAAGGTCTTAACTCTTACTCTGGCCTAATAGCAAAGGTATTAGACTCATAATCTGGCCTAATGGTTAAGGTCTTAACTCTTACTCTGGCCTAATAGCTAAGGTTCTAACTCTTACTCTGGCCTAATAGCTAAGGTCTTAGACTGGTACTCTGGCCTAATGGTTAAGGTCTTAACTCTTACTCTGTCCTAATAGCTAAGGTCTTAGACTCTTACTCTGGCCTACTGGTTAAGGTCTTAACTCTTACTCTGGCCTACTGGTTAAGGTCTTAACTCTTACTCTGGCCTAATAGCTAAGGTCTTAACTCTTACTCTGGCCTAATAGCTAAGGTCTTATACTCTTACTCTGGCCTACTGGTTAAGGTCTTAACTCTTACTCTGGCCTACTGGTTGAGGTATTAACTCTTACTCTGGCCTAATAGCTAAGGTCTTAACTCTTACTCTGGCCTAATAGCTAAGGTCTTAACTCTTACTCTGGCCGAATAGCTAAGGTCTTAGACTCGTACTCTGGCCTAATGGTTAAGGTCTTAACTCTTACACTGGCCTAATAGCTAAGGTCTTAACTCTTACTCTGGCCTAATAGCTAAGGTCTTAGACTCGTACTCTGGCCAAATGGTTAAGGTCTTAACTCTTACTCTGGCCTAATAGCTAAGGTCTTAGACTGGTACTCTGGCCTAATAGCTAAGGTCTTAGACTCGTACTCTGACCTACTGGTTAAGGTCTTAACTTGTACTCTGGCCTAATAGCTAAGGTCTTAGACTCGTACTCTGGCCTACTGGTCAAGGTCTTAACTCTTACTCTGGCCTACTGGTTAAGGTCTTAACTCTTACTCTGGCCTACTGGTTAAGGTCTTAACTTCTACTCTGGCCTAATAGCTAAGGTCTTAGACTCGTACTCTGGCCTAATAGCTAAGGTCTTAACTCTTACTCTGGCCTAATAGCTAAGGTCTTAGACTCGTACTCTGGCCTACTGGTTAAGGTCTTAACTCTTACTCTGACCTAATAGCTAAGGTCTTAACTCTTACTCTGGCCTAATAGCTAAGGTCTTAACTCTTACTCTGGCCTAATAGCAAAGGTCTTAGACTCATACTCTGGCCTAATGGTTAAGGTCTTAACTCTTACTCTGGCCTAATAGCTAAGGTCTTAGACTCGTACTCTGGCCTAATGGTTAAGGTCTTAACTCTTACTCTGGCCTACTGGTTAAGGTCTTAACTCTTACTCTGGCCTAATAGCTAAGATCTTAGACTCTTACTCTGGCCTACTGGTTAAGGTCTTAACTCTTACTCTGGCCTACTGGTTAAGGTCTTAACTCTTACTCTGGCCTAATAGCTAAGGTCTTAACTCTTACGCTGGCCTAATAGCTAAGGTCTTAACTCTTACTCTGGCCAAATAGCTAAGGTCTTAGACTCCTACTCTGGCCTAATGGTTAAGGTCTTAACTCTTACTCTGGCCTAATAGCTAAGGTCTTAACTCTTACTCTGGCCTAATAGCTAAGGTCTTAGACTCATACTCTGGCCTAATGTTTAAGGTCTTAACTCTTACTCTGGCCTAATAGCTAAGGTCTTAGACTGGTACTCTGGCCTAATAGCTAAGGTCTTAGATTCGTACTCTGACCTACTGGTTATGGTCTTAACTTGTACTCTGGCCTAATAGCTAAGGTCTTAGACTCGTACTCTGGCCTACTGGTCAAGGTCTTAACTCTTACTCTGGCCTACTGGTTAAGGTCTTAACTCTTACTCTGGCCTACTGGTTAAGGTCTTAACTTCTACTCTGGCCTAATAGCTAAGGTCTTAGACTCGTACTCTGGCCTAATAGCTAAGGTCTTAAATCTTACTCTGGCCTAATAGCTAAGGTCTTAGACCCGTACTCTGGCCTACTTGTTAAGGTCTTTACTCTTACTCTGACCTAATAGCTAAGATCTTAACTCTTACTCTGGCCTAATAGCTAAGGTCTTAACTCTTACTCTGGCCTAATAGCTAAGGTCTTAGACTCGTACTCTGGCCTAATGGTTAAGGTCTTAACTCTTACTCTGGCCTAATAGCTAAGGTCTTAGACTCGTACTCTGGCCTAATGGTTAAGGTCTTAACTCTTACTCTGGCCTACTGGTTAAGGTCTTAACTCTTACTCTGGCCTAATAGCTAAGATCTTAGACTCTTACTCTGGCCTACTGGTTAAGGTCTTAACTCTTACTCTGGCCTACTGGTTAAGGTCTTAACTCTTACTCTGGCCTAATAGCTAAGGTCTTTACTCTTACGCTGGCCTAATAGCTAAGGTCTTAACTCTTACTCTGGCCGAATAGCTAAGGTCTTAGACTCGTACTCTGGCCTAATGGTTAAGGTCTTAACTCTTACTCTGGCCTAATAGCTAAGGTCTTAACTCTTACTCTGGCCTAATAGCTAAGGTCTTAGACTCATACTCTGGCCTAATGTTTAAGGTCTTAACTCTTACTCTGGCCTAATAGCTAAGGTCTTAGACTGGTACTCTGGCCTAATAGCTAAGGTCTTAGACTCGTACTCTGACCTACTGGTTAAGGTCTTAACTCGTACTCTGGCCTAATAGCTAAGGTCTTAGACTCGTACTATGGCCTACAGGTTAAGGTCTTAACTCTTACTCTGGCCTACTGGTTAAGATCTTATCTCTTACTCTGGCCTAATAGCTAAGGTCTTAGACTCGTACTCTGGCCTAATGGTTAAGGTCTTAACTCTTACTCTGGCCTACTGGTTAAGGTCTTAACTCTTACTCTGGCCTAATAGCTAAGGTCTTAAATCTTACTATGGCCTAATAGCAAAGATCTTAGACTCGTAATCTGGCCTAATGGTTAAGGTCTTAACTCTTACTCTGGCCTAATAGCTAAGGTCTTAACTCTTACTCTGGCCTAATAGCTAAGGTCTTAGACTCATACTATGGCCTACAGGTTATGGTCTTAACTCTTACTTTGGCCTACTGGTTAAGGTCTTAACTCTTACTCTGGCCTAATAGCTAAGGTCTTAGACTCGTACTCTGGCGTACTGGTTAAGGTCTTAACTCTTACTCTGGCCTAATAGCTAAGGTCTTAACTCTTACTCCGGCCTAATAGCTAAGGTTTTAGACTTGTACTCTGGCCTAATGTTTATGGTCTTAACTCTTACTCTGGCCTACTGGTTAAGGTCTTAACTCTTACTCTGGCCTAATAGCTAAGGTCTTAGACTCGTACTCTGGCCTAATGGTTAAGGTATTAACTCTTACTCTGGCCTACTGGTTAAGGTCTTAACTCTTACTCTGGCCTAATAGCTAAGGTCCTAACTCTTACTCTGGCCTAATAGCAAAGATATTAGACTCTTAATCTGGCCTAATGGTTAAGGTCTTAACTCTTACTCTGGCCTAATAGCTAAGGTTTTAGACTCGTACTCTGGCCTAATGATTAAGGTCTTAACTCTTACTCTGGCCTACTGGTTAAGGTCTTAACTCTTAATCTGGCCTAATAGCTAAGGTTTTAGACTCGTACTCTGGCCTAATGATTAAGGTCTTAACTCTTACTCTGGCCTACTGGTTAAGGTCTTAACTCTTACTCTGGCCTAATAGCTAAGGTCCTAACTCTTACTCTGGCCTAATAGCTAAGGTCTTAGACTGGTACTCTGGCCTAATGGTTAAGGTCTTAACTCTTACTCTGGCCTAATAGCTAAGGTCTTAGACTCTTACTCTGGCCTACTGGTTAAGGTCTTAACTCTTACTCTGGCCTACTGGTTAAGGTCTTAACTCTTACTCTGGCCTAATAGCTAAGGTCTTAGACTCTTACTCTGGCCTACTGGTTAAGGTCTTAACTCTTACTCTGGCCTACTGGTTGAGGTATTAACTCTTACTCTGGCCTAATAGCTAAGGTCTTAACTCTTACTCTGGCCTAATAGCTAAGGTCTTAACTTTTACTCTGGCCGAATAGCTAAGGTCTTAGACTCGTACTCTGGCATAATGGTTAAGGTCTTAACTCTTACACTGGCCTAATAGCTAAGGTCTTAACTCTTACTCTGGCCTAATAGCTAAGGTCTTAGACTCGTACTCTGGCCAAATGGTTAAGGTCTTAACTCTTACTCTGGCCTAATAGCTAAGGTCTTAGACTGGTACTCTGGCCTAATAGCTAAGGTCTTAGACTCGTACTCTGACCTACTGGTTAAGGTCTTAACTTGTACTCTGGCCTAATAGCTAAGGTCTTAGACTCGTACTCTGGCCTACTGGTCAAGGTCTTAACTCTTACTCTGGCCTACTGGTTAAGGTCTTAACTCTTACTCTGGCCTACTGGTTAAGGTCTTAACTTCTACTCTGGCCTAATAGCTAAGGTCTTAGACTCGTACTCTGGCCTAATAGCTAAGGTCTTAAATCTTACTCTGGCCTAATAGCTAAGGTCTTAGACCCGTACTCTGGCCTACTTGTTAAGGTCTTAACTCTTACTCTGACCTAATAGCTAAGATCTTAACTCTTACTCTGGCCTAATAGCTAAGGTCTTAACTCTTACTCTGGCCTAATAGCTAAGGTCTTAGACTCGTACTCTGGCCTAATGGTTAAGGTCTTAACTCTTACTCTGGCCTAATAGCTAAGGTCTTAGACTCGTACTCTGGCCTAATGGTTAAGGTCTTAACTCTTACTCTGGCCTACTGGTTAAGGTCTTAACTCTTACTCTGGCCTAATAGCTAAGATCTTAGACTCTTACTCTGGCCTACTGGTTAAGGTCTTAACTCTTACTCTGGCCTACTGGTTAAGGTCTTAACTCTTACTCTGGCCTAATAGCTAAGGTCTTAACTCTTACGCTGGCCTAATAGCTAAGGTCTTAACTCTTACTCTGGCCGAATAGCTAAGGTCTTAGACTCGTACTCTGGCCTAATGGTTAAGGTCTTAACTCTTACTCTGGCCTAATAGCTAAGGTCTTAACTCTTACTCTGGCCTAATAGCTAAGGTCTTAGACTCATACTCTGGCCTAATGTTTAAGGTCTTAACTCTTACTCTGGCCTAATAGCTAAGGTCTTAGACTGGTACTCTGGCCTAATAGCTATGGTCTTAGACTCGTACTCTGACCTACTGGTTAAGGTCTTAACTCGTACTCTGGCCTAATAGCTAAGGTCTTAGACTCGTACTCTGGCCTAATGGTTAAGGTCTTAACTCTTACTCTGGCCTAATAGCTAAGGTCTTAACTCTTACTCTGGCCTAATAGCTAAGGTCTTAAGTCTTACTCTGGCCTAATAGCTAAGGTCTTAGACTCATACTCTGGCCTAATGGTTAAGGTCTTAACTCTTACTCTGGCCTACTGGTTAAGGTCTTAACTCTTACTCTGGCCTAATAGGTAAGGGCTTAGACTCGTACTCTGGCCTAATGGTTAAGGTCTTAACTCTTACTCTGGCCTACTGGTTAAGGTCTTAACTCTTACTCTGGCCTAATAGCTAAGGTCTTAACTCTTACTCTGGCCTAATAGCAAAGGTATTAGACTCGTAATCTGGCCTAATGGTTAAGGTCTTAACTCTTACTCTGGCCTAATAGCTAAGGTTCTAACTCTTACTCTGGCCTAATAGCTAAGGTCTTAGACTGGTACTCTGGCCTAATGGTTAAGGTCTTAACTCTTACTCTGGCCTAATAGCTAAGGTCTTAGACTCTTAATCTGGCCTACTGGTTAAGGTCTTAACTCTTACTCTGGCCTACTGGTTAAGGTCTTAACTCTTACTCTGGCCTAATAGCTAAGGTCTTAACTCTTACTCTGGCCTAATAGCTAAGGTCTTATACTCTTACTCTGGCCTACTGGTTAAGGTCTTAACTCTTACTCTGGCCTACTGGTTGAGGTATTAACTCTTACTCTGGCCTAATAGCTAAGGTCTTAACTCTTACTCTGGCCTAATAGCTAAGGTCTTAACTCTTACTCTAGCCGAATAGCTAAGGTCTTAGACTCGTACTCTGGCCTAATGGTTAAGGTCTTAACTCTTACACTGGCCTAATAGCTAAGGTCTTAACTCTTACTCTGGCCTAATAGCTAAGGTCTTAGACTCGTACTCTGGCCAAATGGTTAAGGTCTTAACTCTTACTCTGGCCTAATAGCTAAGGTCTTAGACTGGTACTCTGGCCTAATAGCTAAGGTCTTAGACTCGTACTCTGACCTACTGGTTAAGGTCTTAACTTGTACTCTGGCCTAATAGCTAAGGTCTTAGACTCGTACTCTGGCCTACTGGTCAAGGTCTTAACTCTTACTCTGGCCTACTGGTTAAGGTCTTAACTCTTACTCTGGCCTACTGGTTAAGGTCTTAACTTCTACTCTGGCCTAATAGCTAAGGTCTTAGACTCGTACTCCGGCCTAATAGCTAAGGTCTTAACTCTTACTCTGGCCTAATAGCTAAGGTCTTAGACTCGTACTCTGGCCTAATAGCTAAGGTCTTAACTCTTACTCTGGCCTAATAGCTAAGGTCTTAGACTCGTACCCTGGCCTACTGGTTAAGGTCTTAACTCTTACTCTGGCCTAATAGCTAAGGTCTTAACTCTTACTCTGGCCTAATAGCAAAGGTCTTAGACTCGTACTCTGGCCTAATGGTTAAGGTCTTAACTCTTACTCTGGCCTAATAGCTAAGGTCTTAGACTCATACTCTGGCCTAATGGTTAAGGTCTTAACTCTTACTCTGGCCTACTGGTTAAGGTCTTAACTCTTACTCTGGCCTAATAGCTAAGATCTTAGACTCTTACTCTGGCCTACTGGTTAAGGTCTTAACTCTTACTCTGGCCTACTGGTTAAGGTCTTAACTCTTACTCTGGCCTAATAGCTAAGGTCTTAACTCTTACGCTGGCCTAATAGCTAAGGTCTTAACTCTTACTCTGGCCAAATAGCTAAGGTCTTAGACTCCTACTCTGGCCTAATGGTTAAGGTCTTAACTCTTACTCTGGCCTAATAGCTAAGGTCTTAACTCTTACTCTGGCCTAATAGCTAAGGTCTTAGACTCATACTCTGGCCTAATGTTTAAGGTCTTAACTCTTACTCTGGCCTACTAGCTAAGGTCTTAGACTGGTACTCTGGCCTAATAGCTAAGGTCTTAGACTCGTACTCTGACCTACTGGTTAAGGTCTTAACTCGTACTCTGGCCTAATAGCTAAGGTCTTAACTCTTACTCTGGCCTAATAGCTAAGGTCTTAGACTCGTACTCTGGCCTAATGGTTAAGGTCTTAACTCTTACTCTGGCCTAATTGTTAAGGTCTTAACTCTTACTCTGGCCTACTGGTTAAGGTCTTAACTCTTACTCTGGCCTAATAGCAAAGGTCTTAGACTCGTAATCTGGCCTAATGGTTAAGGTCTTAACTCTTACTCTGGCCTAATAGTTAAGGTCTTAACTCTTACTCTGGCCTAATAGCTAAGGTCTTAACTCTTACTCTGGCCTACTGGTTAAGGTCTTAACTCTTACTCTGGCCTAATAGCTAAGGTCTTAACTCTTACGCTGGCCTAATAGCTAAGGTCTTAACTCTTACTCTGGCCAAATAGCTAAGGTCTTAGACTCCTACTCTGGCCTAATGGTTAAGGTCTTAACTCTTACTCTGGCCTAATAGCTAAGGTCTTAACTCTTACTCTGGCCTAATAGCTAAGGTCTTAGACTCATACTCTGGCCTAATGTTTAAGGTCTTAACTCTTACTCTGGCCTAATAGCTAAGGTCTTAGACTGGTACTCTGGCCTAATAGCTAAGGTCTTAGACTCGTACTCTGACCTACTGGTTAAGGTCTTAACTCGTACTCTGGCCTAATAGCTAAGGTCTTAACTCTTACTCTGGCCTAATAGCTAAGGTCTTAGACTCGTACTCTGGCCTACTGGTCAAGGTCTTAACTCTTACTCTGGCCTACTGGTTAAGGTCTTAACTCTTACTCTGGCCTACTGGTTAAGGTCTTAACTTCTACTCTGGCCTAATAGCTAAGGTCTTAGACTCGTACTCTGGCCTAATAGCTAAGGTCTTAACTCTTACTCTGGCCTAATAGCTAAGGTCTTAGACTCGTACTCTGGCCTACTGGTTAAGGTCTTAACTCTTACTCTGACCTAATAGCTAAGGTCTTAACTCTTACTCTGGCCTAATAGCTAAGGTCTTAACTCTTACTCTGGCCTAATAGCAAAGGTCTTAGACTCGTACTCTGGCCTAATGGTTAAGGTCTTAACTCTTACTCTGGCCTAATAGCTAAGGTCTTAGACTCGTACTCTGGCCTAATGGTTAAGGTCTTAACTCTTACTCTGGCCTACTGGTTAAGGTCTTAACTCTTACTCTGGCCTAATAGCTAAGATCTTAGACTCTTACTCTGGCCTACTGGTTAAGGTCTTAACTCTTACTCTGGCCTACTGGTTAAGGTCTTAACTCTTACTCTGGCCTAATAGCTAAGGTCTTAACTCTTACGCTGGCCTAATAGCTAAGGTCTTAACTCTTACTCTGGCCAAATAGCTAAGGTCTTAGACTCCTACTCTGGCCTAATGGTTAAGGTCTTAACTCTTACTCTGGCCTAATAGCTAAGGTCTTAACTCTTACTCTGGCCTAATAGCTAAGGTCTTAGACTCATACTCTGGCCTAATGTTTAAGGTCTTAACTCTTACTCTGGCCTAATAGCTAAGGTCTTAGACTGGTACTCTGGCCTAATAGCTAAGGTCTTAGACTCGTACTCTGACCTACTGGTTAAGGTCTTAACTCGTACTCTGGCCTAATAGCTAAGGTCTTAACTCTTACTCTGGCCTAATAGCTAAGGTCTTAGACTCGTACTCTGGCCTAATGGTTAAGGTCTTAACTCTTACTCTGGCCTAATTGTTAAGGTCTTAACTCTTACTCTGGCCTACTGGTTAAGGTCTTAACTCTTACTCTGGCCTAATAGCAAAGGTCTTAGACTCGTAATCTGGCCTAATGGTTAAGGTCTTAACTCTTACTCTGGCCTAATAGTTAAGGTCTTAACTCTTACTCTGGCCTAATAGCTAAGGTCTTAGACTCTTACTATGGCCTACAGGTTAAGGTCTTAACTCTTACTCTGGCCTACTGGTTAAGGTCTTAACTCTTACTCTGGCCTAATAGCTAAGGTCTTAGACTCGTACTCTGGCCTACAGGTTAAGGTCTTAACTCTTACTCTGGCCTACTGGTTAAGTCTTAACTCTTACTCTGGCCTAATAGCTAAGGTCTTAGACTTGTACTCTGGCCTAATGGTTAAGGTCTTAACTCTTACTCTGGCCTACTGGTTAAGGTCTTAACTCTTACTCTGGCCTAATAGCTAAGGTCCTAAATCTTACTATGGCCTAATAGCAAAGATCTTAGACTCGTAATCTGGCCTAATGGTTAAGGTCTTAACTCTTACTCTGGCCTAATAGCTACGGTCTTAACTCTTACTCTGGCCTAATAGCTAAGGTCTTATACTCATACTATGGCCTACAGGTTATGGTCTTAACTCTTACTTTGGCCTACTGGTTAAGGTCTTAACTCTTACTCTGGCCTACTGGTAGAGGTATTAACTCTTACTCTGGCCTAATAGCTAAGGTCTTAACTCTTACTCTGGCCTAATAGCTAAGGTCTTAACTCTTACTCTGGCCAAAAAGCTAAGGTCTTAGACTCGTACTCTGGCCTAATGGTTAAGGTCTTAACTCTTACACTGGCCTAATAGCTAAGGTCTTAACTCTTACTCTGGCCTAATAGCTAAGGTCTTAGACTCGTACTCTGGCCAAATGGTTAAGGTCTTAACTCTTACTCTGGCCTAATAGCTAAGGTCTTAGACTGGTACTCTGGCCTAATAGCTAAGGTCTTAGACTCGTACTCTGACCTACTGGTTAAGGTCTTAACTTGTACTCTGGCCTAATAGCTAAGGTCTTAGACTCGTACTCTGGCCTACTGGTCAAGGTCTTAACTCTTACTCTGGCCTACTGGTTAAGGTCTTAACTCTTACTCTGACCTACTGGTTAAGGTCTTAACTTCTACTCTGGCCTAATAGCTAAGGTCTTAGACTCGTACTCTGGCCTAATAGCTAAGGTCTTAACTCTTACTCTGGCCTAATAGCTAAGGTCTTAGACTCGTACTCTGGCCTACTGGTTAAGGTCTTAACTCTTACTCTGGCCTACTGGTTAAGGTCTTAACTCTTACTCTGGCCTAATAGCTAAGATCTTAGACTCTTACTCTGGCCTACTGGTTAAGGTCTTAACTCTTACTCTGGCCTACTGGTTAAGGTCTTAACTCTTACTCTGGCCTAATAGCTAAGGTCTTAACTCTTACGCTGGCCTAATAGCTAAGGTCTTAACTCTTACTCTGGCCGAATAGCTAAGGTCTTAGACTCGTACTCTGGCCTAATGGTTAAGGTCTTAACTCTTACTCTGGCCTAATAGCTAAGGTCTTAACTCTTACTCTGGCCTAATAGCTAAGGTCTTAGACTCATACTCTGGCCTAATGTTTAAGGTCTTAACTCTTACTCTGGCCTAATAGCTAAGGTCTTAGACTGGTACTCTGGCCTAATAGCTAAGGTCTTAGACTCGTACTCTGACCTACTGGTTAAGGTCTTAACTCGTACTCTGGCCTAATAGCTAAGGTCTTAACTCTTACTCTGGCCTAATAGCTAAGGTCTTAGACTCGTACTCTGGCCTAATGGTTAAGGTCTTAACTCTTACTCTGGCCTACTGGTTAAGGTCTTAACTCTTACTCTGGCCTAATAGCTAAGGTCTTAACTCTTACTCTGGCCTAATAGCAAAGGTCTTAGACTCGTAATCTGGCCTAATGGTTAAGGTCTTAACTCTTACTCTGGCCTAATAGTTAAGGTCTTAACTCTTACTCTGGCCTAATAGCTAAGGTCTTAGACTCTTACTATGGCCTACAGGTTAAGGTCTTAACTCTTACTCTGGCCTACTGGTTAAGGTCTTAACTCTTACTCTGGCCTAATAGCTAAGGTCTTAGACTCGTACTCTGGCCTACAGGTTAAGGTCTTAACTCTTACTCTGGCCTACTGGTTAAGGTCTTAACTCTTACTCTGGCCTAATAGCTAAGGTCTTAGACTCGTACTCTGGCCTAATGGTTAAGGTCTTAACTCTTACTCTGGCCTACTGGTTAAGGTCTTAACTCTTACTCTGGCCTAATAGCTAAGGTCTTAAATCTTACTATGGCCTAATAGCAAAGATCTTAGACTCGTAATCTGGCCTAATGGTTAAGGTCTTAACTCTTACTCTGGCCTAATAGCTACGGTCTTAACTCTTACTCTGGCCTAATAGCTAAGGTCTTAGACTCGTACTCTGGCCTACTGGTTAAGGTCTTTACTCTTACTCTGGCCTAATAGCTAAGGTCTTAACTCTTACTCTGGCCTAATAGCTAAGGTTTTAGACTCGTACTCTGGCCTAATGATTAAGGTCTTAACTCTTACTCTGGCCTACTGGTTAAGGTCTTAACTCTTATTCTGGCCTAATAGCTAAGGTCTTAGACTCATACTCTGGCCTAATGGTTAAGGAATTAACTCTTACTCTGGCCTACTGGTTAAGGTCTTAACTCTTACTCTGGCCTAATAGCTAAGGTCCTAACTCTTACTCTGGCCTAATAGCAAAGGTATTAGACTCTTAATCTGGCCTAATGGTTAAGGTCTTAACTCTTACTCTGGCCTAATAGCTAAGGTTTTAGACTCGTACTCTGGCCTAATGATTAAGGTCTTAACTCTTACTCTGGCCTACTGGTTAAGGTCTTAACTCTTAATCTGGCCTAATAGCTAAGGTTTTAGACTCGTACTCTGGCCTAATGATTAAGGTCTTAACTCTTACTCTGGCCTACTGGTTAAGGTCTTAACTCTTACTCTGGCCTAATAGCTAAGGTCTTAGACTCGTACTCTGGCCTAATAGCTAAGGTCTTAGACTCTTACTCTGGCCTACTGGTTAAGGTCTTAACTCTTACTCTGGCCTACTGGTTAAGGTCTTAACTCTTACTCTGGCCTAATAGCTAAGGTCTTAACTCTTACGCTGGCCTAATAGCTAAGGTCTTAACTCTTACTCTGGCCGAATAGCTAAGGTCATAGACTCGTACTCTGGCCTAATGGTTAAGGTCTTAACTCTTACTCTGGCCTAATAGCTAAGGTCTTAGACTGGTACTCTGGCCTAATAGCTAAGGTCTTAGACTCGTACTCTGACCTACTGGTTAAGGTCTTAACTCGTACTCTGGCCTAATAGCTAAGGTCTTAACTCTTACTCTGGCCTAATAGCTAAGGTCTTAGACTCGTACTCTGGCCTAATGGTTAAGGTCTTAACTCTTACTCTGGCCTAATTGTTAAGGTCTTAACTCTTACTCTGGCCTACTGGTTAAGGTCTTAACTCTTACTCTGGCCTAATAGCAAAGGTCTTAGACTCGTAATCTGGCCTAATGGTTAAGGTCTTAACTCTTACTCTGGCCTAATAGTTAAGGTCTTAACTCTTACTCTGGCCTAATAGCTAAGGTCTTAGACTCTTACTATGGCCTACAGGTTAAGGTCTTAACTCTTACTCTGGCCTACTGGTTAAGGTCTTAACTCTTACTCTGGCCTAATAGCTAAGGTCTTAGACTCGTACTCTGGCCTACAGGTTAAGGTCTTAACTCTTACTCTGGCCTACTGGTTAAGTCTTAACTCTTACTCTGGCCTAATAGCTAAGGTCTTAGACTTGTACTCTGGCCTAATGGTTAAGGTCTTAACTCTTACTCTGGCCTACTGGTTAAGGTCTTAACTCTTACTCTGGCCTAATAGCTAAGGTCCTAAATCTTACTATGGCCTAATAGCAAAGATCTTAGACTCGTAATCTGGCCTAATGGTTAAGGTCTTAACTCTTACTCTGGCCTAATAGCTACGGTCTTAACTCTTACTCTGGCCTAATAGCTAAGGTCTTATACTCATACTATGGCCTACAGGTTATGGTCTTAACTCTTACTTTGGCCTACTGGTTAAGGTCTTAACTCTTACTCTGGCCTACTGGTAGAGGTATTAACTCTTACTCTGGCCTAATAGCTAAGGTCTTAACTCTTACTCTGGCCTAATAGCTAAGGTCTTAACTCTTACTCTGGCCAAAAAGCTAAGGTCTTAGACTCGTACTCTGGCCTAATGGTTAAGGTCTTAACTCTTACACTGGCCTAATAGCTAAGGTCTTAACTCTTACTCTGGCCTAATAGCTAAGGTCTTAGACTCATACTCTGGCCAAATGGTTAAGGTCTTAACTCTTACTCTGGCCTAATAGCTAAGGTCTTAGACTGGTACTCTGGCCTAATAGCTAAGGTCTTAGACTCGTACTCTGACCTACTGGTTAAGGTCTTAACTTGTACTCTGGCCTAATAGCTAAGGTCTTAGACTCGTACTCTGGCCTACTGGTCAAGGTCTTAACTCTTACTCTGGCCTACTGGTTAAGGTCTTAACTCTTACTCTGACCTACTGGTTAAGGTCTTAACTTCTACTCTGGCCTAATAGCTAAGGTCTTAGACTCGTACTCTGGCCTAATAGCTAAGGTCTTAACTCTTACTCTGGCCTAATAGCTAAGGTCTTAGACTCGTACTCTGGCCTACTGGTTAAGGTCTTAACTCTTACTCTGGCCTACTGGTTAAGGTCTTAACTCTTACTCTGGCCTAATAGCTAAGATCTTAGACTCTTACTCTGGCCTACTGGTTAAGGTCTTAACTCTTACTCTGGCCTACTGGTTAAGGTCCTAACTCTTACTCTGGCCTAATAGCTAAGGTCTTAACTCTTACGCTGGCCTAATAGCTAAGGTCTTAACTCTTACTCTGGCCGAATAGCTAAGGTCTTAGACTCGTACTCTGGCCTAATGGTTAAGGTCTTAACTCTTACTCTGGCCTAATAGCTAAGGTCTTAACTCTTACTCTGGCCTAATAGCTAAGGTCTTAGACTCATACTCTGGCCTAATGTTTAAGGTCTTAACTCTTACTCTGGCCTAATAGCTAAGGTCTTAGACTGGTACTCTGGCCTAATAGCTAAGGTCTTAGACTCGTACTCTGACCTACTGGTTAAGGTCTTAACTCGTACTCTGGCCTAATAGCTAAGGTCTTAACTCTTACTCTGGCCTAATAGCTAAGGTCTTAGACTCGTACTCTGGCCTAATGGTTAAGGTCTTAACTCTTACTCTGGCCTACTGGTTAAGGTCTTAACTCTTACTCTGGCCTAATAGCTAAGGTCTTAACTCTTACTCTGGCCTAATAGCAAAGGTCTTAGACTCGTAATATGGCCTAATGGTTAAGGTCTTAACTCTTACTCTGGCCTAATAGTTAAGGTCTTAACTCTTACTCTGGCCTAATAGCTAAGGTCTTAGACTCTTACTATGGCCTACAGGTTAAGGTCTTAACTCTTACTCTGGCCTACTGGTTAAGGTCTTAACTCTTACTCTGGCCTTATAGCTAAGGTCTTAGACTCGTACTCTGGCCTACAGGTTAAGGTCTTAACTCTTACTCTGGCCTACTGGTTAAGGTCTTAACTCTTACTCTGGCCTAATAGCTAAGGTCTTAGACTCGTACTCTGGCCTAATGGTTAAGGTCTTAACTCTTACTCTGGCCTACTGGTTAAGGTCTTAACTCTTACTCTGGCCTAATAGCTAAGGTCTTAAATCTTACTATGGCCTAATAGCAAAGATCTTAGACTCGTAATCTGGCCTAATGGTTAAGGTCTTAACTCTTACTCTGGCCTAATAGCTACGGTCTTAACTCTTACTCTGGCCTAATAGCTAAGGTCTTAGACTCATACTATGGCCTACAGGTTATGGTCTTAACTCTTACTTTGGCCTACTGGTTAAGGTCTTAACTCTTACTCTGGCCTAATAGCTAAGGTCTTAGACTCGTACTCTGGCCTACTGGTTAAGGTCTTTACTCTTACTCTGGCCTAATAGGTAAGGTCTTAACTCTTACTCTGGCCTAATAGCTAAGGTTTTAGACTCGTACTCTGGCCTAATGATTAAGGTCTTAACTCTTACTCTGGCCTACTGGTTAAGGTCTTAACTCTTATTCTGGCCTAATAGCTAAGGTCTTAGACTCATACTCTGGCCTAATGGTTAAGGTATTAACTCTTACTCTGGCCTACTGGTTAAGGTCTTAACTCTTACTCTGGCCTAATAGCTAAGGTCCTAACTCTTACTCTGGCCTAATAGCAAAGGTATTAGACTCTTAATCTGGCCTAATGGTTAAGGTCTTAACTCTTACTCTGGCCTAATAGCTAAGGTTTTAGACTCGTACTCTGGCCTAATGATTAAGGTCTTAACTCTTACTCTGGCCTACTGGTTAAGGTCTTAACTCTTAATCTGGCCTAATAGCTAAGGTTTTAGACTCGTACTCTGGCCTAATGATTAAGGTCTTAACTCTTACTCTGGCCTACTGGTTAAGGTCTTAACTCTTACTCTGGCCTAATAGCTAAGGTCTTAGACTCGTACTCTGGCCTAATAGCTAAGGTCTTAGACTCTTACTCTGGCCTACTGGTTAAGGTCTTAACTCTTACTCTGGCCTACTGGTTAAGGTCTTAACTCTTACTCTGGCCTAATAGCTAAGGTCTTAACTCTTACGCTGGCCTAATAGCTAAGGTCTTAACTCTTACTCTGGCCGAATAGCTAAGGTCATAGACTCGTACTCTGGCCTAATGGTTAAGGTCTTAACTCTTACTCTGGCCTAATAGCTAAGGTCTTAGTCTGGTACTCTGGCCTAATAGCTAAGGTCTTAGACTCGTACTCTGACCTACTGGTTAAGGTCTTAACTCGTACTCTGGCCTAATAGCTAAGGTCTTAACTGTTACTCTGGCCTAATAGCTAAGGTCTTAGACTCGTACTCTGGCCTAATGGTTAAGGTCTTAACTCTTACTCTGGCCTAATTGTTAAGGTCTTAACTCTTACTCTGGCCTACTGGTTAAGGTCTTAACTCTTACTCTGGCCTAATAGCAAAGGTCTTAGACTCGTAATCTGGCCTAATGGTTAAGGTCTTAACTCTTACTCTGGCCTAATAGTTAAGGTCTTAACTCTTACTCTGGCCTAATAGCTAAGGTCTTAGACTCTTACTATGGCCTACAGGTTAAGGTCTTAACTCTTACTCTGGCCTACTGGTTAAGGTCTTAACTCTTACTCTGGCCTAATAGATAAGGTCTTAGACTCGTACTCTGGCCTACAGGTTAAGGTCTTAACTCTTACTCTGGCCTACTGGTTAAGTCTTAACTCTTACTCTGGCCTAATAGCTAAGGTCTTAGACTTGTACTCTGGCCTAATGGTTAAGGTCTTAACTCTTACTCTGGCCTACTGGTTAAGGTCTTAACTCTTACTCTGGCCTAATAGCTAAGGTCCTAAATCTTACTATGGCCTAATAGCAAATATCTTAGACTCGTAATCTGGCCTAATGGTTAAGGTCTTAACTCTTAATCTGGCCTAATAGCTACGGTCTTAACTCTTACTCTGGCCTAATAGCTAAGGTCCTATACTCATACTATGGCCTACAGGTTATGGTCTTAACTCTTACTTTGGCCTACTGGTTAAGGTCTTAACTCTTACTCTGGCCTACTGGTAGAGGTATTAACTCTTACTCTGGCCTAATAGCTAAGGTCTTAACTCTTACTCTGGCCTAATAGCTAAGGTCTTAACTCTTACTCTGGCCAAAAAGCTAAGGTCTTAGACTCGTACTCTGGCCTAATGGTTAAGGTCTTAACTCTTACACTGGCCTAATAGCTAAGGTCTTAACTCTTACTCTGGCCTAATAGCTAAGGTCTTAGACTCATACTCTGGCCAAATGGTTAAGGTCTTAACTCTTACTCTGGCCTAATAGCTAAGGTCTTAGACTGGTACTCTGGCCTTATAGCTAAGGTCTTAGACTCGTACTCTGACCTACTGGTTAAGGTCTTAACTTGTACTCTGGCCTAATAGCTAAGGTCTTAGACTCGTACTCTGGCTTACTGGTCAAGGTCTTAACTCTTACTCTGGCCTACTGGTTAAGGTCTTAACTCTTACTCTGACCTACTGGTTAAGGTCTTAACTTCTACTCTGGCCTAATAGCTAAGGTCTTAGACTCGTACTCTGGCCTAATAGCTAAGGTCTTAACTCTTACTCTGGCCTAATAGCTAAGGTCTTAGACTCGTACTCTGGCCTACTGGTTAAGGTCTTAACTCTTACTCTGGCCTACTGGTTAAGGTCTTAACTCTTACTCTGGCCTAATAGCTAAGATCTTAGACTCTTACTCTGGCCTACTGGTTAAGGTCTTAACTCTTACTCTGGCCTACTGGTTAAGGTCCTAACTCTTACTCTGGCCTAATAGCTAAGGTCTTAACTCTTACGCTGGCCTAATAGCTAAGGTCTTAACTCTTACTCTGGCCGAATAGCTAAGGTCTTAGACTCGTACTCTGGCCTAATGGTTAAGGTCTTAACTCTTACTCTGGCCTAATAGCTAAGGTCTTAACTCTTACTCTGGCCTAATAGCTAAGGTCTTAGACTCATACTCTGGCCTAATGTTTAAGGTCTTAACTCTTACTCTGGCCTAATAGCTAAGGTCTTAGACTGGTACTCTGGCCTAATAGCTAAGGTCTTAGACTCGTACTCTGACCTACTGGTTAAGGTCTTAACTCGTACTCTGGCCTAATAGCTAAGGTCTTAACTCTTACTCTGGCCTAATAGCTAAGGTCTTAGACTCGTACTCTGGCCTAATGGTTAAGGTCTTAACTCTTACTCTGGCCTACTGGTTAAGGTCTTAACTCTTACTCTGGCCTAATAGCTAAGGTCTTAACTCTTACTCTGGCCTAATAGCAAAGGTCTTAGACTCGTAATCTGGCCTAATGGTTAAGGTCTTAACTCTTACTCTGGCCTAATAGTTAAGGTCTTAACTCTTACTCTGGCCTAATAGCTAAGGTCTTAGACTCTTACTATGGCCTACAGGTTAAGGTCTTAACTCTTACTCTGGCCTACTGGTTAAGGTCTTAACTCTTACTCTGGCCTTATAGCTAAGGTCTTAGACTCGTACTCTGGCCTACAGGTTAAGGTCTTAACTCTTACTCTGGCCTACTGGTTAAGGTCTTAACTCTTACTCTGGCCTAATAGCTAAGGTCTTAGACTCGTACTCTGGCCTAATGGTTAAGGTCTTAACTCTTACTCTGGCCTACTGGTTAAGGTCTTAACTCTTACTCTGGCCTAATAGCTAAGGTCTTAAATCTTACTATGGCCTAATAGCAAAGATCTTAGACTCGTAATCTGGCCTAATGGTTAAGGTCTTAACTCTTACTCTGGCCTAATAGCTACGGTCTTAACTCTTACTCTGGCCTAATAGCTAAGGTCTTAGACTCATACTCTGGCCTACAGGTTATGGTCTTAACTCTTACTTTGGCCTACTGGTTAAGGTCTTAACTCTTACTCTGGCCTAATAGCTAAGGTCTTAGACTCGTACTCTGGCCTACTGGTTAAGGTCTTTACTCTTACTCTGGCCTAATAGCTAAGGTCTTAACTCTTACTCTGGCCTAATAGCTAAGGTTTTAGACTCGTACTCTGGCCTAATGATTAAGGTCTTAACTCTTACTCTGGCCTACGGGTTAAGGTCTTAACTCTTATTCTGGCCTAATAGCTAAGGTCCTAGACTCATACTCTGGCCTAATGGTTAAGGTATTAACTCTTACTCTGGCCTACTGGTTAAGGTCTTAACTCTTACTCTGGCCTAATAGCTAAGGTCCTAACTCTTACTCTGGCCTAATAGCAAAGGTATTAGACTCTTAATCTGGCCTAATGGTTAAGGTCTTAACTCTTACTCTGGCCTAATAGCTAAGGTTTTAGACTCGTACTCTGGCCTAATGATTAAGGTCTTAACTCTTACTCTGGCCTACTGGTTAAGGTCTTAACTCTTAATCTGGCCTAATAGCTAAGGTTTTAGACTCGTACTCTGGCCTAATGATTAAGGTCTTAACTCTTACTCTGGCCTACTGGTTAAGGTCTTAACTCTTACTCTGGCCTAATAGCTAAGGTCTTAGACTCGTACTCTGGCCTAATAGCTAAGGTCTTAGACTCTTACTCTGGCCTACTGGTTAAGGTCTTAACTCTTACTCTGGCCTACTGGTTAAGGTCTTAACTCTTACTCTGGCCTAATAGCTAAGGTCTTAACTCTTACGCTGGCCTAATAGCTAAGGTCTTAACTCTTAATCTGGCCGAATAGCTAAGGTCATAGACTCGTACTCTGGCCTAATGGTTAAGGTCTTAACTCTTACTCTGGCCTAATAGCTAAGGTCTTAACTCTTACTCTGGCCTAATAGCTAAGGTCTTAGACTCATACTCTGGCCTAATGTTTAAGGTCTTAACTCTTACTCTGGCCTAATAGCTAAGGTCTTAGACTGGTACTCTGGCCTAATAGCTAAGGTCTTAGACTCGTACTCTGACCTACTGGTTAAGGTCTTAACTCATACTCTGGCCTAATAGCTAAGGTCTTAGACTCGTACTCTGGCCTACTGGCCAAGGTCTTAACTCTTACTCTGGCCTAATAGCTAAGGTCTTAGACTGGTACTCTGGCCTAATAGCTAAGGTCTTAGACTCGTACTCTGACCTACTGGTTAAGGTCTTAACTCGTACTCTGGCCTAATAGCTAAGGTCTTAACTCTTACTCTGGCCTAATAGCTAAGGTCTTAGACTCGTACTCTGGCCTAATGGTTAAGGTCTTAACTCTTACTCTGGCCTAATTGTTAAGGTCTTAACTCTTACTCTGGCCTACTGGTTAAGGTCTTAACTCTTACTCTGGCCTAATAGCAAAGGTCTTAGACTCGTAATCTGGCCTAATGGTTAAGGTCTTAACTCTTACTCTGGCCTAATAGTTAAGGTCTTAACTCTTACTCTGGCCTAATAGCTAAGGTCTTAGACTCTTACTATGGCCTACAGGTTAAGGTCTTAACTCTTACTCTGGCCTACTGGTTAAGGTCTTAACTCTTACTCTGGCCTAATAGCTAAGGTCTTAGACTCGTACTCTGGCCTACAGGTTAAGGTCTTAACTCTTACTCTGGCCTACTGGTTAAGTCTTAACTCTTACTCTGGCCTAATAGCTAAGGTCTTAGACTTGTACTCTGGCCTAATGGTTAAGGTCTTAACTCTTACTCTGGCCTACTGGTTAAGGTCTTAACTCTCACTCTGGCCTAATAGCTAAGGTCCTAAATCTTACTATGGCCTAATAGCAAAGATCTTAGACTCGTAATCTGGCCTAATGGTTAAGGTCTTAACTCTTACTCTGGCCTAATAGCTACGGTCTTAACTCTTACTCTGGCCTAATAGCTAAGGTCTTATACTCATACTATGGCCTACAGGTTATGGTCTTAACTCTTACTTTGGCCTACTGGTTAAGGTCTTAACTCTTACTCTGGCCTACTGGTAGAGGTATTAACTCTTACTCTGGCGTAATAGCTAAGGTCTTAACTCTTACTCTGGCCTAATAGCTAAGGTCTTAACTCTTACTCTGGCCAAAAAGCTAAGGTCTTAGACTCGTACTCTGGCCTAATGGTTAAGGTCTTAACTCTTACACTGGCCTAATAGCTAAGGTCTTAACTCTTACTCTGGCCTAATAGCTAAGGTCTTAGACTCATACTCTGGCCAAATGGTTAAGGTCTTAACTCTTACTCTGGCCTAATAGCTAAGGTCTTAGACTGGTACTCTGGCCTAATAGCTAAGGTCTTAGACTCGTACTCTGACCTACTGGTTAAGGTCTTAACTTGTACTCTGGCCTAATAGCTAAGGTCTTAGACTCGTACTCTGGCCTACTGGTCAAGGTCTTAACTCTTACTCTGGCCTACTGGTTAAGGTCTTAACTCTTACTCTGACCTACTGGTTAAGGTCTTAACTTCTACTCTGGCCTAATAGCTAAGGTCTTAGACTCGTACTCTGGCCTAATAGCTAAGGTCTTAACTCTTACTCTGGCCTAATAGCTAAGGTCTTAGACTCGTACTCTGGCCTACTGGTTAAGGTCTTAACTCTTACTCTGGCCTACTGGTTAAGGTCTTAACTCTTACTCTGGCCTAATAGCTAAGATCTTAGACTCTTACTCTGGCCTACTGGTTAAGGTCTTAACTCTTACTCTGGCCTACTGGTTAAGGTCCTAACTCTTACCCTGGCCTAATAGCTAAGGTCTTAACTCTTACGCTGGCCTAATAGCTAAGGTCTTAACTCTTACTCTGGCCGAATAGCTAAGGTCTTAGACTCGTACTCTGGCCTAATGGTTAAGGTCTTAACTCTTACTCTGGCCTAATAGCTAAGGTCTTAACTCTTACTCTGGCCTAATAGCTAAGGTCTTAGACTCATACTCTGGCCTAATGTTTAAGGTCTTAACTCTTACTCTGGCCTAATAGCTAAGGTCTTAGACTGGTACTCTGGCCTAATAGCTAAGGTCTTAGACTCGTACTCTGACCTACTGGTTAAGGTCTTAACTCGTACTCTGGCCTAATAGCTAAGGTCTTAACTCTTACTCTGGCCTAATAGCTAAGGTCTTAGACTCGTACTCTGGCCTAATGGTTAAGGTCTTAACTCTTACTCTGGCCTACTGGTGAAGGTCTTAACTCTTACTCTGGCCTAATAGCTAAGGTCTTAACTCTTACTCTGGCCTAATAGCAAAGGTCTTAGACTCGTAATCTGGCCTAATGGTTAAGGTCTTAACTCTTACTCTGGCCTAATAGTTAAGGTCTTAACTCTTACTCTGGCCTAATAGCTAAGGTCTTAGACTCTTACTATGGCCTACAGGTTAAGGTCTTAACTCTTACTCTGGCCTACTGGTTAAGGTCTTAACTCTTACTCTGGCCTTATAGCTAAGGTCTTAGACTCGTACTCTGGCCTACAGGTTAAGGTCTTAACTCTTACTCTGGCCTACTGGTTAAGGTCTTAACTCTTACTCTGGCCTAATAGCTAAGGTCTTAGACTCGTACTCTGGCCTAATGGTTAAGGTCTTAACTCTTACTCTGGCCTACTGGTTAAGGTCTTAACTCTTACTCTGGCCTAATAGCTAAGGTCTTAAATCTTACTATGGCCTAATAGCAAAGATCTTAGACTCGTAATCTGGCCTAATGGTTAAGGTCTTAACTCTTACTCTGGCCTAATAGCTACGGTCTTAACTCTTACTCTGGCCTAATAGCTAAGGTCTTAGACTCATACTATGGCCTACAGGTTATGGTCTTAACTCTTACTTTGGCCTACTGGTTAAGGTCTTAACTCTTACTCTGGCCTAATAGCTAAGGTCTTAGACTCGTACTCTGGCCTACTGGTTGAGGTCTTTACTCTTACTCTGGCCTAATAGCTAAGGTCTTAACTCTTACTCTGGCCTAATAGCTAAGGTTTTAGACTCGTACTCTGGCCTAATGATTAAGGTCTTAACTCTTACTCTGGCCTACTGGTTAAGGTCTTAACTCTTATTCTGGCCTAATAGCTAAGGTCTTAGACTCATACTCTGGCCTAATGGTTAAGGTATTAACTCTTACTCTGGCCTACTGGTTAAGGTCTTAACTCTTACTCTGGCCTAATAGCTAAGGTCCTAACTCTTACTCTGGCCTAATAGCAAAGGTATTAGACTCTTAATCTGGCCTAATGGTTAAGGTCTTAACTCTTACTCTGGCCTAATAGCTAAGGTTTTAGACTCGTACTCTGGCCTAATGATTAAGGTCTTAACTCTTACTCTGGCCTACTGGTTAAGGTCTTAACTCTTAATCTGGCCTAATAGCTAAGGTTTTAGACTCGTACTCTGGCCTAATGATTAAGGTCTTAACTCTTACTCTGGCCTACTGGTTAAGGTCTTAACTCTTACTCTGGCCTAATAGCTAAGGTATTAGACTCGTACTCTGGCCTAATAGCTAAGGTCTTAGACTCTTACTCTGGCCTACTGGTTAAGGTCTTAACTCTTACTCTGGCCTACTGGTTAAGGTCTTAACTCTTACTCTGGCCTAATAGCTAAGGTCTTAACTCTTACGCTGGCCTAATAGCTAAGGTCTTAACTCTTACTCTGGCCGAATAGCTAAGGTCATAGACTCGTACTCTGGCCTACTGGTCAAGGTCTTAACTCTTACTCTGGCCTACTGGTTAAGGTCTTAACTCTTACTCTGACCTACTGGTTAAGGTCTTAACTTCTACTCTGGCCTAATAGCTAAGGTCTTAGACTCGTACTCTGGCCTAATAGCTAAGGTCTTAACTCTTACTCTGGCCTAATAGCTAAGGTCTTAGACTCGTACTCTGGCCTACTGGTTAAGGTCTTAACTCTTACTCTGGCCTACTGGTTAAGGTCTTAACTCTTACTCTGGCCTAATAGCTAAGATCTTAGACTCTTACTCTGGCCTACTGGTTAAGGTCTTAACTCTTACTCTGGCCTACTGGTTAAGGTCCTAACTCTTACTCTGGCCTAATAGCTAAGGTCTTAACTCTTACGCTGGCCTAATAGCTAAGGTCTTAACTCTTACTCTGGCCGAATAGCTAAGGTCTTAGACTCGTACTCTGGCCTAATGGTTAAGGTCTTAACTCTTACTCTGGCCTAATAGCTAAGGTCTTAACTCTTACTCTGGCCTAATAGCTAAGGTCTTAGACTCATACTCTGGCCTAATGTTTAAGGTCTTAACTCTTACTCTGGCCTAATAGCTAAGGTCTTAGACTGGTACTCTGGCCTAATAGCTAAGGTCTTAGACTCGTACTCTGACCTACTGGTTAAGGTCTTAACTCGTACTCTGGCCTAATAGCTAAGGTCTTAACTCTTACTCTGGCCTAATAGCTAAGGTCTTAGACTCGTACTCTGGCCTAATGGTTAAGGTCTTAACTCTTACTCTGGCCTACTGGTTAAGGTCTTAACTCTTACTCTGGCCTAATAGCTAAGGTCTTAACTCTTACTCTGGCCTAATAGCAAAGGTCTTAGACTCGTAATCTGGCCTAATGGTTAAGGTCTTAACTCTTACTCTGGCCTAATAGTTAAGGTCTTAACTCTTACTCTGGCCTAATAGCTAAGGTCTTAGACTCTTACTATGGCCTACAGGTTAAGGTCTTAACTCTTACTCTGGCCTACTGGTTAAGGTCTTAACTCTTACTCTGGCCTTATAGCTAAGGTCTTAGACTCGTACTCTGGCCTACAGGTTAAGGTCTTAACTCTTACTCTGGCCTACTGGTTAAGGTCTTAACTCTTACTCTGGCCTAATAGCTAAGGTCTTAGACTCGTACTCTGGCCTAATGGTTAAGGTCTTAACTCTTACTTCTGGCCTACTGGTTAAGGTCTTAAATCTTACTCTGGCCTAATAGCTAAGGTCTTAAATCTTACTATGGCCTAATAGCAAAGATCTTAGACTCGTAATCTGGCCTAATGGTTAAGGTCTTAACTCTTACTCTGGCCTAATAGCTACGGTCTTAACTCTTACTCTGGCCTAATAGCTAAGGTCTTAGACTCATACTCTGGCCTACAGGTTATGGTCTTAACTCTTACTTTGGCCTACTGGTTAAGGTCTTAACTCTTACTCTGGCCTAATAGCTAAGGTCTTAGACTCGTACTCTGGCCTACTGGTTAAGGTCTTTACTCTTACTCTGGCCTAATAGCTAAGGTCTTAACTCTTACTCTGGCCTAATAGCTAAGGTTTTAGACTCGTACTCTGGCCTAATGATTAAGGTCTTAACTCTTACTCTGGCCTACGGGTTAAGGTCTTAACTCTTATTCTGGCCTAATAGCTAAGGTCTTAGACTCATACTCTGGCCTAATGGTTAAGGTATTAACTCTTACTCTGGCCTACTGGTTAAGGTCTTAACTCTTACTCTGGCCTAATAGCTAAGGTCCTAACTCTTACTCTGGCCTAATAGCAAAGGTATTAGACTCTTAATCTGGCCTAATGGTTAAGGTCTTAACTCTTACTCTGGCCTAATAGCTAAGGTTTTAGACTCGTACTCTGGCCTAATGATTAAGGTCTTAACTCTTACTCTGGCCTACTGGTTAAGGTCTTAACTCTTAATCTGGCCTAATAGCTAAGGTTTTAGACTCGTACTCTGGCCTAATGATTAAGGTCTTAACTCTTACTCTGGCCTACTGGTTAAGGTCTTAACTCTTACTCTGGCCTAATAGCTAAGGTCTTAGACTCGTACTCTGGCCTAATAGCTAAGGTCTTAGACTCTTACTCTGGCCTACTGGTTAAGGTCTTAACTCTTACTCTGGCCTACTGGTTAAGGTCTTAACTCTTACTCTGGCCTAATAGCTAAGGTCTTAACTCTTACGCTGGCCTAATAGCTAAGGTCTTAACTCTTAATCTGGCCGAATAGCTAAGGTCATAGACTCGTACTCTGGCCTAATGGTTAAGGTCTTAACTCTTACTCTGGCCTAATAGCTAAGGTCTTAACTCTTACTCTGGCCTAATAGCTAAGGTCTTAGACTCATACTCTGGCCTAATGTTTAAGGTCTTAACTCTTACTCTGGCCTAATAGCTAAGGTCTTAGACTGGTACTCTGGCCTAATAGCTAAGGTCTTAGACTCGTACTCTGACCTACTGGTTAAGGTCTTAACTCATACTCTGGCCTAATAGCTAAGGTCTTAGACTCGTACTCTGGCCTACTGGCCAAGGTCTTAACTCTTACTCTGGCCTAATAGCTAAGGTCTTAGACTGGTACTCTGGCCTAATAGCTAAGGTCTTAGACTCGTACTCTGACCTACTGGTTAAGGTCTTAACTCGTACTCTGGCCTAATAGCTAAGGTCTTAACTCTTACTCTGGCCTAATAGCTAAGGTCTTAGACTCGTACTCTGGCCTAATGGTTAAGGTCTTAACTCTTACTCTGGCCTAATTGTTAAGGTCTTAACTCTTACTCTGGCCTACTGGTTAAGGTCTTAACTCTTACTCTGGCCTAATAGCAAAGGTCTTAGACTCGTAATCTGGCCTAATGGTTAAGGTCTTAACTCTTACTCTGGCCTAATAGTTAAGGTCTTAACTCTTACTCTGGCCTAATAGCTAAGGTCTTAGACTCTTACTATGGCCTACAGGTTAAGGTCTTAACTCTTACTCTGGCCTACTGGTTAAGGTCTTAACTCTTACTCTGGCCTAATAGCTAAGGTCTTAGACTCGTACTCTGGCCTACAGGTTAAGGTCTTAACTCTTACTCTGGCCTACTGGTTAAGTCTTAACTCTTACTCTGGCCTAATAGCTAAGGTCTTAGACTTGTACTCTGGCCTAATGGTTAAGGTCTTAACTCTTACTCTGGCCTACTGGTTAAGGTCTTAACTCTTACTCTGGCCTAATAGCTAAGGTCCTAAATCTTACTATGGCCTAATAGCAAAGATCTTAGACTCGTAATCTGGCCTAATGGTTAAGGTCTTAACTCTTACTCTGGCCTAATAGCTACGGTCTTAAATCTTACTCTGGCCTAATAGCTAAGGTCTTATACTCATACTATGGCCTACAGGTTATGGTCTTAACTCTTACTTTGGCCTACTGGTTAAGGTCTTAACTCTTACTCTGGCCTACTGGTAGAGGTATTAACTCTTACTCTGGCGTAATAGCTAAGGTCTTAACTCTTACTCTGGCCTAATAGCTAAGGTCTTAACTCTTACTCTGGCCAAAAAGCTAAGGTCTTAGACTCGTACTCTGGCCTAATGGTTAAGGTCTTAACTCTTACACTGGCCTAATAGCTAAGGTCTTAACTCTTACTCTGGCCTAATAGCTAAGGTCTTAGACTCATACTCTGGCCAAATGGTTAAGGTCTTAACTCTTACTCTGGCCTAATAGCTAAGGTCTTAGACTGGTACTCTGGCCTAATAGCTAAGGTCTTAGACTCGTACTCTGACCTACTGGTTAAGGTCTTAACTTGTACTCTGGCCTAATAGCTAAGGTCTTAGACTCGTACTCTGGCCTACTGGTCAAGGTCTTAACTCTTACTCTGGCCTACTGGTTAAGGTCTTAACTCTTACTCTGACCTACTGGTTAAGGTCTTAACTTCTACTCTGGCCTAATAGCTAAGGTCTTAGACTCGTACTCTGGCCTAATAGCTAAGGTCTTAACTCTTACTCTG
Source organism: Triturus cristatus (assembly GCF_964204655.1). Taxonomy (NCBI): domain Eukaryota; kingdom Metazoa; phylum Chordata; class Amphibia; order Caudata; family Salamandridae; genus Triturus; species Triturus cristatus. The sequence continues at coordinate 1,101,501,688 of NC_140589.1, read as the reverse complement.
GCCTAATAGCTAAGGTCTTAGACTCGTACTCTGGCCTACTGGTTAAGGTCTTAACTCTTACTCTGGCCTACTGGTTAAGGTCTTAACTCTTACTCTGGCCTAATAGCTAAGATCTTAGACTCTTACTCTGGCCTACTGGTTAAGGTCTTAACTCTTACTCTGGCCTACTGGTTAAGGTCCTAACTCTTACTCTGGCCTAATAGCTAAGGTCTTAACTCTTACGCTGGCCTAATAGCTAAGGTCTTAACTCTTACTCTGGCCGAATAGCTAAGGTCTTAGACTCGTACTCTGGCCTAATGGTTAAGGTCTTAACTCTTACTCTGGCCTAATAGCTAAGGTCTTAACTCTTACTCTGGCCTAATAGCTAAGGTCTTAGACTCATACTCTGGCCTAATGTTTAAGGTCTTAACTCTTACTCTGGCCTAATAGCTAAGGTCTTAGACTGGTACTCTGGCCTAATAGCTAAGGTCTTAGACTCGTACTCTGACCTACTGGTTAAGGTCTTAACTCGTACTCTGGCCTAATAGCTAAGGTCTTAACTCTTACTCTGGCCTAATAGCTAAGGTCTTAGACTCGTACTCTGGCCTAATGGTTAAGGTCTTAACTCTTACTCTGGCCTACTGGTGAAGGTCTTAACTCTTACTCTGGCCTAATAGCTAAGGTCTTAACTCTTACTCTGGCCTAATAGCAAAGGTCTTAGACTCGTAATCTGGCCTAATGGTTAAGGTCTTAATTCTTACTCTGGCCTAATAGTTAAGGTCTCAACTCTTACTCTGGCCTAATAGCTAAGGTCTTAGACTCTTACTATGGCCTACAGGTTAAGGTCTTAACTCTTACTCTGGCCTACTGGTTAAGGTCTTAACTCTTACTCTGGCCTTATAGCTAAGGTCTTAGACTCGTACTCTGGCCTACAGGTTAAGGTCTTAACTCTTACTCTGGCCTACTGGTTAAGGTCTTAACTCTTACTCTGGCCTAATAGCTAAGGTCTTAGACTCGTACTCTGGCCTAATGGTTAAGGTCTTAACTCTTACTCTGGCCTACTGGTTAAGGTCTTAACTCTTACTCTGGCCTAATAGCTAAGGTCTTAAATCTTACTATGGCCTAATAGCAAAGATCTTAGACTCGTAATCTGGCCTAATGGTTAAGGTCTTAACTCTTACTCTGGCCTAATAGCTACGGTCTTAACTCTTACTCTGGCCTAATAGCTAAGGTCTTAGACTCATACTATGGCCTACAGGTTATGGTCTTAACTCTTACTTTGGCCTACTGGTTAAGGTCTTAACTCTTACTCTGGCCTAATAGCTAAGGTCTTAGACTCGTACTCTGGCCTACTGGTTGAGGTCTTTACTCTTACTCTGGCCTAATAGCTAAGGTCTTAACTCTTACTCTGGCCTAATAGCTAAGGTTTTAGACTCGTACTCTGGCCTAATGATTAAGGTCTTAACTCTTACTCTGGCCTACTGGTTAAGGTCTTAACTCTTATTCTGGCCTAATAGCTAAGGTCTTAGACTCATACTCTGGCCTAATGGTTAAGGTATTAACTCTTACTCTGGCCTACTGGTTAAGGTCTTAACTCTTACTCTGGCCTAATAGCTAAGGTCCTAACTCTTACTCTGGCCTAATAGCAAAGGTATTAGACTCTTAATCTGGCCTAATGGTTAAGGTCTTAACTCTTACTCTGGCCTAATAGCTAAGGTTTTAGACTCGTACTCTGGCCTAATGATTAAGGTCTTAACTCTTACTCTGGCCTACTGGTTAAGGTCTTAACTCTTAATCTGGCCTAATAGCTAAGGTTTTAGACTCGTACTCTGGCCTAATGATTAAGGTCTTAACTCTTACTCTGGCCTACTGGTTAAGGTCTTAACTCTTACTCTGGCCTAATAGCTAAGGTATTAGACTCGTACTCTGGCCTAATAGCTAAGGTCTTAGACTCTTACTCTGGCCTACTGGTTAAGGTCTTAACTCTTACTCTGGCCTACTGGTTAAGGTCTTAACTCTTACTCTGGCCTAATAGCTAAGGTCTTAACTCTTACGCTGGCCTAATAGCTAAGGTCTTAACTCTTACTCTGGCCGAATAGCTAAGGTCATAGACTCGTACTCTGGCCTAATGGTTAAGGTCTTAACTCTTACTCTGGCCTAATAGCTAAGGTCTTAGACTGGTACTCTGGCCTAATAGCTAAGGTCTTAGACTCGTACTCTGACCTACTGGTTAAGGTCTTAACTCGTACTCTGGCCTAATAGCTAAGGTCTTAACTCCTACTCTGGCCTAATAGCTAAGGTCTTAGACTCGTACTCTGGCCTAATGGTTAAGGTCTTAACTCTTACTCTGGCCTAATTGTTAAGGTCTTAACTCTTACTCTGGCCTACTGGTTAAGGTCTTAACTCTTACTCTGGCCTAATAGCAAAGGTCTTAGACTCGTAATCTGGCCTAATGGTTAAGGTCTTAACTCTTACTCTGGCCTAATAGTTAAGGTCTTAACTCTTACTCTGGCCTAATAGCTAAGGTCTTAGACTCTTACTATGGCCTACAGGTTAAGGTCTTAACTCTTACTCTGGCCTACTGGTTAAGGTCTTAACTCTTACTCTGGCCTAATAGCTAAGGTCTTAGACTCGTACTCTGGCCTACAGGTTAAGGTCTTAACTCTTACTCTGGCCTACTGGTTAAGTCTTAACTCTTACTCTGGCCTAATAGCTAAGGTCTTAGACTTGTACTCTGGCCTAATGGTTAAGGTCTTAACTCTTACTCTGGCCTACTGGTTAAGGTCTTAACTCTTACTCTGGCCTAATAGCTAAGGTCCTAAATCTTACTATGGCCTAATAGCAAAGATCTTAGACTCGTAATCTGGCCTAATGGTTAAGGTCTTAACTCTTACTCTGGCCTAATAGCTATGGTCTTAACTCTTACTCTGGCCTAATAGCTAAGGTCTTATACTCATACTATGGCCTACAGGTTATGGTCTTAACTCTTACTTTGGCCTACTGGTTAAGGTCTTAACTCTTACTCTGGCCTACTGGTAGAGGTATTAACTCTTACTCTGGCCTAATAGCTAAGGTCTTAACTCTTACTCTGGCCTAATAGCTAAGGTCTTAACTCTTACTCTGGCCAAAAAGCTAAGGTCTTAGACTCGTACTCTGGCCTAATGGTTAAGGTCTTAACTCTTACACTGGCCTAATAGCTAAGGTCTTAACTCTTACTCTGGCCTAATAGCTAAGGTCTTAGACTCATACTCTGGCCAAATGGTTAAGGTCTTAACTCTTACTCTGGCCTAATAGCTAAGGTCTTAGACTGGTACTCTGGCCTTATAGCTAAGGTCTTAGACTCGTACTCTGACCTACTGGTTAAGGTCTTAACTTGTACTCTGGCCTAATAGCTAAGGTCTTAGACTCGTACTCTGGCCTACTGGTCAAGGTCTTAACTCTTACTCTGGCCTACTGGTTAAGGTCTTAACTCTTACTCTGACCTACTGGTTAAGGTCTTAACTTCTACTCTGGCCTAATAGCTAAGGTCTTAGACTCGTACTCTGGCCTAATAGCTAAGGTCTTAACTCTTACTCTGGCCTAATAGCTAAGGTCTTAGACTCGTACTCTGGCCTACTGGTTAAGGTCTTAACTCTTACTCTGGCCTACTGGTTAAGATCTTAACTCTTACTCTGGCCTAATAGCTAAGATCTTAGACTCTTACTCTGGCCTACTGGTTAAGGTCTTAACTCTTACTCTGGCCTACTGGTTAAGGTCCTAACTCTTACTCTGGCCTAATAGCTAAGGTCTTAACTCTTACGCTGGCCTAATAGCTAAGGTCTTAACTCTTACTCTGGCCGAATAGCTAAGGTCTTAGACTCGTACTCTGGCCTAATGGTTAAGGTCTTAACTCTTACTCTGGCCTAATAGCTAAGGTCTTAACTCTTACTCTGGCCTAATAGCTAAGGTCTTAGACTCATACTCTGGCCTAATGTTTAAGGTCTTAACTCTTACTCTGGCCTAATAGCTAAGGTCTTAGACTGGTACTCTGGCCTAATAGCTAAGGTCTTAGACTCGTACTCTGACCTACTGGTTAAGGTCTTAACTCGTACTCTGGCCTAATAGCTAAGGTCTTAACTCTTACTCTGGCCTAATAGCTAAGGTCTTAGACTCGTACTCTGGCCTAATGGTTAAGGTCTTAACTCTTACTCTGCCCTACTGGTTAAGGTCTTAACTCTTACTCTGGCCTAATAGCTAAGGTCTTAACTCTTACTCTGGCCTAATAGCAAAGGTCTTAGACTCGTAATCTGGCCTAATGGTTAAGGTCTTAACTCTTACTCTGGCCTAATAGTTAAGGTCTTAACTCTTACTCTGGCCTAATAGCTAAGGTCTTAGACTCTTACTATGGCCTACAGGTTAAGGTCTTAACTCTTACTCTGGCCTACTGGTTAAGGTCTTAACTCTTACTCTGGCCTTATAGCTAAGGTCTTAGACTCGTACTCTGGCCTACAGGTTAAGGTCTTAACTCTTACTCTGGCCTACTGGTTAAGGTCTTAACTCTTACTCTGGCCTAATAGCTAAGGTCTTAGACTCGTACTCTGGCCTAATGGTTAAGGTCTTAACTCTTACTCTGGCCTACTGGTTAAGGTCTTAACTCTTACTCTGGCCTTATAGCTAAGGTCTTAGACTCGTACTCTGGCCTACAGGTTAAGGTCTTAACTCTTACTCTGGCCTACTGGTTAAGGTCTTAACTCTTACTCTGGCCTAATAGCTAAGGTCTTAGACTCGTACTCTGGCCTAATGGTTAAGGTCTTAACTCTTACTCTGGCCTACTGGTTAAGGTCTTAACTCTTACTCTGGCCTAATAGCTAAGGTCTTAAATCTTACTATGGCCTAATAGCAAAGATCTTAGACTCGTAATCTGGCCTAATGGTTAAGGTCTTAACTCTTACTCTGGCCTAATAGCTACGGTCTTAACTCTTACTCTGGCCTAATAGCTAAGGTCTTAGACTCATACTATGGCCTACAGGTTATGGTCTTAACTCTTACTTTGGCCTACTGGTTAAGGTCTTAACTCTTACTCTGGCCTAATAGCTAAGGTCTTAGACTCGTACTCTGGCCTACTGGTTAAGGTCTTTACTCTTACTCTGGCCTAATAGCTAAGGTCTTAACTCTTACTCTGGCCTAATAGCTAAGGTTTTAGACTCGTACTCTGGCCTAATGATTAAGGTCTTAACTCTTACTCTGGCCTACTGGTTAAGGTCTTAACTCTTATTCTGGCCTAATAGCTAAGGTCTTAGACTCATACTCTGGCCTAATGGTTAAGGTATTAACTCTTACTCTGGCCTACTGGTTAAGGTCTTAACTCTTACTCTGGCCTAATAGCTAAGGTCCTAACTCTTACTCTGGCCTAATAGCAAAGGTATTAGACTCTTAATCTGGCCTAATGGTTAAGGTCTTAACTCTTACTCTGGCCTAATAGCTAAGGTTTTAGACTCGTACTCTGGCCTAATGATTAAGGTCTTAACTCTTACTCTGGCCTACTGGTTAAGGTCTTAACTCTTAATCTGGCCTAATAGCTAAGGTTTTAGACTCGTACTCTGGCCTAATGATTAAGGTCTTAACTCTTACTCTGGCCTACTGGTTAAGGTCTTAACTCTTACTCTGGCCTAATAGCTAAGGTCTTAGACTCGTACTCTGTCCTAATAGCTAAGGTCTTAGACTCTTACTCTGGCCTACTGGTTAAGGTCTTAACTCTTACTCTGGCCTACTGGTTAAGGTCTTAACTCTTACTCTGGCCTAATAGCTAAGGTCTTAACTCTTACGCTGGCCTAATAGCTAAGGTCTTAACTCTTACTCTGGCCGAATAGCTAAGGTCATAGACTCGTACTCTGGCCTAATGGTTAAGGTCTTAACTCTTACTCTGGCCTAATAGCTAAGGTCTTAACTCTTACTCTGGCCTAATAGCTAAGGTCTTAGACTCATACTCTGGCCTAATGTTTAAGGTCTTAACTCTTACTCTGGCCTAATAGCTAAGGTCTTAGACTGGTACTCTGGCCTAATAGCTAAGGTCTTAGACTCGTACTCTGACCTACTGGTTAAGGTCTTAACTCATACTCTGGCCTAATAGCTAAGGTCTTAGACTCGTACTCTGGCCTACTGGTCAAGGTCTTAACTCTTACTCTGGCCTAATAGCTAAGGTCTTAGACTGGTACTCTGGCCTAATAGCTATGGTCTTAGACTCGTACTCTGACCTACTGGTTAAGGTCTTAACTCGTACTCTGGCCTAATAGCTAAGGTCTTAACTCTTACTCTGGCCTAATAGCTAAGGTCTTAGACTCGTACTCTGGCCTAATGGTTAAGGTCTTAACTCTTACTCTGGCCTAATTGTTAAGGTCTTAACTCTTACTCTGGCCTACTGGTTAAGGTCTTAACTCTTACTCTGGCCTAATAGCAAAGGTCTTAGACTCGTAATCTGGCCTAATGGTTAAGGTCTTAACTCTTACTCTGGCCTAATAGTTAAGGTCTTAACTCTTACTCTGGCCTAATAGCTAAGGTCTTAGACTCTTACTATGGCCTACAGGTTAAGGTCTTAACTCTTACTCTGGCCTACTGGTTAAGGTCTTAACTCTTACTCTGGCCTAATAGCTAAGGTCTTAGACTCGTACTCTGGCCTACAGGTTAAGGTCTTAACTCTTACTCTGGCCTACTGGTTAAGTCTTAACTCTTACTCTGGCCTAATAGCTAAGGTCTTAGACTTGTACTCTGGCCTAATGGTTAAGGTCTTAACTCTTACTCTGGCCTACTGGTTAAGGTCTTAACTCTTACTCTGGCCTAATAGCTAAGGTCCTAAATCTTACTATGGCCTAATAGCAAAGATCTTAGACTCGTAATCTGGCCTAATGGTTAAGGTCTTAACTCTTACTCTGGCCTAATAGCTACGGTCTTAACTCTTACTCTGGCCTAATAGCTAAGGTCTTATACTCATACTATGGCCTACAGGTTATGGTCTTAACTCTTACTTTGGCCTACTGGTTAAGGTCTTAACTCTTACTCTGGCCTACTGGTAGAGGTATTAACTCTTACTCTGGCCTAATAGCTAAGGTCTTAACTCTTACTCTGGCCTAATAGCTAAGGTCTTAACTCTTACTCTGGCCAAAAAGCTAAGGTCTTAGACTCGTACTCTGGCCTAATGGTTAAGGTCTTAACTCTTACACTGGCCTAATAGCTAAGGTCTTAACTCTTACTCTGGCCTAATAGCTAAGGTCTTAGACTCATACTCTGGCCAAATGGTTAAGGTCTTAACTCTTACTCTGGCCTAATAGCTAAGGTCTTAGACTGGTACTCTGGCCTAATAGCTAAGGTCTTAGACTCGTACTCTGACCTACTGGTTAAGGTCTTAACTTGTACTCTGGCCTAATAGCTAAGGTCTTAGACTCGTACTCTGGCCTACTGGTCAAGGTCTTAACTCTTACTCTGGCCTACTGGTTAAGGTCTTAACTCTTACTCTGACCTACTGGTTAAGGTCTTAACTTCTACTCTGGCCTAATAGCTAAGGTCTTAGACTCGTACTCTGGCCTAATAGCTAAGGTCTTAACTCTTACTCTGGCCTAATAGCTAAGGTCTTAGACTCGTACTCTGGCCTACTGGTTAAGGTCTTAACTCTTACTCTGGCCTACTGGTTAAGGTCTTAACTCTTACTCTGGCCTAATAGCTAAGATCTTAGACTCTTACTCTGGCCTACTGGTTAAGGTCTTAACTCTTACTCTGGCCTACTTGTTAAGGTCCTAACTCTTACTCTGGCCTAATAGCTAAGGTCTTAACTCTTACGCTGGCCTAATAGCTAAGGTCTTAACTCTTACTCTGGCCGAATAGCTAAGGTCTTAGACTCGTACTCTGGCCTAATGGTTAAGGTCTTAACTCTTACTCTGGCCTAATAGCTAAGGTCTTAACTCTTACTCTGGCCTAATAGCTAAGGTCTTAGACTCATACTATGGCCAACAGGTTATGGTCTTAACTCTTACTCTGGCCTAATAGCTAAGGTCTTAGACTGGTACTCTGGCCTAATAGCTAAGGTCTTAGACTCGTACTCTGACCTACTGGTTAAGGTCTTAACTCGTACTCTGGCCTAATAGCTAAGGTCTTAACTCTTACTCTGGCCTAATAGCTAAGGTCTTAGACTCGTACTCTGGCCTAATGGTTAAGGTCTTAACTCTTACTCTGGCCTACTGGTTAAGGTCTTAACTCTTACTCTGGCCTAATAGCTAAGGTCTTAACTCTTACTCTGGCCTAATAGCAAAGGTCTTAGACTCTTACTATGGCCTACAGGTTAAGGTCTTAACTCTTACTCTGGCCTACTGGTTAAGGTCTTAACTCTTACTCTGGCCTTATAGCTAAGGTCTTAGACTCGTACTCTGGCCTACAGGTTAAGGTCTTAACTCTTACTCTGGCCTACTGGTTAAGGTCTTAACTCTTACTCTGGCCTAATAGCTAAGGTCTTAGACTCGTACTCTGGCCTAATGGTTAAGGTCTTAACTCTTACTCTGGCCTACTGGTTAAGGTCTTAACTCTTACTCTGGCCTAATAGCTAAGGTCTTAAATCTTACTATGGCCTAATAGCAAAGATCTTAGACTCGTAATCTGGCCTAATGGTTAAGGTCTTAACTCTTACTCTGGCCTAATAGCTACGGTCTTAACTCTTACTCTGGCCTAATAGCTAAGGTCTTAGACTCATACTATGGCCTACAGGTTATGGTCTTAACTCTTACTTTGGCCTACTGGTTAAGGTCTTAACTCTTACTCTGGCCTAATAGCTAAGGTCTTAGACTCGTACTCTGGCCTACTGGTTAAGGTCTTTACTCTTACTCTGGCCTAATAGCTAAGGTCTTAACTCTTACTCTGGCCTAATAGCTAAGGTTTTAGACTCGTACTCTGGCCTAATGATTAAGGTCTTAACTCTTACTCTGGCCTACTGGTTAAGGTCTTAACTCTTATTCTGGCCTAATAGCTAAGGTCTTAGACTCGTACTCTGGCCTAATAGCTAAGGTCTTAGACTCTTACTCTGGCCTACTGGTTAAGGTCTTAACTCTTACTCTGGCCTACTGGTTAAGGTCTTAACTCTTACTCTGGCCTAATAGCTAAGGTCTTAACTCTTACGCTGGCCTAATAGCTAAGGTCTTAACTCTTACTCTGGCCGAATAGCTAAGGTCATAGACTCGTACTCTGGCCTAATGGTTAAGGTCTTAACTCTTACTCTGGCCTAATAGCTAAGGTCTTAACTCTTACTCTGGCCTAATAGCTAAGGTCTTAGACTCATACTCTGGCCTAATGTTTAAGGTCTTAACTCTTACTCTGGCCTAATAGCTAAGGTCTTAGACTGGTACTCTGGCCTAATAGCTAAGGTCTTAGACTCGTACTCTGACCTACTGGTTAAGGTCTTAACACTTACTTTGGCCTACTGGTTAAGGTCTTAACTTCTACTCTGGCCTACTGGTTAAGGTCTTAACTCTTACTCTGGCCTAATAGCTAAGGTCTTAACTCTTACTCTGGCCTAATAGCTAAGGTCTTAGACTCATACTCTGGCCTAATGGTTAAGGTTTTAACTCTTACTCTGGCCTACTGGTTAAGGTCTTAACTCTTACTCTGGAATACTGGTTAAGGTCTTAACTCTTACTTTGGCCTACTGGTTAAGGTCTTAACTCCTACCCTGGCCTACTGGTTAAGGTCTTAACTCTTACTCTGGCCTAATAGCTAAGGTCTTAAATCTTACTCTGGCCTAATAGCTAAGGTCTTAGACTTGTACTCTGGCCTAATAGCTAAGGTCTTAGACTCGTACTCTGGCCTAATGGTTAAGGTCTTAACTCTTACTCTGGCCTACTGGTTAAGGTCTTAACTCTTACTCTGGCCTAATAGCTAAGGTCTTAGACTCGTACTCTGGCCTAATGGTTAAGGTCTTAACTCTTACTCTGGCCTACTGGTTAAGGTCTTAACTCTTACTCTGGCCTAATAGCTAAAGTCTTAGACTCGTACTCTGGCCTAATGGTTAAGGTCTTAACTCTTACTCTGGCCTATTGGTTAAGGTCTTAACTCTTACTCTGGCCTAATAGCTAAGGTCTTAACTCTTACTCTGGCCTAATAGCTAAGGTCTTAGACTCATACTCTGGCCTAATGGCTAAGGTTTTAACTCTTACTCTGGCCTAATAGGTAAGGGCTTAGACTCGTACTCTGGCCTAATGGTTAAGGTCTTAACTCTTACTCTGGCCTACTGGTTAAGGTCTTAACTCTTACTCTGGCCTAATAGGTAAGGGCTTAGACTCGTACTCTGGCCTAATGGTTAAGGTCTTAACTCTTTCTCTGGCCTACTGGTTAAGGTCTTAACTCTTACTCTGGCCTAATAGCTAAGGTCTTAACTCTTACTCTGGCCTAATAGCAAAGGGCTTAGACTCGTACTCTGGCCTAATGGTTAAGGTCTTAACTCTTACTCTGGCCTAATAGCTAAGGTCTTAGACTCTTACTCTGGCCTACTGGTTAAGGTCTTAACCCTTACTCTGGCCTACTGGTTAAGGTCTTAACTCTTACTCTGGCCGAATAGCTAAGGTCTTAGAGTCGTACTCTGGCCTAATGGTTAAGGTCTTAACTCTTACTCTGGCCTAATAGCTAAGGTCTTAACTCTTACTCTGGCCTAATAGCTAAGGTCTTAGACTCATACTCTGGCCTAATGTTTAAGGTCTTAACTCTTACTCTGGCCTAATAGCTAAGGTCTTAGACTGGTACTCTGGCCTAATAGCTAAGGTCTTAGACTCGTACTCTGGCCTAATGATTAAGGTCTTAACTCTTACTCTGGCCTACTGGTTAAGGTCTTAACTCTTACTCTGGCCTAATAGCTAAGGTCTTAGACTCGTACTCTGGCCTACTGGTTAAGGTCTTAACTCTTACTCTGGCCTACTGGTTAAGGTCTTAACTCTTACTCTGGCCTAATAGCTAAGGTCTTAACTCTTACGCTGGCCTAATAGCTAAGGTCTTAACTCTTACCCTGGCCGAATAGCTAAGGTCATAGACTCGTACTCTGGCCTAATGGTTAAGGTCTTAACTCTTACTCTGGCCTAATAGCTAAGGTCTTAGACTGGTACTCTGGCCTAATAGCTAAGGTCTTAGACTCGTACTCTGACCTACTGGTTAAGGTCTTAACTCGTACTCTGGCCTAATAGCTAAGGTCTTAACTCTTACTCTGGCCTAATAGCTAAGGTCTTAGACTCGTACTCTGGCCTAATGGTTAAGGTCTTAACTCTTACTCTGGCCTAATTGTTAAGGTCTTAACTCTTACTCTGGCCTACTGGTTAAGGTCTTAACTCTTACTCTGGCCTAATAGCAAAGGTCTTAGACTCGTAATCTGGCCTAATGGTTAAGGTCTTAACTCTTACTCTGGCCTAATAGTTAAGGTCTTAACTCTTACTCTGGCCTAATAGCTAAGGTCTTAGACTCTTACTATGGCCTACAGGTTAAGGTCTTAACTCTTACTCTGGCCTACTGGTTAAGGTCTTAACTCTTACTCTGGCCTAATAGCTAAGGTCTTAGACTCGTACTCTGGCCTACTGGTTAAGGTCTTAACTCTTACTCTGGCCTACTGGTTAAGGTCTTAACTCTTACTCTGGCCTAATAGCTAAGGTCTTAACTCTTACTCTGGCCTAATAGCTAAGGTCTTAGACTCTTACTCTGGCCTACTGGTTAAGGTCTTAACTCTTACTCTGGCCTACTGGTTAAGGTCTTAACTCTTACTCTGGCCTAATAGCTAAGGTCTTAACTCTTACTCTGGCCTAATAGCAAAGGGCTTAGACTCGTACTCTGGCCTAATGGTTAAGGTCTTAACTCTTACTCTGGCCTAATAGCTAAGGTCTTAGACTCTTACTCTGGCCTACTGGTTAAGGTCTTAACTCTTACTCTGGCCTACTGGTTAAGGTCTTAACTCTTACTCTGGCCTAATAGCTAAGGTCTTAACTCCTACTCTGGCCTAATAGCTAAGGTCTTAGACTCTTACTCTGGCCTACTGGTTAAGGTCTTAACTCTTACTATGGCCTACTGGTTAAGGTCTTAACTCTTACTCTGGCCGAATAGCTAAGGTCTTAGAGTCGTACTCTGGCCTAATGGTTAAGGTCTTAACTCTTACTCTGGCCTAATAGCTAAGGTCTTAACTCTTACTCTGGCCTAATAGCTAAGGTCTTAGACTCATACTCTGGCCTAATGTTTAAGGTCTTAACTCTTACTCTGGCCTAATAGCTAAGGTCTTAGACTGGTACTCTGGCCTAATAGCTAAGGTCTTAGACTCGTACTCTGGCCTAATGATTAAGGTCTTAACTCTTACTCTGGCCTACTGGTTAAGGTCTTAACTCTTACTCTGGCCTAATAGCTAAGGTCTTAGACTCGTACTCTGGCCTACTGGTTAAGGTCTTAACTCTTACTCTGGCCTACTGGTTAAGGTCTTAACTCTTACTCTGGCCTAATAGCTAAGGTCTTAACTCTTACGCTGGCCTAATAGCTAAGGTCTTAACTCTTACTCTGGCCGAATAGCTAAGGTCATAGACTCGTACTCTGGCCTAATGGTTAAGGTCTTAACTCTTACTCTGGCCTAATAGCTAAGGTCTTAGACTGGTACTCTGGCCTAATAGCTAAGGTCTTAGACTCGTACTCTGACCTACTGGTTAAGGTCTTAACTCGTACTCTGGCCTAATAGCTAAGGTCTTAACTCTTACTCTGGCCTAATAGCTAAGGTCTTAGACTCGTACTCTGGTCTAATGGTTAAGGTCTTAACTCTTACTCTGGCCTAATTGTTAAGGTCTTAACTCTTACTCTGGCCTACTGGTTAAGGTCTTAACTCTTACTCTGGCCTAATAGCAAAGGTCTTAGACTCGTAATCTGGCCTAATGGTTAAGGTCTTAACTCTTACTCTGGCCTAATAGTTAAGGTCTTAACTCTTACTCTGGCCTAATAGCTATGGTCTTAGACTCTTACTATGGCCTACAGGTTAAGGTCTTAACTCTTACTCTGGCCTACTGGTTAAGGTCTTAACTCTTACTCTGGCCTAATAGCTAAGGTCTTAGACTCGTACTCTGGCCTACAGGTTAAGGTCTTAACTCTTACTCTGGCCTACTGGTTAAGTCTTAACTCTTACTCTGGCCTAATAGCTAAGGTCTTAGACTTGTACTCTGGCCTAATGGTTAAGGTCTTAACTCTTACTCTGGCCTACTGGTTAAGGTCTTAACTCTTACTCTGGCCTAATAGCTAAGGTCCTAAATCTTACTATGGCCTAATAGCAAAGATCTTAGACTCGTAATCTGGCCTAATGGTTAAGGTCTTAACTCTTACTCTGGCCTAATAGCTACGGTCTTAACTCTTACTCTGGCCTAATAGCTAAGGTCTTATACTCATACTATGGCCTACAGGTTATGGTCTTAACTCTTACTTTGGCCTACTGGTTAAGGTCTTAACTCTTACTCTGGCCTACTGGTAGAGGTATTAACTCTTACTCTGGCCTAATAGCTAAGGTCTTAACTCTTACTCTGGCCTAATAGCTAAGGTCTTAACTCTTACTCTGGCCAAAAAGCTAAGGTCTTAGACTCGTACTCTGGCCTAATGGTTAAGGTCTTAACTCTTACACTGGCCTAATAGCTAAGGTCTTAACTCTTACTCTGGCCTAATAGCTAAGGTCTTAGACTCGTACTCTGGCCAAATGGTTAAGGTCTTAACTCTTACTCTGGCCTAATAGCTAAGGGTTTAGACTGGTACTCTGGCCTAATAGCTAAGGTCTTAGACTCGTACTCTGACCTACTGGTTAAGGTCTTAACTTGTACTCTGGCCTAATAGCTAAGGTCTTAGACTCGTACTCTGGCCTACTGGTCAAGGTCTTAACTCTTACTCTGGCCTACTGGTTAAGGTCTTAACTCTTACTCTGACCTACTGGTTAAGGTCTTAACTTCTACTCTGGCCTAATAGCTAAGGTCTTAGACTCGTACTCTGGCCTAATAGCTAAGGTCTTAACTCTTACTCTGGCCTAATAGCTAAGGTCTTAGACTCGTACTCTGGCCTACTGGTTAAGGTCTTAACTCTTACTCTGGCCTACTGGTTAAGGTCTTAACTCTTACTCTGGCCTAATAGCTAAGATCTTAGATTCTTACTCTGGCCTACTGGTTAAGGTCTTAACTCTTACTCTGGCCTACTGGTTAAGGTCTTAACTCTTACTCTGGCCTAATAGCTAAGGTCTTAACTCTTACGCTGGCCTAATAGCTAAGGTCTTAACTCTTACTCTGGCCGAATAGCTAAGGTCTTAGACTCGTACTCTGGCCTAATGGTTAAGGTCTTAACTCTTACTCTGGCCTAATAGCTAAGGTCTTAACTCTTACTCTGGCCTAATAGCTAAGGTCTTAGACTCATACTCTGGCCTAATGTTTAAGGTCTTAACTCTTACTCTGGCCTAATAGCTAAGGTCTTAGACTGGTACTCTGGCCTAATAGCTAAGGTCTTAGACTCGTACTCTGACATACTGGTTAAGGTCTTAACTCGTACTCTGGCCTAATAGCTAAGGTCTTAACTCTTACTCTGGCCTAATAGCTAAGGTCTTAGACTCGTACTCTGGCCTAATGGTTAAGGTCTTAACTCTTACTCTGGCCTACTGGTTAAGGTCTTAACTCTTACTCTGGCCTAATAGCTAAGGTCTTAACTCTTACTCTGGCCTAATAGCAAAGGTCTTAGACTCGTAATCTGGCCTAATGGTTAAGGTCTTAACTCTTACTCTGGCCTAATAGTTAAGGTCTTAACTCTTACTCTGGCCTAATAGCTAAGGTCTTAGACTCTTACTATGGCCTACAGGTTAAGGTCTTAACTCTTACTCTGGCCTACTGGTTAAGGTCTTAACTCTTACTCTGGCCTAATAGCTAAGGTCTGAGACTCGTACTCTGGCCTACAGGTTAAGGTCTTAACTCTTACTCTGGCCTACTGGTTAAGGTCTTAACTCTTACTCTGGCCTAATAGCTAAGGTCTTAGACTCGTACTCTGGCCTAATGGTTAAGGTCTTAACTCGTACTCTGGCCTACAGGTTAAGGTCTTAACTCTTACTCTGGCCTACTGGTTAAGGTCTTAACTCTTACTCTGGCCTAATAGCTAAGGTCTTAGACTCGTACTCTGGCCTACTGGTTAAGGTCTTTACTCTTACTCTGGCCTAATAGCTAAGGTCTTAACTCTTACTCTGGCCTAATAGCTAAGGTTTTAGACTCGTACTCCGGCCTAATGATTAAGGTCTTAACTCTTACTCTGGCCTACTGGTTAAGGTCTTAACTCTTATTCTGGCCTAATAGCTAAGGTCTTAGACTCATACTCTGGCCTAATGGTTAAGGTATTAACTCTTACTCTGACCTACTGGTTAAGGTCTTAACTCTTACTCTGGCCTAATAGCAAAGGTATTAGACTCTTAATCTGGCCTAATGGTTAAGGTCTTAACTCTTACTCTGGCCTAATAGCTAAGGTTTTAGACTCGTACTCTGGCCTAATGATTAAGGTCTTAACTCTTACTCTGGCCTACTGGTTAAGGTCTTAACTCTTAATCTGGCCTAATAGCTAAGGTTTTAGACTCGTACTCTGGCCTAATGTTTAAGGTCTTAACTCTTACTCTGGCCTAATAGCTAAGGTCTTAGACTGGTACTCTGGCCTAATAGCTAAGGTCTTAGACTCGTACTCTGACCTACTGGTTAAGGTCTTAACTCATACTCTGGCCTAATAGCTAAGGTCTTAGACTCGTACTCTGGCCTACTGGTCAAGGTCTTAACTCTTACTCTGGAATACTGGTTAAGGTCTTAACACTTACTTTGGCCTACTGGTTAAGGTCTTAACTTCTACTCTGGCCTACTGGTTAAGGTCTTAACTCTTACTCTGGCCTAATAGCTAAGGTCTTAACTCTTACTCTGGCCTAATAGCTAAGGTCTTAGACTCATACTCTGGCCTAATGGTTAAGGTTTTAACTCTTACTCTGGCCTACTGGTTAAGGTCTTAACTCTTACTCTGGAATACTGGTTAAGGTCTTAACTCTTACTTTGGCCTACTGGTTAAGGTCTTAACTCCTACCCTGGCCTACTGGTTAAGGTCTTAACTCTTACTCTGGCCTAATAGCTAAGGTCTTAAATCTTACTCTGGCCTAATAGCTAAGGTCTTAGACTCGTACTCTGGCCTAATAGCTAAGGTCTTAGACTCGTACTCTGGCCTAATGGTTAAGGTCTTAACTCTTACTCTGGCCTACTGGTTAAGGTCTTAACTCTTACTCTGGCCTAATAGCTAAGGTCTTAGACTTGTACTCTGGCCTAATGGTTAAGGTCTTAACTCTTACTCTGGCCTACTGGTTAAGGTCTTAACTCTTACTCTGGCCTAATAGCTAAAGTCTTAGACTCGTACTCTGGCCTAATGGTTAAGGTCTTAACTCTTACTCTGGCCTATTGGTTAAGGTCTTAACTCTTACTCTGGCCTAATAGCTAAGGTCTTAACTCTTACTCTGGCCTAATAGCTAAGGTCTTAGACTCATACTCTGGCCTAATGGCTAAGGTTTTAACTCTTACTCTGGCCTAATAGGTAAGGGCTTAGACTCGTACTCTGGCCTAATGGTTAAGGTCTTAACTCTTACTCTGGCCTACTGGTTAAGGTCTTAACTCTTACTCTGGCCTAATAGGTAAGGGCTTAGACTCGTACTCTGGCCTAATGGTTAAGGTCTTAACTCTTTCTCTGGCCTACTGGTTAAGGTCTTAACTCTTACTCTGGCCTAATAGCTAAGGTCTTAACTCTTACTCTGGCCTAATAGCAAAGGGCTTAGACTCGTACTCTGGCCTAATGGTTAAGGTCTTAACTCTTACTCTGGCCTAATAGCTAAGGTCTTAGACTCTTACTCTGGCCTACTGGTTAAGGTCTTAACTCTTACTCTGGCCTACTGGTTAAGGTCTTAACTCTTACTCTGGCCTAATAGCTAAGGTCTTAACTCTTACTCTGGCCTAATAGCTAAGGTCTTAGACTCTTACTCTGGCCTACTGGTTAAGGTCTTAACTCTTACTCTGGCCTACTGGTTAAGGTCTTAACTCTTACTCTGGCCGAATAGCTAAGGTCTTAGAGTCGTACTCTGGCCTAATGGTTAAGGTCTTAACTCTTACTCTGGCCTAATAGCTAAGGTCTTAACTCTTACTCTGGCCTAATAGCTAAGGTCTTAGACTCATACTCTGGCCTAATGTTTAAGGTCTTAACTCTTACTCTGGCCTAATAGCTAAGGTCTTAGACTGGTACTCTGGCCTAATAGCTAAGGTCTTAGACTCGTACTCTGACCTACTGGTTAAGGTCTTAACTCGTACTCTGGCCTAATAGCTAAGGTCTTAGACTCGTACTCTGGCCTACTGGTCAAGGTCTTAACTCTTCCTCTGGAATACTGGTTAAGGTCTTAACTCTTACTTTGGCCTCCTGGTTAAAGTCTTAACTCCTATCCTGGCCTACTGGTTAAGGTCTTAACTCTTACTCTGGCCTAATAGCTAAGGTCTTAAATCTTACTCTGGCCTAATAGCTAAGGTCTTAGACTCGTACTCTGGCCTAATAGCTAAGGTCTTAACTCTTACTCTGGCCTAATAGTTAAGGTCTTAACTCTTACTCTGGCCTAATAGCTAAGGTCTTAGACTCTTACTATGGCCTACAGGTTAAGGTCTTAACTCTTACTCTGGCCTACTGGTTAAGGTCTTAACTCTTACTCTGGCCTTATAGCTAAGGTCTTAGACTCGTACTCTGGCCTACAGGTTAAGGTCTTAACTCTTACTCTGGCCTACTGGTTAAGGTCTTAACTCTTACTCTGGCCTAATAGCTAAGGTCTTAGACTCGTACTCTGGCCTAATGGTTAAGGTCTTAACTCTTACTCTGGCCTACTGGTTAAGGTCTTAACTCTTACTCTGGCCTAATAGCTAAGGTCTTAAATCTTACTATGGCCTAATAGCAAAGATCTTAGACTCGTAATCTGGCCTAATGGTTAAGGTCTTAACTCTTACTCTGGCCTAATAGCTACGGTCTTAACTCTTACTCTGGCCTAATAGCTAAGGTCTTAGACTCATACTATGGCCTACAGGTTATGGTCTTAACTCTTACTTTGGCCTACTGGTTAAGGTCTTAACTCTTACTCTGGCCTAATAGCTAAGGTCTTAGACTCGTACTCTGGCCTACTGGTTAAGGTCTTTACTCTTACTCTGGCCTAATAGCTAAGGTCTTAACTCTTACTCTGGCCTAATAGCTAAGGTTTTAGACTCGTACTCTGGCCTAAATATTAAGGTCTTAACTCTTACTCTGGCCTACTGGTTAAGGTCTTAACTCTTATTCTGGCCTAATAGCTAAGGTCTTAGACTCATACTCTGGCCTAATGGTTAAGGTATTAACTCTTACTCTGGCCTACTGGTTAAGGTCTTAACTCTTACTCTGGCCTAATAGCTAAGGTCCTAACTCTTACTCTGGCCTAATAGCAAAGGTATTAGACTCTTAATCTGGCCTAATGGTTAAGGTCTTAACTCTTACTCTGGCCTAATAGCTAAGGTTTTAGACTCGTACTCTGGCCTAATGATTAAGGTCTTAACTCTTACTCTGGCCTACTGGTTAAGGTCTTAACTCTTAATCTGGCCTAATAGCTAAGGTTTTAGACTCGTACTCTGGCCTAATGATTAAGGTCTTAACTCTTACTCTGGCCTACTGGTTAAGGTCTTAACTCTTACTCTGGCCTAATAGCTAAGGTCTTAGACTCATACTCTGGCCTAATAGCTAAGGTCTTAGACTCTTACTCTGGCCTACTGGTTAAGGTCTTAACTCTTACTCTGGCCTACTGGTTAAGGTCTTAACTCTTACTCTGGCCTAACAGCTAAGGTCTTAACTCTTACGCTGGCCTAATAGCTAAGGTCTTAACTCTTACTCTGGCCGAATAGCTAAGGTCATAGACTCGTACTCTGGCCTAATGGTTAAGGTCTTAACTCTTACTCTGGCCTAATAGCTAAGGTCTTAACTCTTACTCTGGCCTAATAGCTAAGGTCTTAGACTCATACTCTGGCCTAATGTTTAAGGTCTTAACTCTTACTCTGGCCTAATAGCTAAGGTCTTAGACTGGTACTCTGGCCTAATAGCTAAGGTCTTAGACTCGTACTCTGACCTACTGGTTAAGGTCTTAACTCATACTCTGGCCTAATAGCTAAGGTCTTAGACTCGTACTCTGGCCTACTGGTCAAGGTCTTAACTCTTACTCTGGAATACTGGTTAAGGTCTTAACACTTACTTTGGCCTACTGGTTAAGGTCTTAACTTCTACTCTGGCCTACTGGTTAAGGTCTTAACTCTTACTCTGGCCTAATAGCTAAGGTCTTAACTCTTACTCTGGCCTAATAGCTAAGGTCTTAGACTCATACTCTGGCCTAATGGTTAAGGTTTTAACTCTTACTCTGGCCTACTGGTTAAGGTCTTAACTCTTACTCTGGAATACTGTTTAAGGTCTTAACTCTTACTTTGGCCTACTGGTTAAGGTCTTAACTCCTACCCTGGCCTACTGGTTAAGGTCTTAACTCTTACTCTGGCCTAATAGCTAAGGTCTTAAATCTTACTCTGGCCTAATAGCTAAGGTCTTAGACTCGTACTCTGGCCTAATAGCTAAGGTCTTAGACTCGTACTCTGGCCTAATGGTTAAGGTCTTAACTCTTACTCTGGCCTACTGGTTAAGGTCTTAACTCTTACTCTGGCCTAATAGCTAAGGTCTTAGACTCGTACTCTGGCCTAATGGTTAAGGTCTTAACTCTTACTCTGGCCTACTGGTTAAGGTCTTAACTCTTACTCTGGCCTAATAGCTAAAGTCTTAGACTCGTACTCTGGCCTAATGGTTAAGGTCTTAACTCTTACTCTGGCCTATTGGTTAAGGTCTTAACTCTTACTCTGGCCTAATAGCTAAGGTCTTAACTCTTACTCTGGCCTAATAGCTAAGGTCTTAGACTCATACTCTGGCCTAATGGCTAAGGTTTTAACTCTTACTCTGGCCTAATAGGTAAGGGCTTAGACTCGTACTCTGGCCTAATGGTTAAGGTCTTAACTCTTACTCTGGCCTACTGGTTAAGGTCTTAACTCTTACTCTGGCCTAATAGGTAAGGGCTTAGACTCGTACTCTGGCCTAATGGTTAAGGTCTTAACTCTTTCTCTGGCCTACTGGTTAAGGTCTTAACTCTTACTCTGGCCTAATAGCTAAGGTCTTAACTCTTACTCTGGCCTAATAGCAAAGGGCTTAGACTCGTACTCTGGCCTAATGGTTAAGGTCTTAACTCTTACTCTGGCCTAATAGCTAAGGTCTTAGACTCTTACTCTGGCCTACTGGTTAAGGTCTTAACTCTTACTCTGGCCTACTGGTTAAGGTCTTAACTCTGACTCTGGCCTAATAGCTAAGGTCTTAACTCTTACTCTGGCCTAATAGCTAAGGTCTTAGACTCTTACTCTGGCCTACTGGTTAAGGTCTTAACTCTTACTCTGGCCTACTGGTTAAGGTCTTAACTCTTACTCTGGCTGAAAAGCTAAGGTCTTAGAGTCGTACTCTGGCCTAATGGTTAAGGTCTTAACTCTTACTCTGGCCTAATAGCTAAGGTCTTAACTCTTACTCTGGCCTAATAGCTAAGGTCTTAGACTCATACTCTGGCCTAATGTTTAAGGTCTTAACTCTTACTCTGGCCTAATAGCTAAGGTCTTAGACTGGTACTCTGGCCTAATAGCTAAGGTCTTAGACTCGTACTCTGGCCTAATGATTAAGGTCTTAACTCTTACTCTGGCCTACTGGTTAAGGTCTTAACTCTTACTCTGGCCTAATAGCTAAGGTCTTAGACTCGTACTCTGGCCTACTGGTTAAGGTCTTAACTCTTACTCTGGCCTACTGGTTAAGGTCTTAACTCTTACTCTGGCCTAATAGCTAAGGTCTTAACTCTTACACTGGCCTAATAGCTAAGGTCTTAACTCTTACTCTGGCCGAATAGCTAAGGTCATAGACTCGTACTCTGGCCTAATGGTTAAGGTGTTAACTCTTACTCTGGCCTAATAGCTAAGGTCTTAGACTGGTACTCTGGCCTAATAGCTAAGGTCTTAGACTCGTACTCTGACCTACTGGTTAAGGTCTTAACTCGTACTCTGGCCTAATAGCTAAGGTCTTAACTCTTACTCTGGCCTAATAGCTAAGGTCTTAGACTCGTACTCTGGCCTAATGGTTAAGGTCTTAACTCTTACTCTGGCCTAATTGTTAAGGTCTTAACTCTTACTCTGGCCTACTGGTTAAGGTCTTAACTCTTACTCTGGCCTAATAGCAAAGGTCTTAGACTCGTAATCTGGCCTAATGGTTAAGGTCTTAACTCTTACTCTGGCCTAATAGTTAAGGTCTTAACTCTTACTCTGGCCTAATAGCTAAGGTCTTAGACTCTTACTATGGCCTACAGGTTAAGGTCTTAACTCTTACTCTGGCCTACTGGTTAAGGTCTTAACTCTTACTCTGGCCTAATAGCTAAGGTCTTAGACTCGTACTCTGGCCTACTGGTTAAGGTCTTAACTCTTACTCTGGCCTACTGGTTAAGGTCTTAACTCTTACTCTGGCCTAATAGCTAAGGTCTTAACTCTTACTCTGGCCTAATAGCTAAGGTCTTAGACTCTTACTCTGGCCTACTGGTTAAGGTCTTAACTCTTACTCTGGCCTACTGGTTAAAGTCTTAACTCTTACTCTGGCCTAATAGCTAAGGTCTTAACTCTTACTCTGGCCTAATAGCAAAGGGCTTAGACTCGTACTCTGGCCTAATGGTTAAGGTCTTAACTCTTACTCTGGCCTAATAGCTAAGGTCTTAGACTCTTACTCTGGCCTACTGGTTAAGGTCTTAACTCTTACTCTGGCCTACTGGTTAAGGTCTTAACTCTTACTCTGGCCTAATAGCTAAGGTCTTAACTCTTACTCTGGCCTAATAGCTAAGGTCTTAGACTCTTACTCTGGCCTACTGGTTAAGGTCTTAACTCTTACTATGGCCTACTGGTTAAGGTCTTAACTCTTACTCTGGCCGAATAGCTAAGGTCTTAGAGTCGTACTCTGGCCTAATGGTTAAGGTCTTAACTCTTACTCTGGCCTAATAGCTAAGGTCTTAACTCTTACTCTGGCCTAATAGCTAAGGTCTTAGACTCATACTCTGGCCTAATGTTTAAGGTCTTAACTCTTACTCTGGCCTAATAGCTAAGGTCTTAGACTGGTACTCTGGCCTAATAGCTAAGGTCTTAGACTCGTACTCTGGCCTAATGATTAAGGTCTTAACTCTTACTCTGGCCTACTGGTTAAGGTCTTAACTCTTACTCTGGCCTAATAGCTAAGGTCTTAGACTCGTACTCTGGCCTACTGGTTAAGGTCTTAACTCTTACTCTGGCCTACTGGTTAAGGTCTTAACTCTTACTCTGGCCTAATAGCTAAGGTCTTAACTCTTACGCTGGCCTAATAGCTAAGGTCTTAACTCTTACTCTGGCCGAATAGCTAAGGTCATAGACTCGTACTCTGGCCTAATGGTTAAGGTCTTAACTCTTACTCTGGCCTAATAGCTAAGGTCTTAGACTGGTACTCTGGCCTAATAGCTAAGGTCTTAGACTCGTACTCTGACCTACTGGTTAAGGTCTTAACTCGTACTCTGGCCTAATAGCTAAGGTCTTAACTCTTACTCTGGCCTAATAGCTAAGGTCTTAGACTCGTACTCTGGTCTAATGGTTAAGGTCTTAACTCTTACTCTGGCCTAATTGTTAAGGTCTTAACTCTTACTCTGGCCTACTGGTTAAGGTCTTAACTCTTACTCTGGCCTAATAGCAAAGGTCTTAGACTCGTAATCTGGCCTAATGGTTAAGGTCTTAACTCTTACTCTGGCCTAATAGTTAAGGTCTTAACTCTTACTCTGGCCTAATAGCTAAGGTCTTAGACTCTTACTATGGCCTACAGGTTAAGGTCTTAACTCTTACTCTGGCCTACTGGTTAAGGTCTTAACTCTTACTCTGGCCTAATAGCTAAGGTCTTAGACTCGTACTCTGGCCTACAGGTTAAGGTCTTAACTCTTACTCTGGCCTACTGGTTAAGTCTTAACTCTTACTCTGGCCTAATAGCTAAGGTCTTAGACTTGTACTCTGGCCTAATGGTTAAGGTCTTAACTCTTACTCTGGCCTACTGGTTAAGGTCTTAACTCTTACTCTGGCCTAATAGCTAAGGTCCTAAATCTTACTATGGCCTAATAGCAAAGATCTTAGACTCGTAATCTGGCCTAATGGTTAAGGTCTTAACTCTTACTCTGGCCTAATAGCTACGGTCTTAACTCTTACTCTGGCCTAATAGCTAAGGTCTTATACTCATACTATGGCCTACAGGTTATGGTCTTAACTCTTACTTTGGCCTACTGGTTAAGGTCTTAACTCTTACTCTGGCCTACTGGTAGAGGTATTAACTCTTACTCTGGCCTAATAGCTAAGGTCTTAACTCTTACTCTGGCCTAATAGCTAAGGTCTTAACTCTTACTCTGGCCAAAAAGCTAAGGTCTTAGACTCGTACTCTGGCCTAATGGTTAAGGTCTTAACTCTTACACTGGCCTAATAGCTAAGGTCTTAACTCTTACTCTGGCCTAATAGCTAAGGTCTTAGACTCGTACTCTGGCCAAATGGTTAAGGTCTTAACTCTTACTCTGGCCTAATAGCTAAGGGTTTAGACTGGTACTCTGGCCTAATAGCTAAGGTCTTAGACTCGTACTCTGACCTACTGGTTAAGGTCTTAACTTGTACTCTGGCCTAATAGCTAAGGTCTTAGACTCGTACTCTGGCCTACTGGTCAAGGTCTTAACTCTTACTCTGGCCTACTGGTTAAGGTCTTAACTCTTACTCTGACCTACTGGTTAAGGTCTTAACTTCTACTCTGGCCTAATAGCTAAGGTCTTAGACTCGTACTCTGGCCTAATAGCTAAGGTCTTAACTCTTACTCTGGCCTAATAGCTAAGGTCTTAGACTCGTACTCTGGCCTACTGGTTAAGGTCTTAACTCTTACTCTGGCCTACTGGTTAAGGTCTTAACTCTTACTCTGGCCTAATAGCTAAGGTCTTAACTCTTACGCTGGCCTAATAGCTAAGGTCTTAACTCTTACTCTGGCCGAATAGCTAAGGTCTTAGACTCGTACTCTGGCCTAATGGTTAAGGTCTTAACTCTTACTCTGGCCTAATAGCTAAGGTCTTAACTCTTACTCTGGCCTAATAGCTAAGGTCTTAGACTCATACTCTGGCCTAATGTTTAAGGTCTTAACTCTTACTCTGACCTAATAGCTAAGGTCTTAGACTGGTACTCTGGCCTAATAGCTAAGGTCTTAGACTCGTACTCTGACCTACTGGTTAAGGTCTTAACTCGTACTCTGGCCTAATAGCTAAGGTCTTAACTCTTACTCTGGCCTAATAGCTAAGGTCTTAGACTCGTACTCTGGCCTAATGGTTAAGGTCTTAACTCTTACTCTGGCCTACTGGTTAAGGTCTTAACTCTTACTCTGGTCTAATAGCTAAGGTCTTAACTCTTACTCTGGCCTAATAGCAAAGGTCTTAGACTCGTAATCTGGCCTAATGGTTAAGGTCTTAACTCTTACTCTGGCCTAATAGTTAAGGTCTTAACTCTTACTCTGGCCTAATAGCTAAGGTCTTAGACTCTTACTATGGCCTACAGGTTAAGGTCTTAACTCTTACTCTGGCCTACTGGTTAAGGTCTTAACTCTTACTCTGGCCTAATAGCTAAGGTCTTAGACTTGTACTCTGGCCTACAGGTTAAGGTCTTAACTCTTACTCTGGCCTACTGGTTAAGGTCTTAACTCTTACACTGGCCTAATAGCTAAGGTCTTAGACTCGTACTCTGGCCTAATGGTTAAGGTCTTAACTCGTACTCTGGCCTACAGGTTAAGGTCTTAACTCTTACTCTGGCCTACTGGTTAAGGTCTTAACTCTTACTCTGGCCTAATAGCTAAGGTCTTAGACTCGTACTCTGGCCTACTGGTTAAGGTCTTTACTCTTACTCTGGCCTAATAGCTAAGGTCTTAACTCTTACTCTGGCCTAATAGCTAAGGTTTTAGACTCGTACTCTGGCCTAATGATTAAGGTCTTAACTCTTACTCTGGCCTACTGGTTAAGGTCTTAACTCTTATTCTGGCCTAATAGCTAAGGTCTTAGACTCATACTCTGGCCTAATGGTTAAGGTATTAACTCTTACTCTGGCCTACTGGTTAAGGTCTTAACTCTTACTCTGGCCTAATAGCAAAGGTATTAGACTCTTAATCTGGCCTAATGGTTAAGGTCTTAACTCTTACTCTGGCCTAATAGCTAAGGTTTTAGACTCGTACTCTGGCCTAATGATTAAGGTCTTAACTCTTACTCTGGCCTACTGGTTAAGGTCTTAACTCTTAATCTGGCCTAATAGCTAAGGTTTTAGACTCGTACTCTGGCCTAATGTTTAAGGTCTTAACTCTTACTCTGGCCTAATAGCTAAGGTCTTAGACTGGTACTCTGGCCTAATAGCTAAGGTCTTAGACTCGTACTCTGACCTACTGGTTAAGGTCTTAACTCATACTCTGGCCTAATAGCTAAGGTCTTAGACTCGTACTCTGGCCTACTGGTCAAGGTCTTAACTCTTACTCTGGAATACTGGTTAAGGTCTTAACACTTACTTTGGCCTACTGGTTAAGGTCTTAACTTCTACTCTGGCCTACTGGTTAAGGTCTTAACTCTTACTCTGGCCTAATAGCTAAGGTCTTAACTCTTACTCTGGCCTAATAGCTAAGGTCTTAGACTCATACTCTGGCCTAATGGTTAAGGTTTTAACTCTTACTCTGGCCTACTGGTTAAGGTCTTAACTCTTACTCTGGAATACTGGTTAAGGTCTTAACTCTTACTTTGGCCTACTGGTTAAGGTCTTAACTCCTACCCTGGCCTACTGGTTAAGGTCTTAACTCTTACTCTGGCCTAATAGCTAAGGTCTTAAATCTTACTCTGGCCTAATAGCTAAGGTCTTAGACTCGTACTCTGGCCTAATAGCTAAGGTCTTAGACTCGTACTCTGGCCTAATGGTTAAGGTCTTAACTCTTACTCTGGCCTACTGGTTAAGGTCTTAACTCTTACTCTGGCCTAATAGCTAAGGTCTTAGACTTGTACTCTGGCCTAATGGTTAAGGTCTTAACTCTTACTCTGGCCTACTGGTTAAGGTCTTAACTCTTACTCTGGCCTAATAGCTAAAGTCTTAGACTCGTACTCTGGCCTAATGGTTAAGGTCTTAACTCTTACTCTGGCCTATTGGTTAAGGTCTTAACTCTTACTCTGGCCTAATAGCTAAGGTCTTAACTCTTACTCTGGCCTAATAGCTAAGGTCTTAGACTCATACTCTGGCCTAATGGCTAAGGTTTTAACTCTTACTCTGGCCTAATAGGTAAGGGCTTAGACTCGTACTCTGGCCTAATGGTTAAGGTCTTAACTCTTACTCTGGCCTACTGGTTAAGGTCTTAACTCTTACTCTGGCCTAATAGGTAAGGGCTTAGACTCGTACTCTGGCCTAATGGTTAAGGTCTTAACTCTTTCTCTGGCCTACTGGTTAAGGTCTTAACTCTTACTCTGGCCTAATAGCTAAGGTCTTAACTCTTACTCTGGCCTAATAGCAAAGGGCTTAGACTCGTACTCTGGCCTAATGGTTAAGGTCTTAACTCTTACTCTGGCCTAATAGCTAAGGTCTTAGACTCTTACTCTGGCCTACTGGTTAAGGTCTTAACTCTTACTCTGGCCTACTGGTTAAGGTCTTAACTCTTACTCTGGCCTAATAGCTAAGGTCTTAACTCTTACTCTGGCCTAATAGCTAAGGTCTTAGACTCTTACTCTGGCCTACTGGTTAAGGTCTTAACTCTTACTCTGGCCTACTGGTTAAGGTCTTAACTCTTACTCTGGCCGAATAGCTAAGGTCTTAGAGTCGTACTCTGGCCTAATGGTTAAGGTCTTAACTCTTACTCTGGCCTAATAGCTAAGGTCTTAACTCTTACTCTGGCCTAATAGCTAAGGTCTTAGACTCATACTCTGGCCTAATGTTTAAGGTCTTAACTCTCACTCTGGCCTAATAGCTAAGGTCTTAGACTGGTACTCTGGCCTAATAGCTAAGGTCTTAGACTCGTACTCTGACCTACTGGTTAAGGTCTTAACTCGTACTCTGGCCTAATAGCTAAGGTCTTAGACTCGTACTCTGGCCTACTGGTCAAGGTCTTAACTCTTCCTCTGGAATACTGGTTAAGGTCTTAACTCTTACTTTGGCCTCCTGGTTAAAGTCTTAACTCCTATCCTGGCCTACTGGTTAAGGTCTTAACTCTTACTCTGGCCTAATAGCTAAGGTCTTAAATCTTACTCTGGCCTAATAGCTAAGGTCTTAGACTCGTACTCTGGCCTAATAGCTAAGGTCTTAACTCTTACTCTGGCCTAATAGTTAAGGTCTTAGACTCGTACTCTGGCCTAATGGTTAAGGTCTTAACTCTTACTCTGGCCTACTGGTTAAGGTCTTAACTCTTACTCTGGCCTAATAGCTAAGGTCTTAGACTCGTACTCTGGCCTAATGGTTAAGGTCTTAACTCTTACTCTGGCCTACTGGGTAAGGTCTTAACTCTTACTCTGGCCTAATAGCTAAAGTCTTAGACTCGTACTCTGGCCTAATGGTTAAGGTCTGAACTCTTACTCTGCCCTATTGGTTAAGGTCTTAACTCTTACTCTGGCCTAATAACTAAGGTCTTAACTCTTACTCTGGCCTAATAGCTAATGTCTTAACTCTTACTCTGGCCTAATAGTTAAGGTCTTAACTCTTACTCTGGCCTAATAGCTAAGGTCTTAGACTCATACTCTGGCCTAATGGTTAAGGCCTTAACTCTTACTCTGGCCTACTGGTTAAGGTCTTAACTCTTACTCTGGCCTAATAGGTAAGGGCTTAGACTCGTACTCTGGCCTAATGGTTAAGGTCTTAACTCTTTCTCTGGCCTACTGGTTAAGGTCTTAACTCTTACTCTGGCCTAATAGCTAAGGTCTTAACTCTTACTCTGGCCTAATAGCAAAGGGCTTAGACTCGTACTCTGGCCTAATGGTTAAGGTCTTAACTCTTACTCTGGCCTAATAGCTAAGGTCTTAGACTCTTACTCTGGCCTACTGGTTAAGGTCTTAACTCTTACTCTGGCCTACTGGTTAAGGTCTTAACTCTTACTCTGGCCTAATAGCTAAGGTCTTAACTCTTACTCTGGCCTAATAGCTAAGGTCTTAGACTCTTACTCTGGCCTACTGGTTAAGGTCTTAACTCTTACTCGGGCCTACTGGTTAAGGTCTTAACTCTTACTCTGGCCGAATAGCTAAGGTCTTAGAGTCGTACTCTGGCCTAATGGTTAAGGTCTTAACTCTTACTCTGGCCTAATAGCTAAGGTCTTAACTCTTACTCTGGCCTAATAGCTAAGGTCTTAGACTCATACTCTGGCCTAATGTTTAAGGTCTTAACTCTTACTCTGGCCTAATAGCTAAGGTCTTAGACTGGTACTCTGGCCTAATAGCTAAGGTCTTAGACTCGTACTCTGACCTACTGGTTAAGGTCTTAACTCGTACTCTGGCCTAATAGCTAAGGTCTTAGACTCGTACTCTGGCCTACTGGTCAAGGTCTTAACTCTTCCTCTGGAATACTGGTTAAGGTCTTAACTCTTACTTTGGCCTACTGGTTAAAGTCTTAACTCCTAACCTGGCCTACTGGTTAAGGTCTTAACTCTTACTCTGGCCTAATAGCTAAGGTCTTAAATCTTACTCTGGCCTAATAGCTAAGGTCTTAGACTCGTACTCTAGCCTAATAGCTAAGGTCTTAACTCTTACTCTGGCCTAATAGCTAAGGTCTTAGACTCGTACTCTGGCCTAATGGTTAAGGTCCTAACTCTTACTCTGGCCTACTGGTTAAGGTCTTAACTCTTACTCTGGCCTAATAGCTAAGGTCTTAGACTCGTACTCTGGCCTAATGGTTAAGGTCTTAACTCTTACTCTGGCCTACTGGTTAAGGTCTTAACTCTTACTCTGGCCTAATAGCTAAAGTCTTAGACTCGTACTCTGGCCTAATGGTTAAGGTCTTAACTCTTACTCTGGCCTATTGGTTAAGGTCTTAACTCTTACTCTGGCCTAATAACTAAGGTCTTAACTCTTACTCTGGCCTAATAGCTAATGTCTTAACTCTTACTCTGGCCTAATAGTTAAGGTCTTAACTCTTACTCTGGCCTAATAGCTAAGGTCTTAGACTCATACTCTGGCCTAATGGTTAAGGCCTTAACTCTTACTCTGGCCTACTGGTTAAGGTCTTAACTCTTACTCTGGCCTAATAGGTAAGGGCTTAGACTCGTACTCTGGCCTAATGGTTAACGTCTTAACTCTTACTCTGGCCTACTGGTTAAGGTCTTAACTCTTACTCTGGCCTAATAGCTAAGGTCTTAACTCTTACTCTGGCCTAATAGCAAAGGTATTAGACTCATACTCTGGCCTAATGGTTAAGGCCTTAACTCTTACTCTGGCCTACTGGTTAAGGTCTTAACTCTTATTCTGGCCTAATAGCTAATGTCTTAGACTCGTACTCTGGCCTAATGGTTAAGGTCTTAACTCTTACTCTGGCCTACTGGTTAAGGTCTTAACTCTTACTCTGGCCTAATAGCTAAGGTCTTAGACTCGTACTCTGGCCTAATGGTTAAGGTCTTAACTCTTACTCTGGCCTATTGGTTAAGGTCTTAACTCTTACTCTGGCCTAATAGCTAATGTCTTAGACTCGTACTCTGGCCTAATGGTTAAGGTCTTAACTCTTACTCTGGCCTATTGGTTAAGGTCTTAACTCTTACTCTGGCCTAATAACTAAGGTCTTAACTCTTACTCTGGCCTAATAGCTAAGGTCTTAACTCTTACTATGGCCTAATTGATAAGGTCTTAACTCTTACTCTGGCCTAATAGCTAAGGTCTTAGACTCGTACTCTGGCCTAATGGTTAAGGTCTTAACTCTTACTCTGGCCTACTGGTTAAGGTCTTAACTCTTACTCTGGCCTAATAGCTAAGGGCTTAGACGCGTACTCTGGCCTAATGGTTAAGGTCTTAACTCTTACTCTGGCCTACTGGTTAAGGTCTTAACTCTTACTCTGGCCTAATAGATAAGGTCTTAACTCTTATTCTGGCCGAATAGCAAAGGTCTTAGACTCGTAATCTGGCCTAATGGTTAAGGTCTTAACTCTTACTCTGGCCTAATAGTTAAGGTCTTAACTCTTACTCTGGCCTAATAGCTAAGGTCTTAGACTCTTACTATGGCCTACAGGTTAAGGTCTTAACTCTTACTCTGGCCTACTGGTTAAGGTCTTAACTCTTACTCTGGCCTAATAGCTAAGGTCTTAGACTCGTACTATGGCCTACAGGTTAAGGTCTTAACTCTTACTCTGGCCTACTGGTTAAGGTCTTAACTCTTACTCTGACCTAATAGCTAAGGTCTTAGACTCATACTCTGGCCTAATGGTTAAGGTCTTAACTCTTACTCTGGCCTACTAGTTAAGGTCTTAACTCTTACTCTGGCCTAATAGCTAAGGTCTTAAATCTTACTATGGCCTAATAGCAAAGATCTTAGACTCGTAATCTGGCCTAATGGTTAAGGTCTTAACTCTTACTCTGGCCTAATAGCTAAGGTCTTAACTCTTACTCTGGCCTAATAACTAAGGTCTTAGACTCATACTATGGCCTACAGGTTATGGTCTTAACTCTTACTTTGGCCTACTGGTTAAGGTCTTAACTCTTACTCTGGCCTAATAGCTAAGGTCTTAGACTCGTACTCTGGCCTACTGGTTAAGGTCTTAACTCTTACTCTGGCCTAATAGCTAAGGTCTTAACTCTTACTCTGGCCTAATAGCTAAGGTTTTAGACTCGTACTCTGGCCTAATGGTTTAGGTCTTAACTCTTACTCTGGCCTACTGGTTAAGGTCTTAACTCTTACTCTGGCCTAATAGCTAAGGTCTTAGACTCGTACTCTGGCCTAATGGTTAAGGTCTTAACTCTTACTCTGGCCTACTGGTTAAGGTCTTAACTCTTACTCTGGCCTAATAGCTAAGGTCCTAGACTCGTACTCAGGCCTAATGGTTAAGGTCTTAACTCTTACTCTGGCCTACTGGTTAAGGTCTTAACTCTTACTTTGGCCTAATAGCTAAAGTCTTAGACTCGTACTCTGGCCTAATGGTTAAGGTCTTAACTCTTACTCTGGCCTATTGGTTAAGGTCTTAACTCTTACTCTGGCCTAATAGCTAAGGTCTTAACTCTTACTCTGGCCTAATAGCTAAGGTCTTAACTTTTACGCTGGCCTAATAGCTAAGGTCTTAACTCTTACTCTGGCCGAATAGCTAAGGTCATAGACTCGTACTCTGGCCTAATGGTTAAGGTCTTAACTCTTACTCTGGCCTATTAGCTAAGGTCTTAGACTGGTACTCTGGCCTAATAGCTAAGGTCTTAGACTCGTACTCTGACCTACTGGTTAAGGTCTTAACTCGTACTCTGGCCTAATAGCTAAGGTCTTAACTCTTACTCTGGCCTAATAGCTAAGGTCTTAGACTCGTACTCTGGCCTAATGGTTGTCTTAACTCTTACTCTGGCCTAATTGTTAAGGTCTTAACTCTTACTCTGGCCTACTGGTTAAGGTCTTAACTCTTACTCTGGCCTAATAGCAAAGGTCTTAGACTCGTAATCTGGCCTAATGGTTAAGGTCTTAACTCTTACTCTGGCCTAATAGTTAAGGTCTTAACTCTTACTCTGGCCTAATAGCTAAGGTCTTAGACTCTTACTATGGCCTACAGGTTAAGGTCTTAACTCTTACTCTGGCCTACTGGTTAAGGTCTTAAATCTTACTCTGGCCTAATAGCTAAGGTCTTAGACTCGTACTCTGGCCTACAGGTTAAGGTCTTAACTCTTACTCTGGCCTACTGGTTAAGTCTTAACTCTTGCTCTGGCCTAATAGCTAAGGTCTTAGACTTGTACTCTGGCCTAATGGTTAAGGTCTTAACTCTTACTCTGGCCTACTGGTTAAGGTCTTAACTCTTACTCTGGCCTAATAGCTAAGGTCCTAAATCTTACTATGGCCTAATAGCAAAGATCTTAGACTCGTAATCTGGCCTAATGGTTAAGGTCTTAACTCTTACTCTGGCCTAATAGCTACGGTCTTAACTCTTACTCTGGCCTAATAGCTAAGGTCTTATACTCATACTATGGCCTACAGGTTATGGTCTTAACTCTTACTTTGGCCTACTGGTTAAGGTCTTAACTCTTACTCTGGCCTACTGGTAGAGGTATTAACTCTTACTCTGGCCTAATAGCTAAGGTCTTAACTCTTACTCTGGCCTAATAGCTAAGGTCTTAACTCTTACTCTGGCCAAAAAGCTAAGGTCTTAGACTCGTACTCTGGCCTAATGGTTAAGGTCTTAACTCTTACACTGGCCTAATAGCTAAGGTCTTAACTCTTACTCTGGCCTAATAGCTAAGGTCTTAGACTCGTACTCTGGCCAAATGGTTAAGGTCTTAACTCTTACTCTGGCCTAATAGCTAAGGTCTTAGACTGGTACTCTGGCCTAATAGCTAAGGTCTTAGACTCGTACTCTGACCTACTGGTTAAGGTCTTAACTTGTACTCTGGCCTAATAGCTAAGGTCTTAGACTCGTACTCTGGCCTACTGGTCAAGGTCTTAACTCTTACTCTGGCCTACTGGTTAAGGTCTTAACTCTTACTCTGACCTACTGGTTAAGGTCTTAACTTCTACTCTGGCCTAATAGGTAAGGGCTTAGACTCGTACTCTGGCCTAATGGTTAAGGTCTTAACTCTTTCTCTGGCCTACTGGTTAAGGTCTTAACTCTTACTCTGGCCTAATAGCTAAGGTCTTAACTCTTACTCTGGCCTAATAGCAAAGGGCTTAGACTCGTACTCTGGCCTAATGGTTAAGGTCTTAACTCTTACTCTGGCCTAATAGCTAAGGTCTTAGACTCTTACTCTGGCCTACTGGTTAAGGTCTTAACTCTTACTCTGGCCTACTGGTTAAGGTCTTAACTCTTACTCTGGCCTAATAGCTAAGGTCTTAACTCTTACTCTGGCCTAATAGCTAAGGTCTTAGACTCTTACTCTGGCCTACTGGTTAAGGTCTTAACTCTTACTCTGGCCTACTGGTTAAGGTCTTAACTCTTACTCTGGCCTAATAGCTAAAGTCTTAGACTCGTACTCTGGCCTAATGGTTAAGGTCTTAACTCTTACTCTGGCCTACTGGTTAAGGTCTTAACTCTTACTCTGGCCTACTGGTTAAGGTCTTAACTCTTACTCTGGCCTAATAGCTAAAGTCTTAGACTCGTACTCTGGCCTAATGGTTAAGGTCTTAACTCTTACTCTGGCCTATTGGTTAAGGTCTTAACTCTTACTCTGGCCTAATAGCTAAGGTCTTAACTCTTACTCTGGCCTAATAGCTAAGGTCTTAACTTTTACGCTGGCCTAGTAGCTAAGGTCTTAACTCTTACTCTGGCCGAATAGCTAAGGTCATAGACTCGTACTCTGGCCTAATGGTTAAGGTCTTAACTCTTACTCTGGCCTATTAGCTAAGGTCTTAGACTGGTACTCTGGCCTAATAGCTAAGGTCTTAGACTCGTACTCTGACCTACTGGTTAAGGTCTTAACTCGTACTCTGGCCTAATAGCTAAGGTCTTAACTCTTACTCTGGCCTAATAGCTAAGGTCTTAGACTCGTACTCTGGCCTAATGGTTGTCTTAACTCTTACTCTGGCCTAATTGTTAAGGTCTTAACTCTTACTCTGGCCTACTGGTTAAGGTCTTAACTCTTACTCTGGCCTAATAGCAAAGGTCTTAGACTCGTAATCTGGCCTAATGGTTAAGGTCTTAACTCTTACTCTGGCCTAATAGTTAAGGTCTTAACTCTTACTCTGGCCTAATAGCTAAGGTCTTAGACTCTTACTATGGCCTACAGGTTAAGGTCTTAACTCTTACTCTGGCCTACTGGTTAAGGTCTTAAATCTTACTCTGGCCTAATAGCTAAGGTCTTAGACTCGTACTCTGGCCTACAGGTTAAGGTCTTAACTCTTACTCTGGCCTACTGGTTAAGTCTTAACTCTTGCTCTGGCCTAATAGCTAAGGTCTTAGACTTGTACTCTGGCCTAATGGTTAAGGTCTTAACTCTTACTCTGGCCTACTGGTTAAGGTCTTAACTCTTACTCTGGCCTAATAGCTAAGGTCCTAAATCTTACTATGGCCTAATAGCAAAGATCTTAGACTCGTAATCTGGCCTAATGGTTAAGGTCTTAACTCTTACTCTGGCCTAATAGCTACGGTCTTAACTCTTACTCTGGCCTAATAGCTAAGGTCTTATACTCATACTATGGCCTACAGGTTATGGTCTTAACTCTTACTTTGGCCTACTGGTTAAGGTCTTAACTCTTACTCTGGCCTACTGGTAGAGGTATTAACTCTTACTCTGGCCTAATAGCTAAGGTCTTAACTCTTACTCTGGCCTAATAGCTAAGGTCTTAACTCTTACTCTGGCCAAAAAGCTAAGGTCTTAGACTCGTACTCTGGCCTAATGGTTAAGGTCTTAACTCTTACACTGGCCTAATAGCTAAGGTCTTAACTCTTACTCTGGCCTAATAGCTAAGGTCTTAGACTCGTACTCTGGCCAAATGGTTAAGGTCTTAACTCTTACTCTGGCCTAATAGCTAAGGTCTTAGACTGGTACTCTGGCCTAATAGCTAAGGTCTTAGACTCGTACTCTGACCTACTGGTTAAGGTCTTAACTTGTACTCTGGCCTAATAGCTAAGGTCTTAGACTCGTACTCTGGCCTACTGGTCAAGGTCTTAACTCTTACTCTGGCCTACTGGTTAAGGTCTTAACTCTTACTCTGACCTACTGGTTAAGGTCTTAACTTCTACTCTGGCCTAATAGGTAAGGGCTTAGACTCGTACTCTGGCCTAATGGTTAAGGTCTTAACTCTTTCTCTGGCCTACTGGTTAAGGTCTTAACTCTTACTCTGGCCTAATAGCTAAGGTCTTAACTCTTACTCTGGCCTAATAGCAAAGGGCTTAGACTCGTACTCTGGCCTAATGGTTAAGGTCTTAACTCTTACTCTGGCCTAATAGCTAAGGTCTTAGACTCTTACTCTGGCCTACTGGTTAAGGTCTTAACTCTTACTCTGGCCTACTGGTTAAGGTCTTAACTCTTACTCTGGCCTAATAGCTAAGGTCTTAACTCTTACTCTGGCCTAATAGCTAAGGTCTTAGACTCTTACTCTGGCCTACTGGTTAAGGTCTTAACTCTTACTCTGGCCTACTGGTTAAGGTCTTAACTCTTACTCTGGCCGAATAGCTAAGGTCTTAGAGTCGTACTCTGGCCTAATGGTTAAGGTCTTAACTCTTACTCTGGCCTAATAGCTAAGGTCTTAACTCTTACTCTGGCCTAATAGCTAAGGTCTTAGACTCATACTCTGGCCTAATGTTTAAGGTCTTAACTCTTACTCTGGCCTAATAGCTAAGGTCTTAGACTGGTACTCTGGCCTAATAGCTAAGGTCTTAGACTCGTACTCTGACCTACTGGTTAAGGTCTTAACTCGTACTCTGGCCTAATAGCTAAGGTCTTAGACTCGTACTCTGGCCTACTGGTCAAGGTCTTAACTCTTCCTCTGGAATACTGGTTAAGGTCTTAACTCTTACTTTGGCCTCCTGGTTAAAGTCTTAACTCCTATCCTGGCCTACTGGTTAAGGTCTTAACTCTTACTCTGGCCTAATAGCTAAGGTCTTAAATCTTACTCTGGCCTAATAGCTAAGGTCTTAGACTCGTACTCTGGCCTAATAGCTAAGGTCTTAACTCTTACTCTGGCCTAATAGTTAAGGTCTTAGACTCGTACTCTGGCCTAATGGTTAAGGTCTTAACTCTTACTCTGGCCTACTGGTTAAGGTCTTAACTCTTACTCTGGCCTAATAGCTAAGGTCTTAGACTCGTACTCTGGCCTAATGGTTAAGGTCTTAACTCTTACTCTGGCCTACTGGGTAAGGTCTTAACTCTTACTCTGGCCTAATAGCTAAAGTCTTAGACTCGTACTCTGGCCTAATGGTTAAGGTCTTAACTCTTACTCTGCCCTATTGGTTAAGGTCTTAACTCTTACTCTGGCCTAATAACTAAGGTCTCAACTCTTACTCTGGCCTAATAGCTAATGTCTTAACTCTTACTCTGGCCTAATAGTTAAGGTCTTAACTCTTACTCTGGCCTAATAGCTAAGGTCTTAGACTCATACTCTGGCCTAATGGTTAAGGCCTTAACTCTTACTCTGGCCTACTGGTTAAGGTCTTAACTCTTACTCTGGCCTAATAGGTAAGGGCTTAGACTCGTACTCTGGCCTAATGGTTAAGGTCTTAACTCTTTCTCTGGCCTACTGGTTAAGGTCTTAACTCTTACTCTGGCCTAATAGCTAAGGTCTTAACTCTTACTCTGGCCTAATAGCAAAGGGCTTAGACTCGTACTCTGGCCTAATGGTTAAGGTCTTAACTCTTACTCTGGCCTAATAGCTAAGGTCTTAGACTCTTACTCTGGCCTACTGGTTAAGGTCTTAACTCTTACTCTGGCCTAATAGCTAAGGTCTTAACTCTTACTCTGGCCTAATAGCTAAGGTCCTAGACTCTTACTCTGGCCTACTGGTTAAGGTCTTAACTCTTACTCGGGCCTACTGGTTAAGGTCTTAACTCTTACTCTGGCCGAATAGCTAAGGTCTTAGAGTCGTACTCTGGCCTAATGGTTAAGGTCTTAACTCTTACTCTGGCCTAATAGCTAAGGTCTTAACTCTTACTCTGGCCTAATAGCTAAGGTCTTAGACTCATACTCTGGCCTAATGTTTAAGGTCTTAACTCTTACTCTGGCCTAATAGCTAAGGTCTTAGACTGGTACTCTGGCCTAATAGCTAAGGTCTTAGACTCGTACTCTGACCTACTGGTTAAGGTCTTAACTCGTACTCTGGCCTAATAGCTAAGGTCTTAGACTCGTACTCTGGCCTACTGGTCAAGGTCTTAACTCTTCCTCTGGAATACTGGTTAAGGTCTTAACTCTTACTTTGGCCTACTGGTTAAAGTCTTAACTCCTAACCTGGCCTACTGGTTAAGGTCTTAACTCTTACTCTGGCCTAATAGCTAAGGTCTTAAATCTTACTCTGGCCTAATAGCTAAGGTCTTAGACTCGTACTCTGGCCTAATAGCTAAGGTCTTAACTCTTAATCTGGCCTAATAGCTAAGGTTTTAGACTCGTACTCTGGCCTAATGGTTAAGGTCCTAACTCTTACTCTGGCCTACTGGTTAAGGTCTTAACTCTTACTCTGGCCTAATAGCTAAGGTCTTAGACTCGTACTCTGGCCTAATGGTTAAGGTCTTAACTCTTACTCTGGCCTACTGGTTAAGGTCTTAACTCTTACTCTGGCCTAATAGCTAAAGTCTTAGACTCGTACTCTGGCCTAATGGTTAAGGTCTTAACTCTTACTCTGGCCTATTGGTTAAGGTCTTAACTCTTACTCTGGCCTAATAACTAAGGTCTTAACTCTTACTCTGGCCTAATAGCTAATGTCTTAACTCTTACTCTGGCCTAATAGTTAAGGTCTTAACTCTTACTCTGGCCTAATAGCTAAGGTCTTAGACTCATACTTTGGCCTAATGGTTAAGGCCTTAACTCTTACTCTGGCCTACTGGTTAAGGTCTTAACTCTTACTCTGGCCTAATAGGTAAGGGCTTAGACTCGTACTCTGGCCTAATGGTTAACGTCTTAACTCTTACTCTGGCCTACTGGTTAAGGTCTTAACTCTTACTCTGGCCTAATAGCTAAGGTCTTAACTCTTACTCTGGCCTAATAGCAAAGGTATTAGACTCATACTCTGGCCTAATGGTTAAGGCCTTAACTCTTACTCTGGCCTACTGGTTAAGGTCTTAACTCTTATTCTGGCCTAATAGCTAATGTCTTAGACTCGTACTCTGGCCTAATGGTTAAGGTCTTAACTCTTACTCTGGCCTACTGGTTAAGGTCTTAACTCTTACTCTGGCCTAATAGCTAAGGTCTTAGACTCGTACTCTGGCCTAATGGTTAAGGTCTTAACTCTTACTCTGGCCTATTGGTTAAGGTCTTAACTCTTACTCTGGCCTAATAGCTAAGGTCTTAGACTCGTACTCTGGCCTAATGGTTAAGGTCTTAACTCTTACTCTGGCCTATTGGTTAAGGTCTTAACTCTTACTCTGGCCTAATAAATAAGGTCTTAACTCTTACTCTGGCCTAATAGCTAAGGTCTTAACTCTTACCATGGCCTAATTGATAAGGTCTTAACTCTTACTCTGGCCTAATAGCTAAGGTCTTAGACTCGTACTCTGGCCTAATGGTTAAGGTCTTAACTCTTACTCTGGCCTACTGGTTAAGGTCTTAACTCTTACTCTGGCCTAATAGCTAAGGGCTTAGACGCGTACTCTGGCCTAATGGTTAAGGTCTTAACTCTTACTCTGGCCTACTGGTTAAGGTCTTAACTCTTACTCTGGCCTAATAGATAAGGTCTTAACTCTTATTCTGGCCGAATAGCAAAGGTCTTAGACTCGTAATCTGGCCTAATGGTTAAGGTCTTAACTCTTACTCTGGCCTAATAGTTAAGGTCTTAACTCTTACTCTGGCCTAATAGCTAAGGTCTTAGACTCTTACTATGGCCTACAGGTTAAGGTCTTAACTC
This sequence comes from Triturus cristatus, assembly GCF_964204655.1. Taxonomy (NCBI): domain Eukaryota; kingdom Metazoa; phylum Chordata; class Amphibia; order Caudata; family Salamandridae; genus Triturus; species Triturus cristatus. Next base: position 1,101,462,881 of record NC_140589.1, on the reverse strand, counting down.
TTACTCTGGCCTACTGGTTAAGGTCTTAACTCTTACTCTGGCCTAATAGCTAAGGTCTTAGACTCGTACTATGGCCTACAGGTTAAGGTCTTAACTCTTACTCTGGCCTACTGGTTAAGGTCTTAACTCTTACTCTGACCTAATAGCTAAGGTCTTAGACTCATACTCTGGCCTAATGGTTAAGGTCTTAACTCTTACTCTGGCCTACTAGTTAAGGTCTTAACTCTTACTCTGGCCTAATAGCTAAGGTCTTAAATCTTACTATGGCCTAATAGCAAAGATCTTAGACTCGTAATCTGGCCTAATGGTTAAGGTCTTAACTCTTACTCTGGCCTAATAGCTAAGGTCTTAACTCTTACTCTGGCCTAATAACTAAGGTCTTAGACTCATACTATGGCCTACAGGTTATGGTCTTAACTCTTACTTTGGCCTACTGGTTAAGGTCTTAACTCTTACTCTGGCCTAATAGCTAAGGTCTTAGACTCGTACTCTGGCCTACTGGTTAAGGTCTTAACTCTTACTCTGGCCTAATAGCTAAGGTCTTAACTCTTACTCTGGCCTAATAGCTAAGGTTTTAGACTCGTACTCTGGCCTAATGGTTAAGGTCTTAACTCTTACTCTGGCCTACTGGTTAAGGTCTTAACTCTTACTCTGGCCTAATAGCTAAGGTCTTAGACTCGTACTCTGGCCTAATGGTTAAGGTCTTAACTCTTACTCTGGCCTACTGGTTAAGGTCTTAACTCTTACTCTGGCCTAATAGCTAAGGTCCTAGACTCGTACTCTGGCCTAATGGTTAAGGTCTTAACTCTTACTCTGGCCTACTGGTTAAGGTCTTAACTCTTACTCTGGCCTAATAGCTAAAGTCTTAGACTCGTACTCTGGCCTAATGGTTAAGGTCTTAACTCTTACTCTGGCCTATTGGTTAAGGTCTTAACTCTTACTCTGGCCTAATAGCTAAGGTCTTAACTCTTACTCTGGCCTAATAGCTAAGGTCTTAACTTTTACGCTGGCCTAATAGCTAAGGTCTTAACTCTTACTCTGGCCGAATAGCTAAGGTCATAGACTCGTACTCTGGCCTAATGGTTAAGGTCTTAACTCTTACTCTGGCCTAATAGCTAAGGTCTTAGACTGGTACTCTGGCCTAATAGCTAAGGTCTTAGACTCGTACTCTGACCTACTGGTTAAGGTCTTAACTCGTACTCTGGCCTAATAGCTAAGGTCTTAACTCTTACTCTGGCCTAATAGCTAAGGTCTTAGACTCGTACTCTGGCCTAATGGTTGTCTTAACTCTTACTCTGGCCTAATTGTTAAGGTCTTAACTCTTACTCTGGCCTACTGGTTAAGGTCTTAACTCTTACTCTGGCCTAATAGCAAAGGTCTTAGACTCGTAATCTGGCCTAATGGTTAAGGTCTTAACTCTTACTCTGGCCTAATAGTTAAGGTCTTAACTCTTACTCTGGCCTAATAGCTAAGGTCTTAGACTCTTACTATGGCCTACAGGTTAAGGTCTTAACTCTTACTCTGGCCTACTGGTTAAGGTCTTAAATCTTACTCTGGCCTAATAGCTAAGGTCTTAGACTCGTACTCTGGCCTACAGGTTAAGGTCTTAACTCTTACTCTGGCCTACTGGTTAAGTCTTAACTCTTACTCTGGCCTAATAGCTAAGGTCTTAGACTTGTACTCTGGCCTAATGGTTAAGGTCTTAACTCTTACTCTGGCCTACTGGTTAAGGTCTTAACTCTTACTCTGGCCTAATAGCTAAGGTCCTAAATCTTACTATGGCCTAATAGCAAAGATCTTAGACTCGTAATCTGGCCTAATGGTTAAGGTCTTAACTCTTACTCTGGCCTAATAGCTACGGTCTTAACTCTTACTCTGGCCTAATAGCTAAGGTCTTATACTCATACTATGGCCTACAGGTTATGGTCTTAACTCTTACTTTGGCCTACTGGTTAAGGTCTTAACTCTTACTCTGGCCTACTGGTAGAGGTATTAACTCTTACTCTGGCCTAATAGCTAAGGTCTTAACTCTTACTCTGGCCTAATAGCTAAGGTCTTAACTCTTACTCTGGCCAAAAAGCTAAGGTCTTAGACTCGTACTCTGGCCTAATGGTTAAGGTCTTAACTCTTACACTGGCCTAATAGCTAAGGTCTTAACTCTTACTCTGGCCTAATAGCTAAGGTCTTAGACTCGTACTCTGGCCAAATGGTTAAGGTCTTAACTCTTACTCTGGCCTAATAGCTAAGGTCTTAGACTGGTACTCTGGCCTAATAGCTAAGGTCTTAGACTCGTACTCTGACCTACTGGTTAAGGTCTTAACTTGTACTCTGGCCTAATAGCTAAGGTCTTAGACTCGTACTCTGGCCTACTGGTCAAGGTCTTAACTCTTACTCTGGCCTACTGGTTAAGGTCTTAACTCTTACTCTGACCTACTGGTTAAGGTCTTAACTTCTACTCTGGCCTAATAGGTAAGGGCTTAGACTCGTACTCTGGCCTAATGGTTAAGGTCTTAACTCTTTCTCTGGCCTACTGGTTAAGGTCTTAACTCTTACTCTGGCCTAATAGCTAAGGTCTTAACTCTTACTCTGGCCTAATAGCAAAGGGCTTAGACTCGTACTCTGGCCTAATGGTTAAGGTCTTAACTCTTACTCTGGCCTAATAGCTAAGGTCTTAGACTCTTACTCTGGCCTACTGGTTAAGGTCTTAACTCTTACTCTGGCCTACTGGTTAAGGTCTTAACTCTTACTCTGGCCTAATAGCTAAGGTCTTAACTCTTACTCTGGCCTAATAGCTAAGGTCTTAGACTCGTACTCTGGCCTAATGGTTAAGGTCTTAACTCTTACTCTGGCCTACTGGGTAAGGTCTTAACTCTTACTCTGGCCTAATAGCTAAAGTCTTAGACTCGTACTCTGGCCTAATGGTTAAGGTCTTAACTCTTACTCTGCCCTATTGGTTAAGGTCTTAACTCTTACTCTGGCCTAATAACTAAGGTCTCAACTCTTACTCTGGCCTAATAGCTAATGTCTTAACTCTTACTCTGGCCTAATAGTTAAGGTCTTAACTCTTACTCTGGCCTAATAGCTAAGGTCTTAGACTCATACTCTGGCCTAATGGTTAAGGCCTTAACTCTTACTCTGGCCTACTGGTTAAGGTCTTAACTCTTACTCTGGCCTAATAGGTAAGGGCTTAGACTCGTACTCTGGCCTAATGGTTAAGGTCTTAACTCTTTCTCTGGCCTACTGGTTAAGGTCTTAACTCTTACTCTGGCCTAATAGCTAAGGTCTTAACTCTTACTCTGGCCTAATAGCAAAGGGCTTAGACTCGTACTCTGGCCTAATGGTTAAGGTCTTAACTCTTACTCTGGCCTAATAGCTAAGGTCTTAGACTCTTACTCTGGCCTACTGGTTAAGGTCTTAACTCTTACTCTGGCCTACTGGTTAAGGTCTTAACTCTTACTCTGGCCTAATAGCTAAGGTCTTAACTCTTACTCTGGCCTAATAGCTAAGGTCCTAGACTCTTACTCTGGCCTACTGGTTAAGGTCTTAACTCTTACTCGGGCCTACTGGTTAAGGTCTTAACTCTTACTCTGGCCGAATAGCTAAGGTCTTAGAGTCGTACTCTGGCCTAATGGTTAAGGTCTTAACTCTTACTCTGGCCTAATAGCTAAGGTCTTAACTCTTACTCTGGCCTAATAGCTAAGGTCTTAGACTCATACTCTGGCCTAATGTTTAAGGTCTTAACTCTTACTCTGGCCTAATAGCTAAGGTCTTAGACTGGTACTCTGGCCTAATAGCTAAGGTCTTAGACTCGTACTCTGACCTACTGGTTAAGGTCTTAACTCGTACTCTGGCCTAATAGCTAAGGTCTTAGACTCGTACTCTGGCCTACTGGTCAAGGTCTTAACTCTTCCTCTGGAATACTGGTTAAGGTCTTAACTCTTACTTTGGCCTACTGGTTAAAGTCTTAACTCCTAACCTGGCCTACTGGTTAAGGTCTTAACTCTTACTCTGGCCTAATAGCTAAGGTCTTAAATCTTACTCTGGCCTAATAGCTAAGGTCTTAGACTCGTACTCTGGCCTAATAGCTAAGGTCTTAACTCTTACTCTGGCCTAATAGCTAAGGTCTTAGACTCGTACTCTGGCCTAATGGTTAAGGTCCTAACTCTTACTCTGGCCTACTGGTTAAGGTCTTAACTCTTACTCTGGCCTAATAGCTAAGGTCTTAGACTCGTACTCTGGCCTAATGGTTAAGGTCTTAACTCTTACTCTGGCCTACTGGTTAAGGTCTTAACTCTTACTCTGGCCTAATAGCTAAAGTCTTAGACTCGTACTCTGGCCTAATGGTTAAGGTCTTAACTCTTACTCTGGCCTATTGGTTAAGGTCTTAACTCTTACTCTGGCCTAATAACTAAGGTCTTAACTCTTACTCTGGCCTAATAGCTAATGTCTTAACTCTTACTCTGGCCTAATAGTTAAGGTCTTAACTCTTACTCTGGCCTAATAGCTAAGGTCTTAGACTCATACTTTGGCCTAATGGTTAAGGCCTTAACTCTTACTCTGGCCTACTGGTTAAGGTCTTAACTCTTACTCTGGCCTAATAGGTAAGGGCTTAGACTCGTACTCTGGCCTAATGGTTAACGTCTTAACTCTTACTCTGGCCTACTGGTTAAGGTCTTAACTCTTACTCTGGCCTAATAGCTAAGGTCTTAACTCTTACTCTGGCCTAATAGCAAAGGTATTAGACTCATACTCTGGCCTAATGGTTAAGGCCTTAACTCTTACTCTGGCCTACTGGTTAAGGTCTTAACTCTTATTCTGGCCTAATAGCTAATGTCTTAGACTCGTACTCTGGCCTAATGGTTAAGGTCTTAACTCTTACTCTGGCCTACTGGTTAAGGTCTTAACTCTTACTCTGGCCTAATAGCTAAGGTCTTAGACTCGTACTCTGGCCTAATGGTTAAGGTCTTAACTCTTACTCTGGCCTATTGGTTAAGGTCTTAACTCTTACTCTGGCCTAATAGCTAAGGTCTTAGACTCGTACTCTGGCCTAATGGTTAAGGTCTTAACTCTTACTCTGGCCTATTGGTTAAGGTCTTAACTCTTACTCTGGCCTAATAACTAAGGTCTTAACTCTTACTCTGGCCTAATAGCTAAGGTCTTAACTCTTACCATGGCCTAATTGATAAGGTCTTAACTCTTACTCTGGCCTAATAGCTAAGGTCTTAGACTCGTACTCTGGCCTAATGGTTAAGGTCTTAACTCTTACTCTGGCCTACTGGTTAAGGTCTTAACTCTTACTCTGGCCTAATAGCTAAGGGCTTAGACGCGTACTCTGGCCTAATGGTTAAGGTCTTAACTCTTACTCTGGCCTACTGGTTAAGGTCTTAACTCTTACTCTGGCCTAATAGATAAGGTCTTAACTCTTATTCTGGCCGAATAGCAAAGGTCTTAGACTCGTAATCTGGCCTAATGGTTAAGGTCTTAACTCTTACTCTGGCCTAATAGTTAAGGTCTTAACTCTTACTCTGGCCTAATAGCTAAGGTCTTAGACTCTTACTATGGCCTACAGGTTAAGGTCTTAACTCTTACTCTGGCCTACTGGTTAAGGTCTTAACTCTTACTCTGGCCTAATAGCTAAGGTCTTAGACTCGTACTATGGCCTACAGGTTAAGGTCTTAACTCTTACTCTGGCCTACTGGTTAAGGTCTTAACTCTTACTCTGACCTAATAGCTAAGGTCTTAGACTCATACTCTGGCCTAATGGTTAAGGTCTTAACTCTTACTCTGGCCTACTAGTTAAGGTCTTAACTCTTACTCTGGCCTAATAGCTAAGGTCTTAAATCTTACTATGGCCTAATAGCAAAGATCTTAGACTCGTAATCTGGCCTAATGGTTAAGGTCTTAACTCTTACTCTGGCCTAATAGCTAAGGTCTTAACTCTTACTCTGGCCTAATAACTAAGGTCTTAGACTCATACTATGGCCTACAGGTTATGGTCTTAACTCTTACTTTGGCCTACTGGTTAAGGTCTTAACTCTTACTCTGGCCTAATAGCTAAGGTCTTAGACTCGTACTCTGGCCTACTGGTTAAGGTCTTAACTCTTACTCTGGCCTAATAGCTAAGGTCTTAACTCTTACTCTGGCCTAATAGCTAAGGTTTTAGACTCGTACTCTGGCCTAATGGTTAAGGTCTTAACTCTTACTCTGGCCTACTGGTTAAGGTCTTAACTCTTACTCTGGCCTAATAGCTAAGGTCTTAGACTCGTACTCTGGCCTAATGGTTAAGGTCTTAACTCTTACTCTGGCCTACTGGTTAAGGTCTTAACTCTTACTCTGGCCTAATAGCTAAGGTCCTAGACTCGTACTCTGGCCTAATGGTTAAGGTCTTAACTCTTACTCTGGCCTACTGGTTAAGGTCTTAACTCTTACTCTGGCCTAATAGCTAAAGTCTTAGACTCGTACTCTGGCCTAATGGTTAAGGTCTTAACTCTTACTCTGGCCTATTGGTTAAGGTCTTAACTCTTACTCTGGCCTAATAGCTAAGGTCTTAACTCTTACTCTGGCCTAATAGCTAAGGTCTTAACTTTTACGCTGGCCTAATAGCTAAGGTCTTAACTCTTACTCTGGCCGAATAGCTAAGGTCATAGACTCGTACTCTGGCCTAATGGTTAAGGTCTTAACTCTTACTCTGGCCTAATAGCTAAGGTCTTAGACTGGTACTCTGGCCTAATAGCTAAGGTCTTAGACTCGTACTCTGACCTACTGGTTAAGGTCTTAACTCGTACTCTGGCCTAATAGCTAAGGTCTTAACTCTTACTCTGGCCTAATAGCTAAGGTCTTAGACTCGTACTCTGGCCTAATGGTTGTCTTAACTCTTACTCTGGCCTAATTGTTAAGGTCTTAACTCTTACTCTGGCCTACTGGTTAAGGTCTTAACTCTTACTCTGGCCTAATAGCAAAGGTCTTAGACTCGTAATCTGGCCTAATGGTTAAGGTCTTAACTCTTACTCTGGCCTAATAGTTAAGGTCTTAACTCTTACTCTGGCCTAATAGCTAAGGTCTTAGACTCTTACTATGGCCTACAGGTTAAGGTCTTAACTCTTACTCTGGCCTACTGGTTAAGGTCTTAAATCTTACTCTGGCCTAATAGCTAAGGTCTTAGACTCGTACTCTGGCCTACAGGTTAAGGTCTTAACTCTTACTCTGGCCTACTGGTTAAGTCTTAACTCTTACTCTGGCCTAATAGCTAAGGTCTTAGACTTGTACTCTGGCCTAATGGTTAAGGTCTTAACTCTTACTCTGGCCTACTGGTTAAGGTCTTAACTCTTACTCTGGCCTAATAGCTAAGGTCCTAAATCTTACTATGGCCTAATAGCAAAGATCTTAGACTCGTAATCTGGCCTAATGGTTAAGGTCTTAACTCTTACTCTGGCCTAATAGCTACGGTCTTAACTCTTACTCTGGCCTAATAGCTAAGGTCTTATACTCATACTATGGCCTACAGGTTATGGTCTTAACTCTTACTTTGGCCTACTGGTTAAGGTCTTAACTCTTACTCTGGCCTACTGGTTAAGGTCTTAACTCTTACTCTGGCCTAATAGGTAAGGGCTTAGACTCGTACTCTGGCCTAATGGTTAAGGTCTTAACTCTTTCTCTGGCCTACTGGTTAAGGTCTTAACTCTTACTCTGGCCTAATAGCTAAGGTCTTAACTCTTACTCTGGCCTAATAGCAAAGGTCTTAGACTCGTAATCTGGCCTAATGGTTAAGGTCTTAACTCTTACTCTGGCCTAATAGTTAAGGTCTTAACTCTTACTCTGGCCTAATAGCTAAGGTCTTAGACTCTTACTATGGCCTACAGGTTAAGGTCTTAACTCTTACTCTGGCCTACTGGTTAAGGTCTTAAATCTTACTCTGGCCTAATAGCTAAGGTCTTAGACTCGTACTCTGGCCTACAGGTTAAGGTCTTAACTCTTACTCTGGCCTACTGGTTAAGTCTTAACTCTTACTCTGGCCTAATAGCTAAGGTCTTAGACTTGTACTCTGGCCTAATGGTTAAGGTCTTAACTCTTACTCTGGCCTACTGGTTAAGGTCTTAACTCTTACTCTGGCCTAATAGCTAAGGTCCTAAATCTTACTATGGCCTAATAGCAAAGATCTTAGACTCGTAATCTGGCCTAATGGTTAAGGTCTTAACTCTTACTCTGGCCTAATAGCTACGGTCTTAACTCTTACTCTGGCCTAATAGCTAAGGTCTTATACTCATACTATGGCCTACAGGTTATGGTCTTAACTCTTACTTTGGCCTACTGGTTAAGGTCTTAACTCTTACTCTGGCCTACTGGTTAAGGTCTTAACTCTTACTCTGGCCTAATAGGTAAGGGCTTAGACTCGTACTCTGGCCTAATGGTTAAGGTCTTAACTCTTTCTCTGGCCTACTGGTTAAGGTCTTAACTCTTACTCTGGCCTAATAGCTAAGGTCTTAACTCTTACTCTGGCCTAATAGCAAAGGGCTTAGACTCGTACTCTGGCCTAATGGTTAAGGTCTTAACTCTTACTCTGGCCTAATAGCTAAGGTCTTAGACTCTTACTCTGGCCTACTGGTTAAGGTCTTAACTCTTACTCTGGCCTACTGGTTAAGGTCTTAACTCTTACTCTGGCCTAATAGCTAAGGTCTTAACTCTTACTCTGGCCTAATAGCTAAGGTCCTAGACTCTTACTCTGGCCTACTGGTTAAGGTCTTAACTCTTACTCGGGCCTACTGGTTAAGGTCTTAACTCTTACTCTGGCCGAATAGCTAAGGTCTTAGAGTCGTACTCTGGCCTAATGGTTAAGGTCTTAACTCTTACTCTGGCCTAATAGCTAAGGTCTTAACTCTTACTCTGGCCTAATAGCTAAGGTCTTAGACTCATACTCTGGCCTAATGTTTAAGGTCTTAACTCTTACTCTGGCCTAATAGCTAAGGTCTTAGACTGGTACTCTGGCCTAATAGCTAAGGTCTTAGACTCGTACTCTGACCTACTGGTTAAGGTCTTAACTCGTACTCTGGCCTAATAGCTAAGGTCTTAGACTCGTACTCTGGCCTACTGGTCAAGGTCTTAACTCTTCCTCTGGAATACTGGTTAAGGTCTTAACTCTTACTTTGGCCTACTGGTTAAAGTCTTAACTCCTAACCTGGCCTACTGGTTAAGGTCTTAACTCTTACTCTGGCCTAATAGCTAAGGTCTTAAATCTTACTCTGGCCTAATAGCTAAGGTCTTAGACTCGTACTCTGGCCTAATAGCTAAGGTCTTAACTCTTACTCTGGCCTAATAGCTAAGGTCTTAGACTCGTACTCTGGCCTAATGGTTAAGGTCCTAACTCTTACTCTGGCCTACTGGTTAAGGTCTTAACTCTTACTCTGGCCTAATAGCTAAGGTCTTAGACTCGTACTCTGGCCTAATGGTTAAGGTCTTAACTCTTACTCTGGCCTACTGGTTAAGGTCTTAACTCTTACTCTGGCCTAATAGCTAAAGTCTTAGACTCGTACTCTGGCCTAATGGTTAAGGTCTTAACTCTTACTCTGGCCTATTGGTTAAGGTCTTAACTCTTACTCTGGCCTAATAACTAAGGTCTTAACTCTTACTCTGGCCTAATAGCTAATGTCTTAACTCTTACTCTGGCCTAATAGTTAAGGTCTTAACTCTTACTCTGGCCTAATAGCTAAGGTCTTAGACTCATACTTTGGCCTAATGGTTAAGGCCTTAACTCTTACTCTGGCCTACTGGTTAAGGTCTTAACTCTTACTCTGGCCTAATAGGTAAGGGCTTAGACTCGTACTCTGGCCTAATGGTTAACGTCTTAACTCTTACTCTGGCCTACTGGTTAAGGTCTTAACTCTTACTCTGGCCTAATAGCTAAGGTCTTAACTCTTACTCTGGCCTAATAGCAAAGGTATTAGACTCATACTCTGGCCTAATGGTTAAGGCCTTAACTCTTACTCTGGCCTACTGGTTAAGGTCTTAACTCTTATTCTGGCCTAATAGCTAATGTCTTAGACTCGTACTCTGGCCTAATGGTTAAGGTCTTAACTCTTACTCTGGCCTACTGGTTAAGGTCTTAACTCTTACTCTGGCCTAATAGCTAAGGTCTTAGACTCGTACTCTGGCCTAATGGTTAAGGTCTTAACTCTTACTCTGGCCTATTGGTTAAGGTCTTAACTCTTACTCTGGCCTAATAGCTAAGGTCTTAGACTCGTACTCTGGCCTAATGGTTAAGGTCTTAACTCTTACTCTGGCCTATTGGTTAAGGTCTTAACTCTTACTCTGGCCTAATAACTAAGGTCTTAACTCTTACTCTGGCCTAATAGCTAAGGTCTTAACTCTTACCATGGCCTAATTGATAAGGTCTTAACTCTTACTCTGGCCTAATAGCTAAGGTCTTAGACTCGTACTCTGGCCTAATGGTTAAGGTCTTAACTCTTACTCTGGCCTACTGGTTAAGGTCTTAACTCTTACTCTGGCCTAATAGCTAAGGGCTTAGACGCGTACTCTGGCCTAATGGTTAAGGTCTTAACTCTTACTCTGGCCTACTGGTTAAGGTCTTAACTCTTACTCTGGCCTAATAGATAAGGTCTTAACTCTTATTCTGGCCGAATAGCAAAGGTCTTAGACTCGTAATCTGGCCTAATGGTTAAGGTCTTAACTCTTACTCTGGCCTAATAGTTAAGGTCTTAACTCTTACTCTGGCCTAATAGCTAAGGTCTTAGACTCTTACTATGGCCTACAGGTTAAGGTCTTAACTCTTACTCTGGCCTACTGGTTAAGGTCTTAACTCTTACTCTGGCCTAATAGCTAAGGTCTTAGACTCGTACTATGGCCTACAGGTTAAGGTCTTAACTCTTACTCTGGCCTACTGGTTAAGGTCTTAACTCTTACTCTGACCTAATAGCTAAGGTCTTAGACTCATACTCTGGCCTAATGGTTAAGGTCTTAACTCTTACTCTGGCCTACTAGTTAAGGTCTTAACTCTTACTCTGGCCTAATAGCTAAGGTCTTAAATCTTACTATGGCCTAATAGCAAAGATCTTAGACTCGTAATCTGGCCTAATGGTTAAGGTCTTAACTCTTACTCTGGCCTAATAGCTAAGGTCTTAACTCTTACTCTGGCCTAATAACTAAGGTCTTAGACTCATACTATGGCCTACAGGTTATGGTCTTAACTCTTACTTTGGCCTACTGGTTAAGGTCTTAACTCTTACTCTGGCCTAATAGCTAAGGTCTTAGACTCGTACTCTGGCCTACTGGTTAAGGTCTTAACTCTTACTCTGGCCTAATAGCTAAGGTCTTAACTCTTACTCTGGCCTAATAGCTAAGGTTTTAGACTCGTACTCTGGCCTAATGGTTAAGGTCTTAACTCTTACTCTGGCCTACTGGTTAAGGTCTTAACTCTTACTCTGGCCTAATAGCTAAGGTCTTAGACTCGTACTCTGGCCTAATGGTTAAGGTCTTAACTCTTACTCTGGCCTACTGGTTAAGGTCTTAACTCTTACTCTGGCCTAATAGCTAAGGTCCTAGACTCGTACTCTGGCCTAATGGTTAAGGTCTTAACTCTTACTCTGGCCTACTGGTTAAGGTCTTAACTCTTACTCTGGCCTAATAGCTAAAGTCTTAGACTCGTACTCTGGCCTAATGGTTAAGGTCTTAACTCTTACTCTGGCCTATTGGTTAAGGTCTTAACTCTTACTCTGGCCTAATAGCTAAGGTCTTAACTCTTACTCTGGCCTAATAGCTAAGGTCTTAACTTTTACGCTGGCCTAATAGCTAAGGTCTTAACTCTTACTCTGGCCGAATAGCTAAGGTCATAGACTCGTACTCTGGCCTAATGGTTAAGGTCTTAACTCTTACTCTGGCCTAATAGCTAAGGTCTTAGACTGGTACTCTGGCCTAATAGCTAAGGTCTTAGACTCGTACTCTGACCTACTGGTTAAGGTCTTAACTCGTACTCTGGCCTAATAGCTAAGGTCTTAACTCTTACTCTGGCCTAATAGCTAAGGTCTTAGACTCGTACTCTGGCCTAATGGTTGTCTTAACTCTTACTCTGGCCTAATTGTTAAGGTCTTAACTCTTACTCTGGCCTACTGGTTAAGGTCTTAACTCTTACTCTGGCCTAATAGCAAAGGTCTTAGACTCGTAATCTGGCCTAATGGTTAAGGTCTTAACTCTTACTCTGGCCTAATAGTTAAGGTCTTAACTCTTACTCTGGCCTAATAGCTAAGGTCTTAGACTCTTACTATGGCCTACAGGTTAAGGTCTTAACTCTTACTCTGGCCTACTGGTTAAGGTCTTAAATCTTACTCTGGCCTAATAGCTAAGGTCTTAGACTCGTACTCTGGCCTACAGGTTAAGGTCTTAACTCTTACTCTGGCCTACTGGTTAAGTCTTAACTCTTACTCTGGCCTAATAGCTAAGGTCTTAGACTTGTACTCTGGCCTAATGGTTAAGGTCTTAACTCTTACTCTGGCCTACTGGTTAAGGTCTTAACTCTTACTCTGGCCTAATAGCTAAGGTCCTAAATCTTACTATGGCCTAATAGCAAAGATCTTAGACTCGTAATCTGGCCTAATGGTTAAGGTCTTAACTCTTACTCTGGCCTAATAGCTACGGTCTTAACTCTTACTCTGGCCTAATAGCTAAGGTCTTATACTCATACTATGGCCTACAGGTTATGGTCTTAACTCTTACTTTGGCCTACTGGTTAAGGTCTTAACTCTTACTCTGGCCTACTGGTAGAGGTATTAACTCTTACTCTGGCCTAATAGCTAAGGTCTTAACTCTTACTCTGGCCTAATAGCTAAGGTCTTAACTCTTACTCTGGCCAAAAAGCTAAGGTCTTAGACTCGTACTCTGGCCTAATGGTTAAGGTCTTAACTCTTACACTGGCCTAATAGCTAAGGTCTTAACTCTTACTCTGGCCTAATAGCTAAGGTCTTAGACTCGTACTCTGGCCAAATGGTTAAGGTCTTAACTCTTACTCTGGCCTAATAGCTAAGGTCTTAGACTGGTACTCTGGCCTAATAGCTAAGGTCTTAGACTCGTACTCTGACCTACTGGTTAAGGTCTTAACTTGTACTCTGGCCTAATAGCTAAGGTCTTAGACTCGTACTCTGGCCTACTGGTCAAGGTCTTAACTCTTACTCTGGCCTACTGGTTAAGGTCTTAACTCTTACTCTGACCTACTGGTTAAGGTCTTAACTTCTACTCTGGCCTAATAGCTAAGGTCTTAGACTCGTACTCTGGCCTAATAGCTAAGGTCTTAACTCTTACTCTGGCCTAATAGCTAAGGTCTTAGACTCGTACTCTGGCCTACTGGTTAAGGTCTTAACTCTTACTCTGGCCTACTGGTTAAGGTCTTAACTCTTACTCTGGCCTAATAGCTAAGATCTTAGACTTTTACTCTGGCCTACTGGTTAAGGTCTTAACTCTTACTCTGGCCTACTGGTTAAGGTCTTAACTCTTACTCTGGCCTAATAGCTAAGGTCTTAACTCTTACGCTGGCCTAATAGCTAAGGTCTTAACTCTTACTCTGGCCGAATAGCTAAGGTCTTACACTCGTACTCTGGCCTAATGGTTAAGGTCTTAACTCTTACTCTGGCCTAATAGCTAAGGTCTTAACTCTTACTCTGGCCTAATAGCTAAGGTCTTAGACTCATACTCTGGCCTAATGTTTAAGGTCTTAACTCTTACTCTGGCCTAATAGCTAAGGTCTTAGACTGGTACTCTGGCCTAATAGCTAAGGTCTTAGACTCGTACTCTGACCTACTGGTTAAGGTCTTAACTCGTACTCTGGCCTAATAGCTAAGGTCTTAACTCTTACTCTGGCCTAATAGCTAAGGTCTTAGACTCGTACTCTGGCCTAATGGTTAAGGTCTTAACTCTTACTCTGGCCTACTGGTTAAGGTCTTAACTCTTACTCTGGCCTAATAGCTAAGGTCTTAACTCTTACTCTGGCCTAATAGCAAAGGTCTTAGACTCGTAATCTGGCCTAATGGTTAAGGTCTTAACTCTTACTCTGGCCTAATAGTTAAGGTCTTAACTCTTACTCTGGCCTAATAGCTAAGGTCTTAGACTCTTACTATGGCCTACAGGTTAAGGTCTTAACTCTTACTCTGGCCTACTGGTTAAGGTCTTAACTCTTACTCTGGCCTAATAGCTAAGGTCTTAGACTCGTACTCTGGCCTACAGGTTAAGGTCTTAACTCTTACTCTGGCCTACTGGTTAAGGTCTTAACTCTTACTCTGGCCTAATAGCTAAGGTCTTAGACTCGTACTCTGGCCTAATGGTTAAGGTCTTAACTCTTACTCTGGCCTACTGGTTAAGGTCTTAACTCTTACTCTGGCCTAATAGCTAAGGTCTTAAATCTTACTATGGCCTAATAGCAAAGATCTTAGACTCGTAATCTGGCCTAATGGTTAAGGTCTTAACTCTTACTCTGGCCTAATAGCTACGGTCTTAACTCTTACTCTGGCCTAATAGCTAAGGTCTTAGACTCATACTATGGCCTACAGGTTATGGTCTTAACTCTTACTTTGGCCTACTGGTTAAGGTCTTAACTCTTACTCTGGCCTAATAGCTAAGGTCTTAGACTCGTACTCTGGCCTACTGGTTAAGGTCTTTACTCTTACTCTGGCCGAATAGCTAAGGTCTTAACTCTTACTCTGGCCTAATAGCTAAGGTTTTAGACTCGTACTCTGGCCTAATGATTAAGGTCTTAACTCTTACTCTGGCCTACTGGTTAAGGTCTTAACTCTTATTCTGGCCTAATAGCTAAGGTCTTAGACTCATACTCTGGCCTAATGGTTAAGGTATTAACTCTTACTCTGGCCTACTGGTTAAAGTCTTAACTCTTACTCTGGCCTAATAGCTAAGGTCCTAACTCTTACTCTGGTCTAATAGCAAAGGTATTAGACTCTTAATCTGGCCTAATGGTTAAGGTCTTAACTCTTACTCTGGCCTAATAGCTAAGGTTTTAGACTCGTACTCTGGCCTAATGATTAAGGTCTTAACTCTTACTCTGGCCTACTGGTTAAGGTCTTAACTCTTAATCTGGCCTAATAGCTAAGGTTTTAGACTCGTACTCTGGCCTAATGATTAAGGTCTTAACTCTTACTCTGGCCTACTGGTTAAGGTCTTAACTCTTACTCTGGCCTAATAGCTAAGGTCTTAGACTCGTACTCTGGCCTAATAGCTAAGGTCTTAGACTCTTACTCTGGCCTACTGGTTAAGGTCTTAACTCTTACTCTGGCCTACTGGTTAAGGTCTTAACTCTTACTCTGGCCTAATAGCTAAGGTCTTAACTCTTACGCTGGCCTAATAGCTAAGGTCTTAACTCTTACTCTGGCCGAATAGCTAAGGTCATAGACTCGTACTCTGGCCTAATGGTTAAGGTCTTAACTCTTACTCTGGCCTAATAGCTAAGGTCTTAACTCTTACTCTGGCCTAATAGCTAAGGTCTTAGACTCATACTCTGGCCTAATGTTTAAGGTCTTAACTCTTACTCTGGCCTAATAGCTAAGGTCTTAGACTGGTACTCTGGCCTAATAGCTAAGGTCTTAGACTCGTACTCTGACCTACTGGTTAAGGTCTTAACTCATACTCTGGCCTAATAGCTAAGTTCTTAGACTTGTACTCTGGCCTACTGGTCAAGGTCTTAACTCTTACTCTGGAATACTGGTTAAGGTCTTAACACTTACTTTGGCCTACTGGTTAAGGTCTTAACTTCTACTCTGGCCTACTGGTTAAGGTCTTAACTCTTACTCTGGCCTAATGGTTAAGGTTTTAACTCTTACTCTGGCCTACTGGTTAAGGTCTTAACTCTTACTCTGGAATACTGGTTAAGGTCTTAACTCTTACTTTGGCCTACTGGTTAAGGTCTTAACTCCTACCCTGGCCTACTGGTTAAGGTCTTAACTCTTACTCTGGCCTAATAGCTAAGGTCTTAAATCTTACTCTGGCCTAATAGCTAAGGTCTTAGACTCGTACTCTGGCCTAATAGCTAAGGTCTTAGACTCGTACTCTGGCCTAATGGTTAAGGTCTTAACTCTTACTCTGGCCTACTGGTTAAGGTCTTAACTCTTACTCTGGCCTAATAGCTAAGGTCTTAGACTCGTACTCTGGCCTAATGGTTAAGGTCTTAACTCTTACTCTGGCCTACTGGTTAAGGTCTTAACTCTTACTCTGGCCTAATAGCTAAAGTCTTAGACTCGTACTCTGGCCTAATGGTTAAGGTCTTAACTCTTACTCTGGCCTATTGGTTAAGGTCTTAACTCTTACTCTGGCCTAATAGCTGAGGTCTTAACTCTTACTCTGGCCTAATAGCTAAGGTCTTAGACTCATACTCTGGCCTAATGGCTAAGGTTTTAACTCTTACTCTGGCCTAATAGGTAAGGGCTTAGACTCGTACTCTGGCCTAATGGTTAAGGTCTTAACTCTTACTCTGGCCTACTGGTTAAGGTCTTAACTCTTACTCTGGCCTAATAGGTAAGGGCTTAGACTCGTACTCTGGCCTAATGGTTAAGGTCTTAACTCTTTCTCTGGCCTACTGGTTAAGGTCTTAACTCTTACTCTGGCCTAATAGCTAAGGTCTTAACTCTTACTCTGGCCTAATAGCAAAGGGCTTAGTCTCGTACTCTGGCCTAATGGTTAAGGTCTTAACTCTTACTCTGGCCTAATAGCTAAGGTCTTAGACTCTTACTCTGGCCTACTGGTTAAGGTCTTAACTCTTACTCTGGCCTAATAGCTAAGGTCTTAACTCTTACTCTGGCCTAATGGCTAAGGTCTTAGACTCTTACTCTGGCCTACTGGTTAAGGTCTTAACTCTTACTCTGGCCTACTGGTTAAGGTCTTAACTCTTACTCTGGCCGAATAGCTAAGGTCTTAGAGTCGTACTCTGGCCTAATGGTTAAGGTCTTAACTCTTACTCTGGCCTACTAGTTAAGGTCTTAACTCTTACTCTGGCCTAATAGCTAAGGTCTTAAATCTTACTATGGCCTAATAGCAAAGATCTTAGACTCGTAATCTGGCCTAATGGTTAAGGTCTTAACTCTTACTCTGGCCTAATAGCTAAGGTCTTAACTCTTACTCTGGCCTAATAACTAAGGTCTTAGACTCATACTATGGCCTACAGGTTATGGTCTTAACTCTTACTTTGGCCTACTGGTTAAGGTCTTAACTCTTACTCTGGCCTAATAGCTAAGGTCTTAGACTCGTACTCTGGCCTACTGGTTAAGGTCTTAACTCTTACTCTGGCCTAATAGCTAAGGTCTTAACTCTTACTCTGGCCTAATAGCTAAGGTTTTAGACTCGTACTCTGGCCTAATGGTTAAGGTCTTAACTCTTACTCTGGCCTACTGGTTAAGGTCTTAACTCTTACTCTGGCCTAATAGCTAAGGTCTTAGACTCGTACTCTGGCCTAATGGTTAAGGTCTTAACTCTTACTCTGGCCTACTGGTTAAGGTCTTAACTCTTACTCTGGCCTAATAGCTAAGGTCCTAGACTCGTACTCTGGCCTAATGGTTAAGGTCTTAACTCTTACTCTGGCCTACTGGTTAAGGTCTTAACTCTTACTCTGGCCTAATAGCTAAAGTCTTAGACTCGTACTCTGGCCTAATGGTTAAGGTCTTAACTCTTACTCTGGCCTATTGGTTAAGGTCTTAACTCTTACTCTGGCCTAATAGCTAAGGTCTTAACTCTTACTCTGGCCTAATAGCTAAGGTCTTAACTCTTACGCTGGCCTAATAGCTAAGGTCTTAACTCTTACTCTGGCCGAATAGCTAAGGTCATAGACTCGTACTCTGGCCTAATGGTTAAGGTCTTAACTCTTACTCTGGCCTAATAGCTAAGGTCTTAGACTGGTACTCTGGCCTAATAGCTAAGGTCTTAGACTCGTACTCTGACCTACTGGTTAAGGTCTTAACTCGTACTCTGGCCTAATAGCTAAGGTCTTAACTCTTACTCTGGCCTAATAGCTAAGGTCTTAGACTCGTACTCTGGCCTAATGGTTAAGGTCTTAACTCTTACTCTGGCCTAATTGTTAAGGTCTTAACTCTTACTCTGGCCTACTGGTTAAGGTCTTAACTCTTACTCTGGCCTAATAGCAAAGGTCTTAGACTCGTAATCTGGCCTAATGGTTAAGGTCTTAACTCTTACTCTGGCCTAATAGTTAAGGTCTTAACTCTTACTCTGGCCTAATAGCTAAGGTCTTAGACTCTTACTATGGCCTACAGGTTAAGGTCTTAACTCTTACTCTGGCCTACTGGTTAAGGTCTTAACTCTTACTCTGGCCTAATAGCTAAGGTCTTAGACTCGTACTCTGGCCTACAGGTTAAGGTCTTAACTCTTACTCTGGCCTACTGGTTAAGTCTTAACTCTTACTCTGGCCTAATAGCTAAGGTCTTAGACTTGTACTCTGGCCTAATGGTTAAGGTCTTAACTCTTACTCTGGCCTACTGGTTAAGGTCTTAACTCTTACTCTGGCCTAATAGCTAAGGTCCTAAATCTTACTATGGCCTAATAGCAAAGATCTTAGACTCGTAATCTGGCCTAATGGTTAAGGTCTTAACTCTTACTCTGGCCTAATAGCTACGGTCTTAACTCTTACTCTGGCCTAATAGCTAAGGTCTTATACTCATACTATGGCCTACAGGTTATGGTCTTAACTCTTACTTTGGCCTACTGGTTAAGGTCTTAACTCTTACTCTGGCCTACTGGTAGAGGTATTAACTCTTACTCTGGCCTAATAGCTAAGGTCTTAACTCTTACTCTGGCCTAATAGCTAAGGTCTTAACTCTTACTCTGGCCAAAAATCTAAGGTCTTAGACTCGTACTCTGGCCTAATGGTTAAGGTCTTAACTCTTACACTGGCCTAATAGCTAAGGTCTTAACTCTTACTCTGGCCTAATAGCTAAGGTCTTAGACTCGTACTCTGGCCAAATGGTTAAGGTCTTAACTCTTACTCTGGCCTAATAGCTAAGGTCTTAGACTCGTACTCTGGCCTAATGGTTAAGGTCTTAACTCTTACTCTGGCCTACTGGTTAAGGTCTTAACTCTTACTCTGGCCTAATAGCTAAAGTCTTAGACTCGTACTCTGGCCTAATGGTTAAGGTCTTAACTCTTACTCTGGCCTATTGGTTAAGGTCTTAACTCTTACTCTGGCCTAATAGCTGAGGTCTTAACTCTTACTCTGGCCTAATAGCTAAGGTCTTAGACTCATACTCTGGCCTAATGGCTAAGGTTTTAACTCTTACTCTGGCCTAATAGGTAAGGGCTTAGACTCGTACTCTGGCCTAATGGTTAAGGTCTTAACTCTTACTCTGGCCTACTGGTTAAGGTCTTAACTCTTACTCTGGCCTAATAGGTAAGGGCTTAGACTCGTACTCTGGCCTAATGGTTAAGGTCTTAACTCTTTCTCTGGCCTACTGGTTAAGGTCTTAACTCTTACTCTGGCCTAATAGCTAAGGTCTTAACTCTTACTCTGGCCTAATAGCAAAGGGCTTAGTCTCGTACTCTGGCCTAATGGTTAAGGTCTTAACTCTTACTCTGGCCTAATAGCTAAGGTCTTAGACTCTTACTCTGGCCTACTGGTTAAGGTCTTAACTCTTACTCTGGCCTAATAGCTAAGGTCTTAACTCTTACTCTGGCCTAATGGCTAAGGTCTTAGACTCTTACTCTGGCCTACTGGTTAAGGTCTTAACTCTTACTCTGGCCTACTGGTTAAGGTCTTAACTCTTACTCTGGCCGAATAGCTAAGGTCTTAGAGTCGTACTCTGGCCTAATGGTTAAGGTCTTAACTCTTACTCTGGCCTACTAGTTAAGGTCTTAACTCTTACTCTGGCCTAATAGCTAAGGTCTTAAATCTTACTATGGCCTAATAGCAAAGATCTTAGACTCGTAATCTGGCCTAATGGTTAAGGTCTTAACTCTTACTCTGGCCTAATAGCTAAGGTCTTAACTCTTACTCTGGCCTAATAACTAAGGTCTTAGACTCATACTATGGCCTACAGGTTATGGTCTTAACTCTTACTTTGGCCTACTGGTTAAGGTCTTAACTCTTACTCTGGCCTAATAGCTAAGGTCTTAGACTCGTACTCTGGCCTACTGGTTAAGGTCTTAACTCTTACTCTGGCCTAATAGCTAAGGTCTTAACTCTTACTCTGGCCTAATAGCTAAGGTTTTAGACTCGTACTCTGGCCTAATGGTTAAGGTCTTAACTCTTACTCTGGCCTACTGGTTAAGGTCTTAACTCTTACTCTGGCCTAATAGCTAAGGTCTTAGACTCGTACTCTGGCCTAATGGTTAAGGTCTTAACTCTTACTCTGGCCTACTGGTTAAGGTCTTAACTCTTACTCTGGCCTAATAGCTAAGGTCCTAGACTCGTACTCTGGCCTAATGGTTAAGGTCTTAACTCTTACTCTGGCCTACTGGTTAAGGTCTTAACTCTTACTCTGGCCTAATAGCTAAAGTCTTAGACTCGTACTCTGGCCTAATGGTTAAGGTCTTAACTCTTACTCTGGCCTATTGGTTAAGGTCTTAACTCTTACTCTGGCCTAATAGCTAAGGTCTTAACTCTTACTCTGGCCTAATAGCTAAGGTCTTAACTCTTACGCTGGCCTAATAGCTAAGGTCTTAACTCTTACTCTGGCCGAATAGCTAAGGTCATAGACTCGTACTCTGGCCTAATGGTTAAGGTCTTAACTCTTACTCTGGCCTAATAGCTAAGGTCTTAGACTGGTACTCTGGCCTAATAGCTAAGGTCTTAGACTCGTACTCTGACCTACTGGTTAAGGTCTTAACTCGTACTCTGGCCTAATAGCTAAGGTCTTAACTCTTACTCTGGCCTAATAGCTAAGGTCTTAGACTCGTACTCTGGCCTAATGGTTAAGGTCTTAACTCTTACTCTGGCCTAATTGTTAAGGTCTTAACTCTTACTCTGGCCTACTGGTTAAGGTCTTAACTCTTACTCTGGCCTAATAGCAAAGGTCTTAGACTCGTAATCTGGCCTAATGGTTAAGGTCTTAACTCTTACTCTGGCCTAATAGTTAAGGTCTTAACTCTTACTCTGGCCTAATAGCTAAGGTCTTAGACTCTTACTATGGCCTACAGGTTAAGGTCTTAACTCTTACTCTGGCCTACTGGTTAAGGTCTTAACTCTTACTCTGGCCTAATAGCTAAGGTCTTAGACTCGTACTCTGGCCTACAGGTTAAGGTCTTAACTCTTACTCTGGCCTACTGGTTAAGTCTTAACTCTTACTCTGGCCTAATAGCTAAGGTCTTAGACTTGTACTCTGGCCTAATGGTTAAGGTCTTAACTCTTACTCTGGCCTACTGGTTAAGGTCTTAACTCTTACTCTGGCCTAATAGCTAAGGTCCTAAATCTTACTATGGCCTAATAGCAAAGATCTTAGACTCGTAATCTGGCCTAATGGTTAAGGTCTTAACTCTTACTCTGGCCTAATAGCTACGGTCTTAACTCTTACTCTGGCCTAATAGCTAAGGTCTTATACTCATACTATGGCCTACAGGTTATGGTCTTAACTCTTACTTTGGCCTACTGGTTAAGGTCTTAACTCTTACTCTGGCCTACTGGTAGAGGTATTAACTCTTACTCTGGCCTAATAGCTAAGGTCTTAACTCTTACTCTGGCCTAATAGCTAAGGTCTTAACTCTTACTCTGGCCAAAAATCTAAGGTCTTAGACTCGTACTCTGGCCTAATGGTTAAGGTCTTAACTCTTACACTGGCCTAATAGCTAAGGTCTTAACTCTTACTCTGGCCTAATAGCTAAGGTCTTAGACTCGTACTCTGGCCAAATGGTTAAGGTCTTAACTCTTACTCTGGCCTAATAGCTAAGGTCTTAGACTGGTACTCTGGCCTAATAGCTAAGGTCTTAGACTCGTACTCTGACCTACTGGTTAAGGTCTTAACTTGTACTCTGGCCTAATAGCTAAGGTCTTAGACTCGTACTCTGGCCTACTGGTCAAGGTCTTAACTCTTACTCTGGCCTACTGGTTAAGGTCTTAACTCTTACTCTGACCTACTGGTTAAGGTCTTAACTTCTACTCTGGCCTAATAGCTAAGGTCTTAGACTCGTACTCTGGCCTAATAGCTAAGGTCTTAACTCTTACTCTGGCCTAATAGCTAAGGTCTTAGACTCGTACTCTGGCCTACTGGTTAAGGTCTTAACTCTTACTCTGGCCTACTGGTTAAGGTCTTAACTCTTACTCTGGCCTAATAGCTAAGATCTTAGACTCTTACTCTGGCCTACTGGTTAAGGTCTTAACTCTTACTCTGGCCTACTGGTTAAGGTCTTAACTCTTACTCTGGCCTAATAGCTAAGGTCTTAACTCTTACGCTGGCCTAATAGCTAAGGTCTTAACTCTTACTCTGGCCGAATAGCTAAGGTCTTAGACTCGTACTCTGGCCTAATGGTTAAGGTCTTAACTCTTACTCTGGCCTAATAGCTAAGGTCTTAACTCTTACTCTGGCCTAATAGCTAAGGTCTTAGACTCATACTCTGGCCTAATGTTTAAGGTCTTAACTCTTACTCTGGCCTAATAGCTAAGGTCTTAGACTGGTACTCTGGCCTAATAGCTAAGGTCTTAGACTCGTACTCTGACCTACTGGTTAAGGTCTTAACTCGTACTCTGGCCTAATAGCTAAGGTCTTAACTCTTACTCTGGCCTAATAGCTAAGGTCTTAGACTCGTACTCTGGCCTAATGGTTAAGGTCTTAACTCTTACTCTGGCCTACTGGTTAAGGTCTTAACTCTTACTCTGGCCTAATAGCTAAGGTCTTAACTCTTACTCTGGCCTAATAGCAAAGGTCTTAGACTCGTAATCTGGCCAAATGGTTAAGGTCTTAACTCTTACTCTGGCCTAATAGTTAAGGTCTTAACTCTTACTCTGGCCTAATAGCTAAGGTCTTAGACTCTTACTATGGCCTACAGGTTAAGGTCTTAACTCTTACTCTGGCCTACTGGTTAAGGTCTTAACTCTTACTCTGGCCTAATAGCTAAGGTCTTAGACTCGTACTCTGGCCTACAGGTTAAGGTCTTAACTCTTACTCTGGCCTACTGGTTAAGGTCTTAACTCTTACTCTGGCCTAATAGCTAAGGTCTTAGACTCGTACTCTGGCCTAATGGTTAAGGTCTTAACTCTTACTCTGGCCTACTGGTTAAGGTCTTAACTCTTACTCTGGCCTAATAGCTAAGGTCTTAAATCTTACTATGGCCTAATAGCAAAGATCTTAGACTCGTAATCTGGCCTAATGGTTAAGGTCTTAACTCTTACTCTGGCCTAATAGCTACGGTCTTAACTCTTACTCTGGCCTAATAGCTAAGGTCTTAGACTCATACTATGGCCTACAGGTTATGGTCTTAACTCTTACTTTGGCCTACTGGTTAAGGTCTTAACTCTTACTCTGGCCTAATAGCTAAGGTCTTAGACTCGTACTCTGGCCTACTGGTTAAGGTCTTTACTCTTTCTCTGGCCTAATAGCTAAGGTCTTAACTCTTACTCTGGCCTAATAGCTAAGGTTTTAGACTCGTACTCTGGCCTAATGATTAAGGTCTTAACTCTTACTCTGGCCTACTGGTTAAGGTCTTAACTCTTATTCTGGCCTAATAGCTAAGGTCTTAGACTCATACTCTGGCCTAATGGTTAAGGTATTAACTCTTACTCTGGCCTACTGGTTAAGGTCTTAACTCTTACTCTGGCCTAATAGCTAAGGTCCTAACTCTTACTCTGGCCTAATAGCAAAGGTATTAGACTCTTAATCTGGCCTAATGGTTAAGGTCTTAACTCTTACTCTGGCCTAATAGCTAAGGTTTTAGACTCGTACTCTGGCCTAATGATTAAGGTCTTAACTCTTACTCTGGCCTACTGGTTAAGGTCTTAACTCTTAATCTGGCCTAATAGCTAAGGTTTTAGACTCGTACTCTGGCCTAATGATTAAGGTCTTAACTCTTACTCTGGCCTACTGGTTAAGGTCTTAACTCTTACTCTGGCCTAATAGCTAAGGTCTTAGACTCGTACTCTGGCCTAATAGCTAAGGTCTTAGACTCTTACTCTGGCCTACTGGTTAAGGTCTTAACTCTTACTCTGGCCTAATAGCTAAGGTCTTAACTCTTACGCTGGCCTAATAGCTAAGGTCTTAACTCTTACTCTGGCCGAATAGCTAAGGTCATAGACTCGTACTCTGGCCTAATGGTTAAGGTCTTAACTCTTACTCTGGCCTAATAGCTAAGGTCTTAACTCTTACTCTGGCCTAATAGCTAAGGTCTTAGACTCATACTCTGGCCTAATGTTTAAGGTCTTAACTCTTACTCTGGCCTAATAGCTAAGGTCTTAGACTGGTACTCTGGCCTAATAGCTAAGGTCTTAGACTCGTACTCTGACCTACTGGTTAAGGTCTTAACTCATACTCTGGCCTAATAGCTAAGGTCTTAGACTCGTACTCTGGCCTACTGGTCAAGGTCTTAACTCTTACTCTGGAATACTGGTTAAGGTCTTAACACTTACTTTGGCCTACTGGTTAAGGTCTTAACTTCTACTCTGGCCTACTGGTTAAGGTCTTAACTCTTACTCTGGCCTAATAGCTAAGGTCTTAACTCTTACTCTGGCCTAATAGCTAAGGTCTTAGACTCATACTCTGGCCTAATGGTTAAGGTGTTAACTCTTACTCTGGCCTACTGGTTAAGGTCTTAACTCTTACTCTGGAATACTGGTTAAGGTCTTAACTCTTACTTTGGCCTACTGGTTAAGGTCTTAACTCCTACCCTGGCCTACTGGTTAAGGTCTTAACTCTTACTCTGGCCTAATAGGTAAGGTCCTAAATCTTACTCTGGCCTAATAGCTAAGGTCTTAGACTCGTACTCTGGCCTAATAGCTAAGGTCTTAGACTCGTACTCTGGCCTAATGGTTAAGGTCTTAACTCTTACTCTGGCCTACTGGTTAAGGTCTTAACTCTTACTCTGGCCTAATAGCTAAGGTCTTAGACTCATACTCTGGCCTAATGGCTAAGGTTTTAACTCTTACTCTGGCCTAATAGGTAAGGGCTTAGACTCGTACTCTGGCCTAATGGTTAAGGTCTTAACTCTTACTCTGGCCTACTGGTTAAGGTCTTAACTCTTACTCTGGCCTAATAGGTAAGGGCTTAGACTCGTACTCTGGCCTAATGGTTAAGGTCTTAACTCTTTCTCTGGCCTACTGGTTAAGGTCTTAACTCTTACTCTGGCCTAATAGCTAAGGTCTTAACTCTTACTCTGGCCTAATAGCAAAGGGCTTAGACTCGTACTCTGGCCTAATGGTTAAGGTCTTAACTCTTACTCTGGCCTAATAGCTAAGGTCTTAGACTCTTACTCTGGCCTACTGGTTAAGGTCTTAACTCTTACTCTGGCCTACTGGTTAAGGTCTTAACTCTTACTCTGGCCTAATAGCTAAGGTCTTAACTCTTACTCTGGCCTAATAGCTAAGGTCTTAGACTCTTACTCTGGCCTACTGGTTAAGGTCTTAACTCTTACTCTGGCCTACTGGTTAAGGTCTTAACTCTTACTCTGGCCGAATAGCTAAGGTCTTAGAGTCGTACTCTGGCCTAATGGTTAAGGTCTTAACTCTTACTCTGGCCTAATAGCTAAGGTCTTAACTCTTACTCTGGCCTAATAGCTAAGGTCTTAGACTCATACTCTGGCCTAATGTTTAAGGTCTTAACTCTTACTCTGGCCTAATAGCTAAGGTCTTAGACTGGTACTCTGGCCTAATAGCTAAGGTCTTAGACTCGTACTCTGACCTACTGGTTAAGGTCTTAACTCGTACTCTGGCCTAATAGCTAAGGTCTTAGACTCGTACTCTGGCCTACTGGTCAAGGTCTTAACTCTTCCTCTGGAATACTGGTTAAGGTCTTAACTCTTACTTTGGCCTCCTGGTTAAAGTCTTAACTCCTATCCTGGCCTACTGGTTAAGGTCTTAACTCTTACTCTGGCCTAATAGCTAAGGTCTTAAATCTTACTCTGGCCTAATAGCTAAGGTCTTAGACTCGTACTCTGGCCTAATAGCTAAGGTCTTAACTCTTACTCTGGCCTAATAGTTAAGGTCTTAGACTCGTACTCTGGCCTAATGGTTAAGGTCTTAACTCTTACTCTGGCCTACTGGTTAAGGTCTTAACTCTTACTCTGGCCTAATAGCTAAGGTCTTAGACTCGTACTCTGGCCTAATGGTTAAGGTCTTAACTCTTACTCTGGCCTACTGGTTAAGGTCTTAACTCTTACTCTGGCCTAATAGCTAAAGTCTTAGACTCGTACTCTGGCCTAATGGTTAAGGTCTTAACTCTTACTCTGGCCTATTGGTTAAGGTCTTAACTCTTACTCTGGCCTAATAACTAAGGTCTTAACTCTTACTCTGGCCTAATAGCTAATGTCTTAACTCTTACTCTGGCCTAATAGTTAAGGTCTTAACTCTTACTCTGGCCTAATAGCTAAGGTCTTAGACTCATACTCTGGCCTAATGGTTAAGGCCTTAACTCTTACTCTGGCCTACTGGTTAAGGTCTTAACTCTTACTCTGGCCTAATAGGTAAGGGCTTAGACTCGTACTCTGGCCTAATGGTTAAGGTCTTAACTCTTTCTCTGGCCTACTGGTTAAGGTCTTAACTCTTACTCTGGCCTAATAGCTAAGGTCTTAACTCTTACTCTGGCCTAATAGCAAAGGGCTTAGACTCGTACTCTGGCCTAATGGTTAAGGTCTTAACTCTTACTCTGGCCTAATAGCTAAGGTCTTAGACTCTTACTCTGGCCTACTGGTTAAGGTCTTAACTCTTACTCTGGCCTACTGGTTAAGGTCTTAACTCTTACTCTGGCCTAATAGCTAAGGTCTTAACTCTTACTCTGGCCTAATAGCTAAGGTCTTAGACTCTTACTCTGGCCTACTGGTTAAGGTCTTAACTCTTACTCTGGCCTACTGGTTAAGGTCTTAACTCTTACTCTGGCCGAATAGCTAAGGTCTTAGAGTCGTACTCTGGCCTAATGGTTAAGGTCTTAACTCTTACTCTGGCCTAATAGCTAAGGTCTTAACTCTTACTCTGGCCTAATAGCTAAGGTCTTAGACTCATACTCTGGCCTAATGTTTAAGGTCTTAACTCTTACTCTGGCCTAATAGCTAAGGTCTTAGACTGGTACTCTGGCCTAATAGCTAAGGTCTTAGACTCGTACTCTGACCTACTGGTTAAGGTCTTAACTCGTACTCTGGAATACTGGTTAAGGTCTTAACTCTTACTTTGGCCTACTGGTTAAGGTCTTAACTCCTACCCTGGCCTACTGGTTAAGGTCTTAACTCTTACTCTGGCCTAATAGCTAAGGTCTTAAATCTTACTCTGGCCTAATAGCTAAGGTCTTAGACTCGTACTCTGGCCTAATAGCTAAGGTCTTAGACTCGTACTCTGGCCTAATGGTTAAGGTCTTAACTCTTACTCTGGCCTACTGGTTAAGGTCTTAACTCTTACTCTGGCCTAATAGCTAAGGTCTTAGACTCGTACTCTGGCCTAATGGTTAAGGTCTTAACTCTTACTCTGGGCTACTGGTTAAGGTCTTAACTCTTACTCTGGCCTAATAGCTAAAGTCTTAGACTCGTACTCTGGCCTAATGGTTAAGGTCTTAACTCTTACTCTGGCCTATTGGTTAAGGTCTTAACTCTTACTCTGGCCTAATAGCTAAGGTCTTAACTCTTACTCTGGCCTAATAGCTAAGGTCTTAGACTCATACTCTGGCCTAATGGCTAAGGTTTTAACTCTTACTCTGGCCTAATAGGTAAGGGCTTAGACTCGTACTCTGGCCTAATGGTTAAGGTCTTAACTCTTACTCTGGCCTACTGGTTAAGGTCTTAACTCTTACTCTGGCCTAATAGGTAAGGGCTTAGACTCGTACTCTGGCCTAATGGTTAAGGTCTTAACTCTTTCTCTGGCCTACTGGTTAAGGTCTTAACTCTTACTCTGGCCTAATAGCTAAGGTCTTAACTCTTACTCTGGCCTAATAGCAAAGGGCTTAGACTCGTACTCTGGCCTAATGGTTAAGGTCTTAACTCTTACTCTGGCCTAATAGCTAAGGTCTTAGACTCTTACTCTGGCCTACTGGTTAAGGTCTTAACTCTTACTCTGGCCTACTGGTTAAGGTCTTAACTCTTACTCTGGCCTAATAGCTAAGGTCTTAACTCTTACTCTGGCCTAATAGCTAAGGTCTTAGACTCTTACTCTGGCCTACTGGTTAAGGTCTTAACTCTTACTCTGGCCTACTGGTTAAGGTCTTAACTCTTACTCTGGCCGAATAGCTAAGGTCTTAGAGTCGTACTCTGGCCTAATGGTTAAGGTCTTAACTCTTACTCTGGCCTAATAGCTAAGGTCTTAACTCTTACTCTGGCCTAATAGCTAAGGTCTTAGACTCATACTCTGGCCTAATGTTTAAGGTCTTAACTCTTACTCTGGCCTAATAGCTAAGGTCTTAGACTGGTACTCTGGCCTAATAGCTAAGGTCTTAGACTCGTACTCTGACCTACTGGTTAAGGTCTTAACTCGTACTCTGGCCTAATAGCTAAGGTCTTAGACTCGTACTCTGGCCTACTGGTCAAGGTCTTAACTCTTCCTCTGGAATACTGGTTAAGGTCTTAACTCTTACTTTGGCCTCCTGGTTAAAGTCTTAACTCCTATCCTGGCCTACTGGTTAAGGTCTTAACTCTTACTCTGGCCTAATAGCTAAGGTCTTAAATCTTACTCTGGCCTAATAGCTAAGGTCTTAGACTCGTACTCTGGCCTAATAGCTAAGGTCTTAACTCTTACTCTGGCCTAATAGTTAAGGTCTTAGACTCGTACTCTGGCCTAATGGTTAAGGTCTTAACTCTTACTCTGGCCTACTGGTTAAGGTCTTAACTCTTACTCTGGCCTAATAGCTAAGGTCTTAGACTCGTACTCTGGCCTAATGGTTAAGGTCTTAACTCTTACTCTGGCCTACTGGTTAAGGTCTTAACTCTTACTCTGGCCTAATAGCTAAAGTCTTAGACTCGTACTCTGGCCTAATGGTTAAGGTCTTAACTCTTACTCTGGCCTATTGGTTAAGGTCTTAACTCTTACTCTGGCCTAATAACTAAGGTCTTAACTCTTACTCTGGCCTAATAGCTAATGTCTTAACTCTTACTCTGGCCTAATAGTTAAGGTCTTAACTCTTACTCTGGCCTAATAGCTAAGGTCTTAGACTCATACTCTGGCCTAATGGTTAAGGCCTTAACTCTTACTCTGGCCTACTGGTTAAGGTCTTAACTCTTACTCTGGCCTAATAGGTAAGGGCTTAGACTCGTACTCTGGCCTAATGGTTAAGGTCTTAACTCTTTCTCTGGCCTACTGGTTAAGGTCTTAACTCTTACTCTGGCCTAATAGCTAAGGTCTTAACTCTTACTCTGGCCTAATAGCAAAGGGCTTAGACTCGTACTCTGGCCTAATGGTTAAGGTCTTAACTCTTACTCTGGCCTAATAGCTAAGGTCTTAGACTCTTACTCTGGCCTACTGGTTAAGGTCTTAACTCTTACTCTGGCCTACTGGTTAAGGTCTTAACTCTTACTCTGGCCTAATAGCTAAGGTCTTAACTCTTACTCTGGCCTAATAGCTAAGGTCTTAGACTCTTACTCTGGCCTACTGGTTAAGGTCTTAACTCTTACTCTGGCCTACTGGTTAAGGTCTTAACTCTTACTCTGGCCGAATAGCTAAGGTCTTAGAGTCGTACTCTGGCCTAATGGTTAAGGTCTTAACTCTTACTCTGGCCTAATAGCTAAGGTCTTAACTCTTACTCTGGCCTAATAGCTAAGGTCTTAGACTCATACTCTGGCCTAATGTTTAAGGTCTTAACTCTTACTCTGGCCTAATAGCTAAGGTCTTAGACTGGTACTCTGGCCTAATAGCTAAGGTCTTAGACTCGTACTCTGACCTACTGGTTAAGGTCTTAACTCGTACTCTGGCCTAATAGCTAAGGTCTTAGACTCGTACTCTGGCCTACTGGTCAAGGTCTTAACTCTTCCTCTGGAATACTGGTTAAGGTCTTAACTCTTACTTTGGCCTACTGGTTAAAGTCTTAACTCCTAACCTGGCCTACTGGTTAAGGTCTTAACTCTTACTCTGGCCTAATAGCTAAGGTCTTAAATCTTACTCTGGCCTAATAGCTAAGGTCTTAGACTCGTACTCTGGCCTAATAGCTAAGGTCTTAACTCTTACTCTGGCCTAATAGCTAAGGTCTTAGACTCGTACTCTGGCCTAATGGTTAAGGTCCTAACTCTTACTCTGGCCTACTGGTTAAGGTCTTAACTCTTACTCTGGCCTAATAGCTAAGGTCTTAGACTCGTACTCTGGCCTAATGGTTAAGGTCTTAACTCTTACTCTGGCCTACTGGTTAAGGTCTTAACTCTTACTCTGGCCTAATAGCTAAAGTCTTAGACTCGTACTCTGGCCTAATGGTTAAGGTCTTAACTCTTACTCTGGCCTATTGGTTAAGGTCTTAACTCTTACACTGGCCTAATAACTAAGGTCTTAACTCTTACTCTGGCCTAATAGCTAATGTCTTAACTCTTACTCTGGCCTAATAGTTAAGGTCTTAACTCTTACTCTGGCCTAATAGCTAAGGTCTTAGACTCATACTCTGGCCTAATGGTTAAGGCCTTAACTCTTACTCTGGCCTACTGGTTAAGGTCTTAACTCTTACTCTGGCCTAATAGGTAAGGGCTTAGACTCGTACTCTGGCCTAATGGTTAACGTCTTAACTCTTACTCTGGCCTACTGGTTAAGGTCTTAACTCTTACTCTGGCCTAATAGCTAAGGTCTTAACTCTTACTCTGGCCTAATAGCAAAGGTATTAGACTCGTAATCTGGCCTAATGGTTAAGGTCTTAACTCTTACTCTGGGATAATAGCTAAGGTCTTAGACTCGTACTCTGGACTAATGGTTAAGGTCTTAACTCTTACTCTGGCCTACTGGTTAAGGTCTTAACTCTTATTCTGGCCTAATAGCTAATGTCTTAGACTCGTACTCTGGCCTAATGGTTAAGGTCTTAACTCTTACTCTGGCCTACTGGTTAAGGTCTTAACTCTTACTCTGGCCTAATAGCTAAGGTCTTAGACTCGTACTCTGGCCTAATGGTTAAGGTCTTAACTCTTACTCTGGCCTATTGGTTAAGGTCTTAACTCTTACTCTGGCCTAATAACTAAGGTCTTAACTCTTACTCTGGCCTAATAGCTAAGGTCTTAACTCTTACTATGGCCTAATTGATAAGGTCTTAACTCTTACTCTGGCCTAATAGCTAAGGTCTTAGACTCGTACTCTGGCCTAATGGTTAAGGTCTTAACTCTTACTCTGGCCTACTGGTTAAGGTCTTAACTCTTACTCTGGCCTAATAGCTAAGGGCTTAGACGCGTACTCTGGCCTAATGGTTAAGGTCTTAACTCTTACTCTGGCCTACTGGTTAAGGTCTTAACTCTTACTCTGGCCTAATAGATAAGGTCTTAACTCTTATTCTGGCCGAATAGCAAAGGTCTTAGACTCGTAATCTGGCCTAATGGTTAAGGTCTTAACTCTTACTCTGGCCTAATAGTTAAGGTCTTAACTCTTACTCTGGCCTAATAGCTAAGGTCTTAGACTCTTACTATGGCCTACAGGTTAAGGTCTTAACTCTTACTCTGGCCTACTGGTTAAGGTCTTAACTCTTACTCTGGCCTAATAGCTAAGGTCTTAGACTCGTACTATGGCCTACAGGTTAAGGTCTTAACTCTTACTCTGGCCTACTGGTTAAGGTCTTAACTCTTACTCTGACCTAATAGCTAAGGTCTTAGACTCATACTCTGGCCTAATGGTTAAGGTCTTAACTCTTACTCTGGCCTACTAGTTAAGGTCTTAACTCTTACTCTGGCCTAATAGCTAAGGTCTTAAATCTTACTATGGCCTAATAGCAAAGATCTTAGACTCGTAATCTGGCCTAATGGTTAAGGTCTTAACTCTTACTCTGGCCTAATAGCTAAGGTCTTAACTCTTACTCTGGCCTAATAACTAAGGTCTTAGACTCATACTATGGCCTACAGGTTATGGTCTTAACTCTTACTTTGGCATACTGGTTAAGGTCTTAACTCTTACTCTGGCCTAATAGCTAAGGTCTTAGACTCGTACTCTGGCCTACTGGTTAAGGTCTTAACTCTTACTCTGGCCTAATAGCTAAGGTCTTAACTCTTACTCTGGCCTAATAGCTAAGGTTTTAGACTCGTACTCTGGCCTAATGGTTAAGGTCTTAACTCTTACTCTGGCCTACTGGTTAAGGTCTTAACTCTTACTCTGGCCTAATAGCTAAGGTCTTAGACTCGTACTCTGGCCTAATGGTTAAGGTCTTAACTCTTACTCTGGCCTAATAGCTAAGGTCCTAGACTCGTACTCTGGCCTAATGGTTAAGGTCTTAACTCTTACTCTGGCCTACTGGTTAAGGTCTTAACTCTTACTGTGGCCTAATAGCTAAAGTCTTAGACTCGTACTCTGGCCTAATGGTTAAGGTCTTAACTCTTACTCTGGCCTATTGGTTAAGGTCTTAACTCTTACTCTGGCCTAATAGCTAAGGTCTTAACTCTTACTCTGGCCTAATAGCTAAGGTCTTAGACTCATACTCTGGCCTAATGGTTAAGGTTTTAACTCTTACTCTGGCCTAATAGGTAAGGGCTTAGACTCGTACTCTGGCCTAATGGTTAAGGTCTTAACTCTTACTCTGGCCTACTGGTTAAGGTCTTAACTCTTACTCTGGCCTAATAGGTAAGGGCTTAGACTCGTACTCTGGCCTAATGGTTAAGGTCTTAACTCTTTCTCTGGCCTACTGGTTAAGGTCTTAACTCTTACTCTGGCCTAATAGCTAAGGTCTTAACTCTTACTCTGGCCTAATAGCAAAGGGCTTAGACTCGTACTCTGGCCTAATGGTTAAGGTCTTAACTCTTACTCTGGCCTAATAGCTAAGGTCTTAGACTCTTACTCTGGCCTACTGGTTAAGGTCTTAACTCTTACTCTGGCCTACTGGTTAAGGTCTTAACTCTTACTCTGGCCTAATAGCTAAGGTCTTAACTCTTACTCTGGCCTAATAGCTAAGGTCTTAGACTCTTACTCTGGCCTACTGGTTAAGGTCTTAACTCTTACTCTGGCCTACTGGTTAAGGTCTTAACTCTTACTCTGGCCGAATAGCTAAGGTCTTAGAGTCGTACTCTGGCCTAATGGTTAAGGTCTTAACTCTTACTCTGGCCTAATAGCTAAGGTCTTAGACTCATACTCTGGCCTAATGTTTAAGGTCTTAACTCTTACTCTGGCCTAATAGCTAAGGTCTTAGACTGGTACTCTGGCCTAATAGCTAAGGTCTTAGACTCATACTCTGGCCTAATGGTTAAGGTCTTAACTCTTACTCTGGCCTATTGGTTAAGGTCTTAACTCTTACTCTGGCCTAATAGCTAAGGTCTTAGACTCGTACTCTGGCCTAATGGTTAAGGTCTTAACTCTTACTCTGGCCTATTGGTTAAGGTCTTAACTCTTACTCTGGCCTAATAACTAATGTCTTAACTCTTACTCTGGCCTAAAAGCTAAGGTCTTAACTCTTACTCTGGCCTAATTGATAAGGTCTTAACTCTTACTCTGGCCTAATAGCTAAGGTCTTAGACTGGTACTCTGGCCTAATAGCTAAGGTCTTAGACTCGTACTCTGACCTACTGGTTAAGGTCTTAACTCGTACTCTGGCCTAATAGCTAAGGTCTTAGACTCGTACTCTGGCCTACTGGTCAAGGTCTTAACTCTTCCTCTGGAATACTGGTTAAGGTCTTAACTCTTACTTTGGCCTACTGGTTAAAGTCTTAACTCCTACCCTGGCCTACTGGTTAAGGTCTTAACTCTTACTCTGGCCTAATAGCTAAGGTCTTAAATCTTACTCTGGCCTAATAGCTAAGGTCTTAGACTCGTACTCTGGCCTAATAGCTAAGGTCTTAACTCTTACTCTGGCCTAATAGCTAAGGTCTTAGACTCGTACTCTGGCCTAATGGTTAAGGTCTTAACTCTTACTCTGGCCTACTGGTTAAGGTCTTAACTCTTACTCTGGCCTAATAGCTAAGGTCTTAGACTCGTACTCTGGCCTAATGGTTAAGGTCTTAACTCTTACTCTGGCCTACTGGTTAAGGTCTTAACTCTTACTCTGGCCTAATAGCTAAAGTCTTAGACTCGTACTCTGGCCTAATGGTTAAGGTCTTAACTCTTACTCTGGCCTACTGGTTAAGGTCTTAACTCTTACTCTGGCCTACTAGTTAAGGTCTTAACTCTTACTCTGGCCTAATAGCTAAGGTCTTAAATCTTACTATGGCCTAATAGCAAAGATCTTAGACTCGTAATCTGGCCTAATGGTTAAGGTCTTAACTCTTACTCTGGCCTAATAGCTAAGGTCTTAACTCTTACTCTGGCCTAATAACTAAGGTCTTAGACTCATACTATGGCCTACAGGTTATGGTCTTAACTCTTACTTTGGCCTACTGGTTAAGGTCTTAACTCTTACTCTGGCCTAATAGCTAAGGTCTTAGACTCGTACTCTGGCCTACTGGTTAAGGTCTTAACTCTTACTCTGGCCTAATAGCTAAGGTCTTAACTCTTACTCTGGCCTAATAGCTAAGGTTTTAGACTCGTACTCTGGCCTAATGGTTAAGGTCTTAACTCTTACTCTGGCCTACTGGTTAAGGTCTTAACTCTTACTCTGGCCTAATAGCTAAGGTCTTAGACTCGTACTCTGGCCTAATGGTTAAGGTCTTAACTCTTACTCTGGCCTACTGGTTAAGGTCTTAACTCTTACTCTGGCCTAATAGCTAAGGTCCTAGACTCGTACTCTGGCCTAATGGTTAAGGTCTTAACTCTTACTCTGGCCTACTGGTTAAGGTCTTAACACTTACTCTGGCCTAATAGCTAAAGTCTTAGACTCGTACTCTGGCCTAATGGTTAAGGTCTTAACTCTTACTCTGGCCTATTGGTTAAGGTCTTAACTCTTACTCTGGCCTAATAGCTAAGGTCTTAACTCTTACTCTGGCCTAATAGCTAAGGTCTTAGACTCATACTCTGGCCTAATGGTTAAGGTTTTAACTCTTACTCTGGCCTAATAGGTAAGGGCTTAGACTCGTACTCTGGCCTAATGGTTAAGGTCTTAACTCTTACTCTGGCCTACTGGTTAAGGTCTTAACTCTTACTCTGGCCTAATAGGTAAGGGCTTAGACTCGTACTCTGGCCTAATGGTTAAGGTCTTAACTCTTTCTCTGGCCTACTGGTTAAGGTCTTAACTCTTACTCTGGCCTAATAGCTAAGGTCTTAACTCTTACTCTGGCCTAATAGCAAAGGGCTTAGACTCGTACTCTGGCCTAATGGTTAAGGTCTTAACTCTTACTCTGGCCTAATAGCTAAGGTCTTAGACTCTTACTCTGGCCTACTGGTTAAGGTCTTAACTCTTACTCTGGCCTACTGGTTAAGGTCTTAACTCTTACTCTGGCCTAATAGCTAAGGTCTTAACTCTTACTCTGGCCTAATAGCTAAGGTCTTAGACTCTTACTCTGGCCTACTGGTTAAGGTCTTAACTCTTACTCTGGCCTACTGGTTAAGGTCTTAACTCTTACTCTGGCCGAATAGCTAAGGTCTTAGAGTCGTACTCTGGCCTAATGGTTAAGGTCTTAACTCTTACTCTGGCCTAATAGCTAAGGTCTTAGACTCATACTCTGGCCTAATGTTTAAGGTCTTAACTCTTACTCTGGCCTAATAGCTAAGGTCTTAGACTGGTACTCTGGCCTAATAGCTAAGGTCTTAGACTCATACTCTGGCCTAATGGTTAAGGTCTTAACTCTTACTCTGGCCTATTGGTTAAGGTCTTAACTCTTACTCTGGCCTAATAGCTAAGGTCTTAGACTCGTACTCTGGCCTAATGGTTAAGGTCTTAACTCTTACTCTGGCCTATTGGTTAAGGTCTTAACTCTTACTCTGGCCTAATAACTAATGTCTTA
The DNA here is from genome assembly GCF_964204655.1 of Triturus cristatus. Taxonomy (NCBI): domain Eukaryota; kingdom Metazoa; phylum Chordata; class Amphibia; order Caudata; family Salamandridae; genus Triturus; species Triturus cristatus. The sequence goes on along the minus strand of NC_140589.1, from coordinate 1,101,426,800 downwards.
ACTCTTACTCTGGCCTAAAAGCTAAGGTCTTAACTCTTACTCTGGCCTAATTGATAAGGTCTTAACTCTTACTCTGGCCTAATAGCTAAGGTCTTAGACTGGTACTCTGGCCTAATAGCTAAGGTCTTAGACTCGTACTCTGACCTACTGGTTAAGGTCTTAACTCGTACTCTGGCCTAATAGCTAAGGTCTTAGACTCGTACTCTGGCCTACTGGTCAAGGTCTTAACTCTTCCTCTGGAATACTGGTTAAGGTCTTAACTCTTACTTTGGCCTACTGGTTAAAGTCTTAACTCCTACCCTGGCCTACTGGTTAAGGTCTTAACTCTTACTCTGGCCTAATAGCTAAGGTCTTAAATCTTACTCTGGCCTAATAGCTAAGGTCTTAGACTCGTACTCTGGCCTAATAGCTAAGGTCTTAACTCTTACTCTGGCCTAATAGCTAAGGTCTTAGACTCGTACTCTGGCCTAATGGTTAAGGTCTTAACTCTTACTCTGGCCTACTGGTTAAGGTCTTAACTCTTACTCTGGCCTAATAGCTAAGGTCTTAGACTCGTACTCTGGCCTAATGGTTAAGGTCTTAACTCTTACTCTGGCCTACTGGTTAAGGTCTTAACTCTTACTCTGGCCTAATAGCTAAAGTCTTAGACTCGTACTCTGGCCTAATGGTTAAGGTCTTAACTCTTACTCTGGCCTATTGGTTAAGGTCTTAACTCTTACTCTGGCCTAATAACTAAGGTCTTAACTCTTACTCTGGCCTAATAGCTAATGTCTTAACTCTTACTCTGGCCTAATAGTTAAGGTCTTAACTCTTACTCTGGCCTGATAGCTAAGGTCTTAGACTCATACTCTGGCCTAATGGTTAAGGCCTTAACTCTTACTCTGGCCTACTGGTTAAGGTCTTAACTCTTACTCTGGCCTAATAGGTAAGGGCTTAGACTCGTACTCTGGCCTAATGGTTAAGTTCTTAACTCTTACTCTGGCCTAATAGCTAAGGTCTTAACTCTTACTCTGGCCTAATAGCAAAGGGCTTAGACTCGTACTCTTGCCTAATGGTTAAGGTCTTAACTCTTACTCTGGCCTAATAGCTAAGGTCTTAGACTCTTACTCTGGCCTACTGGTTAAGGTCTTAATTCTTACTCTGGCCTAATAGCTAAGGTCTTAACTCTTACTCTGGCCTAATAGCTAAGGTCTTAGACTCTTACTCTGGCCTACTGGTTAAGGTCTTAACTCTTACTCTGGCCTACTGGTTAAGGTCTTAACTCTTACTCTGGCCGAATAGCTAAGGTCTTAGAGTCGTACTCTGGCCTAATAGCTAAGGTCTTAACTCTTACTCTGGCCTAATAGCTAAGGTCTTAGACTCATACTCTGGCCTAATGTTTAAGGTCTTAACTCTTACTCTGGCCTAATAGCTAAGGTCTTAGACTGGTACTCTGGCCTAATAGCTAAGGTCTTAGACTCGTACTCTGACCTACTGGTTAAGGTCTTAACTCGTACTCTGGCCTAATAGCTAAGGTCTTAGACTCGTACTCTGGACTACTGGTCAAGGTCTTAACTCTTCCTCTGGAATACTGGTTAAGGTCTTAACTCTTACTTTGGCCTACTGGTGAAAGTCTTAACTCCTAACCTGGCCTACTGGTTAAGGTCTTAACTCTTATTCTGGCCTAATAGCTAATGTCTTAGACTCGTACTCTGGCCTAATAGATAAGGTCTTAACTCTTACTCTGGCCTAATAGCTAAGGTCTTAGACTCGTACTCTGGCCTAATGGTTAAGGTCTTAACTCTTACTCTGGCCTACTGGTTAAGGTCTTAACTCTTACTCTGGCCTAATAGCTAAGGTCTTAGACTCGTACTCTGGCCTAATGGTTAAGGTCTTAACTCTTACTCTGGCCTACTGGTTAAGGTCTTAACTCTAACTCTGGCCTAATAGCTAAAGTCTTAGACTCGTACTCTGGCCTAATGGTTAAGGTCTTAACTCTTACTCTGGCCTATTGGTTAAGGTCTTAACTCTTACTCTGGCCTAATAACTAAGGTCTTAACTCTTACTCTGGCCTAATAGCTAATGTCTTAACTCTTACTCTGGCCTAATAGTTAAGGTCTTAACTCTTACTCTGGCCTAATAGCTAAGGTCTTAGACTCATACTCTGGCCTAATGGTTAAGGCCTTAACTCTTACTCTGGCCTACTGGTTAAGGTCTTAACTCTTACTCTGGCCTAATAGGTAAGGGCTTAGACTCGTACTCTGGCCTAATGGTTAAGGTCTTAACTCTTACTCTGGCCTACTGGTTAAGGTCTTAACTCTTACTCTGGCCTAATAGCTAAGGTCTTAACTCTTACTCTGGCCTAATAGCAAAGGTATTAGACTCGTAATCTGGCCTAATGGTTAAGGTCTTAACTCTTACTCTGGGATAATAGCTAAGGTCTTAGACTCGTACTCTGGACTAATGGTTAAGGTCTTAACTCTTACTCTGGCCTACTGGTTAAGGTCTTAACTCTTATTCTGGCCTAATAGCTAATGTCTTAGACTCGTACTCTGGCCTAATGGTTAAGGTCTTAACTCTTACTCTGGCCTACTGGTTAAGGTCTTAACTCTTACTCTGGCCTAATAGCTAAGGTCTTAGACTCGTACTCTGGCCTAATGGTTAAGGTCTTAACTCTTACTCTGGCCTATTGGTTAAGGTCTTAACTCTTACTCTGGCCTAATAGCTAAGGTCTTAGACTCGTACTCTGGCCTAATGGTTAAGGTCTTAACTCTTACTCTGGCCTATTGATTAAGGTCTTAACTCTTACTCTGGCCTAATAACTAAGGTCTTAACTCTTACTCTGGCCTAATAGCTAAGGTCTTAACTCTTACTCTGGCCTAATTGATAAGGTCTTAACTCTTACTCTGGCCTAATAGCTAAGGTCTTAGACTCGTACTCTGGCCTAATGGTTAAGGTCTTAACTCTTACTCTGGCCTACTGGTTAAGGTCTTAACTCTTACTCTGGCCTAATAGCTAAGGGCTTAGACGCGTACTCTGGCCTAATGGTTAAGGTCTTAACTCTTACTCTGGCCTACTGGTTAAGGTCTTAACTCTTACTCTGGCCTAATAGATAAGGTCTTAGACTGGTACTCTGGCCTAATAGCTAAGGTCTTAGACTCATACTCTGGCCTAATGGTTAAGGTCTTAACTCTTACTCTGGCCTATTGGTTAAGGTCTTAACTCTTACTCTGGCCTAATAGCTAAGGTCTTAGACTCGTACTCTGGCCTAATGGTTAAGGTCTTAACTCTTACTCTGGCCTATTGGTTAAGGTCTTAACTCTTACTCTGGCCTAATAACTAATGTCTTAACTCTTACTCTGGCCTAAAAGCTAAGGTCTTAACTCTTACTCTGGCCTAATTGATAAGGTCTTAACTCTTACTCTGGCCTAATAGCTAAGGTCTTAGACTGGTACTCTGGCCTAATAGCTAAGGTCTTAGACTCGTACTCTGACCTACTGGTTAAGGTCTTAACTCGTACTCTGGCCTAATAGCTAAGGTCTTAGACTCGTACTCTGGCCTACTGGTCAAGGTCTTAACTCTTCCTCTGGAATACTGGTTAAGGTCTTAACTCTTACTTTGGCCTACTGGTTAAAGTCTTAACTCCTACCCTGGCCTACTGGTTAAGGTCTTAACTCTTACTCTGGCCTAATAGCTAAGGTCTTAAATCTTACTCTGGCCTAATAGCTAAGGTCTTAGACTCGTACTCTGGCCTAATAGCTAAGGTCTTAACTCTTACTCTGGCCTAATAGCTAAGGTCTTAGACTCGTACTCTGGCCTAATGGTTAAGGTCTTAACTCTTACTCTGGCCTACTGGTTAAGGTCTTAACTCTTACTCTGGCCTAATAGCTAAGGTCTTAGACTCGTACTCTGGCCTAATGGTTAAGGTCTTAACTCTTACTCTGGCCTACTGGTTAAGGTCTTAACTCTTACTCTGGCCTAATAGCTAAAGTCTTAGACTCGTACTCTGGCCTAATGGTTAAGGTCTTAACTCTTACTCTGGCCTATTGGTTAAGGTCTTAACTCTTACTCTGGCCTAATAACTAAGGTCTTAACTCTTACTCTGGCCTAATAGCTAATGTCTTAACTCTTACTCTGGCCTAATAGTTAAGGTCTTAACTCTTACTCTGGCCTGATAGCTAAGGTCTTAGACTCATACTCTGGCCTAATGGTTAAGGCCTTAACTCTTACTCTGGCCTACTGGTTAAGGTCTTAACTCTTACTCTGGCCTAATAGGTAAGGGCTTAGACTCGTACTCTGGCCTAATGGTTAAGTTCTTAACTCTTACTCTGGCCTAATAGCTAAGGTCTTAACTCTTACTCTGGCCTAATAGCAAAGGGCTTAGACTCGTACTCTTGCCTAATGGTTAAGGTCTTAACTCTTACTCTGGCCTAATAGCTAAGGTCTTAGACTCTTACTCTGGCCTACTGGTTAAGGTCTTAATTCTTACTCTGGCCTAATAGCTAAGGTCTTAACTCTTACTCTGGCCTAATAGCTAAGGTCTTAGACTCTTACTCTGGCCTACTGGTTAAGGTCTTAACTCTTACTCTGGCCTACTGGTTAAGGTCTTAACTCTTACTCTGGCCGAATAGCTAAGGTCTTAGAGTCGTACTCTGGCCTAATAGCTAAGGTCTTAACTCTTACTCTGGCCTAATAGCTAAGGTCTTAGACTCATACTCTGGCCTAATGTTTAAGGTCTTAACTCTTACTCTGGCCTAATAGCTAAGGTCTTAGACTGGTACTCTGGCCTAATAGCCAAGGTCTTAACTCTTCCTCTGGAATACTGGTTAAGGTCTTAACTCTTACTTTGGCCTACTGGTGAAAGTCTTAACTCCTAACCTGGCCTACTGGTTAAGGTCTTAACTCTTACTCTGGCCTAATAGCTAAGGTCTTAAATCTTACTCTGGCCTAATAGCTAAGGTCTTAGACTCGTACTCTGGCCTAATAGATAAGGTCTTAACTCTTACTCTGGCCTAATAGCTAAGGTCTTAGACTCGTACTCTGGCCTAATGGTTAAGGTCTTAACTCTTACTCTGGCCTACTGGTTAAGGTCTTAACTCTTACTCTGGCCTAATAGCTAAGGTCTTAGACTCGTACTCTGGCCTAATGGTTAAGGTCTTAACTCTTACTCTGGCCTACTGGTTAAGGTCTTAACTCTAACTCTGGCCTAATAGCTAAAGTCTTAGACTCGTACTCTGGCCTAATGGTTAAGGTCTTAACTCTTACTCTGGCCTATTGGTTAAGGTCTTAACTCTTACTCTGGCCTAATAACTAAGGTCTTAACTCTTACTCTGGCCTAATAGCTAATGTCTTAACTCTTACTCTGGCCTAATAGTTAAGGTCTTAACTCTTACTCTGGCCTAATAGCTAAGGTCTTAGACTCATACTCTGGCCTAATGGTTAAGGCCTTAACTCTTACTCTGGCCTACTGGTTAAGGTCTTAACTCTTACTCTGGCCTAATAGGTAAGGGCTTAGACTCGTACTCTGGCCTAATGGTTAAGGTCTTAACTCTTACTCTGGCCTACTGGTTAAGGTCTTAACTCTTACTCTGGCCTAATAGCTAAGGTCTTAACTCTTACTCTGGCCTAATAGCAAAGGTATTAGACTCGTAATCTGGCCTAATGGTTAAGGTCTTAACTCTTACTCTGGGATAATAGCTAAGGTCTTAGACTCGTACTCTGGACTAATGGTTAAGGTCTTAACTCTTACTCTGGCCTACTGGTTAAGGTCTTAACTCTTATTCTGGCCTAATAGCTAATGTCTTAGACTCGTACTCTGGCCTAATGGTTAAGGTCTTAACTCTTACTCTGGCCTACTGGTTAAGGTCTTAACTCTTACTCTGGCCTAATAGCTAAGGTCTTAGACTCGTACTCTGGCCTAATGGTTAAGGTCTTAACTCTTACTCTGGCCTATTGGTTAAGGTCTTAACTCTTACTCTGGCCTAATAGCTAAGGTCTTAGACTCGTACTCTGGCCTAATGGTTAAGGTCTTAACTCTTACTCTGGCCTATTGATTAAGGTCTTAACTCTTACTCTGGCCTAATAACTAAGGTCTTAACTCTTACTCTGGCCTAATAGCTAAGGTCTTAACTCTTACTCTGGCCTAATTGATAAGGTCTTAACTCTTACTCTGGCCTAATAGCTAAGGTCTTAGACTCGTACTCTGGCCTAATGGTTAAGGTCTTAACTCTTACTCTGGCCTACTGGTTAAGGTCTTAACTCTTACTCTGGCCTAATAGCTAAGGGCTTAGACGCGTACTCTGGCCTAATGGTTAAGGTCTTAACTCTTACTCTGGCCTACTGGTTAAGGTCTTAACTCTTACTCTGGCCTAATAGATAAGGTCTTAACTCTTATTCTGGCCGAATAGCAAAGGTCTCAGACTCGTAATCTGGCCTAATGGTTAAGGTCTTAACTCTTACTCTGGCCTAATAGTTAAGGTCTTAACTCTTACTCTGGCCTAATAGCTAAGGTCTTAGACTCTTACTATGGCCTACAGGTTAAGGTCTTAACTCTTACTCTGGCCTACTGGTTAAGGTCTTAACTCTTACTCTGGCCTAATAGCTAAGGTCTTAGACTCGTACTATGGCCTACAGGTTAAGGTCTTAACTCTTACTCTGGCCTACTGGTTAAGGTCTTAACTCTTACTCTGACCTAATAGCTAAGGTCTTAGACTCGTACTCTGGCCTAATGGTTAAGGTCTTAACTCTTACTCTGGCCTACTGGTTAAGGTCTTAACTCTTACTCTGGCCTAATAGCTAAGGTCTTAAATCTTACTATGGCCTAATAGCAAAGATCTTAGACTCGTAATCTGGCCTAATGGTTAAGGTTTTAACTCTTACTCTGGCCTAATAGCTAAGGTCTTAACTCTTACTCTGGCCTAATAGCTAAGGTCTTAGACTCATACTATGGCCTACAGGTTATGGTCTTAACTCTTACTTTGGCCTACTGGTTAAGGTCTTAACTCTTACTCTGGCCTAATAGCTAAGGTCTTAGACTCGTACTCTGGCCTACTGGTTAAGGTCTTAACTCTTACTCTGGCCTAATAGCTAAGGTCTTAACTCTTACTCTGGCCTAATAGCTAAGGTTTTAGACTCGTACTCTGGCCTAATGGTTAAGGTCTTAACTCTTACTCTGGCCTACTGGTTAAGGTCTTAACTCTTACTCTGGCCTAATAGCTAAGGTCTTAGACTCGTACTCTGGCCTAATGGTTAAGGTCTTAACTCTTACTCTGGCCTACTGGTTAAGGTCTTAACTCTTACTCTGGCCTAATGGTTAAGGTCCTAACTCTTACTCTGGCCTACTGGTTAAGGTCTTAATTCTTACTCTGGCCTAATAGCTAAGGTCTTAGACTCGTACTCTGGCCTAATGGTTAAGGTCTTAACTCTTACTCTGGCCTACTGGTTAAGGTCTTAACTCTTACTCTGGCCTAATAGCTAAAGTCTTAGACTCGTACTCTGGCCTAATGGTTAAGGTCTTAACTCTTACTCTGGCCTATTGGTTAAGGTCTTAACTCTTACTCTGGCCTAATAGCTAAGGTCTTAACTCTTACTCTGGCCTAATAGCTAAGGTCTTAGACTCATACTCTGGCCTAATGGTTAAGGTCTTAACTCTTACTCTGGCCTAATAGGTAAGGGCTTAGACTCGTACTCTGGCCCAATGGTTAAGGTCTTAACTCTTACTCTGGCCTACTGGTTAAGGTCTTAACTCTTACTCTGGCCTAATAGATAAGGGCTTAGACTCGTACTCTGGCCTAATGGTTAAGGTCTTAACTCTTACTCTGGCCTAATAACTAAGGTCTTAACTCTTACTCTGGCCTAATAGCTAATGTCTTAACTCTTACTCTGGCCTAATAGTTAAGGTCTTAACTCTTACTCTGGCCTAATAGCTAAGGTCTTAGACTCGTACTCTGGCCTAATGGTTAAGGTCTTAACTCTTACTCTGGCCTATTGGTTAAGGTCTTAACTCTTACTCTGGCCTAATAGCTAAGGTCTTAGACTCGTACTCTGGCCTAATGGTTAAGGTCTTAACTCTTACTCTGGCCTATTGGTTAAGGTCTTAACTCTTACTCTGGCCTAATAACTAAGGTCTTAACTCTTACTCTGGCCTAATAGCTAAGGTCTTAACTCTTACTCTGGCCTAATTGATAAGGTCTTAACTCTTACTCTGGCCTAATAGCTAAGATCTTAGACTCGTACTCTGGCCTAATGGTTAAGGTCTTAACTCTTACTCTGGCCTACTGGTTAAGGTCTTAACTCTTACTCTGGCCTAATAGCTAAGGGCTTAGACGCGTACTCTGGCCTAATGGTTAAGGTCTTAACTCTTACTCTGGCCTACTGGTTAAGGTCTTAACTCTTACTCTGGCCTAATAGATAAGGTCTTAACTCTTATTCTGGCCGAATAGCAAAGGTCTTAGACTCGTAATCTGGCCTAATGGTTAAGGTCTTAACTCTTACTCTGGCCTAATAGTTAAGGTCTTAACTCTTACTCTGGCCTAATAGCTAAGGTCTTAGACTCTTACTATGGCCTACAGGTTAAGGTCTTAACTCTTACTCTGGCCTACTGGTTAAGGTCTTAACTCTTACTCTGGCCTAATAGCTAAGGTCTTAGAATCGTACTATGGCCTACAGGTTAAGGTCTTAACTCTTACTCTGGCCTACTGGTTAAGGTCTTAACTCTTACTCTGACCTAATAGCTAAGGTCTTAGACTCGTACTCTGGCCTAATGGTTAAGGTCTTAACTCTTACTCTGGCCTACTGGTTAAGGTCTTAACTCTTACTCTGGCCTAATAGCTAAGGTCTTAAATCTTACTATGGCCTAATAGCAAAGATCTTAGACTCGTAATCTGGCCTAATGGTTAAGGTTTTAACTCTTACTCTGGCCTAATAGCTAAGGTCTTAACTCTTACTCTGGCCTAATAGCTAAGGTCTTAGACTCATACTATGGCCTACAGGTTATGGTCTTAACTCTTACTTTGGCCTACTGGTTAAGGTCTTAACTCTTACTCTGGCCTAATAGCTAAGGTCTTAGACTCGTACTCTGGCCTACTGGTTAAGGTCTTAACTCTTACTCTGGCCTAATAGCTAATGTCTTAGACTCGTACTCTGGCCTAATGGTTAAGGTCTTAACTCCTACCCTGGCCTACAGGTTAAGGTCTTAACTCTTACTCTGGCCTAATAGCTAAGGTCTTAAATCTTACTCTGGCCTAATAGCTAAGGTCTTAGACTCGTACTCTGGCCTAATAGCTAAGGTCTTAACTCTTACTCTGGCCTAATAGCTAAGGTCTTAGACTCGTACTCTGGCCTAATGGTTAAGGTCCTAACTCTTACTCTGGCCTACTGGTTAAGGTCTTAACTCTTATTCTGGCCTAATAGCTAATGTCTTAGACTCGTACTCTGGCCTAATGGTTAAGGTCTTAACTCTTACTCTGGCCTACTGGTTAAGGTCTTAACTCTTACTCTGGCCTAATAGCTAAGGTCTTAGACTCGTACTCTGGCCTAATGGTTAAGGTCTTAACTCTTACTCTGGCCTATTGGTTAAGGTCTTAACTCTTACTCTGGCCTAATAGCTAAGGTCTTAGACTCGTACTCTGGCCTAATGGTTAAGGTCTTAACTCTTACTCTGGCCTATTGGTTAAGGTCTTAACTCTTACTCTGGCCTAATAACTAAGGTCTTAACTCTTACTCTGGCCTAATAGCTAAGGTCTTAACTCTTACTATGGCCTAATTGATAAGGTCTTAACTCTTACTCTGGCCTAATAGCTAAGGTCTTAGACTCGTACTCTGGCCTAATGGTTAAGGTCTTAACTCTTACTCTGGCCTACTGGTTAAGGTCTTAACTCTTACTCTGGCCTAATAGCTAAGGGCTTAGACGCGTACTCTGGCCTAATGGTTAAGGTCTTAACTCTTACTCTGGCCTACTGGTTAAGGTCTTAACTCTTACTCTGGCCTAATAGATAAGGTCTTAACTCTTATTCTGGCTGAATAGCAAAGGTCTTAGACTCGTAATCTGGCCTAATGGTTAAGGTCTTAACTCTTACTCTGGCCTAATAGCTACGGTCTTAACTCTTACTCTGGCCTAATAGCTAAGGTCTTAGACTCATACTATGGCCTACAGGTTATGGTCTTAACTCTTACTTTGGCCTACTGGTTAAGGTCTTAACTCTTACTCTGGCCTAATAGCTAAGGTGTTAGACTCGTACTCTGGCCTACTGGTTAAGGTCTTAACTCTTACTCTGGCCTAATAGCTAAGGTCCTAACTCTTACTCTGGCCTAATAGCAAAGGTATTAGACTCTTAATCTGGCCTAATGGTTAAGGTCTTAACTTTTACTCTGGCCTAATAGCTAAGGTTTTAGACTCGTACTCTGGCCTAATGATTACGGTCTTAACTCTTACTCTGGCCTAATGATTACGGTCTTAACTCTTACTCTGGCCTACTGGTTAAGGTCTTAACTCTTAATCTGGCCTAATAGCTAAGGTTTTAGACTCGTACTCTGGCCTAATGATTAAGGTCTTAACTCTTACTCTGGCCTACTGGTTAAGGTCTTAACTCTTACTCTGGCCTAATAGCTAAGGTCTTAGACTCGTACTCTGGCCTAATAGCTAACGTCTTAGACTCTTACTCTGGCCTACTGGGTTAAGGTCTTAACTCTTACTCTGGCCTACTGGTTAAGGTCTTAACTCTTACTCTGGCCTAATAGCTAAGGTCTTAACTCTTACGCTGGCCTAATAGCTAAGGTCTTAACTCTTACTCTGGCCGAATAGCTAAGGTCATAGACTCGTACTCTGGTCTAATGGTTAAGGTCTTAACTCTTACTCTGGCCTAATAGCTAAGGTCTTAACTCTTACTCTGGCCTAATAGCTAAGGTCTTAGACTCATACTCTGGCCTAATGTTTAAGGTCTTAACTCTTACTCTGGCCTAATAGCTAAGGTCTTAGACTGGTACTCTGGCCTAATAGCTAAGGTTTTAGACTCGTACTCTGACCTACTGGTTAAGGTCTTAACTCATACTCTGGCCTAATAGCTAAGGTCTTAGACTCGTACTCTGGCCTACTGGTCAAGGTCTTAACTCTTACTCTGGAATACTGGTTAAGGTCTTAACACTTACTTTGGCCTACTGGTTAAGGTCTTAACTTCTACTCTGGCCTACTGGTTAAGGTCTTAACTCTTACTCTGGCCTAATAGCTAAGGTCTTAACTCTTACTCTGGCCTAATAGCTAAGGTCTTAGACTCATACTCTGGCCTAATGGTTAAGGTTTTAACTCTTACTCTGGCCTACTGGTTAAGGTCTTAACTCTTACTCTGGAATACTGGTTAAGGTCTTAACTCTTACTTTGGCCTACTGGTTAAGGTCCTAACTCCTACCCTGGCCTACTGGTTAAGGTCTTAACTCTTACTCTGGCCTAATAGCTAAGGTCTTAAATCTTACTCTGGCCTAATAGCTAAGGTCTTAGACTCGTACTCTGGCCTAATAGCTAAGGTCTTAGACTCGTACTCTGGCCTAATGGTTAAGGTCTTAACTCTTACTCTGGCCTACTGGTTAAGGTCTTAACTCTTACTCTGGCCTAATAGCTAAGGTCTTAGACTCGTACTCTGGCCTAATGGTTAAGGTCTTAACTCTTACTCTGGCCTACTGGTTAAGGTCTTAACTCTTACTCTGGCCTAATAGCTAAAGTCTTAGACTCGTACTCTGGCCTAATGGTTAAGGTCTTAACTCTTACTCTGGCCTATTGGTTAAGGTCTTAACTCTTACTCTGGCCTAATAGCTAAGGTCTTAACTCTTACTCTGGCCTAATAGCTAAGGTCTTAGACTCATACTCTGGCCTAATGGCTAAGGTTTTAACTCTTACTCTGGCCTAATAGGTAAGGGCTTAGACTCGTACTCTGGCCTAATGGTTAAGGTCTTAACTCTTACTCTGGCCTACTGGTTAAGGTCTTAACTCTTACTCTGGCCTAATAGGTAAGGGCTTAGACTCGTACTCTGGCCTAATGGTTAAGGTCTTAACTCTTTCTCTGGCCTACTGGTTAAGGTCTTAACTCTTACTCTGGCCTAATAGCTAAGGTCTTAACTCTTACTCTGGCCTAATAGCAAAGGGCTTAGACTCGTACTCTGGCCTAATGGTTAAGGTCTTAACTCTTACTCTGGCCTAATAGCTAAGGGCTTAGACTCTTACTCTGGCCTACTGGTTAAGGTCTTAACTCTTACTCTGGCCTACTGGTTAAGGTCTTAACTCTTACTCTGGCCTAATAGCTAAGGTCTTAACTCTTACTCTGGCCTAATAGCTAAGGTCTTAGACTCTTACTCTGGCCTACTGGTTAAGGTCTTAACTCTTACTCTGGCCTACTGGTTAAGGTCTTAACTCTTACTCTGGCCGAATAGCTAAGGTCTTAGAGTCGTACTCTGGCCTAATGGTTAAGGTCTTAACTCTTACTCTGGCCTAATAGCTAAGGTCTTAACTCTTACTCTGGCCTAATAGCTAAGGTCTTAGACTCATACTCTGGCCTAATGTTTAAGGTCTTAACTCTTACTCTGGCCTAATAGCTAAGGTCTTAGACTGGTACTCTGGCCTAATAGCTAAGGTCTTAGACTCGTACTCTGACCTACTGGTTAAGGTCTTAACTCGTACTCTGGCCTATTAGCTAAGGTCTTAGACTCGTACTCTGGCCTACTGGTCAAGGTCTTACCTCTTCCTCTGGAATACTGGTTAAGGTCTTAACTCTTACTTTGGCCTCCTGGTTAAAGTCTTAACTCCTACCCTGGCCTACTGGTTAAGGTCTTAATTCTTACTCTGGCCTAATAGCTAAGGTCTTAAATCTTACTCTGGCCTAATAGCTAAGGTCTTAGACTCGTACTCTGGCCTAATAGCTAAGGTCTTAACTCTTACTCTGGCCTAATAGTTAAGGTCTTAGACTCGTACTCTGGCCTAATGGTTAAGGTCTTAACTCTTACTCTGGCCTACTGGTTAAGGTCTTAACTCTTACTCTGGCCTAATAGCTAAGGTCTTAGACTCGTACTCTGGCCTAATGGTTAAGGTCTTAACTCTTACTCTGGCCTACTGGTTAAGGTCTTAACTCTTACTCTGGCCTAATAGCTAAAGTCTTAGACTCGTACTCTGGCCTAATGGTTAAGGTCTTAACTCTTACTCTGGCCTATTGGTTAAGGTCTTAACTCTTACTCTGGCCTAATAACTAAGGTCTTAACTCTTACTCTGGCCTAATAGCTAATGTCTTAACTCTTACTCTGGCCTAATAGTTAAGGTCTTAACTCTTACTCTGGCCTAATAGCTAAGGTCTTAGACTCATACTCTGGCCTAATGGTTAAGGCCTTAACTCTTACTCTGGCCTACTGGTTAAGGTCTTAACTCTTACTCTGGCCTAATAGGTAAGGGCTTAGACTCGTACTCTGGCCTAATGGTTAAGGTCTTAACTCTTTCTCTGGCCTACTGGTTAAGGTCTTAACTCTTACTCTGGCCTAATAGCTAAGGTCTTAACTCTTACTCTGGCCTAATAGCAAAGGGCTTAGACTCGTACTCTGGCCTAATGGTTAAGGTCTTAACTCTTACTCTGGCCTAATAGCTAAGGTCTTAGACTCTTACTCTGGCCTACTGGTTAAGGTCTTAACTCTTACTCTGGCCTACTGGTTAAGGTCTTAACTCTTACTCTGGCCTAATAGCTAAGGTCTTAACTCTTACTCTGGCCTAATAGCTAAGGTCTTAGACTCTTACTCTGGCCTACTGGTTAAGGTCTTATTTCTTACTCTGGCCTACTGGTTAAGGTCTTAACTCTTACTCTGGCCGAATAGCTATGGTCTTAGAGTCGTACTCTGGCCTAATGGTTAAGGTCTTAACTCTTACTCTGGCCCAATAGCTAAGGTCTTAACTCTTACTCTGGCCTAATAGCTAAGGTCTTAGACTCATACTCTGGCCTAATGTTTAAGGTCTTAACTCTTACTCTGGCCTAATAGCTAAGGTCTTAGACTGGTACTCTGGCCTAATAGCTAAGGTCTTAGACTCGTACTCTGACCTACTGGTTAAGGTCTTAACTCGTACTCTGGCCTAATAGCTAAGGTCTTAGACTCGTACTCTGGCCTACTGGTCAAGGTCTTAACTCTTCCTCTGGAATACTGGTTAAGGTCTTAACTCTTACTTTGGCCTACTGGTTAAAGTCTTAACTCCTAACCTGGCCTACTGGTTAAGGTCTTAACTCTTACTCTGGCCTAATAGCTAAGGTCTTAAATCTTACTCTGGCCTAATAGCTAAGGTCTTAGACTCGTACTCTGGCCTAATAGCTAAGGTCTTAACTCTTACTCTGGCCTAATAGCTAAGGTCTTAGACTCGTACTCTGGCCTAATGGTTAAGGTCCTAACTCTTACTCTGGCCTACTGGTTAAGGTCTTAACTCTTACTCTGGCCTAATAGCTAAGGTCTTAGACTCGTACTCTGGCCTAATGGTTAAGGTCTTAACTCTTACTCTGGCCTACTGGTTAAGGTCTTAACTCTTACTCTGGCCTAATAGCTAAAGTCTTAGACTCGTACTCTGGCCTAATGGTTAAGGTCTTAACTCTTACTCTGGCCTATTGGTTAAGGTCTTAACTCTTACTCTGGCCTAATAACTAAGGTCTTAACTCTTACTCTGGCCTAATAGCTAATGTCTTAACTCTTACTCTGGCCTAATAGTTAAGGTCTTAACTCTTACTCTGGCCTAATAGCTAAGGTCTTAGACTCATACTCTGGCCTAATGGTTAAGGCCTTAACTCTTACTCTGGCCTACTGGTTAAGGTCTTAACTCTTACTCTGGCCTAATAGGTGAGGGCTTAGACTCGTACTCTGGCCTAATGGTTAACGTCTTAACTCTTACTCTGGCCTACTGGTTAAGGTCTTAACTCTTACTCTGGCCTAATAGCTAAGGTCTTAACTCTTACTCTGGCCTAATAGCAAAGGTATTAGACTCGTAATCTGGCCTAATGGTTAAGGTCTTAACTCTTACTCTGGGATAATAGCTAAGGTCTTAGACTCGTACTCTGGACTAATGGTTAAGGTCTTAACTCTTACTCTGGCCTACTGGTTAAGGTCTTAACTCTTATTCTGGCCTAATAGCTAATGTCTTAGACTCGTACTCTGGCCTAATGGTTAAGGTCTTAACTCTTACTCTGGCCTACTGGTTACGGTCTTAACTCTTACTCTGGCCTAATTGCTAAGGTCTTAGACTCGTACTCTGGCCTAATGGTTAAGGTCTTAACTCTTACTCTGGCCTATTGGTTAAGGTCTTAACTCTTACTCTGGCCTAATAGCTAAGGTCTTAGACTCGTACTCTGGCCTAATGGTTAAGGTCTTAACTCTTACTCTGGCCTATTGGTTAAGGTCTTAACTCTTACTCTGGCCTAATAACTAAGGTCTTAACTCTTACTCTGGCCTAATAGCTAAGGTCTTAACTCTTACTATGGCCTAATTGATAAGGTCTTAACTCTTACTCTGGCCTAATAGCTAAGGTCTTAGACTCGTACTCTGGCCTAATGGTTAAGGTCTTAACTCTTACTCTGGCCTACTGGTTAAGGTCTTAACTCTTACTCTGGCCTAATAGCTAAGGGCTTAGACGCGTACTCTGGCCTAATGGTTAAGGTCTTAACTCTTACTCTGGCCTACTGGTTAAGGTCTTAACTCTTACTCTGGCCTAATAGATAAGGTCTTAACTCTTATTCTGGCCGAATAGCAAAGGTCTTAGACTCGTAATTTGGCCTAATGGTTAAGGTCTTAACTCTTACTCTGGCCTAATAGTTAAGGTCTTAACTCTTACTCTGGCCTAATAGCTAAGGTCTTAGACTCTTACTATGGCCTACAGGTTAAGGTCTTAACTCTTACTCTGGCCTACTGGTTAAGGTCTTAACTCTTACTCTGGCCTAATAGCTAAGGTCTTAGACTCGTACTATGGCCTACAGGTTAAGGTCTTAACTCTTACTCTGGCCTACTGGTTAAGGTCTTAACTCTTACTCTGACCTAATAGCTAAGGTCTTAGACTCATACTCTGGCCTAATGGTTAAGGTCTTAACTCTTACTCTGGCCTACTAGTTAAGGTCTTAACTCTTACTCTGGCCTAATAGCTAAGGTCTTAAATCTTACTATGGCCTAATAGCAAAGATCTTAGACTCGTAATCTGGCCTAATGGTTAAGGTCTTAACTCTTACTCTGGCCTAATAGCTAAGGTCTTAACTCTTACTCTGGCCTAATAGCTAAGGTCTTAGACTCATACTATGGCCTACAGGTTATGGTCTTAACTCTTACTTTGGCCTACTGGTTAAGGTCTTAACTCTTACTCTGGCCTAATAGCTAAGGTCTTAGACTCGTACTCTGGCCTACTGGTTAAGGTCTTAACTCTTACTCTGGCCTAATAGCTAAGGTCTTAACTCTTACTCTGGCCTAATAGCTAAGGTTTTAGACTCGTACTCTGGCCTAATGGTTAAGGTCTTAACTCTTACTCTGGCCTACTGGTTAAGGTCTTAACTCTTACTCTGGCCTAATAGCTAAGGTCTTAGACTCGTACTCTGGCCTAATGGTTAAGGTCTTAACTCTTACTCTGGCCTACTGGTTAAGGTCTTAACTCTTACTCTGGCCTAATAGCTAAGGTCCTAGACTCGTACTCTGGCCTAATGGTTAAGGTCTTAACTCTTACTCTGGCCTACTGGTTAAGGTCTTAACTCTTACTCTGGCCTAATAGCTAAAGTCTTAGACTCGTACTCTGGCCTAATGGTTAAGGTCTTAACTCTTACTCTGGCCTATTGGTTAAGGTCTTAACTCTTACTCTGGCCTAATAGCTAAGGTCTTAACTCTTACTCTGGCCTAATAGCTAAGGTCTTAGACTCATACTCTGGCCTAATGGTTAAGGTTTTAACTCTTACTCTGGCCTAATAGGTAAGGGCTTAGACTCGTACTCTGGCCTAATGGTTAAGGTCTTAACTCTTACTCTGGCCTACTGGTTAAGGTCTTAACTCTTACTCTGGCCTAATAGGTAAGGGCTTAGACTCGTACTCTGGCCTAATGGTTAAGGTCTTAACTCTTTCTCTGGCCTACTGGTTAAGGTCTTAACTCTTACTCTGGCCTAATAGCTAAGGTCCTAGACTCGTACTCTGGCCTAATGGTTAAGGTCTTAACTCTTACTCTGGCCTACTGGTTAAGGTCTTAACTCTTACTCTGGCCTAATAGCTAAAGTCTTAGACTCGTACTCTGGCCTAATGGTTAAGGTCTTAACTCTTACTCTGGCCTATTGGTTAAGGTCTTAACTCTTACTCTGGCCTAATAGCTAAGGTCTCAACTCTTACTCTGGCCTAATAGCTAAGGTCTTAGACTCATACTCTGGCCTAATGGTTAAGGTTTTAACTCTTACTCTGGCCTAATAGGTAAGGGCTTAGACTCGTACTCTGGCCTAATGGTTAAGGTCTTAACTCTTACTCTGGCCTACTGGTTAAGGTCTTAACTCTTACTCTGGCCTAATAGGTAAGGGCTTAGACTCGTACTCTGGCCTAATGGTTAAGGTCTTAACTCTTTCTCTGGCCTACTGGTTAAGGTCTTAACTCTTACTCTGGCCTAATAGCTAAGGTCTTAACTCTTACTCTGGCCTAATAGCAAAGGGCTTAGACTCGTACTCTGGCCTAATGGTTAAGGTCTTAACTCTTACTCTGGCCTAATAGCTAAGGTCTTAGACTCTTACTCTGGCCTACTGGTTAAGGTCTTAACTCTTACTCTGGCCTACTGGTTAAGGTCTTAACTCTTACTCTGGCCTAATAGCTAAGGTCTTAACTCTTACTCTGGCCTAATAGCTAAGGTCTTAGACTCTTACTCTGGCCTACTGGTTAAGGTCTTAACTCTTTTTCTGGCCTACTGGTTAAGGTCTTAACTCTTACTCTGGCCGAATAGCTAAGGTCTTAGAGTCGTACTCTGGCCTAATGGTTAAGGTCTTAACTCTTACTCTGGCCTAATAGCTAAGGTCTTAACTCTTACTCTGGCCTAATAGCTAAGGTCTTAGACTCATACTCTGGCCTAATGTTTAAGGTCTTAACTCTTACTCTGGCCTAATAGCTAAGGTCTTAGACTGGTACTCTGGCCTAATAGCTAATGTCTTAGACTCATACTCTGGCCTAATGGTTACGGTCTTAACTCTTACTCTGGCCTATTGGTTAAGGTCTTAACTCTTACTCTGGCCTAATAGCTAAGGTCTTAGACTCGTACTCTGGCCTAATGGTTAAGGTCTTAACTCTTACTCTGGCCTATTGGTTAAGGTCTTAACTCTTACTCTGGCCTAATAACTAATGTCTTAACTCTTACTCTGGCCTAAAAGCTAAGGTCTTAACTCTTACTCTGGCCTAATTGATAAGGTCTTAACTCTTACTCTGGCCTAATAGCTAAGGTCTTAGACTGGTACTCTGGCCTAATAGCTAAGGTCTTAGACTCGTACTCTGACCTACTGGTTAAGGTCTTAACTCGTACTCTGGCCTAATAGCTAAGGTCTTAGACTCGTACTCTGGCCTACTGGTCAAGGTCTTAACTCTTCCTCTGGAATACTGGTTAAGGTCTTAACTCTTACTTTGGCCTACTGGTTAAAGTCTTAACTCCTACCCTGGCCTACTGGTTAAGGTCTTAACTCTTACTCTGGCCTAATAGCTAAGGTCTTAAATCTTACTCTGGCCTAATAGCTAAGGTCTTAGACTCGTACTCTGGCCTAATAGCTAAGGTCTTAACTCTTACTCTGGCCTAATAGCTAAGGTCTTAGACTCGTACTCTGGCCTAATGGTTAAGGTCTTAACTCTTACTCTGGCCTACTGGTTAAGGTCTTAACTCTTACTCTGGCCTAATAGCTAAGGTCTTAGACTCGTACTCTGGCCTAATGGTTAAGGTCTTAACTCTTACTCTGGCCTACTGGTTAAGGTCTTAACTCTTACTCTGGCCTAATAGCTAAAGTCTTAGACTCGTACTCTGGCCTAATGGTTAAGGTCTTAACTCTTACTCTGGCCTATTGGTTAAGGTCTTAACTCTTACTCTGGCCTAATAACTAAGGTCTTAACTCTTACTCTGGCCTAATAGCTAATGTCTTAACTCTTACTCTGGCCTAATAGTTAAGGTCTTAACTCTTACTCTGGCCTGATAGCTAAAGTCTTAGACTCATACTCTGGCCTAATGGTTAAGGCCTTAACTCTTACTCTGGCCTACTGGTTAAGGTCTTAACTCTTACTCTGGCCTAATAGGTAAGGGCTTAGACTCGTACTCTGGCCTAATGGTTAAGTTCTTAACTCTTACTCTGGCCTAATAGCTAAGGTCTTAACTCTTACTCTGGCCTAATAGCAAAGGGCTTAGACTCGTACTCTTGCCTAATGGTTAAGGTCTTAACTCTTACTCTGGCCTAATAGCTAAGGTCTTAGACTCTTACTCTGGCGTACTGGTTAAGATCTTAATTCTTACTCTGGCCTAATAGCTAAGGTCTTAACTCTTACTCTGGCCTAATAGCTAAGGTCTTAGACTCTTACTCTGGCCTACTGGTTAAGGTCTTAACTCTTACTCTGGCCTACTGGTTAAGGTCTTAACTCTTACTCTGGCTGAATAGCTAAGGTCTTAGAGTCGTACTCTGGCCTAATGGTTAAGGCCTAACTCTTACTCTGGCCTAATAGCTAAGGTCTTAACTCTTACTCTGGCCTAATAGCTAAGGTCTTAGACTCATACTCTGGCCTAATGTTTAAGGTCTTAACTCTTACTCTGGCCTAATAGCTAAGGTCTTAGACTGGTACTCTGGCCTAATAGCTAAGGTCTTAGACTCGTACTCTGACCTACTGGTTAAGGTCTTAACTCGTACTCTGGCCTAATAGCTAAGGTCTTAGACTCGTACTCTGGACAACTGGTCAAGGTCTTAACTCTTCCTCTGGAATACTGGTTAAGGTCTTAACTCTTACTTTGGCCTACTGGTTAAAGTCTTAACTCCTAACCTGGCCTACTGGTTAAGGTCTTAACTCTTACTCTGGCCTAATAGCTAAGGTCTTAAATCTTACTCTGGCCTAATAGCTAAGGTCTTAGACTCGTACTCTGGCCTAATAGCTAAGGTCTTAACTCTTACTCTGGCCTAATAGCTAAGGTCTTAGACTCGTACTCTGGCCTAATGGTTAAGGTCTTAACTCTTACTCTGGCCTACTGGTTAAGGTCTTAACTCTTACTCTGGCCTAATAGCTAAGGTCTTAGACTCGTACTCTGGCCTAATGGTTAAGGTCTTAACTCTTACTCTGGCCTACTGGTTAAGGTCTTAACTCTTACTCTGGCCTAATAGCTAAAGTCTTAGACTCGTACTCTGGCCTAATGGTTAAGGTCTTAACTCTTACTCTGGCCTATTGGTTAAGGTCTTAACTCTTACTCTGGCCTAATAACTAAGGTCTTAACTCTTACTCTGGCCTAATAGCTAATGTCTTAACTCTTACTCTGGCCTAATAGTTAAGGTCTTAACTCTTACTTTGGCCTAATAGCTAAGGTCTTAGACTCATACTCTGGCCTAATGGTTAAGGCCTTAACCCTTACTCTGGCCTACTGGTTAAGGTCTTAACTCTTACTCTGGCCTAATAGGTAAGGGCTTAGACTCGTACTCTGGCCTAATGGTTAAGGTCTTAACTCTTACTCTGGCCTACTGGTTAAGGTCTTAACTCTTACTCTGGCCTAATAGCTAAGGTCTTAACTCTTACTCTGGCCTAATAGCAAAGGTATTAGACTCGTAATCTGGCCTAATGGTTAAGGTCTTAACTCTTACTCTGGGATAATAGCTAAGGTCTTAGACTCGTACTCTGGACTAATGGTTAAGGTCTTAACTCTTACTCTGGCCTACTGGTTAAGGTCTTAACTCTTATTCTGGCCTAATAGCTAATGTCTTAGACTCGTACTCTGGCCTAATGGTTAAGGTCTTAACTCTTACTCTGGCCTACTGGTTAAGGTCTTAACTCTTACTCTGGCCTAATAGCTAAGGTCTTAGACTCGTACTCTGGCCTAATGGTTAAGGTCTTAACTCTTACTCTGGCCTATTGGTTAAGGTCTTAACTCTTACTCTGGCCTAATAGCTAAGGTCTTAGACTCGTACTCTGGCCTAATGGTTAAGGTCTTAACTCTTACTCTGGCCTATTGGTTAAGGTCTTAACTCTTACTCTGGCCTAATAACTAAGGTCTTAACTCTTACTCTGGCCTAATAGCTAAGGTCTTAACTCTTACTCTGGCCTAATTGATAAGGTCTTAACTCTTACTCTGGCCTAATAGCTAAGGTCTTAGACTCGTACTCTGGCCTAATGGTTAAGGTCTTAACTCTTACTCTGGCCTACTGGTTAAGGTCTTAACTCTTACTCTGGCCTAATAGCTAAGGGCTTAGACGCGTACTCTGGCCTAATGGTTAAGGTCTTAACTCTTACTCTGGCCTACTGGTTAAGGTCTTAACTCTTACTCTGGCCTAATAGATAAGGTCTTAACTCTTATTCTGGCCGAATAGCAAAGGTCTTAGACTCGTAATCTGGCCTAATGGTTAAGGTCTTAACTCTTACTCTGGCCTAATAGTTAAGGTCTTAACTCTTACTCTGGCCTAATAGCTAAGGTCTTAGACTCTTACTATGGCCTACAGGTTAAGGTCTTAACTCTTACTCTGGCCTACTGGTTAAGGTCTTAACTCTTACTCTGGCCTAATAGCTAAGGTCTTAGACTCGTACTAAGGACTACAGGTTAAGGTCTTAACTCTTACTCTGGCCTACTGGTTAAGGTCTTAGACTCATACTATGGCCTACAGGTTATGGTCTTAACTCTTACTTTGGCCTACTGGTTAAGGTCTTAACTCTTACTCTGGCCTAATAGCTAAGGTCTTTGACTCGTACTCTGGCCTACTGGTTAAGGTCTTAACTCTTACTCTGGCCTAATAGCTAAGGTCTTAACTCTTACTCTGGCCTAATAGCTAAGGTTTTAGACTCGTACTCTGGCCTAATGGTTAAGGTCTTAACTCTTACTCTGGCCTACTGGTTAAGGTCTTAACTCTTACTCTGGCCTAATAGCTAAGGTCTTAGACTCGTACTCTGGCCTAATGGTTAAGGTCTTAACTCTTACTCTGGCCTACTGGTTAAGGTCTTAACTCTTACTCTGGCCTAATGGTTAAGGTCCTAACTCTTACTCTGGCCTACTGGTTAAGGTCTTAATTCTTACTCTGGCCTAATAGCTAAGGTCTTAGACTCGTACTCTGGCCTAATGGTTAAGGTCTTAACTCTTACTCTGGCCTACTGGTTAAGGTCTTAACTCTTACTCTGGCCTAATAGCTAAAGTCTTAGACTCGTACTCTGGCATAATGGTTAAGGTCTTAACTCTTACTCTGGCCTATTGGTTAAGGTCTTAACTCTTACTCTGGCCTAATAGCTAAGGTCTTAACTCTTACTCTGGCCTAATAGCTAAGGTCTTAGACTCATACTCTGGCCTAATGGTTAAGGTCTTAACTCTTACTCTGGCCTAATAGGTAAGGGCTTAGACTCGTACTCTGGCCCAATGGTTAAGGTCTTAACTCTTACTCTGGCCTACTGGTTAAGGTCTTAACTCTTACTCTGGCCTAATAGGTAAGGGCTTAGACTCGTACTCTGGCCTAATGGTTAAGGTCTTAACTCTTTCTCTGGCCTACTGTTTAAGGTCTTAACTCTTACTCTGGCCTAATAGCTAAGGTCTTAACTCTTACTCTGGCCTAATAGCAAAGGGCTTAGACTCGTACTCTGGCCTAATGGTTAAGGTCTTAACTCTTACTCTGGCCTAATAGCTAAGGTCTTAGACTCTTACTCTGGCCTACTGGTTAAGGTCTTAACTCTTACTCTGGCCTGCTGGTTAAGGTCTTAACTCTTACTCTGGCCTAATAGCTAAGGTCTTAACTCTTACTCTGGCCTAATAGCTAAGGTCTTAGACTCTTACTCTGGCCTACTGGTTAAGGTCTTAACTCTTACTCTTGTCTACTGGTTAAGGTCTTAACTCTTACTCTGGCCGAATAGCTAAGGTCTTAGAGTCGTACTCTGGCCTAATGGTTAAGGTCTTAACTCTTACTCTGGCCTAATAGCTAAGGTCTTAACTCTTACTCTGGCCTAATAGCTAAGGTCTTAGACTCACACTCTGGCCTAATGTTTAAGGTCTTAACTCTTACACTGGCCTAATAGCTAAGGTCTTAGACTGGTACTCTGGCCTAATAGCTAAGGTCTTAGACTCGTACTCTGACCTACTGGTTAAGGTCTTAACTCGTACTCTGGCCTAATAGCTAAGGTCTTAGACTCGTACTCTGGCCTACTGGTCAAGGTCTTAACTCTTACTCTGGAATACTGGTTAAGGTCTTAACTCTTACTTTGGCCTACTGGTTAAGGTCTTAACTCCTACCCTGGCCTACAGGTTAAGGTCTTAACTCTTACTCTGGCCTAATAGCTAAGGTCTTAAATCTTACTCTGGCCTAATAGCTAAGGTCTTAGACTCGTACTCTGGCCTAATAGCTAAGGTCTTAACTCTTACTCTGGCCTAATAGCTAAGGTCTTAGACTCGTACTCTGGCCTAATGGTTAAGGTCCTAACTCTTACTCTGGCCTACTGGTTAAGGTCTTAACTCTTACTCTGGCCTAATAGCTAAGGTCTTAACTCTTACACTGGCCTAATAGCAAAGGTATTAGACTCGTAATCTGGCCTAATGGTTAAGGTCTTAACTCTTACTCTGGCCTAATAGCTAAGGTCCTAACTCTTACTCTGGCCTAATAGCTAAGGTCTTAGACTCGTACTCTGGCCTAATGGTTAAGGTCTTAACTCTTACTCTGGCCTAATAGCTAAGGTCTTAGACTCTTACTCTGGCCTACTGGTTAAGGTCTTAACTCTTACTCTGGCCTACTGGTTAATGTCTTAACTCTTACTCTGGCCTAATAGCTAAGGTCTTAACTCTTACTCTGGCCTAATAGCTAAGGTCTTAGACTCTTACTCTGGCCTACTGGTTAAGGTCTTAACTCTTACTCTGGCCTACTGGTTAAGGTCTTAACTCTTACTCTGGCCGTATAGCTAAGGTCTTAGAGTCGTACTCTGGCCTAATGGTTAAGGTCTTAACTCTTACTCTGGCCTAATAGCTAAGGTCTTAACTCTTACTCTGGCCTAATAGCTAAGGTCTTAGACTCACACTCTGGCCTAATGTTTAAGGTCTTAACTCTTACTCTGGCCTAATAGCTAAGGTCTTAGACTGGTACTCTGGCCTAATAGCTAAGGTCTTAGACTCGTACTCTGACCTACTGGTTAAGGTCTTAACTCATACTCTGGCCTAATAGCTAAGGTCTTAGACTCGTACTCTGGCCTACTGGTCAAGGTCTTAACTCTTACTCTGGAATACTGGTTAAGGTCTTAACTCTTACTTTGGCCTACTAGTTAAGGTCTTAACTCCTACCCTGGCCTACTGGTTAAGGTCTTAACTCTTACTCTGGCCTAATAGCTAAGGTCTTAAATCTTACTCTGGCCTAATAGCTAAGGTCTTAGACTCGTACTCTGGCCTAATAGCTAAGGTCTTAGACTCGTACTCTGGCCTAATGGTTAAGGTCTTAACTCTTACTCTGGCCTACTGGTTAAGGTCTTAACTCTTACTCTGGCCTAATAGCTAAGGTCTTAGACTCGTACTCTGGCCTAATGGTTAAGGTCTTAACTCTTACTCTGGCCTACTGGTTAAGGTCTTAACTCTTACTCTGGCCTAATAGCTAAAGTCTTAGACTCGTACTCTGGCCTAATGGTTAAGGTCTTAACTCTTACTCTGGCCTATTGGTTAAGGTCTTAACTCTTACTCTGGCCTAATAGCTAAGGTCTTAACTCTTACTCTGGCCTAATAGCTAAGGTCTTAGACTCATACTCTGGCCTAATGGTTAAGGTTTTAACTCTTACTCTGGCCTAATAGGTAAGGGCTTAGACTCGTACTCTGGCCTAATGGTTAAGGTCTTAACTCTTACTCTGGCCTACTGGTTAAGGTCTTAACTCTTACTCTGGCCTAATAGGTAAGGGCTTAGACTCGTACTCTGGCCTAATGGTTAAGGTCTTAACTCTTTCTCTGGCCTACTGGTTAAGGTCTTAACTCTTACTCTGGCCTAATAGCTAAGGTCTTAACTCTTACTCTGGCCTAATAGCAAAGGGCTTAGACTCGTACTCTGGCCTAATGGTTAAGGTCTTAACTCTTACTCTGGCCTAATAGCTAACGTCTTAGACTCTTACTCTGGCCTACTGGTTAAGGTCTTAACTCTTACTCTGGCCTACTGGTTAAGGTCTTAACTCTTACTCTGGCCTAATAGCTAAGGTCTTAACTCTTACTCTGGCCTAATAGCTAAGGTCTTAGACTCTTACTCTGGCCTACTGGTTAAGGTCTTAACTCTTACTCTGGCCTACTGGTTAAGGTCTTAACTCTTACTCTGGCCTAATAACTAATGTCTTAACTCTTACTCTGGCCTAAAAGCTAAGGTCTTAACTCTTACTCTGGCCTAATTGATAAGGTCTTAACTCTTACTCTGGCCTAATAGCTAAGGTCTTAGACTGGTACTCTGGCCTAATAGCTAAGGTCTTAGACTCGTACTCTGACCTACTGGTTAAGGTCTTAACTCGTACTCTGGCCTAATAGCTAAGGTCTTAGACTCGTACTCTGGCCTACTGGTCAAGGTCTTAACTCTTCCTCTGGAATACTGGTTAAGGTCTTAACTCTTACTTTGGCCTACTGGTTAAAGTCTTAACTCCTACCCTGGCCTACTGGTTAAGGTCTTAACTCTTACTCTGGCCTAATAGCTAAGGTCTTAAATCTTACTCTGGCCTAATAGCTAAGGTCTTAGACTCGTACTCTGGCCTACTGGTCAAGGTCTTAACTCTTACTCTGGAATACTGGTTAAGGTCTTAACTCTTACTTTGGCCTACTAGTTAAGGTCTTAACTCCTACCCTGGCCTACTGGTTAAGGTCTTAACTCTTACTCTGGCCTAATAGCTAAGGTCTTAAATCTTACTCTGGCCTAATAGCTAAGGTCTTAGACTCGTACTCTGGCCTAATAGCTAAGGTCTTAGACTCGTACTCTGGCCTAATGGTTAAGGTCTTAACTCTTACTCTGGCCTACTGGTTAAGGTCTTAACTCTTACTCTGGCCTAATAGCTAAGGTCTTAGACTCGTACTCTGGCCTAATGGTTAAGGTCTTAACTCTTACTCTGGCCTACTGGTTAAGGTCTTAACTCTTACTCTGGCCTAATAGCTAAAGTCTTAGACTCGTACTCTGGCCTAATGGTTAAGGTCTTAACTCTTACTCTGGCCTATTGGTTAAGGTCTTAACTCTTACTCTGGCCTAATAGCTAAGGTCTTAACTCTTACTCTGGCCTAATAGCTAAGGTCTTAGACTCATACTCTGGCCTAATGGTTAAGGTTTTAACTCTTACTCTGGCCTAATAGGTAAGGGCTTAGACTCGTACTCTGGCCTAATGGTTAAGGTCTTAACTCTTACTCTGGCCTACTGGTTAAGGTCTTAACTCTTACTCTGGCCTAATAGGTAAGGGCTTAGACTCGTACTCTGGCCTAATGGTTAAGGTCTTAACTCTTTCTCTGGCCTACTGGTTAAGGTCTTAACTCTTACTCTGGCCTAATAGCTAAGGTCTTAACTCTTACTCTGGCCTAATAGCAAAGGGCTTAGACTCGTACTCTGGCCTAATGGTTAAGGTCTTAACTCTTACTCTGGCCTAATAGCTAACGTCTTAGACTCTTACTCTGGCCTACTGGTTAAGGTCTTAACTCTTACTCTGGCCTACTGGTTAAGGTCTTAACTCTTACTCTGGCCTAATAGCTAAGGTCTTAACTCTTACTCTGGCCTAATAGCTAAGGTCTTAGACTCTTACTCTGGCCTACTGGTTAAGGTCTTAACTCTTACTCTGGCCTACTGGTTAAGGTCTTAACTCTTACTCTGGCCTAATAACTAATGTCTTAACTCTTACTCTGGCCTAAAAGCTAAGGTCTTAACTCTTACTCTGGCCTAATTGATAAGGTCTTAACTCTTACTCTGGCCTAATAGCTAAGGTCTTAGACTGGTACTCTGGCCTAATAGCTAAGGTCTTAGACTCGTACTCTGACCTACTGGTTAAGGTCTTAACTCGTACTCTGGCCTAATAGCTAAGGTCTTAGACTCGTACTCTGGCCTACTGGTCAAGGTCTTAACTCTTCCTCTGGAATACTGGTTAAGGTCTTAACTCTTACTTTGGCCTACTGGTTAAAGTCTTAACTCCTACCCTGGCCTACTGGTTAAGGTCTTAACTCTTACTCTGGCCTAATAGCTAAGGTCTTAAATCTTACTCTGGCCTAATAGCTAAGGTCTTAGACTCGTACTCTGGCCTAATAGCTAAGGTCTTAACTCTTACTCTGGCCTAATAGCTAAGGTCTTAGACTCGTACTCTGGCCTAATGGTTAAGGTCTTAACTCTTACTCTGGCCTACTGGTTAAGGTCTTAACTCTTACTCTGGCCTAATAGCTAAGGTCTTAGACTCGTACTCTGGCCTAATGGTTAAGGTCTTAACTCTTACTCTGGCCTACTGGTTAAGGTCTTAACTCTTACTCTGGCCTAATAGCTAAAGTCTTAGACTCGTACTCTGGCCTAATGGTTAAGGTCTTAACTCTTACTCTGGCCTATTGGTTAAGGTCTTAACTCTTACTCTGGCCTAATAACTAAGGTCTTAACTCTTACTCTGGCCTAATAGCTAATGTCTTAACTCTTACTCTGGCCTAATAGTTAAGGTCTTAACTCTTACTCTGGCCTGATAGCTAAAGTCTTAGACTCATACTCTGGCCTAATGGTTAAGGCCTTAACTCTTACTCTGGCCTACTGGTTAAGGTCTTAACTCTTACTCTGGCCTAATAGGTAAGGGCTTAGACTCGTACTCTGGCCTAATGGTTAAGTTCTTAACTCTTACTCTGGCCTAATAGCTAAGGTCTTAACTCTTACTCTGGCCTAATAGCAAAGGGCTTAGACTCGTACTCTTGCCTAATGGTTAAGGTCTTAACTCTTACTCTGGCCTAATAGCTAAGGTCTTAGACTCTTACTCTGGCGTACTGGTTAAGATCTTAATTCTTACTCTGGCCTAATAGCTAAGGTCTTAACTCTTACTCTGGCCTAATAGCTAAGGTCTTAGACTCTTACTCTGGCCTACTGGTTAAGGTCTTAACTCTTACTCTGGCCTACTGGTTAAGGTCTTAACTCTTACTCTGGCTGAATAGCTAAGGTCTTAGAGTCGTACTCTGGCCTAATGGTTAAGGCCTAACTCTTACTCTGGCCTAATAGCTAAGGTCTTAACTCTTACTCTGGCCTAATAGCTAAGGTCTTAGACTCATACTCTGGCCTAATGTTTAAGGTCTTAACTCTTACTCTGGCCTAATAGCTAAGGTCTTAGACTGGTACTCTGGCCTAATAGCTAAGGTCTTAGACTCGTACTCTGACCTACTGGTTAAGGTCTTAACTCGTACTCTGGCCTAATAGCTAAGGTCTTAGACTCGTACTCTGGACAACTGGTCAAGGTCTTAACTCTTCCTCTGGAATACTGGTTAAGGTCTTAACTCTTACTTTGGCCTACTGGTTAAAGTCTTAACTCCTAACCTGGCCTACTGGTTAAGGTCTTAACTCTTACTCTGGCCTAATAGCTAAGGTCTTAAATCTTACTCTGGCCTAATAGCTAAGGTCTTAGACTCGTACTCTGGCCTAATAGCTAAGGTCTTAACTCTTACTCTGGCCTAATAGCTAAGGTCTTAGACTCGTACTCTGGCCTAATGGTTAAGGTCTTAACTCTTACTCTGTCCTACTGGTTAAGGTCTTAACTCTTACTCTGGCCTAATAGCTAAGGTCTTAGACTCGTACTCTGGCCTAATGGTTAAGGTCTTAACTCTTACTCTGGCCTACTGGTTAAGGTCTTAACTCTTACTCTGGCCTAATAGCTAAAGTCTTAGACTCGTACTCTGGCCTAATGGTTAAGGTCTTAACTCTTACTCTGGCCTATTGGTTAAGGTCTTAACTCTTACTCTGGCCTAATAACTAAGGTCTTAACTCTTACTCTGGCCTAATAGCTAATGTCTTAACTCTTACTCTGGCCTAATAGTTAAGGTCTTAACTCTTACTTTGGCCTAATAGCTAAGGTCTTAGACTCATACTCTGGCCTAATGGTTAAGGCCTTAACTCTTACTCTGGCCTACTGGTTAAGGTCTTAACTCTTACTCTGGCCTAATAGGTAAGGGCTTAGACTCGTACTCTGGCCTAATGGTTAAGGTCTTAACTCTTACTCTGGCCTACTGGTTAAGGTCTTAACTCTTACTCTGGCCTAATAGCTAAGGTCTTAACTCTTACTCTGGCCTAATAGCAAAGGTATTAGACTCGTAATCTGGCCTAATGGTTAAGGTCTTAACTCTTACTCTGGGATAATAGCTAAGGTCTTAGACTCATACTCTGGACTAATGGTTAAGGTCTTAACTCTTACTCTGGCCTACTGGTTAAGGTCTTAACTCTTATTCTGGCCTAATAGCTAATGTCTTAGACTCGTACTCTGGCCTAATGGTTAAGGTCTTAACTCTTACTCTGGCCTACTGGTTAAGGTCTTAACTCTTACTCTGGCCTAATAGCTAAGGTCTTAGACTCGTACTCTGGCCTAATGGTTAAGGTCTTAACTCTTACTCTGGCCTATTGGTTAAGGTCTTAACTCTTACTCTGGCCTAATAGCTAAGGTCTTAGACTCGTACTCTGGCCTAATGGTTAAGGTCTTAACTCTTACTCTGGCCTATTGGTTAAGGTCTTAACTCTTACTCTGGCCTAATAACTAAGGTCTTAACTCTTACTCTGGCCTAATAGCTAAGGTCTTAGACTCGTACTCTGACCTACTGGTTAAGGTCTTAACTCGTACTCTGGCCTAATAGCTAAGGTCTTAGACTCGTACTCTGGCCTACTGGTCAAGGTCTTAACTCTTACTCTGGAATACTGGTTAAGGTCTTAACTCTTACTTTGGCCTACTGGTTAAGGTCTTAACTCCTACCCTGGCCTACAGGTTAAGGTCTTAACTCTTACTCTGGCCTAATAGCTAAGGTCTTAAATCTTACTCTGGCCTAATAGCTAAGGTCTTAGACTCGTACTCTGGCCTAATAGCTAAGGTCTTAACTCTTACTCTAGCCTAATAGCTAAGGTCTTAGACTCGTACTCTGGCCTAATGGTTAAGGTCTTAACTCTTACTCTGGCCTACTGGTTAAGGTCTTAACTCTTACTCTGGCCTAATAGCTAAGGTCTTAACTCTTACTCTGGCCTAATAGCAAAGGTATTAGACTCGTAATCTGGCCTAATGGTTAAGGTCTTAGACTCGTACTCTGACCTACTGGTTAAGGTCTTAACTTGTACTCTGGCCTAATAGCTAAGGTCTTAGACTCGTACTCTGGCCTACTGGTCAAGGTCTTAACTCTTCCTCTGGAATACTGGTTAAGGTCTTAACTCTTACTTTGGCCTACTGGTTAAAGTCTTAACTCCTACCCTGGCCTACTGGTTAAGGTCTTAACTCTTACTCTGGCCTAATAGCTAAGGTCTTAAATCTTACTCTGGCCTAATAGCTAAGGTCTTAGACTCGTACTCTGGCCTAATAGCTAAGGTCTTAACTCTTACTCTGGCCTAATAGCTAAGGTCTTAGACTCGTACTCTGGCCTAATGGTTAAGGTCTTAACTCTTACTCTGGCCTACTGGTTAAGGTCTTAACTCTTACTCTGGCCTAATAGCTAAGGTCTTAGACTCGTACTCTGGCCTAATGGTTAAGGTCTTAACTCTTACTCTGGCCTACTGGTTAAGGTCTTAACTCTTACTCTGGCCTAATAGCTAAAGTCTTAGACTCGTACTCTGGCCTAATGGTTAAGGTCTTAACTCTTGCTCTGGCCTATTGGTTAAGGTCTTAACTCTTACTCTGGCCTAATAACTAAGGTCTTAACTCTTACTCTGGCCTAATAGCTAATGTCTTAACTCTTACTCTGGCCTAATAGTTAAGGTCTTAACTCTTACTCTGGCCTAATAGCTAAGGTCTTATACTCATACTCTGGCCTAATGGTTAAGGCCTTAACTCTTACTCTGGCCTACTGGTTAAGGTCTTAACTCTTACTCTGGCCTAATAGGTAAGGGCTTAGACTCGTACTCTGGCCTAATGGTTAAGGTCTTAACTCTTTCTCTGGCCTACTGGTTAAGGTCTTAACTCTTACTCTGTCCTAATAGCTAAGGTCTTAACTCTTACTCTGGCCTAATAGCAAAGGGCTTAGACTCGTACTCTGGCCTAATGGTTAAGGTCTTAACTCTTACTCTGGCCTACTGGTTAAGGTCTTAACTCTTACTCTGGCCTAATAGGTAAGGGCTTAGACTCGTACTCTGGCCTAATGGTTAAGGTCTTAACTCTTTCTCTGGCCTACTGGTTAAGGTCTTAACTCTTACTCTGTCCTAATAGCTAAGGTCTTAACTCTTACTCTGGCCTAATAGCTAAGGTCTTAGACTCGTACTCTGGCCTAATAGCTAAGGTCTTAACTCTTACTCTGGCCTAATAGCTAAGGTCTTAGACTCGTACTCTGGCCTAATGGTTAAGGTCTTAACTCTTACTCTGGCCTACTGGTTAAGGTCTTAACTCTTACTCTGGCCTAATAGCTAAGGTCTTAGACTCGTACTCTGGCCTAATGGTTAAGGTCTTAACTCTTACTCTGGCCTACTGGTTAAGGTCTTAACTCTTACTCTGGCCTAATAGCTAAAGTCTTAGACTCGTACTCTGGCCTAATGGTTAAGGTCTTAACTCTTACTCTGGCCTATTGGTTAAGGTCTTAACTCTTACTCTGGCCTAATAACTAAGGTCTTAACTCTTACTCTTGCCTAATAGCTAATGTCTTAACTCTTACTCTGGCCTAATAGTTAAGGTCTTAACTCTTACTCTGGCCTAATAGCTAAGGTCTTAGACTCATACTCTGGCCTAATGGTTAAGGCCTTAACTCTTACTCTGGCCTACTGGTTAAGGTCTTAACTCTTACTCTGGCCTAATAGGTAAGGGCTTAGACTCGTACTCTGGCCTAATGGTTAAGGTCTTAACTCTTTCTCTGGCCTACTGGTTAAGGTCTTAACTCTTACTCTGGCCTAATAGCTAAGGTCTTAACTCTTACTCTGGCCTAATAGCAAAGGGCTTAGACTCGTACTCTGGCCTAATGGTTAAGGTCTTAACTCTTACTCTGGCCTAATAGCTAAGGTCTTAGACTCTTACTCTGGCCTACTGGTTAAGGTCTTAACTCTTACTCTGGCCTACTGGTTAAGGTCTTAACTCTTACTCTGGCCTAATAGCTAAGGTCTTAACTCTTACTCTGGCCAAATAGCTAAGGTCTTAGACTCTTACTCTGGCCTACTGGTTAAGGTCTTAACTCTTACTCTGGCCTACTGGTTAAGGTCTTAACTCTTACTCTGGCCGAATAGCAAAGGTCTTAGAGTCGTACTCTGGCCTAATGGTTAAGGTCTTAACTCTTACTCTGGCCTAATAGCTAAGGTCTTAACTCTTACTCTGGCCTAATAGCTAAGGTCTTAGACTCATACTCTGGCCTAATGTTTAAGGTCTTAACTCTTACTCTGGCCTAATAGCTAAGGTCTTAGACTGGTACTCTGGCCTAATAGCTAAGGTCTTAGATCCGTACTCTGACCTACTGGTTAAGGTCTTAACTCGTACTCTGGCCTAACAGCTAAGGTCTTAGACTCGTACTCTGGCCTACTGGTCAAGGTCTTAACTCTTCCTCTGGAATACTGGTTAAGGTCTTAACTCTTACTTTGGCCTACTGGTTAAAGTCTTAACTCCTAACCTGGCCTACTGGTTAAGGTCTTAACTCTTACTCTGGCCTAATAGCTAAGGTCTTAAATCTTACTCTGGCCTAATAGCTAAGGTCTTAGACTCGTATTCTGGCCTAATAGCTAAGGTCTTAACTCTTACTCTGGCCTAATAGCTAAGGTCTTAGACTCGTACTCTGGCCTAATGGTTAAGGTCTTAACTCTTACTCTGGCCTACTGGTTAAGGTCTTAACTCTTACTCTGGCCTAATAGCTAAGGTCTTAGACTCGTACTCTGGCCTAATGGTTAAGGTCTTAACTCTTACTCTGGCCTACTGGTTAAGGTCTTAACTCTTACTCTGGCCTAATAGCTAAAGTCTTAGACTCGTACTCTGGCCTAATGGTTAAGGTCTTAACTCTTACTCTGGCCTATTGGTTAAGGTCTTAACTCTTACTCTGGCCTAATAACTAAGGTCTTAACTCTTACTCTGGCCTAATAGCTAATGTCTTACTCTGGCCTACTAGTTAAGGTCTTAACTCTTACTCTGGCCTAATAGCTAAGGTCTTAACTCTTACTCTGGCCTAATAGCAAAGGTATTAGACTCGTAATCTGGCCTAATGGTTAAGGTCGTAACTCTTACTCTGGGATAATAGCTAAGGTCTTAGACTCGTACTCTGGACTAATGGTTAAGGTCTTAACTCTTACTCTGGCCTACTGGTTAAGGTCTTAACTCTTATTCTGGCCTAATAGCTAATGTCTTAGACTCATACTCTGGCCTAATGGTTAAGGTCTTAACTCTTACTCTGGCCTACTGGTTAAGGTCTTAACTCTTACTCTGGCCTAATAGCTAAGGTCTTAGACTCGTACTCTGGCCTAATGGTTAAGGTCTTAACTCTTACTCTGGCCTATTGGTTAAGGACTTAACTCTTACTCTGGCCTAATAGCTAAGGTCTTAGACTCGTACTCTGGCCTAATGGTTAAGGTCTTAACTCTTACTCTGGCCTATTGGTTAAGGTCTTAACTCTTACTCTGGCCTAATAACTAAGGTCTTAACTCTTACTCTGGCCTAATAGCTAAGGTCTTAACTCTTACTCTGGCCTAATTGATAAGGTCCTAACTCTTACTCTGGCCTAATAGCTAAGGTCTTAGACTCGTACTCTGGCCTAATGGTTAAGGTCTTAACTCTTACTCTGGCCTACTGGTTAAGGTCTTAACTCTTACTCTGGCCTAATAGCTAAGGGCTTAGACGCATACTCTGGCCTAATGGTTAAGGTCTTAACTCTTACTCTGGCCTACTGGTTAAGGTCTTAACTTTTACTCTGGCCTAATAGATAAGGTCTTAACTCTTATTCTGGCCGAATAGCAAAGGTCTTAGACTCGTAATCTGGCCTAATGGTTAAGGTCTTAACTCTTACTCTGGCCTAATAGTTAAGGTCTTAACTCTTACTCTGGCCTACTCTGGCCTAATAGCTAAGGTCTTAGACTCTTACTATGGCCTACAGGTTAAGGTCTTAACTCTTACTCTGGCCTACTGGTTAAGGTCCTAACTCTTACTCTGGCCTAATAGCTAAGGTCTTAGACTCGTACTATGGCCTACAGGTTAAGGTCTTAACTCTTACTCTGGCCTACTGGTTAAGGTCTTAACTCTTACTCTGACCTAATAGCTAAGGTCTTAGACTCGTACTCTGGCCTAATGGTTAAGGTCTTAACTCTTACTCTGGCCTACTGGTTAAGGTCTTAACTCTTACTCTGGCCTAATAGCTAAGGTCTTAAATCTTACTATGGCCTAATAGCAAAGATCTTAGACTCGTAATCTGGCCTAATGGTTAAGGTCTTAACTCTTACTCTGGCCTAATAGCTAAGGTCTTAACTCTTACTCTGGCCTAATAGCTAAGGTCTTAGACTCATACTATGGCCTACAGGTTATGGTCTTAACCCTTACTTTGGCCTACTGGTTAAGGTCTTAACTCTTACTCTGGCCTAATAGCTAAGGTCTTAGACTCGTACTCTGGCCTACTGGTTAAGGTCTTAACTCTTATTCTGGCCTAATAGCTAAGGTCTTAACTCTTACTCTGGCCTAATAGCTAAGGTTTTAGACTCGTACTCTGGCCTAATGGTTAAGGTCTTAACTCTTACTCTGGCCTAATGGTTAAGGTCTTAACTCTTACTCTGGCCTAATAGCTAAGGTCTTAGACTCGTACTCTGGCCTAATGGTTAAGGTCTTAACTCTTACTCTGGACTACTGGTTAAGGTCTTAACTCTTACTCTGGCCTAATAGCTAAGGTCTTAGACTCGTACTCTGGCCTAATGGTTAAGGTCTTAACACTTTCTCTGGCCTACTGGTTAAGGTCTTAACTCTTACTCTGGCTTAATAACTAAAGTCTTAGACTCGTACTCTGGCCTAATGGTTAAGGTCTTAACTCTTACTCTGGCCTATTGGTTAAGGTCTTAACTCTTACTCTGGCCTAATAGCTAAGGTCTTAACTCTTACTCTGGCCTAATAGCTAAGGTCTTAGACTCATACTCTGGCCTAATGGTTAAGGTTTTAACTCTTACTCTGGCCTAATAGGTAAGGGCTTAGACTCGTACTCTGGCCTAATGGTTAAGGTCTTAACTCTTAGTCTGGCCTACTGGTTAAGGTCTTAACTCTTACTCTGGCCTAATAGGTAAGGGCTTAGACTCGTACTCTGGCCTAATGGTTAAGGTCTTAACTCTTTCTCTGGCCTACTGGTTAAGGTCTTAACTCTTACTCTGGCCTAATAGCTAAGGTCTTAACTCTTACTCTGGCCTAACAGCAAAGGGCTTAGACTCGTACTCTGGCCTAATGGTTAAGGTCTTAACTCTTACTCTGGCCTAATAGCTAAGGTCTTAGACTCTTACTCTGGCCTACTGGTTAAGGTCTTAACTCTTACTCTGGCCTACTGGTTAAGGTCTTAACTCTTACTCTGGCCTAATAGCTAAGGTCTTAACTCTTACTCTGGCCTAATAGCTAAGGTCTTAGACTCTTACTCTGGCCTACTGGTTAAGGTCTTAACTCTTACTCTGGCCTACTGGTTAAGGTCTTAACTCTTACTCTGGCCGAATAGCTAAGGTCTTAGAGTCGTACTCTGGCCTAATGGTTAAGGTCTTAACTCTTACTCTGGCCTATTGGTTAAGGTCTTAACTCTTACTCTGGCCTAATAACTATGGTCTTAGCTCTTACTCTGGCCTAAAAGCTAAGGTCTTAACTCTTACTCTGGCCTAATTGATAAGGTCTTAACTCTTACTCTGGCCTAATAGCTAAGGTCTTAGACTCGTACTCTGGCCTAATAGCTAAGGTCTTAGACTCGTACTCTGACCTACTGGTTAAGGTCTTAACTCATACTCTGGCCTAATAGCTAAGGTCTTAGACTCGTACTCTGGCCTACTGGTCAAGGTCTTAACTCTTACTCTGGAATACTGGTTAAGGTCTTAACACTTACTTTGGCCTACTGGTTAAGGTCTTAACTTCTACTCTGGCCTACTGGTTAAGGTCTTAACTCTTACTCTGGCCTAATAGCTAAGGTCTTAACTCTTACTCTGGCCTAATAGCTAAGGTCTTAGACTCATACTCTGGCCTAATGGTTAAGGTTTTAACTCTTACTCTGGCCTACTGGTTAAGGTCTTAACTCTTACTCTGGCCTAATAGGTAAGGTCTTAGACTCGTACTCTGGCCTAATGGTTAAGGTCTTAACTCTTACTCTGGCCTACTGGTTAAGGTCTTAACTCTTACTCTGGCCTAATAGCTAAGGTCTTAACTCTTACTCTGGCCTAATAGCAAAGGTATTAGACTCGTAATCTGGCCTAATGGTTAAGGTCCTAACTCTTACTCTGGCCTAATAGCTAAGGTCCTAACTCTTACTCTGGCCTACTGGTTAAGGTCTTAACTCTTACTCTGGCCTACTGGTTAAGGTCTTAACTCTTACTCTGGCCTAATAGCTAAGGTCTTAACTCTTACTCTGGCCTAATAGCTAAGGTCTTAGACTCTTACTCTGGCCTATTGGTTAAGGTCTTAACTCTTACTCTGGCCTACTGGTTAAGGTCTTAACTCTTACTCTGGCCGAATAGCTAAGGTCTTAGAGTCGTACTATGGCTTAATGGTTAAGGTCTTAACTCTTACTCTGGCCTAATAGCTAAGGTCTTAACTCTTACTCTGGCCTAATAGCTAAGGTCTTAGACTCACACTCTGGCCTAATGTTTAAGGTCTTAACTCTTACTCTGGCCTAATAGCTAAAGTCTTAGACTGGTACTCTGGCCTAATAGCTAAGGTCTTAGACTCGTACTCTGACCTACTGGTTAAGGTCTTAACTCATACTCTGGCCTAATAGCTAAGGTCTTAGACTCGTACTCTGGCCTACTGGTCAAGGTCTTAACTCTTACTCTGGCCTAATAGCTAAGGTCTTAGACTCTTACTCTGGCCTACTGGTTAAGGTCTTAACTCTTACTCTGGCCGACTGGTTAAGGTCTTAACTCTTACTCTGGCCTAATAGCTAAGGTCTTAACTCTTACTCTGGCCTAATAGCTAAGGTCTTAGACTCATACTATGGCCTACAGGTTATGGTCTTAACCCTTACTTTGGCCTACTGGTTAAGGTCTTAACTCTTACTCTGGCCTAATAGCTAAGGTCTTAGACTCGTACTCTGGCCTACTGGTTAAGGTCTTAACTCTTATTCTGGCCTAATAGCTAAGGTCTTAACTCTTACTCTGGCCTAATAGCTAAGGTTTTAGACTCGTACTCTGGCCTAATGGTTAAGGTCTTAACTCTTACTCTGGCCTAATGGTTAAGGTCTTAACTCTTACTCTGGCCTAATAGCTAAGGTCTTAGACTCGTACTCTGGCCTAATGGTTAAGGTCTTAACTCTTACTCTGGACTACTGGTTAAGGTCTTAACTCTTACTCTGGCCTAATAGCTAAGGTCTTAGACTCGTACTCTGGCCTAATGGTTAAGGTCTTAACACTTTCTCTGGCCTACTGGTTAAGGTCTTAACTCTTACTCTGGCTTAATAACTAAAGTCTTAGACTCGTACTCTGGCCTAATGGTTAAGGTCTTAACTCTTACTCTGGCCTATTGGTTAAGGTCTTAACTCTTACTCTGGCCTAATAGCTAAGGTCTTAACTCTTACTCTGGCCTAATAGCTAAGGTCTTAGACTCATACTCTGGCCTAATGGTTAAGGTTTTAACTCTTACTCTGGCCTAATAGGTAAGGGCTTAGACTCGTACTCTGGCCTAATGGTTAAGGTCTTAACTCTTAGTCTGGCCTACTGGTTAAGGTCTTAACTCTTACTCTGGCCTAATAGGTAAGGGCTTAGACTCGTACTCTGGCCTAATGGTTAAGGTCTTAACTCTTTCTCTGGCCTACTGGTTAAGGTCTTAACTCTTACTCTGGCCTAATAGCTAAGGTCTTAACTCTTACTCTGGCCTAATAGCAAAGGGCTTAGACTCGTACTCTGGCCTAATGGTTAAGGTCTTAACTCTTACTCTGGCCTAATAGCTAAGGTCTTAGACTCTTACTCTGGCCTACTGGTTAAGGTCTTAACTCTTACTCTGGCCTACTGGTTAAGGTCTTAACTCTTACTCTGGCCTAATAGCTAAGGTCTTAACTCTTACTCTGGCCTAATAGCTAAGGTCTTAGACTCTTACTCTGGCCTACTGGTTAAGGTCTTAACTCTTACTCTGGCCTACTGGTTAAGGTCTTAACTCTTACTCTGGCCGAATAGCTAAGGTCTTAGAGTCGTACTCTGGCCTAATGGTTAAGGTCTTAACTCTTACTCTGGCCTAATAGCTAAGGTCTTAACTCTTACTCTGGCCTAATAGCTAAGGTCTTAGACTGGTACTCTGGCCTAATAGCTAAGGTCTTAGGCTTGTACTCTGGCCTAATGGTTAAGGTCTTAACTCTTACTCTGGCCTATTGGTTAAGGTCTTAACTCTTACTCTGGCCTAATAGCTAAGGTCTTAGACTCGTACTCTGGCCTAATGGTTAAGGTCTTAACTCTTACTCTGGCCTATTGGTTAAGGTCTTAACTCTTACTCTGGCCTAATAACTAAGGTCTTAGCTCTTACTCTGGCCTAAAATCTAAGGTCTTAACTCTTACTCTGGCCTAATTGATAAGGTCTTAACTCTTACTCTGGCCTAATAGCTAAGGTCTTAGACTCGTACTCTGGCCTAATAGCTAAGGTCTTAGACTCGTACTCTGACCTACTGGTTAAGGTCTTAACTCATACTCTGGCCTAATAGCTAAGGTCTTAGACTCGTACTCTGGCCTACTGGTCAAGGTCTTAACTCTTACTCTGGAATACTGGTTAAGGTCTTAACACTTACTTTGGCCTACTGGTTAAGGTCTTAACTTCTACTCTGGCCTACTGGTTAAGGTCTTAACTCTTACTCTGGCCTAATAGCTAAGGTCTTAACTCTTACTCTGGCCTAATAGCTAAGGTCTTAGACTCATACTCTGGCCTAATGGTTAAGGTTTTAACTCTTACTCTGGCCTACTGGTTAAGGTCTTAACTCTTACTCTGGCCTAATAGGTAAGGTCTTAGACTCGTACTCTGGCCTAATGGTTAAGGTCTTAACTCTTACTCTGGCCTACTGGTTAAGGTCTTAACTCTTACTCTGGCCTAATAGCTAAGGTCTTAACTCTTACTCTGGCCTAATAGCAAAGGTATTAGACTCGTAATCTGGCCTAATGGTTAAGGTCCTAACTCTTACTCTGGCCTAATAGCTAAGGTCCTAACTCTTACTCTGGCCTACTGGTTAAGGTCTTAACTCTTACTCTGGCCTACTGGTTAAGGTCTTAACTCTTACTCTGGCCTAATAGCTAAGGTCTTAACTCTTACTCTGGCCTAATAGCTAAGGTCTTAGACTCTTACTCTGGCCTATTGGTTAAGGTCTTAACTCTTACTCTGGCCTACTGGTTAAGGTCTTAACTCTTACTCTGGCCGAATAGCTAAGGTCTTAGAGTCGTACTATGGCTTAATGGTTAAGGTCTTAACTCTTACTCTGGCCTAATAGCTAAGGTCTTAACTCTTACTCTGGCCTAATAGCTAAGGTCTTAGACTCACACTCTGGCCTAATGTTTAAGGTCTTAACTCTTACTCTGGCCTAATAGCTAAAGTCTTAGACTGGTACTCTGGCCTAATAGCTAAGGTCTTAGACTCGTACTCTGACCTACTGGTTAAGGTCTTAACTCATACTCTGGCCTAATAGCTAAGGTCTTAGACTCGTACTCTGGCCTACTGGTCAAGGTCTTAACTCTTACTCTGGCCTAATAGCTAAGGTCTTAGACTCTTACTCTGGCCTACTGGTTAAGGTCTTAACTCTTACTCTGGCCTACTGGTTAAGGTCTTAACTCTTACTCTGGCCGAATAGCTAAGGTCTTAGAGTCGTACTCTGGCCTAATGGTTAAGGTCTTAACTCTTACTCTGGCCTAATAGCTAAGGTCTTAACTCTTACTCTGGCCTAATAGCTAAGGTCTTAGACTGGTACTCTGGCCTAATAGCTAGGGTCTTAGACTTGTACTCTGGCCTAATGGTTAAGGTCTTAACTCTTACTCTGGCCTATTGGTTAAGGTCTTAACTCTTACTCTGGCCTAATAGCTAAGGTCTTAGACTCGTACTCTGGCCTAATGGTTAAGGTCTTAACTCTTACTCTGGCCTATTGGTTAAGGTCTTAACTCTTACTCTGGCCTAATAACTAAGGTCTTAGCTCTTACTCTGGCCTAAAAGCTAAGGTCTTAACTCTTACTCTGGCCTAATTGTTAAAGTCTTAACTCTTACTCTGGCCTAATAGCTAAGGTCTTAGACTCGTACTCTGGCCTAATAGCTAAGGTCTTAGACTCGTACTCTGACCTACTGGTTAAGGTCTTAACTCATACTCTGGCCTAATAGCTAAGGTCTTAGACTCGTACTCTGGCCTACTGGTCAAGGTCTTAACTCTTACTCTGGAATACTGGTTAAGGTCTTAACACTTACTTTGGCCTACTGGTTAAGGTCTTAACTTCTACTCTGGCCTACTGGTTAAAGTCTTAACTCTTACTCTGGCCTAATAGCTAAGGTCTTAACTCTTACTCTGGCCTAATAGCTAAGGTCTTAGACTCATACTCTGGCCTAATGGTTAAGGTTTTAACTCTTACTCTGGCCTTCTGGTTAAGGTCTTAACTCTTACTCTGGCCTAATAGGTAAGGGCTTAGACTCGTACTCTGGCCTAATGGTTAAGGTCTTAACTCTTACTCTGGCCTACTGGTTAAGGTCTTAACTCTTACTCTGGCCTAATAGCTAAGGTCTTAACTCTTACTCTGGCCTAATAGCAAAGGTATTAGACTCGTAATCTGGCCTAATGGTTAAGGTCCTAACTCTTAATCTGGCCTAATAGCTAAGGTCCTAACTCTTACTCTGGCCTACTGGTTAAGGTCTTAACTCTTACTCTGGCCTACTGGTTAAGGTCTTAACTCTTACTCTGGCCTAATAGCTAAGGTCTTAACTCCTACTCTGGCCTAATAGCTAAGGTCTTAGACTCTTACTCTGGCCTATTGGTTAAGGTCTTAACTCTTACTCTGGCCTACTGGTTAAGGTCTTAACTCTTACTCTGGCCGAATAGCTAAGGTCTTAGAGTCGTACTATGGCTTAATGGTTAAGGTCTTAACTCTTACTCTGGCCTAATAGCTAAGGTCTTAACTCTTACTCTGGCCTAATAGCTAAGGTCTTAGACTCACACTCTGGCCTAATGTTTAAGGTCTTAACTCTTACTCTGGCCTAATAGCTAAGGTCTTAGACTGGTACTCTGGCCTAATAGCTAAGGTCTTAGACTCGTACTCTGACCTACTGGTTAAGGTCTTAACTCATACTCTGGCCTAATAGCTAAGGTCTTAGACTCGTACTCTGGCCTACTGGTCAAGGTCTTAACTCTTACTCTGGCCTAATAGCTAAGGTCTTAGACTCTTACTCTGGCCTTCTGGTTAAAGTCTTAACTCTTACTCTGGCCTACTGGTTAAGGTCTTAACTCTTACTCTGGCCGAATAGCTAAGGTCTTAGAGTCGTACTCTGGCCTAATGGTTAAGGTCTTAACTCTTACTCTGGCCTAATAGCTAAGGTCTTAACTCTTACTCTGGCCTAATAGCTAAGGTCTTAGACTGGTACTCTGGCCTAATAGCTAAGGTCTTAGACTTGTACTCTGGCCTAATGGTTAAGGTCTTAACTCTTACTCTGGCCTATTGGTTAAGGTCTTAACTCTTACTCTGGCCTAATAGCTAAGGTCTTAGACTCGTACTCTGGCCTAATGGTTAAGGTCTTAACTCTTACTCTGGCCTATTGGTTAAGGTCTTAACTCTTACTCTGGCCTAATAACTAAGGTCTTAGCTCTTACTCTGGCCTAAAAGCTAAGGTCTTAACTCTTACTCTGGCCTAATTGATAAGGTCTTAACTCTTACTCTGGCCTAATAGCTAAGGTCTTAGACTCGTACTCTGGCCTAATAGCTAAGGTCTTAGACTCGTACT
The DNA here is from genome assembly GCF_964204655.1 of Triturus cristatus. Classification (NCBI taxonomy): domain Eukaryota; kingdom Metazoa; phylum Chordata; class Amphibia; order Caudata; family Salamandridae; genus Triturus; species Triturus cristatus. Next base: position 1,101,384,456 of record NC_140589.1, on the reverse strand, counting down.
CTGACCTACTGGTTAAGGTCTTAACTCATACTCTGGCCTAATAGCTAAGGTCTTAGACTCGTACTCTGGCCTACTGGTCAAGGTCTTAACTCTTACTCTGGCCTACTGGTTAAGGTCTTAACTTCTACTCTGGCCTACTGGTTAAGGTCTTAACACTTACTTTGGCCTACTGGTTAAGATCTTAACTTCTACTCTGGCCTACTGGTTAAGGTCTTAACTCTTACTCTGGCCTAATAGCTAAGGTCTTAACTCTTACTCTGGCCTAATAGCTAAGGTCTTAGACTCATACTCTGGCCTAATGGTTAAGGTTTTAACTCTTACTCTGGCCTACTGGTTAAGGTCTTAACTCTTACTCTGGCCTAATAGGTAAGGGCTTAGACTCGTACTCTGGCCTAATGGTTAAGGTCTTAACTCTTACTCTGGCCTACTGGTTAAGGTCTTAACTCTTACTCTGGCCTAATAGCTAAGGTCTTAACTCTTACTCTGGCCTAATAGCAAAGGTATTAGACTCGTAATCTGGCCTAATGGTTAAGGTCCTAACTCTTACTCTGGCCTAATAGCTAAGGTCCTAACTCTTACTCTGGCCTACTGGTTAAGGTCTTAACTCTTACTCTGGCCTACTGGTTAAGGTCTTAACTCTTACTCTGGCCTAATAGCTAAGGTCTTAAATCTTACTCTGGCCTAATAGCTAAGGTCTTAGACTCTTACTCTGGCCTATTGGTTAAGGTCTTAACTCTTACTCTGGCCTACTGGTTAAGGTCTTAACTCTTACTCTGGCCGAATAGCTAAGGTCTTAGAGTCGTACTATGGCTTAATGGTTAAGGTCTTAACTCTTACTCTGGCCTAATAGCTAAGGTCTTAACTCTTACTCTGGCCTAATAGCTAAGGTCTTAGACTCACACTCTGGCCTAATGTTTAAGGTCTTAACTCTTACTCTGGCCTAATAGCTAAGGTCTTAGACTGGTACTTTGGCCTAATAGCTAAGGTCTTAGACTCGTACTCTGACCTACTGGTTAAGGTCTTAACTCATACTCTGGCCTAATAGCTAAGGTCTTAGACTCGTACTCTGGCCTACTGGTCAAGGTCTTAACTCTTACTCTGGAATACTGGTTAAGGTCTCAACTCTTACTTTGGCCTACTGGTTAAGGTCTTAACTCTTACTCTGGCCTAATAGCTAAGGTCTTAACTCTTACTCTGGCCTACTGGTTAAGGTCTTAACTCTTACTCTGGCCTAATAGCTAAGGTCTTAGACTCGTACTCTGGCCTAATGGTTAAGGTCTTAACTCTTACTCTGGCCTACTGGTTAAGGTCTTAATTCTTACTCTGGCCTAATAGCTAAGGTCTTAGACTCGTACTCTGGCCTAATGGTTAAGGTCTTAACTCTTACTCTGGCCTACTGGTTAAGGTCTTAACTCTTACTCTGGCCTAATAGCTAAAGTCTTAGACTCGTACTCTGGCCTAATGGTTAAGGTCTTAACTCTCACTCTGGCCTATTGGTTAAGGTCTTAACTCTTACTCTGGCCTAATAGCTAAGGTCTTAACTCTTACTCTGGTCTAATAGCTAAGGTCTTAGACTCATACTCTGGCCTAATGGTTAAGGTTTTAACTCTTACTCTGGCCTAATAGGTAAGGGCTTAGACTCGTACTCTGGCCCAATGGTTAAGGTCTTAACTCTTACTCTGGCCTACTGGTTAAGGTCTTAACTCTTACTCTGGCCTAATAGGTAAGGGCTTAGACTCGTGCTCTGGCCTAATGGTTAAGGTCTTAACTCTTTCTCTGGCCTACTGGTTAAGGTCTTAACTCTTACTCTGGCCTAATAGCTAAGGTCTTAACTCTTACTCTGGCCTAATAGCAAAGGGCTTAGACTCGTACTCTGGCCTAATGGTTAAGGTCTTAACTCTTACTCTGGCCTAATAGCTAAGGTCTTAGACTCTTACTCTGGCCTACTGGTTAAGGTCTTAACTCTTACTCTGGCCTACTGGTTAAGGTCTTAACTCTTACTCTGGCCTAATAGCTAAGGTCTTAACTCTTACTCTGGCCTAATAGCTAAGGTCTTAGACTCTTACTCTGGCCTACTGGTTAAGGTCTTAACTCTTACTCTGGCCTACTGGTTAAGGTCTTAACTCTTACTCTGGCCGAATAGCTAAGGTCTTAGAGTCGTACACTGGCCTAATGGTTAAGGTCTTAACTCTTACTCTGGCCTAATAGCTAAGGTCTTAACTCTTACTCTGGCCTAATAGCTAAGGTCTTAGACTCACACTCTGGCCTAATGTTTAAGGTCTTAACTCTTACTCTGGCCTAATAGCTAAGGTCTTAGACTGGTACTCTGGCCTAATAGCTAAGGTCTTAGACTCGTACTCTGACCTACTGGTTAAAGTCTTAACTCGTACTCTGGCCTAATAGCTAAGGTCTTAGACTCGTACTCTGGCCTACTGGTCAAGGTCTTAACTCTTACTCTGGAATACTGGTTAAGGTCTTAACTCTTACTTTGGCCTACTGGTTAAGGTCTTAACTCCTACCCTGGCCTACAGGTTAAGGTCTTAACTCTTACTCTGGCCTAATAGCTAAGGTCTTAAATCTTACTCTGGCCTAATAGCTAAGGTCTTAGACTCGTACTCTGGCCTAATAGCTAAGGTCTTAACTCTTACTCTGGCCTAATAGCTAAGGTCTTAGACTCATACTCTGGCCTAATGGTTAAGGTCTTAACTCTTACTCTGGCCTACTGGTTAAGGTCTTAACTCTTACTCTGGCCTAATAGCTAAGGTCTTAGACTCGTACTCTGGCCTAATGGTTAAGGTCTTAACTCTTACTCTGGCCTACTGGTTAAGGTCTTAACTCGTACTCTGGCCTAATAGCTAAAGTCTTAGACTCGTACTCTGGCCTAATGGTTAAGGTCTTAACTCTTACTCTGGCCTAATAGCTAAGGTCTTAGACTCATACTCTGGCCTAATGGTTAAGGTTTTAACTCTTACTCTGGCCTAATAGGTAAGGGCTTAGACTCGTACTCTGGCCTAATGGTTAAGGTCTTAACTCTTACTCTGGCCTACTGGTTAAGGTCTTAACTCTTACTCTGGCCTAATAGGTAAGGGCTTAGACTCGTACTCTGGCCTAATGGTTAAGGTCTTAACTCTTTCTCTGGCCTACTGGTTAAGGTCTTAACTCTTACTCTGGCCTAATAGCTAAGCTCTTAACTCTTACTCTGGCATTAATAGCAAAGGGCTTAGACTCGTACTCTGGCCTAATGGTTAAGGTCTTAACTCTTACTCTGGCCTAATAGCTAAGGTCTTAGACTCTTACTCTGGCCTACTGGTTAAGGTCTTAACTCTTACTCTGGCCTACTGGTTAAGGTCTTAACTCTTACTCTGGCCTAATAGCTAAGGTCTTAACTCTTACTCTGGCCTAATAGCTAAGGTCTTAGACTCTTACTCTGGCCTACTGGTTAAGGTCTTAACTCTTACTCTGGCCTACTGGTTAAGGTCTTAACTCTTACTCTGGCCAAATAGCTAAGGTCTTAGAGTCGTTCTCTGGCCTAATGGTTAGGGTCTTAACTCTTACTCTGGCCTAATAGCTAAGGTCTTAACTCTTACTCTGGCCTAATAGCTAAGGTCTTAGACTCATACTCTGGCCTAATGTTTAAG